>NC_051332.1:0-638151 GCF_015220235.1 Choloepus didactylus
GTATTGAACTTAGTTTTCAGAACTGTGTAACATACTGCTTTCGCAGAGTCCCACGTGACTGCTTTCAAAAAAGTTGTTTTTCAGCCCAGGGAAGACACATGGAAGTCAATGAAAGCTGTATTGAACTTAGTTTTCAGAACTGTGTAACATACTGCTTTCGCAGAGTCCCACGTGACTGCTTTCAAAAAAGTTGTTTTTCAGCCCAGGGAAGACACATGGAAGTCAATGAAAGCTGTATTGAACTTAGTTTTCAGAACTGTGTAACATACTGCTTTCGCAGAGTCCCACGTGACTGCTTTCAAAAAAGTTGTTTTTCAGCCCAGGGAAGACACATGGAAGTCAATGAAAGCTGTATTGAACTTAGTTTTCAGAACTGTGTAACATACTGCTTTCGCAGAGTCCCACGTGACTGCTTTCAAAAAAGTTGTTTTTCAGCCCAGGGAAGACACATGGAAGTCAATGAAAGCTGTATTGAACTTAGTTTTCAGAACTGTGTAACATACTGCTTTCGCAGAGTCCCACGTGACTGCTTTCAAAAAAGTTGTTTTTCAGCCCAGGGAAGACACATGGAAGTCAATGAAAGCTGTATTGAACTTAGTTTTCAGAACTGTGTAACATACTGCTTTCGCAGAGTCCCACGTGACTGCTTTCAAAAAAGTTGTTTTTCAGCCCAGGGAAGACACATGGAAGTCAATGAAAGCTGTATTGAACTTAGTTTTCAGAACTGTGTAACATACTGCTTTCGCAGAGTCCCACGTGACTGCTTTCAAAAAAGTTGTTTTTCAGCCCAGGGAAGACACATGGAAGTCAATGAAAGCTGTATTGAACTTAGTTTTCAGAACTGTGTAACATACTGCTTTCGCAGAGTCCCACGTGACTGCTTTCAAAAAAGTTGTTTTTCAGCCCAGGGAAGACACATGGAAGTCAATGAAAGCTGTATTGAACTTAGTTTTCAGAACTGTGTAACATACTGCTTTCGCAGAGTCCCACGTGACTGCTTTCAAAAAAGTTGTTTTTCAGCCCAGGGAAGACACATGGAAGTCAATGAAAGCTGTATTGAACTTAGTTTTCAGAACTGTGTAACATACTGCTTTCGCAGAGTCCCACGTGACTGCTTTCAAAAAAGTTGTTTTTCAGCCCAGGGAAGACACATGGAAGTCAATGAAAGCTGTATTGAACTTAGTTTTCAGAACTGTGTAACATACTGCTTTCGCAGAGTCCCACGTGACTGCTTTCAAAAAAGTTGTTTTTCAGCCCAGGGAAGACACATGGAAGTCAATGAAAGCTGTATTGAACTTAGTTTTCAGAACTGTGTAACATACTGCTTTCGCAGAGTCCCACGTGACTGCTTTCAAAAAAGTTGTTTTTCAGCCCAGGGAAGACACATGGAAGTCAATGAAAGCTGTATTGAACTTAGTTTTCAGAACTGTGTAACATACTGCTTTCGCAGAGTCCCACGTGACTGCTTTCAAAAAAGTTGTTTTTCAGCCCAGGGAAGACACATGGAAGTCAATGAAAGCTGTATTGAACTTAGTTTTCAGAACTGTGTAACATACTGCTTTCGCAGAGTCCCACGTGACTGCTTTCAAAAAAGTTGTTTTTCAGCCCAGGGAAGACACATGGAAGTCAATGAAAGCTGTATTGAACTTAGTTTTCAGAACTGTGTAACATACTGCTTTCGCAGAGTCCCACGTGACTGCTTTCAAAAAAGTTGTTTTTCAGCCCAGGGAAGACACATGGAAGTCAATGAAAGCTGTATTGAACTTAGTTTTCAGAACTGTGTAACATACTGCTTTCGCAGAGTCCCACGTGACTGCTTTCAAAAAAGTTGTTTTTCAGCCCAGGGAAGACACATGGAAGTCAATGAAAGCTGTATTGAACTTAGTTTTCAGAACTGTGTAACATACTGCTTTCGCAGAGTCCCACGTGACTGCTTTCAAAAAAGTTGTTTTTCAGCCCAGGGAAGACACATGGAAGTCAATGAAAGCTGTATTGAACTTAGTTTTCAGAACTGTGTAACATACTGCTTTCGCAGAGTCCCACGTGACTGCTTTCAAAAAAGTTGTTTTTCAGCCCAGGGAAGACACATGGAAGTCAATGAAAGCTGTATTGAACTTAGTTTTCAGAACTGTGTAACATACTGCTTTCGCAGAGTCCCACGTGACTGCTTTCAAAAAAGTTGTTTTTCAGCCCAGGGAAGACACATGGAAGTCAATGAAAGCTGTATTGAACTTAGTTTTCAGAACTGTGTAACATACTGCTTTCGCAGAGTCCCACGTGACTGCTTTCAAAAAAGTTGTTTTTCAGCCCAGGGAAGACACATGGAAGTCAATGAAAGCTGTATTGAACTTAGTTTTCAGAACTGTGTAACATACTGCTTTCGCAGAGTCCCACGTGACTGCTTTCAAAAAAGTTGTTTTTCAGCCCAGGGAAGACACATGGAAGTCAATGAAAGCTGTATTGAACTTAGTTTTCAGAACTGTGTAACATACTGCTTTCGCAGAGTCCCACGTGACTGCTTTCAAAAAAGTTGTTTTTCAGCCCAGGGAAGACACATGGAAGTCAATGAAAGCTGTATTGAACTTAGTTTTCAGAACTGTGTAACATACTGCTTTCGCAGAGTCCCACGTGACTGCTTTCAAAAAAGTTGTTTTTCAGCCCAGGGAAGACACATGGAAGTCAATGAAAGCTGTATTGAACTTAGTTTTCAGAACTGTGTAACATACTGCTTTCGCAGAGTCCCACGTGACTGCTTTCAAAAAAGTTGTTTTTCAGCCCAGGGAAGACACATGGAAGTCAATGAAAGCTGTATTGAACTTAGTTTTCAGAACTGTGTAACATACTGCTTTCGCAGAGTCCCACGTGACTGCTTTCAAAAAAGTTGTTTTTCAGCCCAGGGAAGACACATGGAAGTCAATGAAAGCTGTATTGAACTTAGTTTTCAGAACTGTGTAACATACTGCTTTCGCAGAGTCCCACGTGACTGCTTTCAAAAAAGTTGTTTTTCAGCCCAGGGAAGACACATGGAAGTCAATGAAAGCTGTATTGAACTTAGTTTTCAGAACTGTGTAACATACTGCTTTCGCAGAGTCCCACGTGACTGCTTTCAAAAAAGTTGTTTTTCAGCCCAGGGAAGACACATGGAAGTCAATGAAAGCTGTATTGAACTTAGTTTTCAGAACTGTGTAACATACTGCTTTCGCAGAGTCCCACGTGACTGCTTTCAAAAAAGTTGTTTTTCAGCCCAGGGAAGACACATGGAAGTCAATGAAAGCTGTATTGAACTTAGTTTTCAGAACTGTGTAACATACTGCTTTCGCAGAGTCCCACGTGACTGCTTTCAAAAAAGTTGTTTTTCAGCCCAGGGAAGACACATGGAAGTCAATGAAAGCTGTATTGAACTTAGTTTTCAGAACTGTGTAACATACTGCTTTCGCAGAGTCCCACGTGACTGCTTTCAAAAAAGTTGTTTTTCAGCCCAGGGAAGACACATGGAAGTCAATGAAAGCTGTATTGAACTTAGTTTTCAGAACTGTGTAACATACTGCTTTCGCAGAGTCCCACGTGACTGCTTTCAAAAAAGTTGTTTTTCAGCCCAGGGAAGACACATGGAAGTCAATGAAAGCTGTATTGAACTTAGTTTTCAGAACTGTGTAACATACTGCTTTCGCAGAGTCCCACGTGACTGCTTTCAAAAAAGTTGTTTTTCAGCCCAGGGAAGACACATGGAAGTCAATGAAAGCTGTATTGAACTTAGTTTTCAGAACTGTGTAACATACTGCTTTCGCAGAGTCCCACGTGACTGCTTTCAAAAAAGTTGTTTTTCAGCCCAGGGAAGACACATGGAAGTCAATGAAAGCTGTATTGAACTTAGTTTTCAGAACTGTGTAACATACTGCTTTCGCAGAGTCCCACGTGACTGCTTTCAAAAAAGTTGTTTTTCAGCCCAGGGAAGACACATGGAAGTCAATGAAAGCTGTATTGAACTTAGTTTTCAGAACTGTGTAACATACTGCTTTCGCAGAGTCCCACGTGACTGCTTTCAAAAAAGTTGTTTTTCAGCCCAGGGAAGACACATGGAAGTCAATGAAAGCTGTATTGAACTTAGTTTTCAGAACTGTGTAACATACTGCTTTCGCAGAGTCCCACGTGACTGCTTTCAAAAAAGTTGTTTTTCAGCCCAGGGAAGACACATGGAAGTCAATGAAAGCTGTATTGAACTTAGTTTTCAGAACTGTGTAACATACTGCTTTCGCAGAGTCCCACGTGACTGCTTTCAAAAAAGTTGTTTTTCAGCCCAGGGAAGACACATGGAAGTCAATGAAAGCTGTATTGAACTTAGTTTTCAGAACTGTGTAACATACTGCTTTCGCAGAGTCCCACGTGACTGCTTTCAAAAAAGTTGTTTTTCAGCCCAGGGAAGACACATGGAAGTCAATGAAAGCTGTATTGAACTTAGTTTTCAGAACTGTGTAACATACTGCTTTCGCAGAGTCCCACGTGACTGCTTTCAAAAAAGTTGTTTTTCAGCCCAGGGAAGACACATGGAAGTCAATGAAAGCTGTATTGAACTTAGTTTTCAGAACTGTGTAACATACTGCTTTCGCAGAGTCCCACGTGACTGCTTTCAAAAAAGTTGTTTTTCAGCCCAGGGAAGACACATGGAAGTCAATGAAAGCTGTATTGAACTTAGTTTTCAGAACTGTGTAACATACTGCTTTCGCAGAGTCCCACGTGACTGCTTTCAAAAAAGTTGTTTTTCAGCCCAGGGAAGACACATGGAAGTCAATGAAAGCTGTATTGAACTTAGTTTTCAGAACTGTGTAACATACTGCTTTCGCAGAGTCCCACGTGACTGCTTTCAAAAAAGTTGTTTTTCAGCCCAGGGAAGACACATGGAAGTCAATGAAAGCTGTATTGAACTTAGTTTTCAGAACTGTGTAACATACTGCTTTCGCAGAGTCCCACGTGACTGCTTTCAAAAAAGTTGTTTTTCAGCCCAGGGAAGACACATGGAAGTCAATGAAAGCTGTATTGAACTTAGTTTTCAGAACTGTGTAACATACTGCTTTCGCAGAGTCCCACGTGACTGCTTTCAAAAAAGTTGTTTTTCAGCCCAGGGAAGACACATGGAAGTCAATGAAAGCTGTATTGAACTTAGTTTTCAGAACTGTGTAACATACTGCTTTCGCAGAGTCCCACGTGACTGCTTTCAAAAAAGTTGTTTTTCAGCCCAGGGAAGACACATGGAAGTCAATGAAAGCTGTATTGAACTTAGTTTTCAGAACTGTGTAACATACTGCTTTCGCAGAGTCCCACGTGACTGCTTTCAAAAAAGTTGTTTTTCAGCCCAGGGAAGACACATGGAAGTCAATGAAAGCTGTATTGAACTTAGTTTTCAGAACTGTGTAACATACTGCTTTCGCAGAGTCCCACGTGACTGCTTTCAAAAAAGTTGTTTTTCAGCCCAGGGAAGACACATGGAAGTCAATGAAAGCTGTATTGAACTTAGTTTTCAGAACTGTGTAACATACTGCTTTCGCAGAGTCCCACGTGACTGCTTTCAAAAAAGTTGTTTTTCAGCCCAGGGAAGACACATGGAAGTCAATGAAAGCTGTATTGAACTTAGTTTTCAGAACTGTGTAACATACTGCTTTCGCAGAGTCCCACGTGACTGCTTTCAAAAAAGTTGTTTTTCAGCCCAGGGAAGACACATGGAAGTCAATGAAAGCTGTATTGAACTTAGTTTTCAGAACTGTGTAACATACTGCTTTCGCAGAGTCCCACGTGACTGCTTTCAAAAAAGTTGTTTTTCAGCCCAGGGAAGACACATGGAAGTCAATGAAAGCTGTATTGAACTTAGTTTTCAGAACTGTGTAACATACTGCTTTCGCAGAGTCCCACGTGACTGCTTTCAAAAAAGTTGTTTTTCAGCCCAGGGAAGACACATGGAAGTCAATGAAAGCTGTATTGAACTTAGTTTTCAGAACTGTGTAACATACTGCTTTCGCAGAGTCCCACGTGACTGCTTTCAAAAAAGTTGTTTTTCAGCCCAGGGAAGACACATGGAAGTCAATGAAAGCTGTATTGAACTTAGTTTTCAGAACTGTGTAACATACTGCTTTCGCAGAGTCCCACGTGACTGCTTTCAAAAAAGTTGTTTTTCAGCCCAGGGAAGACACATGGAAGTCAATGAAAGCTGTATTGAACTTAGTTTTCAGAACTGTGTAACATACTGCTTTCGCAGAGTCCCACGTGACTGCTTTCAAAAAAGTTGTTTTTCAGCCCAGGGAAGACACATGGAAGTCAATGAAAGCTGTATTGAACTTAGTTTTCAGAACTGTGTAACATACTGCTTTCGCAGAGTCCCACGTGACTGCTTTCAAAAAAGTTGTTTTTCAGCCCAGGGAAGACACATGGAAGTCAATGAAAGCTGTATTGAACTTAGTTTTCAGAACTGTGTAACATACTGCTTTCGCAGAGTCCCACGTGACTGCTTTCAAAAAAGTTGTTTTTCAGCCCAGGGAAGACACATGGAAGTCAATGAAAGCTGTATTGAACTTAGTTTTCAGAACTGTGTAACATACTGCTTTCGCAGAGTCCCACGTGACTGCTTTCAAAAAAGTTGTTTTTCAGCCCAGGGAAGACACATGGAAGTCAATGAAAGCTGTATTGAACTTAGTTTTCAGAACTGTGTAACATACTGCTTTCGCAGAGTCCCACGTGACTGCTTTCAAAAAAGTTGTTTTTCAGCCCAGGGAAGACACATGGAAGTCAATGAAAGCTGTATTGAACTTAGTTTTCAGAACTGTGTAACATACTGCTTTCGCAGAGTCCCACGTGACTGCTTTCAAAAAAGTTGTTTTTCAGCCCAGGGAAGACACATGGAAGTCAATGAAAGCTGTATTGAACTTAGTTTTCAGAACTGTGTAACATACTGCTTTCGCAGAGTCCCACGTGACTGCTTTCAAAAAAGTTGTTTTTCAGCCCAGGGAAGACACATGGAAGTCAATGAAAGCTGTATTGAACTTAGTTTTCAGAACTGTGTAACATACTGCTTTCGCAGAGTCCCACGTGACTGCTTTCAAAAAAGTTGTTTTTCAGCCCAGGGAAGACACATGGAAGTCAATGAAAGCTGTATTGAACTTAGTTTTCAGAACTGTGTAACATACTGCTTTCGCAGAGTCCCACGTGACTGCTTTCAAAAAAGTTGTTTTTCAGCCCAGGGAAGACACATGGAAGTCAATGAAAGCTGTATTGAACTTAGTTTTCAGAACTGTGTAACATACTGCTTTCGCAGAGTCCCACGTGACTGCTTTCAAAAAAGTTGTTTTTCAGCCCAGGGAAGACACATGGAAGTCAATGAAAGCTGTATTGAACTTAGTTTTCAGAACTGTGTAACATACTGCTTTCGCAGAGTCCCACGTGACTGCTTTCAAAAAAGTTGTTTTTCAGCCCAGGGAAGACACATGGAAGTCAATGAAAGCTGTATTGAACTTAGTTTTCAGAACTGTGTAACATACTGCTTTCGCAGAGTCCCACGTGACTGCTTTCAAAAAAGTTGTTTTTCAGCCCAGGGAAGACACATGGAAGTCAATGAAAGCTGTATTGAACTTAGTTTTCAGAACTGTGTAACATACTGCTTTCGCAGAGTCCCACGTGACTGCTTTCAAAAAAGTTGTTTTTCAGCCCAGGGAAGACACATGGAAGTCAATGAAAGCTGTATTGAACTTAGTTTTCAGAACTGTGTAACATACTGCTTTCGCAGAGTCCCACGTGACTGCTTTCAAAAAAGTTGTTTTTCAGCCCAGGGAAGACACATGGAAGTCAATGAAAGCTGTATTGAACTTAGTTTTCAGAACTGTGTAACATACTGCTTTCGCAGAGTCCCACGTGACTGCTTTCAAAAAAGTTGTTTTTCAGCCCAGGGAAGACACATGGAAGTCAATGAAAGCTGTATTGAACTTAGTTTTCAGAACTGTGTAACATACTGCTTTCGCAGAGTCCCACGTGACTGCTTTCAAAAAAGTTGTTTTTCAGCCCAGGGAAGACACATGGAAGTCAATGAAAGCTGTATTGAACTTAGTTTTCAGAACTGTGTAACATACTGCTTTCGCAGAGTCCCACGTGACTGCTTTCAAAAAAGTTGTTTTTCAGCCCAGGGAAGACACATGGAAGTCAATGAAAGCTGTATTGAACTTAGTTTTCAGAACTGTGTAACATACTGCTTTCGCAGAGTCCCACGTGACTGCTTTCAAAAAAGTTGTTTTTCAGCCCAGGGAAGACACATGGAAGTCAATGAAAGCTGTATTGAACTTAGTTTTCAGAACTGTGTAACATACTGCTTTCGCAGAGTCCCACGTGACTGCTTTCAAAAAAGTTGTTTTTCAGCCCAGGGAAGACACATGGAAGTCAATGAAAGCTGTATTGAACTTAGTTTTCAGAACTGTGTAACATACTGCTTTCGCAGAGTCCCACGTGACTGCTTTCAAAAAAGTTGTTTTTCAGCCCAGGGAAGACACATGGAAGTCAATGAAAGCTGTATTGAACTTAGTTTTCAGAACTGTGTAACATACTGCTTTCGCAGAGTCCCACGTGACTGCTTTCAAAAAAGTTGTTTTTCAGCCCAGGGAAGACACATGGAAGTCAATGAAAGCTGTATTGAACTTAGTTTTCAGAACTGTGTAACATACTGCTTTCGCAGAGTCCCACGTGACTGCTTTCAAAAAAGTTGTTTTTCAGCCCAGGGAAGACACATGGAAGTCAATGAAAGCTGTATTGAACTTAGTTTTCAGAACTGTGTAACATACTGCTTTCGCAGAGTCCCACGTGACTGCTTTCAAAAAAGTTGTTTTTCAGCCCAGGGAAGACACATGGAAGTCAATGAAAGCTGTATTGAACTTAGTTTTCAGAACTGTGTAACATACTGCTTTCGCAGAGTCCCACGTGACTGCTTTCAAAAAAGTTGTTTTTCAGCCCAGGGAAGACACATGGAAGTCAATGAAAGCTGTATTGAACTTAGTTTTCAGAACTGTGTAACATACTGCTTTCGCAGAGTCCCACGTGACTGCTTTCAAAAAAGTTGTTTTTCAGCCCAGGGAAGACACATGGAAGTCAATGAAAGCTGTATTGAACTTAGTTTTCAGAACTGTGTAACATACTGCTTTCGCAGAGTCCCACGTGACTGCTTTCAAAAAAGTTGTTTTTCAGCCCAGGGAAGACACATGGAAGTCAATGAAAGCTGTATTGAACTTAGTTTTCAGAACTGTGTAACATACTGCTTTCGCAGAGTCCCACGTGACTGCTTTCAAAAAAGTTGTTTTTCAGCCCAGGGAAGACACATGGAAGTCAATGAAAGCTGTATTGAACTTAGTTTTCAGAACTGTGTAACATACTGCTTTCGCAGAGTCCCACGTGACTGCTTTCAAAAAAGTTGTTTTTCAGCCCAGGGAAGACACATGGAAGTCAATGAAAGCTGTATTGAACTTAGTTTTCAGAACTGTGTAACATACTGCTTTCGCAGAGTCCCACGTGACTGCTTTCAAAAAAGTTGTTTTTCAGCCCAGGGAAGACACATGGAAGTCAATGAAAGCTGTATTGAACTTAGTTTTCAGAACTGTGTAACATACTGCTTTCGCAGAGTCCCACGTGACTGCTTTCAAAAAAGTTGTTTTTCAGCCCAGGGAAGACACATGGAAGTCAATGAAAGCTGTATTGAACTTAGTTTTCAGAACTGTGTAACATACTGCTTTCGCAGAGTCCCACGTGACTGCTTTCAAAAAAGTTGTTTTTCAGCCCAGGGAAGACACATGGAAGTCAATGAAAGCTGTATTGAACTTAGTTTTCAGAACTGTGTAACATACTGCTTTCGCAGAGTCCCACGTGACTGCTTTCAAAAAAGTTGTTTTTCAGCCCAGGGAAGACACATGGAAGTCAATGAAAGCTGTATTGAACTTAGTTTTCAGAACTGTGTAACATACTGCTTTCGCAGAGTCCCACGTGACTGCTTTCAAAAAAGTTGTTTTTCAGCCCAGGGAAGACACATGGAAGTCAATGAAAGCTGTATTGAACTTAGTTTTCAGAACTGTGTAACATACTGCTTTCGCAGAGTCCCACGTGACTGCTTTCAAAAAAGTTGTTTTTCAGCCCAGGGAAGACACATGGAAGTCAATGAAAGCTGTATTGAACTTAGTTTTCAGAACTGTGTAACATACTGCTTTCGCAGAGTCCCACGTGACTGCTTTCAAAAAAGTTGTTTTTCAGCCCAGGGAAGACACATGGAAGTCAATGAAAGCTGTATTGAACTTAGTTTTCAGAACTGTGTAACATACTGCTTTCGCAGAGTCCCACGTGACTGCTTTCAAAAAAGTTGTTTTTCAGCCCAGGGAAGACACATGGAAGTCAATGAAAGCTGTATTGAACTTAGTTTTCAGAACTGTGTAACATACTGCTTTCGCAGAGTCCCACGTGACTGCTTTCAAAAAAGTTGTTTTTCAGCCCAGGGAAGACACATGGAAGTCAATGAAAGCTGTATTGAACTTAGTTTTCAGAACTGTGTAACATACTGCTTTCGCAGAGTCCCACGTGACTGCTTTCAAAAAAGTTGTTTTTCAGCCCAGGGAAGACACATGGAAGTCAATGAAAGCTGTATTGAACTTAGTTTTCAGAACTGTGTAACATACTGCTTTCGCAGAGTCCCACGTGACTGCTTTCAAAAAAGTTGTTTTTCAGCCCAGGGAAGACACATGGAAGTCAATGAAAGCTGTATTGAACTTAGTTTTCAGAACTGTGTAACATACTGCTTTCGCAGAGTCCCACGTGACTGCTTTCAAAAAGTTGTTTTTCAGCCCAGGGAAGACACATGGAAGTCAATGAAAGCTGTATTGAACTTAGTTTTCAGAACTGTGTAACATACTGCTTTCGCAGAGTCCCACGTGACTGCTTTCAAAAAAGTTGTTTTTCAGCCCAGGGAAGACACATGGAAGTCAATGAAAGCTGTATTGAACTTAGTTTTCAGAACTGTGTAACATACTGCTTTCGCAGAGTCCCACGTGACTGCTTTCAAAAAAGTTGTTTTTCAGCCCAGGGAAGACACATGGAAGTCAATGAAAGCTGTATTGAACTTAGTTTTCAGAACTGTGTAACATACTGCTTTCGCAGAGTCCCACGTGACTGCTTTCAAAAAAGTTGTTTTTCAGCCCAGGGAAGACACATGGAAGTCAATGAAAGCTGTATTGAACTTAGTTTTCAGAACTGTGTAACATACTGCTTTCGCAGAGTCCCACGTGACTGCTTTCAAAAAAGTTGTTTTTCAGCCCAGGGAAGACACATGGAAGTCAATGAAAGCTGTATTGAACTTAGTTTTCAGAACTGTGTAACATACTGCTTTCGCAGAGTCCCACGTGACTGCTTTCAAAAAAGTTGTTTTTCAGCCCAGGGAAGACACATGGAAGTCAATGAAAGCTGTATTGAACTTAGTTTTCAGAACTGTGTAACATACTGCTTTCGCAGAGTCCCACGTGACTGCTTTCAAAAAAGTTGTTTTTCAGCCCAGGGAAGACACATGGAAGTCAATGAAAGCTGTATTGAACTTAGTTTTCAGAACTGTGTAACATACTGCTTTCGCAGAGTCCCACGTGACTGCTTTCAAAAAAGTTGTTTTTCAGCCCAGGGAAGACACATGGAAGTCAATGAAAGCTGTATTGAACTTAGTTTTCAGAACTGTGTAACATACTGCTTTCGCAGAGTCCCACGTGACTGCTTTCAAAAAAGTTGTTTTTCAGCCCAGGGAAGACACATGGAAGTCAATGAAAGCTGTATTGAACTTAGTTTTCAGAACTGTGTAACATACTGCTTTCGCAGAGTCCCACGTGACTGCTTTCAAAAAAGTTGTTTTTCAGCCCAGGGAAGACACATGGAAGTCAATGAAAGCTGTATTGAACTTAGTTTTCAGAACTGTGTAACATACTGCTTTCGCAGAGTCCCACGTGACTGCTTTCAAAAAAGTTGTTTTTCAGCCCAGGGAAGACACATGGAAGTCAATGAAAGCTGTATTGAACTTAGTTTTCAGAACTGTGTAACATACTGCTTTCGCAGAGTCCCACGTGACTGCTTTCAAAAAAGTTGTTTTTCAGCCCAGGGAAGACACATGGAAGTCAATGAAAGCTGTATTGAACTTAGTTTTCAGAACTGTGTAACATACTGCTTTCGCAGAGTCCCACGTGACTGCTTTCAAAAAAGTTGTTTTTCAGCCCAGGGAAGACACATGGAAGTCAATGAAAGCTGTATTGAACTTAGTTTTCAGAACTGTGTAACATACTGCTTTCGCAGAGTCCCACGTGACTGCTTTCAAAAAAGTTGTTTTTCAGCCCAGGGAAGACACATGGAAGTCAATGAAAGCTGTATTGAACTTAGTTTTCAGAACTGTGTAACATACTGCTTTCGCAGAGTCCCACGTGACTGCTTTCAAAAAAGTTGTTTTTCAGCCCAGGGAAGACACATGGAAGTCAATGAAAGCTGTATTGAACTTAGTTTTCAGAACTGTGTAACATACTGCTTTCGCAGAGTCCCACGTGACTGCTTTCAAAAAAGTTGTTTTTCAGCCCAGGGAAGACACATGGAAGTCAATGAAAGCTGTATTGAACTTAGTTTTCAGAACTGTGTAACATACTGCTTTCGCAGAGTCCCACGTGACTGCTTTCAAAAAAGTTGTTTTTCAGCCCAGGGAAGACACATGGAAGTCAATGAAAGCTGTATTGAACTTAGTTTTCAGAACTGTGTAACATACTGCTTTCGCAGAGTCCCACGTGACTGCTTTCAAAAAAGTCGTTTTTCAGCCCAGGGAAGACACATGGAAGTCAATGAAAGCTGTATTGAACTTAGTTTTCAGAACTGTGTAACATACTGCTTTCGCAGAGTCCCACGTGACTGCTTTCAAAAAAGTTGTTTTTCAGCCCAGGGAAGACACATGGAAGTCAATGAAAGCTGTATTGAACTTAGTTTTCAGAACTGTGTAACATACTGCTTTCGCAGAGTCCCACGTGACTGCTTTCAAAAAAGTCGTTTTTCAGCCCAGGGAAGACACATGGAAGTCAATGAAAGCTGTATTGAACTTAGTTTTCAGAACTGTGTAACATACTGCTTTCGCAGAGTCCCACGTGACTGCTTTCAAAAAAGTCGTTTTTCAGCCCAGGGAAGACACATGGAAGTCAATGAAAGCTGTATTGAACTTAGTTTTCAGAACTGTGTAACATACTGCTTTCGCAGAGTCCCACGTGACTGCTTTCAAAAAGTTGTTTTTCAGCCCAGGGAAGACACATGGAAGTCAATGAAAGCTGTATTGAACTTAGTTTTCAGAACTGTGTAACATACTGCTTTCGCAGAGTCCCACGTGACTGCTTTCAAAAAAGTTGTTTTTCAGCCCAGGGAAGACACATGGAAGTCAATGAAAGCTGTATTGAACTTAGTTTTCAGAACTGTGTAACATACTGCTTTCGCAGAGTCCCACGTGACTGCTTTCAAAAAAGTTGTTTTTCAGCCCAGGGAAGACACATGGAAGTCAATGAAAGCTGTATTGAACTTAGTTTTCAGAACTGTGTAACATACTGCTTTCGCAGAGTCCCACGTGACTGCTTTCAAAAAAGTTGTTTTTCAGCCCAGGGAAGACACATGGAAGTCAATGAAAGCTGTATTGAACTTAGTTTTCAGAACTGTGTAACATACTGCTTTCGCAGAGTCCCACGTGACTGCTTTCAAAAAAGTTGTTTTTCAGCCCAGGGAAGACACATGGAAGTCAATGAAAGCTGTATTGAACTTAGTTTTCAGAACTGTGTAACATACTGCTTTCGCAGAGTCCCACGTGACTGCTTTCAAAAACGTCGTTTTTCAGCCCAGGGAAGACACATGGAAGTCAATGAAAGCTGTATTGAACTTAGTTTTCAGAACTGTGTAACATACTGCTTTCGCAGAGTCCCACGTGACTGCTTTCAAAAACGTCGTTTTTCAGCCCAGGGAAGACACATGGAAGTCAATGAAAGCTGTATTGAACTTAGTTTTCAGAACTGTGTAACATACTGCTTTCGCAGAGTCCCACGTGACTGCTTTCAAAAAAGTTGTTTTTCAGCCCAGGGAAGACACATGGAAGTCAATGAAAGCTGTATTGAACTTAGTTTTCAGAACTGTGTAACATACTGCTTTCGCAGAGTCCCACGTGACTGCTTTCAAAAAAGTTGTTTTTCAGCCCAGGGAAGACACATGGAAGTCAATGAAAGCTGTATTGAACTTAGTTTTCAGAACTGTGTAACATACTGCTTTCGCAGAGTCCCACGTGACTGCTTTCAAATAGTCGATTTTCAGCCCAGGGAAGACACATGGAAGTCAATGAAAGCTGTATTGAACTTAGTTTTCAGAACTGTGTAACATACTGCTTTCGCAGAGTCCCACGTGACTGCTTTCAAAAAAGTTGTTTTTCAGCCCAGGGAAGACACATGGAAGTCAATGAAAGCTGTATTGAACTTAGTTTTCAGAACTGTGTAACATACTGCTTTCGCAGAGTCCCACGTGACTGCTTTCAAAAACGTTGTTTTTCAGCCCAGGGAAGACACATGGAAGTCAATGAAAGCTGTATTGAACTTAGTTTTCAGAACTGTGTAACATACTGCTTTCGCAGAGTCCCACGTGACTGCTTTCAAAAAAGTTGTTTTTCAGCCCAGGGAAGACACATGGAAGTCAATGAAAGCTGTATTGAACTTAGTTTTCAGAACTGTGTAACATACTGCTTTCGCAGAGTCCCACGTGACTGCTTTCAAAAAGTTGTTTTTCAGCCCAGGGAAGACACATGGAAGTCAATGAAAGCTGTATTGAACTTAGTTTTCAGAACTGTGTAACATACTGCTTTCGCAGAGTCCCACGTGACTGCTTTCAAAAAAGTTGTTTTTCAGCCCAGGGAAGACACATGGAAGTCAATGAAAGCTGTATTGAACTTAGTTTTCAGAACTGTGTAACATACTGCTTTCGCAGAGTCCCACGTGACTGCTTTCAAAAAAGTTGTTTTTCAGCCCAGGGAAGACACATGGAAGTCAATGAAAGCTGTATTGAACTTAGTTTTCAGAACTGTGTAACATACTGCTTTCGCAGAGTCCCACGTGACTGCTTTCAAAAAAGTTGTTTTTCAGCCCAGGGAAGACACATGGAAGTCAATGAAAGCTGTATTGAACTTAGTTTTCAGAACTGTGTAACATACTGCTTTCGCAGAGTCCCACGTGACTGCTTTCAAAAAGTTGTTTTTCAGCCCAGGGAAGACACATGGAAGTCAATGAAAGCTGTATTGAACTTAGTTTTCAGAACTGTGTAACATACTGCTTTCGCAGAGTCCCACGTGACTGCTTTCAAAAAAGTTGTTTTTCAGCCCAGGGAAGACACATGGAAGTCAATGAAAGCTGTATTGAACTTAGTTTTCAGAACTGTGTAACATACTGCTTTCGCAGAGTCCCACGTGACTGCTTTCAAAAAAGTTGTTTTTCAGCCCAGGGAAGACACATGGAAGTCAATGAAAGCTGTATTGAACTTAGTTTTCAGAACTGTGTAACATACTGCTTTCGCAGAGTCCCACGTGACTGCTTTCAAAAAAGTTGTTTTTCAGCCCAGGGAAGACACATGGAAGTCAATGAAAGCTGTATTGAACTTAGTTTTCAGAACTGTGTAACATACTGCTTTCGCAGAGTCCCACGTGACTGCTTTCAAAAAAGTTGTTTTTCAGCCCAGGGAAGACACATGGAAGTCAATGAAAGCTGTATTGAACTTAGTTTTCAGAACTGTGTAACATACTGCTTTCGCAGAGTCCCACGTGACTGCTTTCAAAAAAGTTGTTTTTCAGCCCAGGGAAGACACATGGAAGTCAATGAAAGCTGTATTGAACTTAGTTTTCAGAACTGTGTAACATACTGCTTTCGCAGAGTCCCACGTGACTGCTTTCAAAAAAGTTGTTTTTCAGCCCAGGGAAGACACATGGAAGTCAATGAAAGCTGTATTGAACTTAGTTTTCAGAACTGTGTAACATACTGCTTTCGCAGAGTCCCACGTGACTGCTTTCAAAAAAGTTGTTTTTCAGCCCAGGGAAGACACATGGAAGTCAATGAAAGCTGTATTGAACTTAGTTTTCAGAACTGTGTAACATACTGCTTTCGCAGAGTCCCACGTGACTGCTTTCAAAAAAGTTGTTTTTCAGCCCAGGGAAGACACATGGAAGTCAATGAAAGCTGTATTGAACTTAGTTTTCAGAACTGTGTAACATACTGCTTTCGCAGAGTCCCACGTGACTGCTTTCAAAAAGTTGTTTTTCAGCCCAGGGAAGACACATGGAAGTCAATGAAAGCTGTATTGAACTTAGTTTTCAGAACTGTGTAACATACTGCTTTCGCAGAGTCCCACGTGACTGCTTTCAAAAAGTTGTTTTTCAGCCCAGGGAAGACACATGGAAGTCAATGAAAGCTGTATTGAACTTAGTTTTCAGAACTGTGTAACATACTGCTTTCGCAGAGTCCCACGTGACTGCTTTCAAAAAAGTTGTTTTTCAGCCCAGGGAAGACACATGGAAGTCAATGAAAGCTGTATTGAACTTAGTTTTCAGAACTGTGTAACATACTGCTTTCGCAGAGTCCCACGTGACTGCTTTCAAAAAAGTTGTTTTTCAGCCCAGGGAAGACACATGGAAGTCAATGAAAGCTGTATTGAACTTAGTTTTCAGAACTGTGTAACATACTGCTTTCGCAGAGTCCCACGTGACTGCTTTCAAAAAAGTTGTTTTTCAGCCCAGGGAAGACACATGGAAGTCAATGAAAGCTGTATTGAACTTAGTTTTCAGAACTGTGTAACATACTGCTTTCGCAGAGTCCCACGTGACTGCTTTCAAAAAAGTTGTTTTTCAGCCCAGGGAAGACACATGGAAGTCAATGAAAGCTGTATTGAACTTAGTTTTCAGAACTGTGTAACATACTGCTTTCGCAGAGTCCCACGTGACTGCTTTCAAAAAAGTTGTTTTTCAGCCCAGGGAAGACACATGGAAGTCAATGAAAGCTGTATTGAACTTAGTTTTCAGAACTGTGTAACATACTGCTTTCGCAGAGTCCCACGTGACTGCTTTCAAAAAAGTTGTTTTTCAGCCCAGGGAAGACACATGGAAGTCAATGAAAGCTGTATTGAACTTAGTTTTCAGAACTGTGTAACATACTGCTTTCGCAGAGTCCCACGTGACTGCTTTCAAAAAAGTTGTTTTTCAGCCCAGGGAAGACACATGGAAGTCAATGAAAGCTGTATTGAACTTAGTTTTCAGAACTGTGTAACATACTGCTTTCGCAGAGTCCCACGTGACTGCTTTCAAAAAAGTTGTTTTTCAGCCCAGGGAAGACACATGGAAGTCAATGAAAGCTGTATTGAACTTAGTTTTCAGAACTGTGTAACATACTGCTTTCGCAGAGTCCCACGTGACTGCTTTCAAAAAAGTTGTTTTTCAGCCCAGGGAAGACACATGGAAGTCAATGAAAGCTGTATTGAACTTAGTTTTCAGAACTGTGTAACATACTGCTTTCGCAGAGTCCCACGTGACTGCTTTCAAAAAAGTTGTTTTTCAGCCCAGGGAAGACACATGGAAGTCAATGAAAGCTGTATTGAACTTAGTTTTCAGAACTGTGTAACATACTGCTTTCGCAGAGTCCCACGTGACTGCTTTCAAAAAAGTTGTTTTTCAGCCCAGGGAAGACACATGGAAGTCAATGAAAGCTGTATTGAACTTAGTTTTCAGAACTGTGTAACATACTGCTTTCGCAGAGTCCCACGTGACTGCTTTCAAAAAAGTTGTTTTTCAGCCCAGGGAAGACACATGGAAGTCAATGAAAGCTGTATTGAACTTAGTTTTCAGAACTGTGTAACATACTGCTTTCGCAGAGTCCCACGTGACTGCTTTCAAAAAAGTTGTTTTTCAGCCCAGGGAAGACACATGGAAGTCAATGAAAGCTGTATTGAACTTAGTTTTCAGAACTGTGTAACATACTGCTTTCGCAGAGTCCCACGTGACTGCTTTCAAAAAAGTTGTTTTTCAGCCCAGGGAAGACACATGGAAGTCAATGAAAGCTGTATTGAACTTAGTTTTCAGAACTGTGTAACATACTGCTTTCGCAGAGTCCCACGTGACTGCTTTCAAAAAGTTGTTTTTCAGCCCAGGGAAGACACATGGAAGTCAATGAAAGCTGTATTGAACTTAGTTTTCAGAACTGTGTAACATACTGCTTTCGCAGAGTCCCACGTGACTGCTTTCAAAAAAGTTGTTTTTCAGCCCAGGGAAGACACATGGAAGTCAATGAAAGCTGTATTGAACTTAGTTTTCAGAACTGTGTAACATACTGCTTTCGCAGAGTCCCACGTGACTGCTTTCAAAAAAGTTGTTTTTCAGCCCAGGGAAGACACATGGAAGTCAATGAAAGCTGTATTGAACTTAGTTTTCAGAACTGTGTAACATACTGCTTTCGCAGAGTCCCACGTGACTGCTTTCAAAAAAGTTGTTTTTCAGCCCAGGGAAGACACATGGAAGTCAATGAAAGCTGTATTGAACTTAGTTTTCAGAACTGTGTAACATACTGCTTTCGCAGAGTCCCACGTGACTGCTTTCAAAAAAGTTGTTTTTCAGCCCAGGGAAGACACATGGAAGTCAATGAAAGCTGTATTGAACTTAGTTTTCAGAACTGTGTAACATACTGCTTTCGCAGAGTCCCACGTGACTGCTTTCAAAAAAGTTGTTTTTCAGCCCAGGGAAGACACATGGAAGTCAATGAAAGCTGTATTGAACTTAGTTTTCAGAACTGTGTAACATACTGCTTTCGCAGAGTCCCACGTGACTGCTTTCAAAAAGTTGTTTTTCAGCCCAGGGAAGACACATGGAAGTCAATGAAAGCTGTATTGAACTTAGTTTTCAGAACTGTGTAACATACTGCTTTCGCAGAGTCCCACGTGACTGCTTTCAAAAAAGTTGTTTTTCAGCCCAGGGAAGACACATGGAAGTCAATGAAAGCTGTATTGAACTTAGTTTTCAGAACTGTGTAACATACTGCTTTCGCAGAGTCCCACGTGACTGCTTTCAAAAAAGTTGTTTTTCAGCCCAGGGAAGACACATGGAAGTCAATGAAAGCTGTATTGAACTTAGTTTTCAGAACTGTGTAACATACTGCTTTCGCAGAGTCCCACGTGACTGCTTTCAAAAAAGTTGTTTTTCAGCCCAGGGAAGACACATGGAAGTCAATGAAAGCTGTATTGAACTTAGTTTTCAGAACTGTGTAACATACTGCTTTCGCAGAGTCCCACGTGACTGCTTTCAAAAAAGTTGTTTTTCAGCCCAGGGAAGACACATGGAAGTCAATGAAAGCTGTATTGAACTTAGTTTTCAGAACTGTGTAACATACTGCTTTCGCAGAGTCCCACGTGACTGCTTTCAAAAAAGTTGTTTTTCAGCCCAGGGAAGACACATGGAAGTCAATGAAAGCTGTATTGAACTTAGTTTTCAGAACTGTGTAACATACTGCTTTCGCAGAGTCCCACGTGACTGCTTTCAAAAAAGTTGTTTTTCAGCCCAGGGAAGACACATGGAAGTCAATGAAAGCTGTATTGAACTTAGTTTTCAGAACTGTGTAACATACTGCTTTCGCAGAGTCCCACGTGACTGCTTTCAAAAAAGTTGTTTTTCAGCCCAGGGAAGACACATGGAAGTCAATGAAAGCTGTATTGAACTTAGTTTTCAGAACTGTGTAACATACTGCTTTCGCAGAGTCCCACGTGACTGCTTTCAAAAAAGTTGTTTTTCAGCCCAGGGAAGACACATGGAAGTCAATGAAAGCTGTATTGAACTTAGTTTTCAGAACTGTGTAACATACTGCTTTCGCAGAGTCCCACGTGACTGCTTTCAAAAAAGTTGTTTTTCAGCCCAGGGAAGACACATGGAAGTCAATGAAAGCTGTATTGAACTTAGTTTTCAGAACTGTGTAACATACTGCTTTCGCAGAGTCCCACGTGACTGCTTTCAAAAAAGTTGTTTTTCAGCCCAGGGAAGACACATGGAAGTCAATGAAAGCTGTATTGAACTTAGTTTTCAGAACTGTGTAACATACTGCTTTCGCAGAGTCCCACGTGACTGCTTTCAAAAAAGTTGTTTTTCAGCCCAGGGAAGACACATGGAAGTCAATGAAAGCTGTATTGAACTTAGTTTTCAGAACTGTGTAACATACTGCTTTCGCAGAGTCCCACGTGACTGCTTTCAAAAAAGTTGTTTTTCAGCCCAGGGAAGACACATGGAAGTCAATGAAAGCTGTATTGAACTTAGTTTTCAGAACTGTGTAACATACTGCTTTCGCAGAGTCCCACGTGACTGCTTTCAAAAAAGTTGTTTTTCAGCCCAGGGAAGACACATGGAAGTCAATGAAAGCTGTATTGAACTTAGTTTTCAGAACTGTGTA
Organism: Choloepus didactylus; assembly: GCF_015220235.1. Lineage (NCBI taxonomy): Eukaryota > Metazoa > Chordata > Mammalia > Pilosa > Megalonychidae > Choloepus > Choloepus didactylus. Next base: position 20,496 of record NC_051332.1, read on the forward strand.
ACATACTGCTTTCGCAGAGTCCCACGTGACTGCTTTCAAAAAGTTGTTTTTCAGCCCAGGGAAGACACATGGAAGTCAATGAAAGCTGTATTGAACTTAGTTTTCAGAACTGTGTAACATACTGCTTTCGCAGAGTCCCACGTGACTGCTTTCAAAAAAGTTGTTTTTCAGCCCAGGGAAGACACATGGAAGTCAATGAAAGCTGTATTGAACTTAGTTTTCAGAACTGTGTAACATACTGCTTTCGCAGAGTCCCACGTGACTGCTTTCAAAAAGTTGTTTTTCAGCCCAGGGAAGACACATGGAAGTCAATGAAAGCTGTATTGAACTTAGTTTTCAGAACTGTGTAACATACTGCTTTCGCAGAGTCCCACGTGACTGCTTTCAAAAAAGTTGTTTTTCAGCCCAGGGAAGACACATGGAAGTCAATGAAAGCTGTATTGAACTTAGTTTTCAGAACTGTGTAACATACTGCTTTCGCAGAGTCCCACGTGACTGCTTTCAAAAAAGTTGTTTTTCAGCCCAGGGAAGACACATGGAAGTCAATGAAAGCTGTATTGAACTTAGTTTTCAGAACTGTGTAACATACTGCTTTCGCAGAGTCCCACGTGACTGCTTTCAAAAAAGTTGTTTTTCAGCCCAGGGAAGACACATGGAAGTCAATGAAAGCTGTATTGAACTTAGTTTTCAGAACTGTGTAACATACTGCTTTCGCAGAGTCCCACGTGACTGCTTTCAAAAAAGTTGTTTTTCAGCCCAGGGAAGACACATGGAAGTCAATGAAAGCTGTATTGAACTTAGTTTTCAGAACTGTGTAACATACTGCTTTCGCAGAGTCCCACGTGACTGCTTTCAAAAAAGTTGTTTTTCAGCCCAGGGAAGACACATGGAAGTCAATGAAAGCTGTATTGAACTTAGTTTTCAGAACTGTGTAACATACTGCTTTCGCAGAGTCCCACGTGACTGCTTTCAAAAAAGTTGTTTTTCAGCCCAGGGAAGACACATGGAAGTCAATGAAAGCTGTATTGAACTTAGTTTTCAGAACTGTGTAACATACTGCTTTCGCAGAGTCCCACGTGACTGCTTTCAAAAAAGTTGTTTTTCAGCCCAGGGAAGACACATGGAAGTCAATGAAAGCTGTATTGAACTTAGTTTTCAGAACTGTGTAACATACTGCTTTCGCAGAGTCCCACGTGACTGCTTTCAAAAAAGTTGTTTTTCAGCCCAGGGAAGACACATGGAAGTCAATGAAAGCTGTATTGAACTTAGTTTTCAGAACTGTGTAACATACTGCTTTCGCAGAGTCCCACGTGACTGCTTTCAAAAAAGTTGTTTTTCAGCCCAGGGAAGACACATGGAAGTCAATGAAAGCTGTATTGAACTTAGTTTTCAGAACTGTGTAACATACTGCTTTCGCAGAGTCCCACGTGACTGCTTTCAAAAAAGTTGTTTTTCAGCCCAGGGAAGACACATGGAAGTCAATGAAAGCTGTATTGAACTTAGTTTTCAGAACTGTGTAACATACTGCTTTCGCAGAGTCCCACGTGACTGCTTTCAAAAAAGTTGTTTTTCAGCCCAGGGAAGACACATGGAAGTCAATGAAAGCTGTATTGAACTTAGTTTTCAGAACTGTGTAACATACTGCTTTCGCAGAGTCCCACGTGACTGCTTTCAAAAAAGTTGTTTTTCAGCCCAGGGAAGACACATGGAAGTCAATGAAAGCTGTATTGAACTTAGTTTTCAGAACTGTGTAACATACTGCTTTCGCAGAGTCCCACGTGACTGCTTTCAAAAAAGTTGTTTTTCAGCCCAGGGAAGACACATGGAAGTCAATGAAAGCTGTATTGAACTTAGTTTTCAGAACTGTGTAACATACTGCTTTCGCAGAGTCCCACGTGACTGCTTTCAAAAAAGTTGTTTTTCAGCCCAGGGAAGACACATGGAAGTCAATGAAAGCTGTATTGAACTTAGTTTTCAGAACTGTGTAACATACTGCTTTCGCAGAGTCCCACGTGACTGCTTTCAAAAAAGTTGTTTTTCAGCCCAGGGAAGACACATGGAAGTCAATGAAAGCTGTATTGAACTTAGTTTTCAGAACTGTGTAACATACTGCTTTCGCAGAGTCCCACGTGACTGCTTTCAAAAAAGTTGTTTTTCAGCCCAGGGAAGACACATGGAAGTCAATGAAAGCTGTATTGAACTTAGTTTTCAGAACTGTGTAACATACTGCTTTCGCAGAGTCCCACGTGACTGCTTTCAAAAAAGTTGTTTTTCAGCCCAGGGAAGACACATGGAAGTCAATGAAAGCTGTATTGAACTTAGTTTTCAGAACTGTGTAACATACTGCTTTCGCAGAGTCCCACGTGACTGCTTTCAAAAAAGTTGTTTTTCAGCCCAGGGAAGACACATGGAAGTCAATGAAAGCTGTATTGAACTTAGTTTTCAGAACTGTGTAACATACTGCTTTCGCAGAGTCCCACGTGACTGCTTTCAAAAAAGTTGTTTTTCAGCCCAGGGAAGACACATGGAAGTCAATGAAAGCTGTATTGAACTTAGTTTTCAGAACTGTGTAACATACTGCTTTCGCAGAGTCCCACGTGACTGCTTTCAAAAAAGTTGTTTTTCAGCCCAGGGAAGACACATGGAAGTCAATGAAAGCTGTATTGAACTTAGTTTTCAGAACTGTGTAACATACTGCTTTCGCAGAGTCCCACGTGACTGCTTTCAAAAAAGTTGTTTTTCAGCCCAGGGAAGACACATGGAAGTCAATGAAAGCTGTATTGAACTTAGTTTTCAGAACTGTGTAACATACTGCTTTCGCAGAGTCCCACGTGACTGCTTTCAAAAAAGTTGTTTTTCAGCCCAGGGAAGACACATGGAAGTCAATGAAAGCTGTATTGAACTTAGTTTTCAGAACTGTGTAACATACTGCTTTCGCAGAGTCCCACGTGACTGCTTTCAAAAAAGTTGTTTTTCAGCCCAGGGAAGACACATGGAAGTCAATGAAAGCTGTATTGAACTTAGTTTTCAGAACTGTGTAACATACTGCTTTCGCAGAGTCCCACGTGACTGCTTTCAAAAAAGTTGTTTTTCAGCCCAGGGAAGACACATGGAAGTCAATGAAAGCTGTATTGAACTTAGTTTTCAGAACTGTGTAACATACTGCTTTCGCAGAGTCCCACGTGACTGCTTTCAAAAAAGTTGTTTTTCAGCCCAGGGAAGACACATGGAAGTCAATGAAAGCTGTATTGAACTTAGTTTTCAGAACTGTGTAACATACTGCTTTCGCAGAGTCCCACGTGACTGCTTTCAAAAAAGTTGTTTTTCAGCCCAGGGAAGACACATGGAAGTCAATGAAAGCTGTATTGAACTTAGTTTTCAGAACTGTGTAACATACTGCTTTCGCAGAGTCCCACGTGACTGCTTTCAAAAAAGTTGTTTTTCAGCCCAGGGAAGACACATGGAAGTCAATGAAAGCTGTATTGAACTTAGTTTTCAGAACTGTGTAACATACTGCTTTCGCAGAGTCCCACGTGACTGCTTTCAAAAAAGTTGTTTTTCAGCCCAGGGAAGACACATGGAAGTCAATGAAAGCTGTATTGAACTTAGTTTTCAGAACTGTGTAACATACTGCTTTCGCAGAGTCCCACGTGACTGCTTTCAAAAAAGTTGTTTTTCAGCCCAGGGAAGACACATGGAAGTCAATGAAAGCTGTATTGAACTTAGTTTTCAGAACTGTGTAACATACTGCTTTCGCAGAGTCCCACGTGACTGCTTTCAAAAAAGTTGTTTTTCAGCCCAGGGAAGACACATGGAAGTCAATGAAAGCTGTATTGAACTTAGTTTTCAGAACTGTGTAACATACTGCTTTCGCAGAGTCCCACGTGACTGCTTTCAAAAAAGTTGTTTTTCAGCCCAGGGAAGACACATGGAAGTCAATGAAAGCTGTATTGAACTTAGTTTTCAGAACTGTGTAACATACTGCTTTCGCAGAGTCCCACGTGACTGCTTTCAAAAAAGTTGTTTTTCAGCCCAGGGAAGACACATGGAAGTCAATGAAAGCTGTATTGAACTTAGTTTTCAGAACTGTGTAACATACTGCTTTCGCAGAGTCCCACGTGACTGCTTTCAAAAAAGTTGTTTTTCAGCCCAGGGAAGACACATGGAAGTCAATGAAAGCTGTATTGAACTTAGTTTTCAGAACTGTGTAACATACTGCTTTCGCAGAGTCCCACGTGACTGCTTTCAAAAAAGTTGTTTTTCAGCCCAGGGAAGACACATGGAAGTCAATGAAAGCTGTATTGAACTTAGTTTTCAGAACTGTGTAACATACTGCTTTCGCAGAGTCCCACGTGACTGCTTTCAAAAAAGTTGTTTTTCAGCCCAGGGAAGACACATGGAAGTCAATGAAAGCTGTATTGAACTTAGTTTTCAGAACTGTGTAACATACTGCTTTCGCAGAGTCCCACGTGACTGCTTTCAAAAAAGTTGTTTTTCAGCCCAGGGAAGACACATGGAAGTCAATGAAAGCTGTATTGAACTTAGTTTTCAGAACTGTGTAACATACTGCTTTCGCAGAGTCCCACGTGACTGCTTTCAAAAAAGTTGTTTTTCAGCCCAGGGAAGACACATGGAAGTCAATGAAAGCTGTATTGAACTTAGTTTTCAGAACTGTGTAACATACTGCTTTCGCAGAGTCCCACGTGACTGCTTTCAAAAAAGTTGTTTTTCAGCCCAGGGAAGACACATGGAAGTCAATGAAAGCTGTATTGAACTTAGTTTTCAGAACTGTGTAACATACTGCTTTCGCAGAGTCCCACGTGACTGCTTTCAAAAAAGTTGTTTTTCAGCCCAGGGAAGACACATGGAAGTCAATGAAAGCTGTATTGAACTTAGTTTTCAGAACTGTGTAACATACTGCTTTCGCAGAGTCCCACGTGACTGCTTTCAAAAAAGTTGTTTTTCAGCCCAGGGAAGACACATGGAAGTCAATGAAAGCTGTATTGAACTTAGTTTTCAGAACTGTGTAACATACTGCTTTCGCAGAGTCCCACGTGACTGCTTTCAAAAAAGTTGTTTTTCAGCCCAGGGAAGACACATGGAAGTCAATGAAAGCTGTATTGAACTTAGTTTTCAGAACTGTGTAACATACTGCTTTCGCAGAGTCCCACGTGACTGCTTTCAAAAAAGTTGTTTTTCAGCCCAGGGAAGACACATGGAAGTCAATGAAAGCTGTATTGAACTTAGTTTTCAGAACTGTGTAACATACTGCTTTCGCAGAGTCCCACGTGACTGCTTTCAAAAAAGTTGTTTTTCAGCCCAGGGAAGACACATGGAAGTCAATGAAAGCTGTATTGAACTTAGTTTTCAGAACTGTGTAACATACTGCTTTCGCAGAGTCCCACGTGACTGCTTTCAAAAAAGTTGTTTTTCAGCCCAGGGAAGACACATGGAAGTCAATGAAAGCTGTATTGAACTTAGTTTTCAGAACTGTGTAACATACTGCTTTCGCAGAGTCCCACGTGACTGCTTTCAAAAAAGTTGTTTTTCAGCCCAGGGAAGACACATGGAAGTCAATGAAAGCTGTATTGAACTTAGTTTTCAGAACTGTGTAACATACTGCTTTCGCAGAGTCCCACGTGACTGCTTTCAAAAAAGTTGTTTTTCAGCCCAGGGAAGACACATGGAAGTCAATGAAAGCTGTATTGAACTTAGTTTTCAGAACTGTGTAACATACTGCTTTCGCAGAGTCCCACGTGACTGCTTTCAAAAAAGTTGTTTTTCAGCCCAGGGAAGACACATGGAAGTCAATGAAAGCTGTATTGAACTTAGTTTTCAGAACTGTGTAACATACTGCTTTCGCAGAGTCCCACGTGACTGCTTTCAAAAAAGTTGTTTTTCAGCCCAGGGAAGACACATGGAAGTCAATGAAAGCTGTATTGAACTTAGTTTTCAGAACTGTGTAACATACTGCTTTCGCAGAGTCCCACGTGACTGCTTTCAAAAAAGTTGTTTTTCAGCCCAGGGAAGACACATGGAAGTCAATGAAAGCTGTATTGAACTTAGTTTTCAGAACTGTGTAACATACTGCTTTCGCAGAGTCCCACGTGACTGCTTTCAAAAAAGTTGTTTTTCAGCCCAGGGAAGACACATGGAAGTCAATGAAAGCTGTATTGAACTTAGTTTTCAGAACTGTGTAACATACTGCTTTCGCAGAGTCCCACGTGACTGCTTTCAAAAAAGTTGTTTTTCAGCCCAGGGAAGACACATGGAAGTCAATGAAAGCTGTATTGAACTTAGTTTTCAGAACTGTGTAACATACTGCTTTCGCAGAGTCCCACGTGACTGCTTTCAAAAAAGTTGTTTTTCAGCCCAGGGAAGACACATGGAAGTCAATGAAAGCTGTATTGAACTTAGTTTTCAGAACTGTGTAACATACTGCTTTCGCAGAGTCCCACGTGACTGCTTTCAAAAAAGTTGTTTTTCAGCCCAGGGAAGACACATGGAAGTCAATGAAAGCTGTATTGAACTTAGTTTTCAGAACTGTGTAACATACTGCTTTCGCAGAGTCCCACGTGACTGCTTTCAAAAAAGTTGTTTTTCAGCCCAGGGAAGACACATGGAAGTCAATGAAAGCTGTATTGAACTTAGTTTTCAGAACTGTGTAACATACTGCTTTCGCAGAGTCCCACGTGACTGCTTTCAAAAAAGTTGTTTTTCAGCCCAGGGAAGACACATGGAAGTCAATGAAAGCTGTATTGAACTTAGTTTTCAGAACTGTGTAACATACTGCTTTCGCAGAGTCCCACGTGACTGCTTTCAAAAAAGTTGTTTTTCAGCCCAGGGAAGACACATGGAAGTCAATGAAAGCTGTATTGAACTTAGTTTTCAGAACTGTGTAACATACTGCTTTCGCAGAGTCCCACGTGACTGCTTTCAAAAAAGTTGTTTTTCAGCCCAGGGAAGACACATGGAAGTCAATGAAAGCTGTATTGAACTTAGTTTTCAGAACTGTGTAACATACTGCTTTCGCAGAGTCCCACGTGACTGCTTTCAAAAAAGTTGTTTTTCAGCCCAGGGAAGACACATGGAAGTCAATGAAAGCTGTATTGAACTTAGTTTTCAGAACTGTGTAACATACTGCTTTCGCAGAGTCCCACGTGACTGCTTTCAAAAAAGTTGTTTTTCAGCCCAGGGAAGACACATGGAAGTCAATGAAAGCTGTATTGAACTTAGTTTTCAGAACTGTGTAACATACTGCTTTCGCAGAGTCCCACGTGACTGCTTTCAAAAAAGTTGTTTTTCAGCCCAGGGAAGACACATGGAAGTCAATGAAAGCTGTATTGAACTTAGTTTTCAGAACTGTGTAACATACTGCTTTCGCAGAGTCCCACGTGACTGCTTTCAAAAAAGTTGTTTTTCAGCCCAGGGAAGACACATGGAAGTCAATGAAAGCTGTATTGAACTTAGTTTTCAGAACTGTGTAACATACTGCTTTCGCAGAGTCCCACGTGACTGCTTTCAAAAAAGTTGTTTTTCAGCCCAGGGAAGACACATGGAAGTCAATGAAAGCTGTATTGAACTTAGTTTTCAGAACTGTGTAACATACTGCTTTCGCAGAGTCCCACGTGACTGCTTTCAAAAAAGTTGTTTTTCAGCCCAGGGAAGACACATGGAAGTCAATGAAAGCTGTATTGAACTTAGTTTTCAGAACTGTGTAACATACTGCTTTCGCAGAGTCCCACGTGACTGCTTTCAAAAAAGTTGTTTTTCAGCCCAGGGAAGACACATGGAAGTCAATGAAAGCTGTATTGAACTTAGTTTTCAGAACTGTGTAACATACTGCTTTCGCAGAGTCCCACGTGACTGCTTTCAAAAAAGTTGTTTTTCAGCCCAGGGAAGACACATGGAAGTCAATGAAAGCTGTATTGAACTTAGTTTTCAGAACTGTGTAACATACTGCTTTCGCAGAGTCCCACGTGACTGCTTTCAAAAAAGTTGTTTTTCAGCCCAGGGAAGACACATGGAAGTCAATGAAAGCTGTATTGAACTTAGTTTTCAGAACTGTGTAACATACTGCTTTCGCAGAGTCCCACGTGACTGCTTTCAAAAAAGTTGTTTTTCAGCCCAGGGAAGACACATGGAAGTCAATGAAAGCTGTATTGAACTTAGTTTTCAGAACTGTGTAACATACTGCTTTCGCAGAGTCCCACGTGACTGCTTTCAAAAAAGTTGTTTTTCAGCCCAGGGAAGACACATGGAAGTCAATGAAAGCTGTATTGAACTTAGTTTTCAGAACTGTGTAACATACTGCTTTCGCAGAGTCCCACGTGACTGCTTTCAAAAAAGTTGTTTTTCAGCCCAGGGAAGACACATGGAAGTCAATGAAAGCTGTATTGAACTTAGTTTTCAGAACTGTGTAACATACTGCTTTCGCAGAGTCCCACGTGACTGCTTTCAAAAAAGTTGTTTTTCAGCCCAGGGAAGACACATGGAAGTCAATGAAAGCTGTATTGAACTTAGTTTTCAGAACTGTGTAACATACTGCTTTCGCAGAGTCCCACGTGACTGCTTTCAAAAAAGTTGTTTTTCAGCCCAGGGAAGACACATGGAAGTCAATGAAAGCTGTATTGAACTTAGTTTTCAGAACTGTGTAACATACTGCTTTCGCAGAGTCCCACGTGACTGCTTTCAAAAAAGTTGTTTTTCAGCCCAGGGAAGACACATGGAAGTCAATGAAAGCTGTATTGAACTTAGTTTTCAGAACTGTGTAACATACTGCTTTCGCAGAGTCCCACGTGACTGCTTTCAAAAAAGTTGTTTTTCAGCCCAGGGAAGACACATGGAAGTCAATGAAAGCTGTATTGAACTTAGTTTTCAGAACTGTGTAACATACTGCTTTCGCAGAGTCCCACGTGACTGCTTTCAAAAAAGTTGTTTTTCAGCCCAGGGAAGACACATGGAAGTCAATGAAAGCTGTATTGAACTTAGTTTTCAGAACTGTGTAACATACTGCTTTCGCAGAGTCCCACGTGACTGCTTTCAAAAAAGTTGTTTTTCAGCCCAGGGAAGACACATGGAAGTCAATGAAAGCTGTATTGAACTTAGTTTTCAGAACTGTGTAACATACTGCTTTCGCAGAGTCCCACGTGACTGCTTTCAAAAAAGTTGTTTTTCAGCCCAGGGAAGACACATGGAAGTCAATGAAAGCTGTATTGAACTTAGTTTTCAGAACTGTGTAACATACTGCTTTCGCAGAGTCCCACGTGACTGCTTTCAAAAAAGTTGTTTTTCAGCCCAGGGAAGACACATGGAAGTCAATGAAAGCTGTATTGAACTTAGTTTTCAGAACTGTGTAACATACTGCTTTCGCAGAGTCCCACGTGACTGCTTTCAAAAAAGTTGTTTTTCAGCCCAGGGAAGACACATGGAAGTCAATGAAAGCTGTATTGAACTTAGTTTTCAGAACTGTGTAACATACTGCTTTCGCAGAGTCCCACGTGACTGCTTTCAAAAAAGTTGTTTTTCAGCCCAGGGAAGACACATGGAAGTCAATGAAAGCTGTATTGAACTTAGTTTTCAGAACTGTGTAACATACTGCTTTCGCAGAGTCCCACGTGACTGCTTTCAAAAAAGTTGTTTTTCAGCCCAGGGAAGACACATGGAAGTCAATGAAAGCTGTATTGAACTTAGTTTTCAGAACTGTGTAACATACTGCTTTCGCAGAGTCCCACGTGACTGCTTTCAAAAAAGTTGTTTTTCAGCCCAGGGAAGACACATGGAAGTCAATGAAAGCTGTATTGAACTTAGTTTTCAGAACTGTGTAACATACTGCTTTCGCAGAGTCCCACGTGACTGCTTTCAAAAAGTTGTTTTTCAGCCCAGGGAAGACACATGGAAGTCAATGAAAGCTGTATTGAACTTAGTTTTCAGAACTGTGTAACATACTGCTTTCGCAGAGTCCCACGTGACTGCTTTCAAAAAAGTTGTTTTTCAGCCCAGGGAAGACACATGGAAGTCAATGAAAGCTGTATTGAACTTAGTTTTCAGAACTGTGTAACATACTGCTTTCGCAGAGTCCCACGTGACTGCTTTCAAAAAAGTTGTTTTTCAGCCCAGGGAAGACACATGGAAGTCAATGAAAGCTGTATTGAACTTAGTTTTCAGAACTGTGTAACATACTGCTTTCGCAGAGTCCCACGTGACTGCTTTCAAAAAAGTTGTTTTTCAGCCCAGGGAAGACACATGGAAGTCAATGAAAGCTGTATTGAACTTAGTTTTCAGAACTGTGTAACATACTGCTTTCGCAGAGTCCCACGTGACTGCTTTCAAAAAAGTTGTTTTTCAGCCCAGGGAAGACACATGGAAGTCAATGAAAGCTGTATTGAACTTAGTTTTCAGAACTGTGTAACATACTGCTTTCGCAGAGTCCCACGTGACTGCTTTCAAAAAAGTTGTTTTTCAGCCCAGGGAAGACACATGGAAGTCAATGAAAGCTGTATTGAACTTAGTTTTCAGAACTGTGTAACATACTGCTTTCGCAGAGTCCCACGTGACTGCTTTCAAAAAAGTTGTTTTTCAGCCCAGGGAAGACACATGGAAGTCAATGAAAGCTGTATTGAACTTAGTTTTCAGAACTGTGTAACATACTGCTTTCGCAGAGTCCCACGTGACTGCTTTCAAAAAAGTTGTTTTTCAGCCCAGGGAAGACACATGGAAGTCAATGAAAGCTGTATTGAACTTAGTTTTCAGAACTGTGTAACATACTGCTTTCGCAGAGTCCCACGTGACTGCTTTCAAAAAAGTTGTTTTTCAGCCCAGGGAAGACACATGGAAGTCAATGAAAGCTGTATTGAACTTAGTTTTCAGAACTGTGTAACATACTGCTTTCGCAGAGTCCCACGTGACTGCTTTCAAAAAAGTTGTTTTTCAGCCCAGGGAAGACACATGGAAGTCAATGAAAGCTGTATTGAACTTAGTTTTCAGAACTGTGTAACATACTGCTTTCGCAGAGTCCCACGTGACTGCTTTCAAAAAAGTTGTTTTTCAGCCCAGGGAAGACACATGGAAGTCAATGAAAGCTGTATTGAACTTAGTTTTCAGAACTGTGTAACATACTGCTTTCGCAGAGTCCCACGTGACTGCTTTCAAAAAAGTTGTTTTTCAGCCCAGGGAAGACACATGGAAGTCAATGAAAGCTGTATTGAACTTAGTTTTCAGAACTGTGTAACATACTGCTTTCGCAGAGTCCCACGTGACTGCTTTCAAAAAGTTGTTTTTCAGCCCAGGGAAGACACATGGAAGTCAATGAAAGCTGTATTGAACTTAGTTTTCAGAACTGTGTAACATACTGCTTTCGCAGAGTCCCACGTGACTGCTTTCAAAAAAGTTGTTTTTCAGCCCAGGGAAGACACATGGAAGTCAATGAAAGCTGTATTGAACTTAGTTTTCAGAACTGTGTAACATACTGCTTTCGCAGAGTCCCACGTGACTGCTTTCAAAAAAGTTGTTTTTCAGCCCAGGGAAGACACATGGAAGTCAATGAAAGCTGTATTGAACTTAGTTTTCAGAACTGTGTAACATACTGCTTTCGCAGAGTCCCACGTGACTGCTTTCAAAAAAGTTGTTTTTCAGCCCAGGGAAGACACATGGAAGTCAATGAAAGCTGTATTGAACTTAGTTTTCAGAACTGTGTAACATACTGCTTTCGCAGAGTCCCACGTGACTGCTTTCAAAAAAGTTGTTTTTCAGCCCAGGGAAGACACATGGAAGTCAATGAAAGCTGTATTGAACTTAGTTTTCAGAACTGTGTAACATACTGCTTTCGCAGAGTCCCACGTGACTGCTTTCAAAAAAGTTGTTTTTCAGCCCAGGGAAGACACATGGAAGTCAATGAAAGCTGTATTGAACTTAGTTTTCAGAACTGTGTAACATACTGCTTTCGCAGAGTCCCACGTGACTGCTTTCAAAAAAGTTGTTTTTCAGCCCAGGGAAGACACATGGAAGTCAATGAAAGCTGTATTGAACTTAGTTTTCAGAACTGTGTAACATACTGCTTTCGCAGAGTCCCACGTGACTGCTTTCAAAAAAGTTGTTTTTCAGCCCAGGGAAGACACATGGAAGTCAATGAAAGCTGTATTGAACTTAGTTTTCAGAACTGTGTAACATACTGCTTTCGCAGAGTCCCACGTGACTGCTTTCAAAAAAGTTGTTTTTCAGCCCAGGGAAGACACATGGAAGTCAATGAAAGCTGTATTGAACTTAGTTTTCAGAACTGTGTAACATACTGCTTTCGCAGAGTCCCACGTGACTGCTTTCAAAAAAGTTGTTTTTCAGCCCAGGGAAGACACATGGAAGTCAATGAAAGCTGTATTGAACTTAGTTTTCAGAACTGTGTAACATACTGCTTTCGCAGAGTCCCACGTGACTGCTTTCAAAAAAGTTGTTTTTCAGCCCAGGGAAGACACATGGAAGTCAATGAAAGCTGTATTGAACTTAGTTTTCAGAACTGTGTAACATACTGCTTTCGCAGAGTCCCACGTGACTGCTTTCAAAAAAGTTGTTTTTCAGCCCAGGGAAGACACATGGAAGTCAATGAAAGCTGTATTGAACTTAGTTTTCAGAACTGTGTAACATACTGCTTTCGCAGAGTCCCACGTGACTGCTTTCAAAAAAGTTGTTTTTCAGCCCAGGGAAGACACATGGAAGTCAATGAAAGCTGTATTGAACTTAGTTTTCAGAACTGTGTAACATACTGCTTTCGCAGAGTCCCACGTGACTGCTTTCAAAAAAGTTGTTTTTCAGCCCAGGGAAGACACATGGAAGTCAATGAAAGCTGTATTGAACTTAGTTTTCAGAACTGTGTAACATACTGCTTTCGCAGAGTCCCACGTGACTGCTTTCAAAAAAGTTGTTTTTCAGCCCAGGGAAGACACATGGAAGTCAATGAAAGCTGTATTGAACTTAGTTTTCAGAACTGTGTAACATACTGCTTTCGCAGAGTCCCACGTGACTGCTTTCAAAAAAGTTGTTTTTCAGCCCAGGGAAGACACATGGAAGTCAATGAAAGCTGTATTGAACTTAGTTTTCAGAACTGTGTAACATACTGCTTTCGCAGAGTCCCACGTGACTGCTTTCAAAAAAGTTGTTTTTCAGCCCAGGGAAGACACATGGAAGTCAATGAAAGCTGTATTGAACTTAGTTTTCAGAACTGTGTAACATACTGCTTTCGCAGAGTCCCACGTGACTGCTTTCAAAAAAGTTGTTTTTCAGCCCAGGGAAGACACATGGAAGTCAATGAAAGCTGTATTGAACTTAGTTTTCAGAACTGTGTAACATACTGCTTTCGCAGAGTCCCACGTGACTGCTTTCAAAAAAGTTGTTTTTCAGCCCAGGGAAGACACATGGAAGTCAATGAAAGCTGTATTGAACTTAGTTTTCAGAACTGTGTAACATACTGCTTTCGCAGAGTCCCACGTGACTGCTTTCAAAAAAGTTGTTTTTCAGCCCAGGGAAGACACATGGAAGTCAATGAAAGCTGTATTGAACTTAGTTTTCAGAACTGTGTAACATACTGCTTTCGCAGAGTCCCACGTGACTGCTTTCAAAAAAGTTGTTTTTCAGCCCAGGGAAGACACATGGAAGTCAATGAAAGCTGTATTGAACTTAGTTTTCAGAACTGTGTAACATACTGCTTTCGCAGAGTCCCACGTGACTGCTTTCAAAAAAGTTGTTTTTCAGCCCAGGGAAGACACATGGAAGTCAATGAAAGCTGTATTGAACTTAGTTTTCAGAACTGTGTAACATACTGCTTTCGCAGAGTCCCACGTGACTGCTTTCAAAAAAGTTGTTTTTCAGCCCAGGGAAGACACATGGAAGTCAATGAAAGCTGTATTGAACTTAGTTTTCAGAACTGTGTAACATACTGCTTTCGCAGAGTCCCACGTGACTGCTTTCAAAAAAGTTGTTTTTCAGCCCAGGGAAGACACATGGAAGTCAATGAAAGCTGTATTGAACTTAGTTTTCAGAACTGTGTAACATACTGCTTTCGCAGAGTCCCACGTGACTGCTTTCAAAAAAGTTGTTTTTCAGCCCAGGGAAGACACATGGAAGTCAATGAAAGCTGTATTGAACTTAGTTTTCAGAACTGTGTAACATACTGCTTTCGCAGAGTCCCACGTGACTGCTTTCAAAAAAGTTGTTTTTCAGCCCAGGGAAGACACATGGAAGTCAATGAAAGCTGTATTGAACTTAGTTTTCAGAACTGTGTAACATACTGCTTTCGCAGAGTCCCACGTGACTGCTTTCAAAAAAGTTGTTTTTCAGCCCAGGGAAGACACATGGAAGTCAATGAAAGCTGTATTGAACTTAGTTTTCAGAACTGTGTAACATACTGCTTTCGCAGAGTCCCACGTGACTGCTTTCAAAAAAGTCGTTTTTCAGCCCAGGGAAGACACATGGAAGTCAATGAAAGCTGTATTGAACTTAGTTTTCAGAACTGTGTAACATACTGCTTTCGCAGAGTCCCACGTGACTGCTTTCAAAAAAGTTGTTTTTCAGCCCAGGGAAGACACATGGAAGTCAATGAAAGCTGTATTGAACTTAGTTTTCAGAACTGTGTAACATACTGCTTTCGCAGAGTCCCACGTGACTGCTTTCAAAAAAGTCGTTTTTCAGCCCAGGGAAGACACATGGAAGTCAATGAAAGCTGTATTGAACTTAGTTTTCAGAACTGTGTAACATACTGCTTTCGCAGAGTCCCACGTGACTGCTTTCAAAAAAGTTGTTTTTCAGCCCAGGGAAGACACATGGAAGTCAATGAAAGCTGTATTGAACTTAGTTTTCAGAACTGTGTAACATACTGCTTTCGCAGAGTCCCACGTGACTGCTTTCAAAAAAGTTGTTTTTCAGCCCAGGGAAGACACATGGAAGTCAATGAAAGCTGTATTGAACTTAGTTTTCAGAACTGTGTAACATACTGCTTTCGCAGAGTCCCACGTGACTGCTTTCAAAAAAGTTGTTTTTCAGCCCAGGGAAGACACATGGAAGTCAATGAAAGCTGTATTGAACTTAGTTTTCAGAACTGTGTAACATACTGCTTTCGCAGAGTCCCACGTGACTGCTTTCAAAAAAGTTGTTTTTCAGCCCAGGGAAGACACATGGAAGTCAATGAAAGCTGTATTGAACTTAGTTTTCAGAACTGTGTAACATACTGCTTTCGCAGAGTCCCACGTGACTGCTTTCAAAAAAGTTGTTTTTCAGCCCAGGGAAGACACATGGAAGTCAATGAAAGCTGTATTGAACTTAGTTTTCAGAACTGTGTAACATACTGCTTTCGCAGAGTCCCACGTGACTGCTTTCAAAAAAGTTGTTTTTCAGCCCAGGGAAGACACATGGAAGTCAATGAAAGCTGTATTGAACTTAGTTTTCAGAACTGTGTAACATACTGCTTTCGCAGAGTCCCACGTGACTGCTTTCAAAAAAGTTGTTTTTCAGCCCAGGGAAGACACATGGAAGTCAATGAAAGCTGTATTGAACTTAGTTTTCAGAACTGTGTAACATACTGCTTTCGCAGAGTCCCACGTGACTGCTTTCAAAAAAGTTGTTTTTCAGCCCAGGGAAGACACATGGAAGTCAATGAAAGCTGTATTGAACTTAGTTTTCAGAACTGTGTAACATACTGCTTTCGCAGAGTCCCACGTGACTGCTTTCAAAAAAGTTGTTTTTCAGCCCAGGGAAGACACATGGAAGTCAATGAAAGCTGTATTGAACTTAGTTTTCAGAACTGTGTAACATACTGCTTTCGCAGAGTCCCACGTGACTGCTTTCAAAAAAGTTGTTTTTCAGCCCAGGGAAGACACATGGAAGTCAATGAAAGCTGTATTGAACTTAGTTTTCAGAACTGTGTAACATACTGCTTTCGCAGAGTCCCACGTGACTGCTTTCAAAAAAGTTGTTTTTCAGCCCAGGGAAGACACATGGAAGTCAATGAAAGCTGTATTGAACTTAGTTTTCAGAACTGTGTAACATACTGCTTTCGCAGAGTCCCACGTGACTGCTTTCAAAAAAGTTGTTTTTCAGCCCAGGGAAGACACATGGAAGTCAATGAAAGCTGTATTGAACTTAGTTTTCAGAACTGTGTAACATACTGCTTTCGCAGAGTCCCACGTGACTGCTTTCAAAAAAGTTGTTTTTCAGCCCAGGGAAGACACATGGAAGTCAATGAAAGCTGTATTGAACTTAGTTTTCAGAACTGTGTAACATACTGCTTTCGCAGAGTCCCACGTGACTGCTTTCAAAAAAGTTGTTTTTCAGCCCAGGGAAGACACATGGAAGTCAATGAAAGCTGTATTGAACTTAGTTTTCAGAACTGTGTAACATACTGCTTTCGCAGAGTCCCACGTGACTGCTTTCAAAAAAGTTGTTTTTCAGCCCAGGGAAGACACATGGAAGTCAATGAAAGCTGTATTGAACTTAGTTTTCAGAACTGTGTAACATACTGCTTTCGCAGAGTCCCACGTGACTGCTTTCAAAAAAGTTGTTTTTCAGCCCAGGGAAGACACATGGAAGTCAATGAAAGCTGTATTGAACTTAGTTTTCAGAACTGTGTAACATACTGCTTTCGCAGAGTCCCACGTGACTGCTTTCAAAAAAGTTGTTTTTCAGCCCAGGGAAGACACATGGAAGTCAATGAAAGCTGTATTGAACTTAGTTTTCAGAACTGTGTAACATACTGCTTTCGCAGAGTCCCACGTGACTGCTTTCAAAAAAGTTGTTTTTCAGCCCAGGGAAGACACATGGAAGTCAATGAAAGCTGTATTGAACTTAGTTTTCAGAACTGTGTAACATACTGCTTTCGCAGAGTCCCACGTGACTGCTTTCAAAAAAGTTGTTTTTCAGCCCAGGGAAGACACATGGAAGTCAATGAAAGCTGTATTGAACTTAGTTTTCAGAACTGTGTAACATACTGCTTTCGCAGAGTCCCACGTGACTGCTTTCAAAAAAGTTGTTTTTCAGCCCAGGGAAGACACATGGAAGTCAATGAAAGCTGTATTGAACTTAGTTTTCAGAACTGTGTAACATACTGCTTTCGCAGAGTCCCACGTGACTGCTTTCAAAAAAGTTGTTTTTCAGCCCAGGGAAGACACATGGAAGTCAATGAAAGCTGTATTGAACTTAGTTTTCAGAACTGTGTAACATACTGCTTTCGCAGAGTCCCACGTGACTGCTTTCAAAAAAGTTGTTTTTCAGCCCAGGGAAGACACATGGAAGTCAATGAAAGCTGTATTGAACTTAGTTTTCAGAACTGTGTAACATACTGCTTTCGCAGAGTCCCACGTGACTGCTTTCAAAAAAGTTGTTTTTCAGCCCAGGGAAGACACATGGAAGTCAATGAAAGCTGTATTGAACTTAGTTTTCAGAACTGTGTAACATACTGCTTTCGCAGAGTCCCACGTGACTGCTTTCAAAAAAGTTGTTTTTCAGCCCAGGGAAGACACATGGAAGTCAATGAAAGCTGTATTGAACTTAGTTTTCAGAACTGTGTAACATACTGCTTTCGCAGAGTCCCACGTGACTGCTTTCAAAAAAGTTGTTTTTCAGCCCAGGGAAGACACATGGAAGTCAATGAAAGCTGTATTGAACTTAGTTTTCAGAACTGTGTAACATACTGCTTTCGCAGAGTCCCACGTGACTGCTTTCAAAAAAGTTGTTTTTCAGCCCAGGGAAGACACATGGAAGTCAATGAAAGCTGTATTGAACTTAGTTTTCAGAACTGTGTAACATACTGCTTTCGCAGAGTCCCACGTGACTGCTTTCAAAAAAGTTGTTTTTCAGCCCAGGGAAGACACATGGAAGTCAATGAAAGCTGTATTGAACTTAGTTTTCAGAACTGTGTAACATACTGCTTTCGCAGAGTCCCACGTGACTGCTTTCAAAAAAGTCGTTTTTCAGCCCAGGGAAGACACATGGAAGTCAATGAAAGCTGTATTGAACTTAGTTTTCAGAACTGTGTAACATACTGCTTTCGCAGAGTCCCACGTGACTGCTTTCAAAAAAGTCGTTTTTCAGCCCAGGGAAGACACATGGAAGTCAATGAAAGCTGTATTGAACTTAGTTTTCAGAACTGTGTAACATACTGCTTTCGCAGAGTCCCACGTGACTGCTTTCAAAAAAGTTGTTTTTCAGCCCAGGGAAGACACATGGAAGTCAATGAAAGCTGTATTGAACTTAGTTTTCAGAACTGTGTAACATACTGCTTTCGCAGAGTCCCACGTGACTGCTTTCAAAAAAGTTGTTTTTCAGCCCAGGGAAGACACATGGAAGTCAATGAAAGCTGTATTGAACTTAGTTTTCAGAACTGTGTAACATACTGCTTTCGCAGAGTCCCACGTGACTGCTTTCAAAAAAGTTGTTTTTCAGCCCAGGGAAGACACATGGAAGTCAATGAAAGCTGTATTGAACTTAGTTTTCAGAACTGTGTAACATACTGCTTTCGCAGAGTCCCACGTGACTGCTTTCAAAAAAGTTGTTTTTCAGCCCAGGGAAGACACATGGAAGTCAATGAAAGCTGTATTGAACTTAGTTTTCAGAACTGTGTAACATACTGCTTTCGCAGAGTCCCACGTGACTGCTTTCAAAAAAGTTGTTTTTCAGCCCAGGGAAGACACATGGAAGTCAATGAAAGCTGTATTGAACTTAGTTTTCAGAACTGTGTAACATACTGCTTTCGCAGAGTCCCACGTGACTGCTTTCAAAAAAGTTGTTTTTCAGCCCAGGGAAGACACATGGAAGTCAATGAAAGCTGTATTGAACTTAGTTTTCAGAACTGTGTAACATACTGCTTTCGCAGAGTCCCACGTGACTGCTTTCAAAAAAGTTGTTTTTCAGCCCAGGGAAGACACATGGAAGTCAATGAAAGCTGTATTGAACTTAGTTTTCAGAACTGTGTAACATACTGCTTTCGCAGAGTCCCACGTGACTGCTTTCAAAAAAGTTGTTTTTCAGCCCAGGGAAGACACATGGAAGTCAATGAAAGCTGTATTGAACTTAGTTTTCAGAACTGTGTAACATACTGCTTTCGCAGAGTCCCACGTGACTGCTTTCAAAAACGTCGTTTTTCAGCCCAGGGAAGACACATGGAAGTCAATGAAAGCTGTATTGAACTTAGTTTTCAGAACTGTGTAACATACTGCTTTCGCAGAGTCCCACGTGACTGCTTTCAAAAACGTCGTTTTTCAGCCCAGGGAAGACACATGGAAGTCAATGAAAGCTGTATTGAACTTAGTTTTCAGAACTGTGTAACATACTGCTTTCGCAGAGTCCCACGTGACTGCTTTCAAAAAAGTCGTTTTTCAGCCCAGGGAAGACACATGGAAGTCAATGAAAGCTGTATTGAACTTAGTTTTCAGAACTGTGTAACATACTGCTTTCGCAGAGTCCCACGTGACTGCTTTCAAAAAAGTTGTTTTTTCAGCCCAGGGAAGACACATGGAAGTCAATGAAAGCTGTATTGAACTTAGTTTTCAGAACTGTGTAACATACTGCTTTCGCAGAGTCCCACGTGACTGCTTTCAAAAAAGTTGTTTTTCAGCCCAGGGAAGACACATGGAAGTCAATGAAAGCTGTATTGAACTTAGTTTTCAGAACTGTGTAACATACTGCTTTCGCAGAGTCCCACGTGACTGCTTTCAAAAAAGTTGTTTTTTCAGCCCAGGGAAGACACATGGAAGTCAATGAAAGCTGTATTGAACTTAGTTTTCAGAACTGTGTAACATACTGCTTTCGCAGAGTCCCACGTGACTGCTTTCAAAAAAGCTGTTTTTCAGCCCAGGGAAGACACATGGAAGTCAATGAAAGCTGTATTGAACTTAGTTTTCAGAACTGTGTAACATACTGCTTTCGCAGAGTCCCACGTGACTGCTTTCAAAAAAGTCGTTTTTCAGCCCAGGGAAGACACATGGAAGTCAATGAAAGCTGTATTGAACTTAGTTTTCAGAACTGTGTAACATACTGCTTTCGCAGAGTCCCACGTGACTGCTTTCAAAAAAAGTCGTTTTTCAGCCCAGGGAAGACACATGGAAGTCAATGAAAGCTGTATTGAACTTAGTTTTCAGAACTGTGTAACATACTGCTTTCGCAGAGTCCCACGTGACTGCTTTCAAAAAAGTCGTTTTTCAGCCCAGGGAAGACACATGGAAGTCAATGAAAGCTGTATTGAACTTAGTTTTCAGAACTGTGTAACATACTGCTTTCGCAGAGTCCCACGTGACTGCTTTCAAAAAAGTTGTTTTTCAGCCCAGGGAAGACACATGGAAGTCAATGAAAGCTGTATTGAACTTAGTTTTCAGAACTGTGTAACATACTGCTTTCGCAGAGTCCCACGTGACTGCTTTCAAAAAAGTCGTTTTTCAGCCCAGGGAAGACACATGGAAGTCAATGAAAGCTGTATTGAACTTAGTTTTCAGAACTGTGTAACATACTGCTTTCGCAGAGTCCCACGTGACTGCTTTCAAAAAGTCGTTTTTCAGCCCAGGGAAGACACATGGAAGTCAATGAAAGCTGTATTGAACTTAGTTTTCAGAACTGTGTAACATACTGCTTTCGCAGAGTCCCACGTGACTGCTTTCAAAAAAGTTGTTTTTCAGCCCAGGGAAGACACATGGAAGTCAATGAAAGCTGTATTGAACTTAGTTTTCAGAACTGTGTAACATACTGCTTTCGCAGAGTCCCACGTGACTGCTTTCAAAAAAGTCGTTTTTCAGCCCAGGGAAGACACATGGAAGTCAATGAAAGCTGTATTGAACTTAGTTTTCAGAACTGTGTAACATACTGCTTTCGCAGAGTCCCACGTGACTGCTTTCAAAAACGTCGTTTTTCAGCCCAGGGAAGACACATGGAAGTCAATGAAAGCTGTATTGAACTTAGTTTTCAGAACTGTGTAACATACTGCTTTCGCAGAGTCCCACGTGACTGCTTTCAAAAACGTCGTTTTTCAGCCCAGGGAAGACACATGGAAGTCAATGAAAGCTGTATTGAACTTAGTTTTCAGAACTGTGTAACATACTGCTTTCGCAGAGTCCCACGTGACTGCTTTCAAAAAAGTCGTTTTTCAGCCCAGGGAAGACACATGGAAGTCAATGAAAGCTGTATTGAACTTAGTTTTCAGAACTGTGTAACATACTGCTTTCGCAGAGTCCCACGTGACTGCTTTCAAAAAAGTCGTTTTTCAGCCCAGGGAAGACACATGGAAGTCAATGAAAGCTGTATTGAACTTAGTTTTCAGAACTGTGTAACATACTGCTTTCGCAGAGTCCCACGTGACTGCTTTCAAAAAAAGTCGTTTTTCAGCCCAGGGAAGACACATGGAAGTCAATGAAAGCTGTATTGAACTTAGTTTTCAGAACTGTGTAACATACTGCTTTCGCAGAGTCCCACGTGACTGCTTTCAAAAAAGTCGTTTTTCAGCCCAGGGAAGACACATGGAAGTCAATGAAAGCTGTATTGAACTTAGTTTTCAGAACTGTGTAACATACTGCTTTCGCAGAGTCCCACGTGACTGCTTTCAAAAACGTCGTTTTTCAGCCCAGGGAAGACACATGGAAGTCAATGAAAGCTGTATTGAACTTAGTTTTCAGAACTGTGTAACATACTGCTTTCGCAGAGTCCCACGTGACTGCTTTCAAAAACGTCGTTTTTCAGCCCAGGGAAGACACATGGAAGTCAATGAAAGCTGTATTGAACTTAGTTTTCAGAACTGTGTAACATACTGCTTTCGCAGAGTCCCACGTGACTGCTTTCAAAAAAGTCGTTTTTCAGCCCAGGGAAGACACATGGAAGTCAATGAAAGCTGTATTGAACTTAGTTTTCAGAACTGTGTAACATACTGCTTTCGCAGAGTCCCACGTGACTGCTTTCAAAAAAGTCGTTTTTCAGCCCAGGGAAGACACATGGAAGTCAATGAAAGCTGTATTGAACTTAGTTTTCAGAACTGTGTAACATACTGCTTTCGCAGAGTCCCACGTGACTGCTTTCAAAAAAGTTGTTTTTCAGCCCAGGGAAGACACATGGAAGTCAATGAAAGCTGTATTGAACTTAGTTTTCAGAACTGTGTAACATACTGCTTTCGCAGAGTCCCACGTGACTGCTTTCAAAAAAGTCGTTTTTCAGCCCAGGGAAGACACATGGAAGTCAATGAAAGCTGTATTGAACTTAGTTTTCAGAACTGTGTAACATACTGCTTTCGCAGAGTCCCACGTGACTGCTTTCAAAAAAGTCGTTTTTCAGCCCAGGGAAGACACATGGAAGTCAATGAAAGCTGTATTGAACTTAGTTTTCAGAACTGTGTAACATACTGCTTTCGCAGAGTCCCACGTGACTGCTTTCAAAAAAGTCGTTTTTCAGCCCAGGGAAGACACATGGAAGTCAATGAAAGCTGTATTGAACTTAGTTTTCAGAACTGTGTAACATACTGCTTTCGCAGAGTCCCACGTGACTGCTTTCAAAAAAGTCGTTTTTCAGCCCAGGGAAGACACATGGAAGTCAATGAAAGCTGTATTGAACTTAGTTTTCAGAACTGTGTAACATACTGCTTTCGCAGAGTCCCACGTGACTGCTTTCAAAAAAGTCGTTTTTCAGCCCAGGGAAGACACATGGAAGTCAATGAAAGCTGTATTGAACTTAGTTTTCAGAACTGTGTAACATACTGCTTTCGCAGAGTCCCACGTGACTGCTTTCAAAAAGTTGTTTTTCAGCCCAGGGAAGACACATGGAAGTCAATGAAAGCTGTATTGAACTTAGTTTTCAGAACTGTGTAACATACTGCTTTCGCAGAGTCCCACGTGACTGCTTTCAAAAAAGTCGTTTTTCAGCCCAGGGAAGACACATGGAAGTCAATGAAAGCTGTATTGAACTTAGTTTTCAGAACTGTGTAACATACTGCTTTCGCAGAGTCCCACGTGACTGCTTTCAAAAAAAGTCGTTTTTCAGCCCAGGGAAGACACATGGAAGTCAATGAAAGCTGTATTGAACTTAGTTTTCAGAACTGTGTAACATACTGCTTTCGCAGAGTCCCACGTGACTGCTTTCAAAAAAGTCGTTTTTCAGCCCAGGGAAGACACATGGAAGTCAATGAAAGCTGTATTGAACTTAGTTTTCAGAACTGTGTAACATACTGCTTTCGCAGAGTCCCACGTGACTGCTTTCAAAAAAGTCGTTTTTCAGCCCAGGGAAGACACATGGAAGTCAATGAAAGCTGTATTGAACTTAGTTTTCAGAACTGTGTAACATACTGCTTTCGCAGAGTCCCACGTGACTGCTTTCAAAAAAGTCGTTTTTCAGCCCAGGGAAGACACATGGAAGTCAATGAAAGCTGTATTGAACTTAGTTTTCAGAACTGTGTAACATACTGCTTTCGCAGAGTCCCACGTGACTGCTTTCAAAAAAGTCGTTTTTCAGCCCAGGGAAGACACATGGAAGTCAATGAAAGCTGTATTGAACTTAGTTTTCAGAACTGTGTAACATACTGCTTTCGCAGAGTCCCACGTGACTGCTTTCAAAAAAGTCGTTTTTCAGCCCAGGGAAGACACATGGAAGTCAATGAAAGCTGTATTGAACTTAGTTTTCAGAACTGTGTAACATACTGCTTTCGCAGAGTCCCACGTGACTGCTTTCAAAAAAGTCGTTTTTCAGCCCAGGGAAGACACATGGAAGTCAATGAAAGCTGTATTGAACTTAGTTTTCAGAACTGTGTAACATACTGCTTTCGCAGAGTCCCACGTGACTGCTTTCAAAAAAGTCGTTTTTCAGCCCAGGGAAGACACATGGAAGTCAATGAAAGCTGTATTGAACTTAGTTTTCAGAACTGTGTAACATACTGCTTTCGCAGAGTCCCACGTGACTGCTTTCAAAAAAGTCGTTTTTCAGCCCAGGGAAGACACATGGAAGTCAATGAAAGCTGTATTGAACTTAGTTTTCAGAACTGTGTAACATACTGCTTTCGCAGAGTCCCACGTGACTGCTTTCAAAAAAGTCGTTTTTCAGCCCAGGGAAGACACATGGAAGTCAATGAAAGCTGTATTGAACTTAGTTTTCAGAACTGTGTAACATACTGCTTTCGCAGAGTCCCACGTGACTGCTTTCAAAAAAGTCGTTTTTCAGCCCAGGGAAGACACATGGAAGTCAATGAAAGCTGTATTGAACTTAGTTTTCAGAACTGTGTAACATACTGCTTTCGCAGAGTCCCACGTGACTGCTTTCAAAAAAGTCGTTTTTCAGCCCAGGGAAGACACATGGAAGTCAATGAAAGCTGTATTGAACTTAGTTTTCAGAACTGTGTAACATACTGCTTTCGCAGAGTCCCACGTGACTGCTTTCAAAAAAAGTCGTTTTTCAGCCCAGGGAAGACACATGGAAGTCAATGAAAGCTGTATTGAACTTAGTTTTCAGAACTGTGTAACATACTGCTTTCGCAGAGTCCCACGTGACTGCTTTCAAAAAAGTCGTTTTTCAGCCCAGGGAAGACACATGGAAGTCAATGAAAGCTGTATTGAACTTAGTTTTCAGAACTGTGTAACATACTGCTTTCGCAGAGTCCCACGTGACTGCTTTCAAAAAAGTCGTTTTTCAGCCCAGGGAAGACACATGGAAGTCAATGAAAGCTGTATTGAACTTAGTTTTCAGAACTGTGTAACATACTGCTTTCGCAGAGTCCCACGTGACTGCTTTCAAAAAAGTCGTTTTTCAGCCCAGGGAAGACACATGGAAGTCAATGAAAGCTGTATTGAACTTAGTTTTCAGAACTGTGTAACATACTGCTTTCGCAGAGTCCCACGTGACTGCTTTCAAAAAAGTCGTTTTTCAGCCCAGGGAAGACACATGGAAGTCAATGAAAGCTGTATTGAACTTAGTTTTCAGAACTGTGTAACATACTGCTTTCGCAGAGTCCCACGTGACTGCTTTCAAAAAAGTCGTTTTTCAGCCCAGGGAAGACACATGGAAGTCAATGAAAGCTGTATTGAACTTAGTTTTCAGAACTGTGTAACATACTGCTTTCGCAGAGTCCCACGTGACTGCTTTCAAAAAAGTCGTTTTTCAGCCCAGGGAAGACACATGGAAGTCAATGAAAGCTGTATTGAACTTAGTTTTCAGAACTGTGTAACATACTGCTTTCGCAGAGTCCCACGTGACTGCTTTCAAAAAAGTCGTTTTTCAGCCCAGGGAAGACACATGGAAGTCAATGAAAGCTGTATTGAACTTAGTTTTCAGAACTGTGTAACATACTGCTTTCGCAGAGTCCCACGTGACTGCTTTCAAAAAAGTCGTTTTTCAGCCCAGGGAAGACACATGGAAGTCAATGAAAGCTGTATTGAACTTAGTTTTCAGAACTGTGTAACATACTGCTTTCGCAGAGTCCCACGTGACTGCTTTCAAAAAAGTCGTTTTTCAGCCCAGGGAAGACACATGGAAGTCAATGAAAGCTGTATTGAACTTAGTTTTCAGAACTGTGTAACATACTGCTTTCGCAGAGTCCCACGTGACTGCTTTCAAAAAAGTCGTTTTTCAGCCCAGGGAAGACACATGGAAGTCAATGAAAGCTGTATTGAACTTAGTTTTCAGAACTGTGTAACATACTGCTTTCGCAGAGTCCCACGTGACTGCTTTCAAAAAAGTCGTTTTTCAGCCCAGGGAAGACACATGGAAGTCAATGAAAGCTGTATTGAACTTAGTTTTCAGAACTGTGTAACATACTGCTTTCGCAGAGTCCCACGTGACTGCTTTCAAAAAAGTCGTTTTTCAGCCCAGGGAAGACACATGGAAGTCAATGAAAGCTGTATTGAACTTAGTTTTCAGAACTGTGTAACATACTGCTTTCGCAGAGTCCCACGTGACTGCTTTCAAAAAAGTCGTTTTTCAGCCCAGGGAAGACACATGGAAGTCAATGAAAGCTGTATTGAACTTAGTTTTCAGAACTGTGTAACATACTGCTTTCGCAGAGTCCCACGTGACTGCTTTCAAAAAGTTGTTTTTCAGCCCAGGGAAGACACATGGAAGTCAATGAAAGCTGTATTGAACTTAGTTTTCAGAACTGTGTAACATACTGCTTTCGCAGAGTCCCACGTGACTGCTTTCAAAAAAGTCGTTTTTCAGCCCAGGGAAGACACATGGAAGTCAATGAAAGCTGTATTGAACTTAGTTTTCAGAACTGTGTAACATACTGCTTTCGCAGAGTCCCACGTGACTGCTTTCAAAAAAGTCGTTTTTCAGCCCAGGGAAGACACATGGAAGTCAATGAAAGCTGTATTGAACTTAGTTTTCAGAACTGTGTAACATACTGCTTTCGCAGAGTCCCACGTGACTGCTTTCAAAAAAGTCGTTTTTCAGCCCAGGGAAGACACATGGAAGTCAATGAAAGCTGTATTGAACTTAGTTTTCAGAACTGTGTAACATACTGCTTTCGCAGAGTCCCACGTGACTGCTTTCAAAAAAGTCGTTTTTCAGCCCAGGGAAGACACATGGAAGTCAATGAAAGCTGTATTGAACTTAGTTTTCAGAACTGTGTAACATACTGCTTTCGCAGAGTCCCACGTGACTGCTTTCAAAAAAGTCGTTTTTCAGCCCAGGGAAGACACATGGAAGTCAATGAAAGCTGTATTGAACTTAGTTTTCAGAACTGTGTAACATACTGCTTTCGCAGAGTCCCACGTGACTGCTTTCAAAAAAGTTGTTTTTCAGCCCAGGGAAGACACATGGAAGTCAATGAAAGCTGTATTGAACTTAGTTTTCAGAACTGTGTAACATACTGCTTTCGCAGAGTCCCACGTGACTGCTTTCAAAAAAGTCGTTTTTCAGCCCAGGGAAGACACATGGAAGTCAATGAAAGCTGTATTGAACTTAGTTTTCAGAACTGTGTAACATACTGCTTTCGCAGAGTCCCACGTGACTGCTTTCAAAAAAGTCGTTTTTCAGCCCAGGGAAGACACATGGAAGTCAATGAAAGCTGTATTGAACTTAGTTTTCAGAACTGTGTAACATACTGCTTTCGCAGAGTCCCACGTGACTGCTTTCAAAAAAGTCGTTTTTCAGCCCAGGGAAGACACATGGAAGTCAATGAAAGCTGTATTGAACTTAGTTTTCAGAACTGTGTAACATACTGCTTTCGCAGAGTCCCACGTGACTGCTTTCAAAAAAGTCGTTTTTCAGCCCAGGGAAGACACATGGAAGTCAATGAAAGCTGTATTGAACTTAGTTTTCAGAACTGTGTAACATACTGCTTTCGCAGAGTCCCACGTGACTGCTTTCAAAAAAGTCGTTTTTCAGCCCAGGGAAGACACATGGAAGTCAATGAAAGCTGTATTGAACTTAGTTTTCAGAACTGTGTAACATACTGCTTTCGCAGAGTCCCACGTGACTGCTTTCAAAAAAGTCGTTTTTCAGCCCAGGGAAGACACATGGAAGTCAATGAAAGCTGTATTGAACTTAGTTTTCAGAACTGTGTAACATACTGCTTTCGCAGAGTCCCACGTGACTGCTTTCAAAAAAGTCGTTTTTCAGCCCAGGGAAGACACATGGAAGTCAATGAAAGCTGTATTGAACTTAGTTTTCAGAACTGTGTAACATACTGCTTTCGCAGAGTCCCACGTGACTGCTTTCAAAAAAGTCGTTTTTCAGCCCAGGGAAGACACATGGAAGTCAATGAAAGCTGTATTGAACTTAGTTTTCAGAACTGTGTAACATACTGCTTTCGCAGAGTCCCACGTGACTGCTTTCAAAAAAGTCGTTTTTCAGCCCAGGGAAGACACATGGAAGTCAATGAAAGCTGTATTGAACTTAGTTTTCAGAACTGTGTAACATACTGCTTTCGCAGAGTCCCACGTGACTGCTTTCAAAAAAGTCGTTTTTCAGCCCAGGGAAGACACATGGAAGTCAATGAAAGCTGTATTGAACTTAGTTTTCAGAACTGTGTAACATACTGCTTTCGCAGAGTCCCACGTGACTGCTTTCAAAAAAGTCGTTTTTCAGCCCAGGGAAGACACATGGAAGTCAATGAAAGCTGTATTGAACTTAGTTTTCAGAACTGTGTAACATACTGCTTTCGCAGAGTCCCACGTGACTGCTTTCAAAAAAGTCGTTTTTTCAGCCCAGGGAAGACACATGGAAGTCAATGAAAGCTGTATTGAACTTAGTTTTCAGAACTGTGTAACATACTGCTTTCGCAGAGTCCCACGTGACTGCTTTCAAAAAAGTCGTTTTTCAGCCCAGGGAAGACACATGGAAGTCAATGAAAGCTGTATTGAACTTAGTTTTCAGAACTGTGTAACATACTGCTTTCGCAGAGTCCCACGTGACTGCTTTCAAAAAAGTTGTTTTTCAGCCCAGGGAAGACACATGGAAGTCAATGAAAGCTGTATTGAACTTAGTTTTCAGAACTGTGTAACATACTGCTTTCGCAGAGTCCCACGTGACTGCTTTCAAAAAAGTCGTTTTTCAGCCCAGGGAAGACACATGGAAGTCAATGAAAGCTGTATTGAACTTAGTTTTCAGAACTGTGTAACATACTGCTTTCGCAGAGTCCCACGTGACTGCTTTCAAAAAAGTCGTTTTTCAGCCCAGGGAAGACACATGGAAGTCAATGAAAGCTGTATTGAACTTAGTTTTCAGAACTGTGTAACATACTGCTTTCGCAGAGTCCCACGTGACTGCTTTCAAAAAGTCGTTTTTCAGCCCAGGGAAGACACATGGAAGTCAATGAAAGCTGTATTGAACTTAGTTTTCAGAACTGTGTAACATACTGCTTTCGCAGAGTCCCACGTGACTGCTTTCAAAAAAGTCGTTTTTCAGCCCAGGGAAGACACATGGAAGTCAATGAAAGCTGTATTGAACTTAGTTTTCAGAACTGTGTAACATACTGCTTTCGCAGAGTCCCACGTGACTGCTTTAAAAAAGTTGTTTTTCAGCCCAGAGAAGACACATGGAAGTCAATGAAAGCTGTATTGAACTTAGTTTTCAGAACTGTGTAACATACTGCTGTCGCAGAGTCCCACGTGACTGCTTCAAAAAAGTTGTTTTTCAGGCCAGGGAAGACACTGGAAGTCAATGAAAGCTGTATTCAACTTAGTTTTCAGAACTGTGTAACATACTGCTTTCGCAGAGTTCAACGTGACTGCCATCAAAACAGTTGTTTTTCCGCCCAGGGAAGACACATGGACTCAATGAAAGCCGTTTTGAACTTAGTTTTCAGAACTGTGTAAGATAGTGCTTTCGCAGAGTCCCACATGAGTTCTTTCAAAAAAGTTGTTTCTCAGCCGAGAGAAGATGTCCGGCGCTGCCCCGCTCGGTCCCCGGTTCCCGGCCGGCGAGGGGAAACAGGGAAGGAGAGAGAGAGATGCAGACTGCGCGAACTAACCTGGTCATGAATCACGACTCGAACCACACGGCAGTTGTGAAAGCAAGCCCTTTACTACAGCTAGATGAACATTCTGTGTTACTGGTTCCCACACGGGGCACGGCGCCTCGTGGGAGAGCAGCCTCGATGTGGCCGTCAGGCACGGCTCCTTGTGGGCTGTCTCACCCTACCCCGTCCGGGTAAGACCTTTTATACACAATTAACAACCAATAAGCTTCTAGGCTAGTATCGCGTATACAGGATTTCGATTGGTAGGAGCGGGTGGCGGATACATGCGTCACTATGCGGAAACAGGATGCAGGCGCCATCTTGGCTCACTCGATGGGCGGGGGTAACTCTAGAGCAGGCTGCAGCGCATACGCTAGGCCCGATTCGGGAGGCGGCTTTCCACATCTCCCCCTTTCTTATTTATTTTTGACCCAGTGTCTCCAGTGATGAGCGTGCTCCCGTGAACCCAAATGGTTCACAACCTCTTTGGTGCTTTGGGGAGTCTGGACTAGGCCTCAGCCATCCAGCGGCGGAGCCTCTAGCACCAACCAGAATGCTCACGTCATATGGAGACCGGAGAGTCCGTAAGCTGGAAGCAACGTGACTCTCCCTGCAGTGCTTTGCCTGGCAACTGGGGAACAACGACGGGGGCAGGAACAGCAGTAACCAGAGTCGGGGGTGTCACTAGGTGTCTCTGTGCAATGGCTAGGGTCCAGTCTGGCCACAACTAGGACTCTGCCCTAGAGACCCACCTGAGACAAAATTATGACTACTGGTGTCGCCTTTTACACCCGAGAAACAGCCATGCGATTCGCTACAAATTTTGCTCCAAAGCGCCCCACCTGAGGCGACCAGGAAGGGGTATGGTTAATAAATCGGTCACTATCGGGGGTAACAGAGGTGGGAGTCATAGCCATCATAGTGGTAACACGCAATTGCTGCTGCGCTTGAAACAGGCGTTCTAGCAAACATTTAACAACGACTAATCCCACCAATAATCCCACTGCAATGAGGATCCAATTAGTTAAATTGGGCCAAGAGAACCAGGAAGAAACACTGTGCAATAGTTTCTGTAGAACCTCGCCTAACCCGGAGAGATCGACTTTAACGGGTTTTAACTTGATCCCCCCAATTGTGTCTAAACTAGATTCCACCTGTTGGGAGAGATTAACAAATTCAGGAAAATATGACCTTTTCAGCCAATCAGAGACTCTGGAAATGCTTCCGGTCACGTTGGCCCTGACAGGAGTGACACAGAGTTTAACCGTAAGCCACCGGGTGTCACATGTTTGCTGAAGCACTCTCCAGAGTCCATCTATTTCCAGTCCAAGTTCATCTATCTCCGCTTGGAGTTTCTGAATGGCCTGGAAATTTAAGTTCAGCATCTGATTGTGGCGGCGTAGCACGTCTCGGGTAAGGTTGACCAAGCCATTTACCGTTTCCATCGTTATGGCGAGCTGCCGATCTGTCCATGCTTGTAGCACAGCCTGCCCGATCGTTGGGACAAACAAAGAGGAAGCTACACTGGCAGCATTCGATAGCCATTCTTTTATGCCTCTTGGACGCCTAGACTTAGAGAAGGGGATATTGTTAAGTGAAACAACTTGAGAAACAGGGCCAACCCAGTCGGTTGCCTTGACGGGGAGCCAGACATAACTTGGGCGATACACTAGGATAGCGGGGCGGCGAGGCATCCGGGTCTTTGGAACGGTTGCAGACTGTAGGAGCAAGCCCTGGAAGGAAAAGGCACCTTTGAGTCTCCTTTTTACTCAAGATCCCTTCACAAGACTGGCGGCTCTTCCCTGTAACGTTAAGAAATTCAAGCAAGACTCCCTTACTTAACTCGCCATTACCAGTTTCACAAGTAGCATTCGCCGCAACTGTGGTGTTGACAACCTTGACAGAGAGGTTAGCAAAAGAGAGGATCAGTGTGTCATTGGTGAGGGGGAAGGACTCGTTGAAGCTTGTGGAGGAAATATAGTTCCACTAAAAAGAAAAAGGCAGATTAGAAGGATTGCTATAGGAGAGCAAAGAACAGAGTTACCGATCCTCTTTTTGGGCAACCGCGGGGTGGTCAGTCCTACTATTATCGTCTTGTCGGTCGTCGCCATCATCAGCAGGGTCGGAGGCTTGGTCTAATGGTTCAGGTTGTATATTCGTTGGCGTTTCTGACAGCTGTTCCTTGGCTTCTTCAGGTGATGTCACGGTTCTCACCAGTCTTTCCGGAACCCACACTGGTTGACGTCCTGGTTCCTGGGGAAAAACACAAACAGAGCCTCTGGCCCAGCTGAGCACCGGGTCAGGGCCTTTCCACTGCCCCGACAGGACATCCTTCCAACGGACTAGACCTCTATGCGGAGGACTCGGGGTGGTGTGTTGCAGGGCAGGTGTCATTCCTTGTGAATTTTCGTTTAAAAAATTATATGTGAGCAAGGCTACAGACAGTCGAGCTTTTGGGGACAGGCCGTGGCCTATACCCTCTTTCTGTTTTTTAAGCAAGTCTTTGAGAGATCTGTGCGCTCTTTCAATGATTCCTTGCCCCTGAGGGTTATAGGGGATGCCATGTTTTAATTGGACATCCATGTTGTCACAAAATTTTTGGAAGGATTTACTAGTGTAGGCAGGCCCGTTATCCGTCTTTAACGTCTTTGGCTTACCCCAAGCTGCCCATGCAGCAAGGCAGTGTGCAATGACGTGGGAGACTCTTTCTCCTGGTTCAGCAGAGGCAAATAAAACTTGGGAGCATGTGTCCACCGACACATGTAAGTACTTGATCTTACCATACTCTGAATGATGAGTGACATCCATCTGCCAAGTATCCCCTGGGGTGAGACCCCTAGGGTTGACCCCAACCGAGGGGACTGCTCTCTGCTCTGCACAATTGTTGCAGGCTCGGACAATATCTCGAGCAGCTGCACGTGGTATGCTGAACCGCTTAGCTAGGGTACCTGCATTGATGTGAAACTTGGCATGGAATTCTCGGGCTTGTTGATACGGTACCAGCGTCGGAAAGATGTGCAGCTGTCGAGTGGCTACATCTGCGCTATGGTTCCCCTGGGCCATAGGGCCAGGCAAACCTGTGTGGGCTCTAATATGGGTTATGTAAAAAGGGTGTTGCCTGGTCCATATAACCTCCTGTAGTTTGGCAAAGAACGTCCTTACTGTAGAGGAATGTTTAACAATGCCCACCGTTTCTAAAATTTGTACAGAGTTCACAACATAAGCAGAATCCGAGACGACATTTAAGGGCTCGGAAAGGCTTTCCAGGACTGCAATGATAACCTGCAGTTCTACCCATTGAGGCTTTTGTGGTTGGAAGAGCACTGTTTTAGGAGTGTCCCCCTCCACACAATACGCCCCTGTTCCAGAGCTGGAGCCGTCCGTGTATACGGTGGGGGCGCCTGCTAGTGGCCTAGGAGAGGTTACTTTGGGAAAAATCACTGGGTGCCGGGTGACAAACTGCAAGAGAGGAGCCTTAGGGAACTGATTGTTAATGGGACCAAGAAATGTACACCGGAGAATGGCCCATTGATCTATGCATCCGGTGAGTATCTCAAGCTGCTGGGAAGAATAAGGCACCCTGAGATTTTTGGGCTGCTGACCGAAATGCTGCACAGCCCTTTTAATGCATTCTAGGGCCAAGTCTGCAACCGCTGTAGGATAGTGCTCTAGGACTTTTTTGGGGGAAACTCCAGGGTGGACCCAGAGCAGCGGCCCCCGCTGCCACAGTACCGCAGTGGGCTGTAATTCTGTCAGCAGCACGCAGGCTTCAAAAGGCTCATCAGGGTCTATTCTCTTCAATGCAGCGCCACTGAGCGCCTGTTCCACCTGGCATAGTGCTCGCCTTGCCTCTGGAGTGAAGCTTCGAGGTGAGTTTATATTAGAATCCCCCTTCAACAGGTCGAACAAAGGTGTTAGTTTGACATTGGGTATTTTTAGGTATGGACGGATCCAATTGATATCCCCCATGAGTTTTTGTAGATCATTGAGAGTGTGTATATTGTCTAGCCTGAGAGACACCTTTTGGGGGGAAACATGAGTGGGTGCGACTTTCGCCCCCAGGAAAGTGGTAATGTCAGTCATTTGGATTTTTTCAGGGGCAATCTCTAGGTTAGCTTCTCTAAGACTAAGGACTAAATGTGACAAAACTGTTTTAAGAAGATCTGTGTCTCTATGGGCTAAGAGAATGTCATCCATATAATGGATGATTTTCACTTGAGGGAACTGCTGCCGAGTGCTAGCTAGCTTCGCAGCGACATACAGCTGGCACATGGTAGGACTATTAGCCATGCCTTGGGGCAGGACTGTCCATTCAAAGCGTTGACAGGGCTCCTCTTGATTACTAGAGGGCACAGTAAAGGCAAACTTAGGGGCAAAAGTATCAACATCATCAAGAAAACGCTGAAGGGAGCTTTTCCTGACCGAGATACCCCGTTGTTTCAAAAGGTTCTTTAAGGGAGCTAAGAGAGGTGAACTTCCGGACTGCCCCATGATTGCAGTCGGCACTATACTTCAGTCACTCGGAGAGCTCTTCCGAGTCCCCCGGGGTCACCTGAAAACCCACGGGCCCTAACTATCATGTAGTAAGACGCACTCACCTTCTCGCGTTGATCAGGCGCGGGAAGTCCGCCGTAAGCTCGACGCGCAGCGCTGCTCTCCTCACAGAGGGACCGTCGAGAGCGAGGCAGGAGGAGGAGCTTCCCCATACGGGCCACCACTTGTCCGGCGCTGCCCCGCTCGGTCCCCGGTTCCCGGCCGGCGAGGGGAAACAGGGAAGGAGAGAGAGAGATGCAGACTGCGCGAACTAACCTGGTCATGAATCACGACTCGAACCACACGGCAGTTGTGAAAGCAAGCCCTTTACTACAGCTAGATGAACATTCTGTGTTACTGGTTCCCACACGGGGCACGGCGCCTCGTGGGAGAGCAGCCTCGATGTGGCCGTCAGGCACGGCTCCTTGTGGGCTGTCTCACCCTACCCCGTCCGGGTAAGACCTTTTATACACAATTAACAACCAATAAGCTTCTAGGCTAGTATCGCGTATACAGGATTTCGATTGGTAGGAGCGGGTGGCGGATACATGCGTCACTATGCGGAAACAGGATGCAGGCGCCATCTTGGCTCACTCGATGGGCGGGGGGTAACTCTAGAGCAGGCTGCAGCGCATACGCTAGGCCCGATTCGGGAGGCGGCTTTCCACAAGAAGACACATGGAAATCAAAGAAAGCTGCATTCAACTTAGTTTCCAGAACTGTGTAACATACAAATTTCGCAGAGTTCCACATGACTGTTTTTAAGAAAGTTGTTTCTCATCCGAGGGAAGACACATGGAAGTCAATGAAATATGTATCCAACTTAGTTTTCAGAACTGTTTAACTCACTACTTTCGGAGAGTTCCACGTGACTGCTTTAAGAAAGTTGTTTTTCAGACCAGAGCAGACACTTTGAAGTCAATGAAAGCTGTATTGAGTTTAGTTTTCAGAAATGTGTAACATACTGCTGTTTCAGAGTTCCACATGACTGCTTTAAAAAAGCTACTTTTCAGCCCAGGGAAGACACATGGAAGTCAATGAAAGCTGTATTGAACTTAGTTTTCAGAACTGTGTAACATACTGCTTTCGCAGAGTCCCACGTGACTGCTTTCAAAAAAGTTGTTTTCAGCCCAGGGAAGACACATGGAAGTCAATGAAAGCTGTATTGAACTTAGTTTTCAGAACTGTGTAACATACTGCTTTCGCAGAGTCCCACGTGACTGCTTTCAAAAAAGTTGTTTTTCAGCCCAGGGAAGACACATGGAAGTCAATGAAAGCTGTATTGAACTTAGTTTTCAGAACTGTGTAACATACTGCTTTCGCAGAGTCCCACGTGACTGCTTTCAAAAAAGTTGTTTTTCAGCCCAGGGAAGACACATGGAAGTCAATGAAAGCTGTATTGAACTTAGTTTTCAGAACTGTGTAACATACTGCTTTCGCAGAGTCCCACGTGACTGCTTTCAAAAAGTTGTTTTTCAGCCCAGGGAAGACACATGGAAGTCAATGAAAGCTGTATTGAACTTAGTTTTCAGAACTGTGTAACATACTGCTTTCGCAGAGTCCCACGTGACTGCTTTCAAAAAAGTTGTTTTTCAGCCCAGGGAAGACACATGGAAGTCAATGAAAGCTGTATTGAACTTAGTTTTCAGAACTGTGTAACATACTGCTTTCGCAGAGTCCCACGTGACTGCTTTCAAAAAAGTTGTTTTTCAGCCCAGGGAAGACACATGGAAGTCAATGAAAGCTGTATTGAACTTAGTTTTCAGAACTGTGTAACATACTGCTTTCGCAGAGTCCCACGTGACTGCTTTCAAAAAAGTTGTTTTTCAGCCCAGGGAAGACACATGGAAGTCAATGAAAGCTGTATTGAACTTAGTTTTCAGAACTGTGTAACATACTGCTTTCGCAGAGTCCCACGTGACTGCTTTCAAAAAAGTTGTTTTTCAGCCCAGGGAAGACACATGGAAGTCAATGAAAGCTGTATTGAACTTAGTTTTCAGAACTGTGTAACATACTGCTTTCGCAGAGTCCCACGTGACTGCTTTCAAAAAAGTTGTTTTTCAGCCCAGGGAAGACACATGGAAGTCAATGAAAGCTGTATTGAACTTAGTTTTCAGAACTGTGTAACATACTGCTTTCGCAGAGTCCCACGTGACTGCTTTCAAAAAGTTGTTTTTCAGCCCAGGGAAGACACATGGAAGTCAATGAAAGCTGTATTGAACTTAGTTTTCAGAACTGTGTAACATACTGCTTTCGCAGAGTCCCACGTGACTGCTTTCAAAAAAGTTGTTTTTCAGCCCAGGGAAGACACATGGAAGTCAATGAAAGCTGTATTGAACTTAGTTTTCAGAACTGTGTAACATACTGCTTTCGCAGAGTCCCACGTGACTGCTTTCAAAAAAGTTGTTTTTCAGCCCAGGGAAGACACATGGAAGTCAATGAAAGCTGTATTGAACTTAGTTTTCAGAACTGTGTAACATACTGCTTTCGCAGAGTCCCACGTGACTGCTTTCAAAAAAGTTGTTTTTCAGCCCAGGGGATGACAAATGGAAGTCAATGAAAGGTGAATACAACTTAGTTTTCAGACCTGTGTAACACAGTGCTTCCGCAGAATTCCACGTGACGGCTTTCGAAAAAGTTGTTTTTCTGTCCAGGGAAGACACTTGGAAGTCAATGAAAGCTGTATTGAACTTAGTTTTCAGAAATGAGTAACATACTGGTTTCACAGAGTTCCACAAGACTGTTTCAAAAAAGTTGTTTTTCACCCCAGGGAAGACACATGGAAGTCAAAGACAGCTGTATTGAACTTAGATTTCAGAACAGTGTAACATACTGCTTTCACAGAGTTCCACGTGACTGCTTTCAAAAAAGTTGTTTTTCAGCCCAGGGAAGACACATGGAAGTCACTGAAAGCTGTATTCAACTTAGTTTTCAGAACAGTGTAACACACTGCTTTTGCAGAGTTCCACGTCACTGCTATCAAAAAAGTAGTTTTTCAGCCCAGGTAAGACACATGGAAGTCGAAGAAAGCTGTATTGATCTTAGTTTTCAGAATTGTGCAACATAGTGCTTTTGCAGAGTTCCACGTGACTGCTTTCAAAAAAGTTCTTTTTCAGGGTGAAGACACGTGTAAGTCAGTCAAAGCTGTAATGAACGTAGTTTTCAGAACTGTGTAACATACTGCTTTCGTAGAGTTCAACATGACTGCCTTCAAAACAGTTGTTTTTCCTCCCAGGGATGACACATGGATGTCAATGAACGCTGTCTTCAACTTAGTTTTCAGAACAGTGGAACATGGTTCTTTAGCAGATTTCCACGTGACTGCTTTCAAAAATGTTGTATTTCAGCCCAGGGAAGACACATGGAAGTCAAGGAAAGCTGTATTGAACTTAGTTTTCAGAACAGTGTAACATACTGCTTTCGCAGAGTTCCACGTGACTGCTTTCAAAAAAGTTGTCTTTCATCCCAAGGAAAACACATGGAAATCAAGGAAAGCTGTATTGAACTTTGTTTTCAGCATTGTGTAGCATACTGCTTTTGCAGAGTTCCTCGTGACTGCTTTCAAAAAAGTTGTTTTTCAGCCCAGGGAAGACACTTGGAAGTCAATGAAAGCTGTATTCAACTTAGTTTTCAGAAGTGTGTAACATAGTGCTTTTGCAGAGTTCCACACGACTCCTGTGCAAAATTTTTTTTCGTACCAGGGAAGACACATGGAAGTCAATGAATGCGGTAAACCACATAATTTTCAGAACTGTGTAACATACTGCTTTCGCAGTGTACCACGTGACTGCTTTCAAAAAAGTTGTTTTTCAGCCCAGAAAGGCACATTGAAATCAATAAAAGCTGTATTGAGCTTAGTTTCAGAACTGTGTAACATACTGCTTTCGCAAATTTCCATGTGACTGCTTTCTAAAAAGTTCTTTTTCAGCCCAGGAAAGACACATGGAAGTCAATGAGAGCTGTATTGAATTTAGTATTCAGAACTGTGTAACATACTGCTTTCACAGAGTTTCACGTGAGTGCTTTCAAAAAAGTTGTTTTCCAGCCCAGGGAAGACACATGGAAGTAAATGTAAGCTGTATTCAACATAGTTTTCACAACTGTGTAACATACTGCTTTCACCGAGTTCCACGTGACTGGTATAAAAAAGTTGTTTTTCAGGCCATGAAAGACACATGGAAGTCAATGAAAGCTGTATTGAACTTAGTTTTCAGAACTGTGTAACATACTGCTTTCGCAAAGTTCCATGTGACTGCTTTCAAAAAGGTGTTTTTCAGCCCAGGGAAGACACATGGAAGTCAATGAAAGCTGTATTCAACTTAGTTTTCAGAACTGTGTAACATACTACTTTCACAGAGTTCCACATGACTGCTTTCAAAAAGTTGTTTTTGAGCCCAGGGAAGACACATGGAAGGTAATGAAAGCTGTATTGAATTTAGTTTTCGGAAGTGTGTAACATATTGCTTATGCATATTTCCACCTGACTGCTTTCAAAAAAGTTGTTTTCAGCCCAGGGAAGACACACGGTACTCAATGAAAGCTGTATTCAAATTAGTTTTCAGAACTCTGTAACATAGTACTTTTGCAGATTTGCACCTGACTGCTCTCAAAAGTTGTTTTTCAGCCCAGGGAAGACACATGGAAGTCAATGAAAGCTGTATTGAACTTAGTGTTCAGAACTGTGTAACATACTGCTTTTGCAGAGTCCCACGAGACTGCTTTCAAAAAAGTTGTTTTTCAGCCCAGGGAAGACACATGGAATTCAATGAAAGCTGTATTCAACTTAGTTTTCAGAAGTGTGTATCATAATGCTTTCGCAGAGTCCCACGTGAC
Source organism: Choloepus didactylus (assembly GCF_015220235.1). Classification (NCBI taxonomy): domain Eukaryota; kingdom Metazoa; phylum Chordata; class Mammalia; order Pilosa; family Megalonychidae; genus Choloepus; species Choloepus didactylus. The sequence continues at coordinate 59,251 of NC_051332.1, forward strand.
TGCTTTCAAAAATGTTGTTTTTCAGCCCAGGTAAGACACATGGAAGTCAATGAAAGCTGTATTGAACTTAGTTTTCAGAACTGTGTAACATACAGCTTTCATTGACTTCCATGTGTCTTCCCTGGGCTGAAAAACAACTTTTTTGAAAGCAGTCACGTGGGACTCTGCGAAAGCAGTATGTTACACAGTTCTGAAATCTAAGTTGAAAACAGCTTTCATTGACCTCCATGTGTCTTCCCTGGGCAGAAAAACAACTTTTTTGAAAGCAGTCACGTGGAACTGTGTGAAAGCAGTATGTTACACAGTTTTGAAAACTAAGTTGTGTACAGCTTTCACTGACTTCCATGGGTCTTCCTGCGCTGAAAAACAACTTTTTTGAAAGCAGTCACGTGGAACTCTGCGAAAGCAGTATGTTACACAGTTCTGAAAACTAAGTTGAATACAGCTTTCATTGACTTCCATGTGTCTTCCCTAGGCTGAAAAACAACTTTTTTGAAAGCAGTCACGTGGAACTCTGTGAAAGCAGTATGTTACACAGTTCTGAAAACTAAGTTCAATACAGCTTTCATTGACTTCCATGTGTCTTCCCTGGGCTGAAAAACAACTTTTTTGAAAGCAGACATGTGGGACACTGGCAAAGCAGTATGTTACACAGTTCTGAAAACTCAGTTCAATACAGCTTTCATTGACTTCAATGTGTCTTCCCTGGGCTGAAAAACAACTTTTTTATAAGCAGTTACGTCGAAATCTGTGAAAGCATTATGTTACACCATTCTGAAAACTTAGTTCAATACAGCTTTCATTGACTTCCATGTGTCTTCCTTGGACTGAAAACATCTTTATAAAAGCAGTCACGTGGCACTCTGTGAAAGCCGTATGTTACACAGTTCTGAAAAGTAAGTTGAATACAGCTTTCATCGACTTCCATGTGTCTTCCCTGGGCTGAAAAACAACTTTTTTGAAAGCAGTCACATGGAACTCTGCGAAAGCTGTATGTCACACAGTTCTGAAAACTATGATCAATAAAAATTTCATTGACTTCCACGTGTCTTCCGTGTGCTGAAAAACAACTTTTAGGAAAGCAGTCACGTGGAACTCTGTGAAAGCAGTATGTTACAGAGTTCTGAAAACTAAGTTCTATACACCTTTCATTGACTTCCATGTGTCTTTCCCAGGATGAAAAACAGCTTTTTGGAAAGGAGTCATGTGGAACTCTGCGAAAGCAATATGTTACACAATTATGAAAACTAAGTTGAATACAGGTTTCAATGACTTCCATGTGTCTTTCCTAGGCTGAAAAACAGCTTTTTTGAAAGGAGTCACGTGGAACTCTGCGAAAACATTATGTTACACACTTCTGAAAACTATGTTCACTACAGCTTTCATTGACTTCCATGTGTCTTCCCTGGGCTGAAAAACAACTTTTTTCAAAGCAGTCACGTGGAACTCTGCGAAAGCTGTATGTTACACAGTTCGGAAAACTAAGTTCAATACAGCTTTCATTCACTTCCATGTGTCTTCCCTGGGCTGAAAAACAAGTTTTTTTTAAGGATTCACGTGGAACTCTGTGAAAGCAGTATGTTACACAGTTCTGAAAACTATGTTGAGTACAACTTTCGCTGACTTCCATGTGTCTTTCTTGGGCTGAAAGAGAACTTTTTTGAAATCAGTCACTTGGAACCCTGCGAAAGCTGTATTTTACACAGTTCTGAAAACTAAATGGAATACAGCTTTCATAGACTTCCGTGTGTCTTCCCTGAGTTGAAAAACAGCTTTTTTGATGTCAATCACGTGGAACTCTGTGAAAGCAGTATGTTACACAGTTCTGAATACTAAGTTCAATACAGCTTTCATTGACTTCCATGCGTCTTCCCTGGGCTGAAAAACAACTTTTTTGAAAGGAGTCACGTGGAAATCTGTGAAAGTATTATGTTACACAGTTCTGAAAGGTGAGTTCAGTACAGCTTTCATTGACTTCCATGTGTTTTATCTGGGCTGAAAAAGAACTTTTTTGAAAGCAGTCACGTGGACCTCTGCGAATGCAGTATGTTACACAGTTCTCAAAAGTAAGTTGAATACAGCTTTCATTGACTTCAATGTGTCTTCCCTGGGCTGAAAAACAGCTTTTTTGAAAGCTGTCACGTGGAAATCTGCGAAAGTTGTATGTTACACAGTTCGGAAAACTAAGATGAATACAGCTTTCATTCACTTCCATGTGTCTTCCCCGGGCTGAAAAATATCTTTTTTGTAAGCAGTCACGTGGAACTCTGCCAAACCAGTATGTTACACAGTTGTGAAAACTAAGTTGAATACAGCTTTCATTGACTTCCATGTGTCTTCCTTGGGCTGAGGAACAACTTTTTTGAAAGCAGCTGCATGGAACTCTGCGAAAGCGTTATATTACACAGTTCTGAAAACCAAGCTGAATACAGCTTTCATTGACTTCCATGTGTCTATCCATGTGTGAAAAAAAATTTTTTGAAAGCAGTCACTTGGAACACTGCGAAAGCAGTATGTTCCAGAGTTCTGATAACTAAGTTGTAAACAGCTTTCATTGACTTCGATGTGTCTTCCCTGGGCTGAAAAACAACTTTTTTGAAAACGGCCATATGGAAATCTACGAAAGCACTATGTTACACAGTTCTGAAAACCAAGTTGAATACAGCTTTCATTGACTTCCATGTGTCTTCCCAGGGCTTAAAAACAACTTTTTTGAAAGCAGTCAGGTGGAACTCTGCGAAAGCAGTATGTTCCACAGTTCTGAAAACTAAGTTGTATACAGCTTTCATTGACTTCCATGTGTCTTCCCTGGGCTGAAAAACAACTTTTTTGAAAGCAGTCACGTGGAACTCTGCGAAAGCATTATGTTACACAGTTCTGAAAACTAAGTTGAATGCAGCTTTCACTGACTTCCATGTGACTTCCCTGGGCTGAAAACAACTTTTTTAAAGCAGTCACGAGGAAAACTGCAAAACCTGTATGTTACATAGTTCTGAAAACTAGGTTGAATACAGCTTTCATTCTCTTCTATGTGTTTACCCTGGGCTGAAAAACAGCGTTTTTGAAAGCACTCACATAGAGCTCTGAGAATGCAGTATGTTACACAGTTCTGAAAACTAAGTTGAATACAGCTTTCATTGATATGTAAGTGTTTTCTCTGGGCTGAGAAAAACTTTTTTGAAAGTAGTCACATGGAACTCTGCGAGAGCAGTATGTGTCACAGTTCTGAGAACTAAGTTGAAATCAGCTTTCATTGACTTGTATCTGTTTTCCCTGGGCTGACAAAGAACTTTTTTGAAAGCAGTCACATGGAACTCTGCGAAAGCACTACGTTACACTGTTGTGAAAACTAAGTTGAATACAGCTTTTATTGACTTCTATGTGTTTTCCCTGTGGTCAAAAACAACTTTTTTGATAGCTGTCACTTGGAATTCTGTGAATGCACTATATTACCCAGCTCTGAATACTAAGTTGAATACAGCATTCTTTTGCTTCTATGTGTTTCATGTAGGGTGAAATACAGCTTTTTTGATGGAAGTCACGTGGAAGGCTGCGAAATCTGTATGTTACACAGTTCTGAAAACTAAGTGGAACACAACTTTCATTGACTTGTATGTGTTTTCCCTGGGCTGATAAACAACATTTTTGAAAACAGTCATGAAGAGCACTGTGAAAGCAGCATGTTACACAGTTCTGAAAACTATGTTGGATTAAGGTAACATTATCTCCTCTGTGTTTTCCCTGGGCTGATCAGCAACATTTATGAAAGCAGTCCCGTGGATTTCTGCAAAATCAGTATGTTACAGAGTTCTGAAAACTAAGTTGAATATAGCTTTCTTTGACTTCTATGTGTTTTCCCTGGGCTGAAAACAATTTTTGGAAAGCAGTCACGTGGAACTCTGTGAAGGAAGTATGTTACACAGTACTGAAAACTAAGTTGAATGCAGATTTCATTGACTTCTATGTGTTTTCCCTGGGCAGAAAAACAACTTTTTTAAAACTCTCACTTGGAACTCTCTGAAAGCAGTATGTTACAAAGTTCTGAAGCCAAATTTGCATTCAGCTTTCATTGACCTCTACATGTTTTCCCTGAGCTGAAAAACAGCGTTTTTAAAGCAGTCACGTACAGCTCTGAGAATGAAGTATGTTACACAGTTCTGAAAACTGAGTTGAATACACCTTTTATTAACATGTAAGTGTTTTATCTCAGCTGAGAAAAACTTTTTTGAAAGCAGTCACATGGAACTCTGTGAAAGCAGTATGTGTCACAGTTCTGAAAAATATGTTGAACACAGCTTTCATTGACTTCTCTGTGTTTTCTCTGGACTGAAAAACAACATTTTGAAAGCAGTGACGTGGAACTCTGAGAAAGCAGAATGTTACACAGTTTGGAAATTTAAGTTGAATACAGTTTTCATAGACTTTTATGTGTTTTCCATGGGCTGAAAAACAACTTTTTGGAAGCAGTCATGTGGAATTCTGCGAAATCTGTATGTTACACGGTTCTGAAAGCTAAGAGAATACAGCTTTCATTTTCTTCCATGTGTCTTCCCTGGGCTGAAAAACAGCTTTTTTGAAAGCAGCGACGTGGAACTGTGTGAAAGCAGTAAGTTACACAGTTGTGAAATCTAAGTTGAAATCAGCTTTCATTGACTTCTATCTGTTTTCCTTTGGCTGACAAACAACTTTTTTGAAAGCAGTCATGTGGAACTCTGTGAAAGCCCTATGTTACACAGTTCTGAAAACTAAGGTGAATACAGCTTTCATTGACATTTATGTGTATTCCCTGGGCTGAGAAGCAACTATTTTGAAAACAATCATGTGGAACTCTGGGAAAGGAGTATGTTGCACAGTTCTGAAACTAAGGTGAATACAGGTTTCATTGACTTCTACATGTTTTCCCTGAGCTAAAAACAACTTTTTTGAAAGCAGTCATGTGGAAATCTTCGAAAGTATTATGTTACAGACTTGTGAAAAATAAGTTGAATACAGCTTTCATTGACTTCTATTTGTTTTTCCTGGGCTCAAAATCTACTTGTTTGAAAGCAGTCACTTGGAACTCTGTGAAAGCTGTATGTTACGCAGCTCTGAAAACTAAGTGGAATACAGCATTCATTGAGTTCTATGTGTTTTCCCTAGGCAGAAAAACAACTTTTTTTAAAGCAGTCACGTGGAAATCTGCAAAAGCAGTGTGTTACAAAGCTCTGAAAACTAAGTGGAATACAGATTATCATTGATTTGTATGTGTTTTTCCTGGGCTCATAATCAACTTTTTTGAAAGCAGTCAGGTGGAACTCTGCGAAAGCTGTATGTTACCCAGCTCTAAAAACTAAGTTGAATACAGCATTCGTTGACTTCTACGTCTTTTCTCTGGGCTGAAAAAATACTTTTTTAAAGCATTCACACGGAAGTCAGTGAAAGCAGTATGTTACACAGCTCTGAAATCTAAGTTATATACAGATTTACTTTACTTCTATGTGCTTCCCTCGGCTGAAAAACAACTTTTTTGAAAGTGGTGACCTGGAAGTCTGCAAAAGCCATACGTTACACAGTACTGAAAACTAAGTTGAATGGAGTTATCTTTGACTTATATGTGTTTTCCCTGGAGTGAAAAACAACTTTGTTGAAACCAGTCACATTGAACTCTTCGAAAGCAGTATGTTACACAGTTCTGAAAACTAACTTGAATACAGCTTTCATTGAATTCCATGTGTTTTCCCTGTGCTGAAAAACAACTTTTTTGAAAGCAGTCACGTGGAAATCTGTGAAAGCTGTATGTTACAAAGTTTTGAAAAATATGTTGAAAACACCTTTCATTGACTTCTATGTGATTTCCCTGGGCTGAAAAACAACCTTTTTGAAAGCAGTCACGTGGAACTCTGCGAAAGCTATATGTTGACGACTTCTGAAAACTAAATTGAATACAGCTTTCATTGAGTAATATGTGTTTTCCCTGGGCTGAAAAAGAACTTTTTTGATTGAAGCCACGTGGAACTCTGTGAAAGCTGTATGTTATGTTACACAGTTCTGAAATTTAAATTGAGAAGAGCTTTCATTGACTAATATTCATTTTCCCTGGTCTGACAAAGAGCTTTTCTGAAAGCAGTCACCTGGAAGTCTGTGAAAGTAGTATGTTGCACAGTTCTGAAAACTAAGATGAATACAGCTTTCATTGACTTCTGTTTGTTTTCCATGGGCTGAAAAACTACTATTTTGAAAGCTGTCACATAGAACTCTGCGAAAGTATTATGTTGCAGAGTTCTGAAAATTAAGTGGGATACAAGTTTCATTGACTTGTATGTGTTTTCCCTGGGCTGATAAACAACATTTTTGAAAGCAGACACGAAGATCACTGCAAAAGCAGTATGTTACACAGTTCTGAAAACTAAGTTGAACACAGATTTCATTGACTTCTATGTGATTTCCCTGGGCTGAAAAAGTACTTTTTTGAAAGCAGTCACGTGGAAGTCTGCAAAAGCAGTATGTTGCACCGTTCTGAAAACTACGTTGAATACAGTTTTAATTGACTTCTATGTGTTTTCCCTGGGTTCAAAATCAACTTTTTTGAAAGCAGTCACGTGGAATTCTGCGAATGCACTATGTTACCGAGCTCGGAACACTAAGTTGAATACAGCATTCTTTTACTTCTATGTGTTTTTTGTAGGCTGAAATACAAACTTTTTTGATGGAAGTCACGTGGAACGCTGTGAAAGCAGTTTGTTAGACAGCTCTGAAAATTAAGGTGGGTACAGCTTTCATTGAAATCTATGTGTTTTCCCTGGGTTGGAAAACAATTTTTTGAAAGTCTTCACGTGGATCTCTGCAAAATCAGTATGTTACACATCTATGAAAACTAAATTGAATACAGCTTTCATTGACTTCTATGTGTTTTCCTTGGGCTGGAAAACAATTTTTTGGAAGGCAGTAACGTGGAACTCTGTGAAAGCAGTGTGTTACACAGCTCTGAAAACTGAGTTGAATACAGATTTCATTGAGTTCTATGTGTTTTCCCTCGGCTGAAAAACATCTTTTTTGAAAGCACTAACGTGGAACTCTGTGAAAGCTGTATGTTACACAGTTCTGAATCCTATGTTGAATTCACCGTTCATTGACCTCTATGTGTTTTCCCTGGACTGAAAAGCAGGTTTTTTGAAAGGTGTCACATGGAACTCTGCGAAAACAGTATGTTACACAGTTCTGAAAACTAAGTTGAATACTCTTTCATTGACTTTTACGTGATTTCCCTGGGCTGAAAAACAACTTCTTTGAAAGCAGTCACGTGGAAATCTACGAAAGCAGTATGTTACACAGTTCTGAAAACTAAGTTCAATACACCTTTCATTGACTTCTATGTGTCTTCCCCCGGATGAAAAACAACATTTTCGAAACCAGTAACGTGGAAGTCTGTGAAAGCAGCATGTTACACAGTTCTGAAAACTAAGTTGAATTCAGCTTTCATTAACTTCTACGTGTCTTCCCTGGGCTGAAAAACAACTTTTTTCATTGCTCTCACGTGGATCTCTGCCAAAGGAGTATGTTACACAGTTCCGCAAACTAAGTTGAATACTGCTTTCATTGATTTCTATGTGTTTTCCCTGGCTGAATAACAACTTTTTTGAAAGCATTCATGTGGAAGTCTGCGAAACCAGACTGTTACAGAGTTCTGAAAACTAAGTTGAATGCAGGTCTCATTGACTTGTATGTGTTTCCCCTGGGCTGAAAAACAACTTTTTTGAAAGCAGTCACGTGGAACTCTGCAAAAGCAGTATGTTACACAGTTCTGAAAACAAAGTTGTTTACAGCTTTCATTGACTGCTCTGTGTTTTCTCTGGGCTGAAAAACAACTGTTTTGAAAGCAGTCACATGGAAGTCTGTGAAAGCTGTGTGTTACACAGTTCAGAAAACTAAGGTGAACACAGATTTCATTGACTTCTGTGTGTTTACCTGGGCTGAAAAAGAGCTTTTTTGAAAGCAGTCATGTGGAACTCTGCGAAATCAGTATGTTCCACAGTTCTGAAAAGTAACTTGGATACAGCATTCACTGACTTCTATGTGTTTTCCCGGGGCTGAAAACAATTTTTTTGAAAGAAGTCACATGGAGCTCTGTGAAAGCAGTATGTTACACCGTTCTGAAAACTACATTGATTACAGCTTTCTATGACTTCCATATGTTTTCCCTGGGCTGAAAAACAGCTTTTTTGAAAGCAGTCTCGAGCAACTCTGTGAAAGCAGTATGTTACACAGATCTGAATACTAAGTTGGATACAGCTTTCTTTGGCTTCCATGTGTTTTCCCTGTGCTGAAAAACAACTGCTTTGAAAGAAGTCACGTGGAAATCTGCTAAAGCAGTATGTTACACAGTTCTGAAAACTAAGTTGAATACAGCTTTTGTTGACTTCTATGTGTTTTCCCAGGGCTGAAAAACAACTTTTTTGAAAGCAGTCACGTGGAACACTGTGAAAGCAGTATGTTACACAGTCTTGAAAACTAAGTAGAATACAGCTTTCATTGACTTCAACATGTTTTCCCTGGGCTGAAAACAACTCTTTTAAAAGCAGTCACGTGGAGTTGTGCGAAAGCAGTATGGTACACAGTTCTGAAAACTGAGTTGAATATAGCTTTCTTTGACTTCTCTGTGTTTTCCATGAGCTGAAATACAACTTTTTTGAAAGCAGTGATGTGGAACACTACAAAAGCAGCATGTTACGCAGTTCTTAAATCTAAGTTGAATACAGCTTTCATTGACTTCTATTTGTTTTCCCCGGGCTTAAAAACATCTTTTTTGAAAGCGGTCATGTGGAATTCTGCGAGTCCTAGGACTTCCATGTGGGTCCTGCCTCCAAGGGCTTCTGTGGGGGAATACAGTGCATTGTCACAGGACAGCACAGTCCTCAAGGGATGAACTGGGCCACTGCATCACTCAGGGGCTTTCCAAGCCCACTGAAAATATGGCTGTATGGGGTGTGGAAATTTCCCCCTTTTTGTGAATCTGCACCTTCCTATCTCCTGGACATTTAGCTGTGGGTGTGTGAAAGGCTATCACCCATGCCAGATTCTGTGGTGTGCCTACCGTTTTGGGGAAGCCCTAGCCATGGCATTGGGTTGGGTGGCCTAGCTCTGGCTATGGCTGTGCAGGGACATTCTCAGCCTGCTGAGAAGATTGTTAAGGGGTGAAGCAATTTCCCCCTTTTAATGGACCTCTGGCTTTCTAGCTCTGGGAAAATTAGCTGTGGGTGTGCAAAAGTCTGTCATCCAAAGCAGCTACTGAGGCACATGCATGTTTTGTGGGAAGGACATCCTGCTGCAGTGGGTTGTGCAGCTCTGCCAGATCCACAGCCACTTTTGTGTTTTTAAACTACTCTGTGTATGCCAACCCCTGGTTTCTCCCAAACATGGTGTGGATGCCAATTCTCCATGAGGCTCACTCACACATTTCAGAATGCAGTCTCTTAGTTTCATCAAGTGCACAGTCCCTGTAGATTTAGCAAACCTTTACCTGCCAGTGTATCCCTGGAACTGGTATTCTGGAGCACAGGTAACTGCAAATGCTGTAGAAGATGTGGAGAAATTGGAAATCTTATTCATTGTTGGTGGGACTGTATAGTAGTATAGCCCCTCTGGAAGACAGTCTGGCAGTTCCTTAGAAAACTGGATATAGAGTTACCTTTTGATCCAGCAATCACACATCTTGGTACCTACCCAGAACTGAAAACAGGTACACAAACAGATCTCTGCATGCCAATGTTGATAGCAGCAATATTCACAATTGCCAAGGATGGAAACAACCTAAATCAGCAGATGAGTGGATAAATAAAATATGGTATATTCTCACAGTGGAACACTATACAGCAGTAAGAAGTAATGATGTAGGGAAACATGTGACAACATGGATGAACCTTGAAAACAATGCTGAGTGAAATCAGCCAGGCACAAAAAGATAAATACTATATGTTGTCACTAATGTGAACAATGAAAAATGTAAAATAAATGGTTTATAATGTAAAATGTAGGGGACCTAGCAATATATATAAATTAGTGAAGGGGAAATGATAGTCTAATAAGAACAGATAAGTTATTGTGGATAAATTTAACATTCTGGGAATGCTCAGGAATCACTATGGTTCGTTAATGTCAGGTGGGCATGGTAGAAACAAGATCACCAAAATGTATTTATCCTAGGATATCTGTTTTTCTTATTCATTTCCTAGATTATAGTCTGTATATTTTCTTGAGGTAGAATAGGAACATGTTGGAAGTAATGCAGTCATTCTAAGATATTTGTTTTTCCTTATTCCTTTGTTTTGGTTTTGTTTTAAATGGTTTCTTTATTGTCTATTTTTTAATTTTTTGAGAAATTTAATTTTAAAAAAGCAATAAAAACATACACAGAGCCCACTGAGGGGCTGGAGGAAAATACAGAAGTGATGGGCTTCCTCACTTGGATGGTTGCTGATGTTCTCACAATCATTGAGGACTGGCAGGTTGATGTGCTGAACCCTTTATCATGGAACTTGCTTTTAAGAAGCTTGTTACTGCAAAAGAGAAGATAGGCCTGCTTATAATTGTGCCTGTCTACCTCTGAATCCTTCTTTTCTGCTCATACATGAACCTCTCTAACTAAGCCACCCTGGCAAGTGACCTCACTGCCCTCCCCCCTACATGGGACCTAACTCCCAGGGGTATAAATCTCCCTGGCAAAGCAGAATATGATCTGGAATTGTGGAATTGAGAACAGCTTTTTTACCAAAAGGGGGATGTGAAATGATATGAAATAAAGCTTCAGTGGCTGAGAGAATTCATATGGAGATGAAAGGTCATTTTGGTGGACACTCTTACTCACTATATAAATAATATATTTTACATTTCAGTGTATTGGAATCTCTAGAAGTAAATACCTGAAACTATCAAACTCCATCCCAGTGGCCTTGATTCTTGCAGACTTGTATATTTTGGATAATTGTATGGTGTATGAATAAATCTTAATAAATAAAAAAAGAAAGCCATAGAAACTTCACCTGGAAAAACTAAGATGAATTTCAAAGGAGCAATGATCACACACACACACACACACCATACTTTCAGCAGCTCCTCTGGCTCTGCTCTAAAAAGGAAGAAAGCAGTGGAAACCATCCACACAGTCATTCACTTGGGGCCACTGCTTAGACCCCTAAAAGGACCCTCTCTTGCCCACCCTCACACAGGCCCAAGGCTGGGCCATCTCTGCTGGACCAAGGCTCCCACTCTTGCTTTTACAGTTTGCCCCTCCCCAAACCTCTCTTAGGAACCGCAGACCCACTTCAACCCACAGTAGGTGGCAGGCCAGAGATGAGCAAAGGAGCAAAGTGTTCAGCCTGCACTAGACCCAGCTAGCCAAACCTTTGTTTCCCCATTGCTTAGGGACACAGAGCTTAGCAGCCTGGTGGATATCCTGATGCCAACAGCTTTCATTGTCCATGCATGCATGGTGACATGGCTGACCTCCATGACTGGATGCTGTAGGGGGTGGTCTGTGTGCTGTCTTGGCAACCCTGCTGATGATGACCCTGGTTTTCTTCCCTTGTCCGATTGGTTGCCCACTTTTTTCCTGAGGTGCTTACAAATCTTGGGTGGTGGGGGCCCAGAGGGTTAGGTGGGGTTGAGGATGAAGTCTGGTGATAGAGCTGAGGTGAGACAGGAGGAAGGAGAGAAGGTGGCTGTTGGGGTTTGGGAAGACAAATTCCAGGAGTCTATGAGAGACAGTGTCAACTGAAAATTCACTGTGATACACCCCCAGACCTGGCCAAGTGAGGATAGGCAACTGTTTAGCAAGCCTTTGGGACTGGTCTCTAATAGGGCTTTCCTGGAAGTGATGGAATCCCCCATAGTGATGCTGAGACTGACCTCCAAGTCTGTTGACTTCTGGGTTGGACCCACTGATTGAATTCAGCTTCTCCTATGACAGGGCCAAAGGTTCCTCAGGAACTTTCAATCCAGCACTATTCCACATGTTTGTGAGCTCTGAGAACATCTAGCCACAAGAGGCACTAACCTGGATATTTCTTGTAGAATCAGGAATAGCAGATGGCACTCCTGTCCTTCTGACCTGCACCTTTGCATTGTGGGAAAGGGCCAAAGAATGACTTAGTCATTCTTTGTTAGTTGTTTGTTTGTTAGTTGTTGTAGGCATTTTCCAAAACTTTACTTTGGAATGTATTTTCTGGAGGAAAAGTGAGGCCTAGGTGGATTGTGGTACCAGTTATTTTTGATCTTCTCTACAGATGTGAGTTTGGGAAAAGGCAAGCTCTGGGATATTTCTTTCATTCATGGTGTGCCAAGCTGTTTTAAGAGACTGTGGCACAGAGAATTTGGCTGTGTTTGGGGACAGAAAGGTTTGGGCCAAAAGATTAAGACATAAAATGAAGAACCCAGGATAGGGAGGAAGGCTATTTGATGGGGAGTAGGGAGGCATTTGAATTCCTGTAAATGGTGATATTTTTAATGCCATGAGCAAGCACAGGCCCAGCTCTAGAAGCAGGCTGCATGTAGGCTCAGATGAATCAGAGAAGACCCTGCACTCCACATTCACCTTAGGTGAATCTTTTTGATGCAACGGCTTATCTCTGATGGTGACAACAATCTAAATTGAAGTAATTTGCAAATACTGTAGAAGTTTGTTTTTGTTGTTTTGCATTGGTTTGATTTTGTTATCCTTTGGCACTCAGGCAAATATGCATATATCTAGCTTGAAATAAACATCTGTAGCTGGAAATAAACTTAAGGAACAGTCACCTCAGGGACAAAATCCCAAATTTAACACTTGAAAGTATTAAGATGTACCTTGTACAACAAAAGATTATGGAAAAAAAAAAAAAACAAAGAATCAGGAGTGATATCCCATCCAAAGAAACAACATAAACATCAAGAGACCTTCCTTTAAACAACAAGACCATACTTGGAGAGACCAGAAAAAGTCTTTAAGGAAATGATCCTCAATATGCTTAAGGAGATCAAGGAAAAAAGGAGAAAGTACAAAAAGATATCAAGAAAATGGAGTGAAAAATATGAGAAACTTAAAGATAGAGAATTTTTTAAAAGGAACCAAACAGCAACACTGTAGTTGAAGACTTCATTCATTGAAATGAAAAATTCCCTAGAGGGGTTCAACAGGAGATACAAGCTAGAAGAAGAAAGAGTCAATGAGCAGGAAAGAAAAACAACTGGAATGATTCAGGATAAGGATCAGAAAGAAAATAGCAAACAGAAGCTAAGAGACCTATGTGACACAATCAAGTGTATCAAAGGCAGTGTTGAGTGATAAACTTATGACTCTAAATGTCACATTAAAAGGGAGAAAGATCTTAGATAGGAACAAACCTTACATCTGGAGGATCCAGAAGAAGAAGAGCAAACTAAATCTAAAGTAAGCAGAAGGAATGAAATAAAAATATTAGAGCAAATATAAATTAGAGAATTAAAAATGATGGAATCAAAATCCCAACTGTTTTTTCTGAAAAGTTGAATAAGATGGACAACATTTTACCTAGACTGGCAAAGTAACAAAGTGAGAGGAGACAAATAAAATCAAAAATTAAGATGAGGAAAAGAAATTACAGGCCAATATCTCTTATGAATAGATATAAAAATCCTCAACAAAATAGCAAAACCAAACCAGCAGCACATGAAGAGAATTGTACACCATGATCCTGGATAGGCAAATTTGTTTCAGCATAAGGAAATCAATTAATGTATAAACCAAATTAGCATAATAAAGGGAAAACACATGATCATTTCACTTGATACAGAAAAAACTTTTGAGAAAATCCAACAACACTTCCTGGAAAAAAAAATGTGTTAGAATTCTAGGTATACAAGGAAACATCCTCAAGGTGTAAAAAAAGAATATATGAAAGACCCACAGCTAGCATAATCATCACAGGGGAAGGACTAAAAGTTTTCCTTTTAAGATCAGTAAAAACAAGGGGGCCCACTGTCAGCACCATTATTCAACATTGTATTGGAAGTCCTTTCTAGAGCAATTAGGCAAGAAATATAAATGAGAGGTACCCAAATTGGAAACACATACATAAAACTCACACATGACATGATCCTACATATATATATACACACACACACACACATATATATATATACAGCAAATCCTGAAAAATCCACAAAAGTGCTCCTACTGGCAATAAACAAATTCAGCCAAGCGACAGGGTACAAGATCAACATCTGAAAATTGGTAGCATTTTATACACCAATAATGAATAATCTGAAGATGAAATCAAGGAAAAATTCCATTGACATATAAACTGAAAGAATTAAATGTCTAGGAACAGATTTAAGAAAGGTTGTACACAAAATTATGACACTTTGCAAAAAGAAATCACAGACACCTGATTAAATGAAAGGACTTTCTGAGATTAAAGATTGGAGTACTAGATAGTGTTAAGATGTCAATTCTACCCAAAGGGCTTGTAGATTCAACATAATCCCAATAAAAATTCCAACATCTTTCTAGACAGAAATGGAAAAGCTTATCTTCAAATATATATGGAAAGATACGGGGCCCTGAACATACAAAGTCAGTTTGAAGATCAAGAATGAGGTTGGAAGATGTAACCTTCCCTACTTTAAAACTTATTACAAAGACACTGAAATCAAAACAGCATGGTACCAGCACAAGGACATATATATAGATAAGTGGCATTGAGCTGATTTCAGAAAGAAACACACTCTATGGCCAATTGAATTTAAATGAATGCCAAGTCCACTCAATGGGGAAGAATCATCACTTCAATAAATGGTCCTGGGAAAGTGGATATAAATGTGCAAAAGTGTAAATGTATATATAAAATGTATATATGAAAAATCAACTCAAAATATATCAAAGACCTAAAAATAAGAAAAAAACTATAAAATTCCTAGTAGAAAACAAAGGTCAGGATCTTCCCGACTTGTGTTATGCAATAGTTTCTTAGACTTTACACCTGAAGCACAATCAACAAAAGAAATGTAGTCAAATAGCACTACCTTAAAATTAGAAACTTGTGCTTCAGAGACTTTCTCACTGGGAGAAAATGTTTTCTAACCAAATATCCATTAAGGGTTTAATATCCAGAATATACAAAGAAATCGTAAAAATCAACAATAAAATTTTAAACAATCCAATTAAAAATTTTGATAAAGAATTGAATAGACATTTTTCCAAAAAGGAAATAAAAATGACCAAAGTGCACATGAAAATATGCTCATCACTGGCAATTAGGGAAATGCAAATCAAAACTTCAATGAGATATCATTTCACACCTACTAGGTAACTGCTATTAAACAAATAGGAAATTGCAAGTGTTGGAGGAGATGTGGATGAATAGGAACACTTATTCTCTGCAGGTGGGAATGCAAAATGGTGCAGCCACTATGGAAGATGGTTTGGCAGTTCCTCAGGAAGCTAAGTATAGAATTGCCAAATCATCTGGTAATTCTTCTACTGAGTATATACCCAGAAGAACTGAAAGCAGGGACATGAACATACATTTCACACCAATGCTCATAGCATTATTATTCACAATGGCCAAAACATGGAAACACAAGTGACCATTAACTAATGAATAGGTAAACAAAATATGGTATATACATATGATGGAATGACATCCTGATGAACATGACAACTTGAACGAATCTTGAGGACATTATGTTTAATGAAATAAGCCAGACACACAAGGACAAATACTGTATGTTATCACTGACATCAACTAATTATAATGAGCAAACTTGTAGAGTTACAGTCTAGACTATTGGCTATAAGGAAACAAAAAGGGGATAGAGAATGGGGTGCTGTTGCTTAATTTGTGCAGAATTTGTTCTTAGGTTGATTGTAAATATTTGGAAATGGATTGTGGTGGCAACAGCACATTATTGTGAGTGTGATTAACAGTGCTGAATTATGTTTGTGTATGTGGTTGAAAGGGGGGGGTTTGTGTCATTTATGTTACTAGAAGGAAAGTTGGAAAATAAAAGATAATACTGTATAACACAAAAAACCCAAATGTGAACAATGACTGTGATTTGTAGTACAAATATTAGAATATTCCTTCATGAATTATAGCACTGGTACAACACTATTACAAGGTCTTAATAATAGTATGGTATAGGGGTAAAATGCACTTAATGCAATCTATGAACTATAGTTAACATTAATATTTTGATATACTTTCATCAATTGTAAAAAAGGTAATACACCAATCCAAACATGTGAATAGGGGATATATAGAAATGTACTTTTATATGACTTTTATGTAAATCTACTTCTCTAAAACAAAAACAGTAACAGTTATTAAAACACATTATTCTAAATGAAAGAATTTAGACAAATAGTACTACTTAGGATATGATAGCATGTGCATTAAAGCAACTGTAACAATATCTATAGATACAGAACTAGATTGTGGTTACATAAGACTGGGATTGAGAGTTTGAGAGGTGACTGCTAAGGGATATGGGTTCTTTTGGGTATTGAAAAAAGTGTTTCTTTTTGCAGTTTTTGAAATGAATCCACAACTCTGTGATTATACTAACACACATGGATTGTCAATTTTGGAAGGATTGTAGGGTATGAGAATATATGTTGCTAAAACAGTGTTTTAAAAAAGAATTGATTTTGTATAAAAAAAAGTGTATGAAAATAGCATGGGTCCCATAAGAAAGATTCAAAATTGATGAGTGAAGAATAACATAAATGACATAAAGGAGGGTGGGGCAAGATGGTGGCATAGAGAGGGGTGGATATAGTTAGTCCCCTAGAGCAACTATTAAATAGCCAGAAACAACTATAAAATTCTCTAGAACAACTTATGGGGGACATTCATGACCAGACAACATTATACACCAGTCAGGCATAGGTGGAATGGCTTAGAACACAGAATAGACCTGCAAGTAAAACTCCCCAAACAGTAGAGCTGGTGTCCTAACTACAATGACATGGAAGGCTGAGCTACAAAACTTTCCTATATAAAGAGAAGCAGTCCCAGCTGGGAACAAGGGAATGTATCTCATTCAAACACCAACTGTGTTTTTTTTTTATTTTGAGATAAATTCAAAGTTACATGAATAGTTGCAAAAACAATAGTAGCCCCATACACAGAATTCCATCATAACCTGACCCCCCTCCCCCAATAGCTCAATCCACCAACTTTAACATCCTGTTACATCACTATTTCTTTCCCTCCCTCCCTCCCTCCCTATCTATCATCCATCATATATTTCTCTGTCTTCTGAACATATGACAGCTGCACACATCCTTGAACATACACTATAATTCCCGTATGTACTTCCCATGAACAAGAACATTCTTTTATGTAATTCCATTAAGCACAGCTAAGTATAAGAGATTCAACAATGACACAATGCTTACAGTCTATATTTCCTTTTCCTTATGTCTCAACTGTGTCCCTTCGAGCCACCTGTCCTCCACCCTCTAATCCCATCGAAGTTCATCCTTAGCATTCAATTGTCATCTAGTTAGACTGCCTTTCTTTTTTTTTTTTCTTTTTTCAACTGTGGAAACATATACAGTCTAAATCTTCCCATTCCACCCCCTCCCTAGACTTCCATTAGTGGGATTAATCACATTTAGAATTATGTTATGCTCTTTCTCACCATCCATTACTAGAAATTTCCCTTCACCTCAAACAGCAACCCTACACTCCTTTCTTAACTCCCCATTGCCCCTTCCCCCATTTCTCTTAACCCAAACTCTACTTGTCATCTCTATGGTTATATTCTCTGCTAATTTCTTTGTGTTTACTGTGAGGCTTAAAATTAACCTCTTAAATCCCTATCAATTTGTTTTTCTTTAATACCACCTTCACTTCAATAGGGCACATAAACTATGTTGCTATACTCCTTCATCCCCCCACCTTTATATAGCTGTCTAAAATTACATATTTTACATTGAGTTCAAAACCACTGATTTGTCCTTAGAGTTTGTGTATTTTTTATCATGTAGGAAGTAAATTTGTATTCCATTGTGTTTGGAGAATGTCCTTTGAGTATATTCATTTTTTTTTTAATTTCTTGAGGCTTGTTTTATGTCCCAGTTTATGGTCCTTTCTGGAGAAAGATCTGTGATCACTAGAGAAAAATGAGTGTCCTGGTGATTTGGGATGTGTGCCAGTTTGAGTATACTGTGTCCCTCAAATGCCATTATCTTTGTGGTCTTGTGGGGCAGACGTTTGGTGCTGGTTAGATTTGCTTGGAGTCTGCCCCACCCAGCTGTGGGTAGTGATTCTGATGGGATGTTCCCATGGAGGCATGACCCCACCGATTCAGGGTTGGCCTTGATCAGTGGAGCTATATAAATGAGCTGACTTAAAGAGAGGAATGGAATGCAGCTGCGAGTGATGTTTTGAAGAGGAGCAAGCTTTCTGGAGAGGAACATCCTGGGAGAAAGCCTTTTTGAAGCCAGAGCTTTGGAGCAGATGCCAGCTGCCTTCCTAGCTAGCAGAGGTTTTCCTGATGCCATTGGCCATCCTCCGGTGAAGGTACCAAATTCCTGAGGTGTTATCTTGGATGCTTTGTGGCCTTAAGACTGTAACTGTGTAGCAAAATAAACCCCCATTTTATAAAAGCCTATCCATCTCTGGTGTTTTGCATTCTGCAGCATTAGCAAACTAGAACAGGATGTAAGGTACTATATATGTTTGTTAAAATTCTCTATATCTCTTTCTCCTTTCTTTGTCTCTCTGTTGGTAGGGCTTCCTTTAGAATCTGAAGTAGGGCAGGTCTTTTATTGGCAAAGTCTCTCAGCATTTGTTTGTGAATAATTTTAGCTCTCCCTCAAATTTGAAGGAGAGTTTTGCTGGATAAAGTATTCTTGGCTGAAAATTTTTCTCTCAGAGTTTTAAATATGTCATGCCACTGCTTTCTTGCCTCCATAGTGGCCACTGAGTAGTCACTACTTAGTCTTATGTTGTTTCCTTTGTATGTGGTGAATTGTTTTCCTCTTGCTGCTTTCAGAACTTGCTCCTTCTATTCAGTATTTGAGAGTCTGATCAGAATATGACTTGGGGTGGGTTTATTTAGATTTATTCTATTTGTAGTTCACTGGGCATTTATGCTTTGTGAGTTTATATTGTGTAGAAGGTTGGGGAAGTTTTCCCCAACAATTTCTTTGAATACTCTTTCTAGGCCTTTACCCTTCTCTTCCCCTCCTGGGACACCAATGAGTCTTAAGTTTGGGCGTTTTATTTTATCTATCATATCCCTGAGATCCATTGTGATTATTTCTATTTTTTCCCAATTCTTTCTTTTGTTCTTTCATTTTGTGTTCTGTAGATTTCTAGGACACTGAGATGTTGTTCAGCTTCCTCTAGTCTTGTATTGTGAATATCAAGAGTCTTTTTAATTTGGCCAAAAGTTTCTTTTATTTCCATAAGATCTTCTATTTTTTAATTTACTCTTGCAATGTCTTCTTTATGCTCTTCTAGGGTCTTCTTTATGGCACTTATATCCTGGGCCATGGACCTCTTGATGTCCTTTAAATCCTTTGCCATGTTTTTGTTCTTTGATTGTAGTTCTTTAATTAATTTTGTGAGGTATAATGTTTCTTCTGAAATCTTGATTTGTGTGTTTGGAGCTTGATTCTCCATATCATCTGGTTTTATCATGTGTGTTATGATTTTCTGTTGTTTTTGGCCTCTTGGTATTTGTTTTGCTTGATAGGGTTCTTTCAAGTTGTATCAAAAAAAAGGGGGTTATCGATCTAATTTTTCAAAGACACAGTTTGGTGACGTACACTTTCGCTTGCTAACCAGCAGGTGGCATCTGTGAGTCTTTAATTTGTTAGAATTGCAGCTTGATGACATACACTTTCTCTAACTAACCAGCAGAGGGCATCCATGAGTCACTTATTCCCCTCAAGTCAGTTCTCCCCAACTTTGTGATATGTGGGGATCTGATTCTTTTGGGGTCCAATTGGTGCACTTAATTTGGGTGTGTTTTTGGTGCTGTCTGCCCCCAATGAGGGTCATGTGCCTGAGTGGTTAGGGAGGAAGGGCAGGTGTAACAATCAAATCTCCCAGGTGTTCCTGGAGATATAAGGCTGTTCTCTGCCACTGACACAAAAGTCCTTGGTATTGGCATAGATTCCCTGGGATTTCTGAGCAGCTCCCCCATCCCTGCTGTGTTTTTCCAGGACCTCTGTTGGGGGGGGTGGGCCGTGCCATGTCACAAGTGAGTGCCAGCCTCCAGGGAAGCTCTGGGCTGCCGGGCTGTGTAGGGGCATTCCCAGCTCACTTCAAAGATGGTTGAATGGGATGTGTTAACTTCCCCCTTTCTGCACAGCTCCACTCTCCCAGCTCTGGGACAATCAGCTGTGGATGTATTCAGGGCCACTGTCCATGGCCTATATTGTGTTGTGTGAGTGTTGCTGTGGGAAAGACTCCCTGTCAAGCTGGGTTTCTCTGCTGGTCTCTGTGCTGTGTGTTCAGCCAGGCAGGAACAGCCCTGCCCACTGGGGTGACAGCTGTGATGCTGGGTTTCTTGGCTGGGCTCTGTGCTGTGTGCTTGGCCCTGGGCAGGAGCAGCCCCACCCACCAGGGTGATGGCCAGGAGGCTGGGCCTCTCAGCTGAGCTCTGCACCATGTGCTCAGCCCAGGGCAGGAGCAGCCCCACCCACTGGGGCAACGGCTGTGAGGCTGGGTTTCTCAGCTGGGCTCTACGCCGTGTGCTCATCCCGAGCAAGAGCAGCCCTGCCTGCCGGGGTGACAGCTGTGAGGCTGGGCTTCTCGGCTGGGCTCTATGCCATGTGCTCACCCCAGGTAGGAGCAGCCTTGCTTGCCAGGGAGACAGCCGTGAGGCTGGGTTTCTCAGCTGGGCTCTACACTGTGTGCTCGCCCCAGGCAGGAGCAGCCCCACCTGCAGGGAGATGGCCGTGAGGTTGGGTTTCTCAGCTGGGCTCTACACCATGTACTTGCCCCAGGCAGGAGCAGACCTGCCCACTGGGGAGACCACTGCCAGCCGCACACCCCCCCTTTGTTTCCCTGGACCTGACCTGAGACAATCAGAAGTGGGTGTGGGAAGGGGTATCCTCCACCCCAGACACTGAGGCATTAGTCCAGACCACTCCCATCATATCTGCCGCTGTTCCCAGGCTTCATATATATATGTATATATGTATATATATATGTATATATTTTAAAAGTCCAGCCCACTGTTTCCCCCCAATACAGCATGACCAAGGGATTCAGCCTACTTACTCACTCATTTCAGAATGCAGACTCCTGGTTTTGCCAAAAGCACATTCCCTGTGGCTTTAGCAGAACTTGTCCAGCTGGTGCTACTTTGGAAGTGTTGTTCTGGGTCCTTTCTGTTTTTTTATCTAGTGTTTTCCATGGAGGTGTTTTTGTCTTTCTCTCACCTAGTAGCCATCTTAGGTTCCTCTCCAAGTGTGGTTTTAATTAACAAATTTGTACTACTTAGTACATGGTATGAGCACAGATAATCCTGGAGCAAGTAGGAAAGGAAACCAGAGGTTTATCCTGGCAGGGAGGAAGTGACACTGATGGAAAAAAAATAATAAAAACAGAGGCTTTTGGAATCTGCTGAACTCAGAATACTGGAAAAGGGCTATGTCCAAAAAAAAAAGGTTCATGCAAAACTTTGCACAAACTGTGGTTCTTGCCTGGTGAACCAGATGGCTGGGGACTAGTTCTGAAAAGAGCTATTCTGGCTATTTTCCATTTTTCCTCTCACGTTGTAAGTAGCTAGTAAGAGAAAGTCTCAGGCATTTTCAATTATCAGTACTTACCCAGACAAAGGCAGAGTTAAGGTAGAGTCAGAAGATTAACTCAAATGTAGAAAACAATTCACTAAAGTGCTTATCTTCCCTAAAAAAAAGGGTGTGAGTGGGACCCAGCTCAATTAGCAGAACTCTCTTTGAGAATTAAGACCCCAGATCCTGGTGGGAAGGATAAAAAAAACAGAAAGAGCTTCATCTTGGCTCCTGAAACCTTCAGTTCCTGGTTGGGTCAAAGTCCACTGAGAATTAAATACACAACAACACTTTACACCTGTGGGGAGCTCTGTACTAAGTACCACATTCTGGGCAGAATAAGAAAAGCAGTCTAGAGGTCTCATATTAAAGTCTGACAATTTCCTGGGTTTCACCCTCAGAGAAATCTGATGCTGAATACAACTCCCTCCTGATACTTGGGCCCATCTTGTCCAGGAAAATCTGTCTTGGGATAATCAAGGAAACCAGATGACTAGACAACAGAAAATTACAGATCAAACTAGGAAAAGTGAAGGTATGGCCAAATCAAAGAAACAAGCTTGCACTTCAACTGAGACACAGAAACTGAAACAGCTTGTTATTAATCATCTACAAATCATTTCAAAAATCAAATCAATGAGTTGAGGGAAGCTATTGCAACATAGATGAAGGATGTAAAGAAGACTGGGCAAATCTAAGGCAGAAGCCAAATGTTTGAAAACATTATTCTCAGAACTTATGGGAATGAAAGGCAGCATAATAGAAGAGATGAAAAACACAATGGAGACATACAACAGCAGATTTTAAGAGACAGAAGAAAGGATTCATGAAGTAGGGAACAAGGCATCTGAAACTCTACACACAAAAGAACAGATATGGAAAAGAATGGAAAAATATGAGCAGGGTCTCAGGGAAATGAATAACAATATGAAGCACATGAATTTTTGTGTCATGGGTGTCCCAGAAGGGGAAGCAAAGGGAGAATGGGCAGAAAGAATGATGGAGAGAAATAAACACTGAAAAATTCCCATCTATTATGAAAGACATAAAGTTACATATCCAAGAAGTGCAGCATATCTCAAACAGAATAGATCCAAGTAGACTGACTCCAAAACACTTAATAATCATATTATCAAATGTCAAAGACAAAGAGATAATTCTGAAAGCAGCAAGAGAATAGTGATCCATCACATACAAATGAAGCTTGATAAGACAGTGTGCAGATTCCTCAAAAGAAACCATGGAAGCAATAAGAAAATATTATATATTTAAGACACTGAAAGAAATACTTCCAACCAAGTATTCTATGTCTGGAGAAACTGTCCTTCAAAAACGAGGGAGAACTGCAGTGCTGCCTAGGTCAGGGCAGGCCGCAGAAAGGGAACCCCTGAGCTGCTATCCTAATGGGCCTGTGATTTCCCTGCCCCATGGAGGCTAAGCCTCCCTTGCTGGACCCAGAAGAGAAAAGAACATAATTTGCAGAAGCTGCAGACAGAAGACAAAGGAAGGCTGCATCTCAGGGCATTTTGGATATTCAAACAGTGGAAGAAAAGAGAAAGCAAAAAATATATTCATTATTATATATACACCTGGATGTAAAAGCTCTGCATACATTTGTAATATTAAAATTTGCAATTATATTTTCTCTCCTTTATAAAAGTATCTAGCTATTTTTAGTGTGCTACTTAAGCATATATCTATCTTTATTTCATTATATTTGAAGACTTTTGCTTAAAGTTATAGATTTAGTGCCTTTAAACTGATCACCTGTGAAAACCTTGAAAAACTTTTAAAGGGCTTATGTGAAGGAACACTGCAAATTTTTATAACTAACAAATATTGAATATTTGTAGACAAATGTTGAATTTTCTCCTAATCTTTATTGCATATCTTATAAAATTAATATTGTGCTTTACATTATAATGAGGATTTTTTTAAAATAATTTACTTGACAATATGATATAATACTGGTACCATCAGAGGGCAGTAATGTACTTTTGTATAATACCAGATTCCACTCTGTAAAGATCCTTGCAGATGAGTTAACTGAAAATCTGGGTAGGTTATATTGAGTGTTAATGTATTTGTCAAAATTTTACAGGCATTTAGCATTTTTGTATTTATTAAAGAATGATTATAGGATTTATACAGATGAGAAATTGGCCAAGGAAAGTATTAGCATATGAGAAACATAGAAGTAATGTATTTAAAAAGATTTACTTCAAGCATAAATACTATGAAGTAATTCTATGTGATGTAGAGCCATAACTTAGATTTTCATTTATTAGACACACAAATTTTATTGTGATTCTGTGATTTTCTGTAATATATTATAAGCCAAAATATAAGAATTATTGCTCCTTTTAATCAGCTATTATAATTGCTAACTCTTTTGAATGGCAAGACCACATACTGAATCCTAACTTAGAATTTGTAGATTGTAAGTGCTAATACAGACTACAAATTAAATAGACCAGTTAACTTGATTTAAGGAAAGGAAACTGATCCACTTTTTCACCGACCCCTCCCACAAGGCCTTTATTGAACTGCAGTATATTCTATATGTTAATTTTAGTTTGAACTCTAGGAGATACAGATCTCTTGATTCCTTATGGAAAAAAACTACTATTAAAATCATGGTGTGAAATAATCTATGAATATCTAGACAAGACATAATTAGGCTCAATTTTCTTCATCATGTTAGAATATTAGTGGTGTTTTCATTAATAAAAGGTATTGAAATCATGAATTGTTTTTAGAAATAAACATTTTTGTCTTTATGAAGATTATTAATTTTTCCAAGCAGAAAAGAAAAGGGATATTTAGTAGGTGAATGCATTTAGAACTAGAGCATTCCATCTTTGAAACATGTGCAAATCTTTCCTACTATTTTAATATAGTGAGAACAATTTTATCTTTACATCTTCAAGAATAAGATCTTGGGTCACTGGTCAGGGAAACCTCAGGGATACTTTTATCTCTTTGAGATAAATGAGAATAGAGCCTAGGGCTGTTTGGTGTGTCTATACAATCTTTGGATTTATAGTTAAGTGTATTCCATTTGTGATTCTCTAAAGGAGAAATGATATTAGTTTCCAATTTTCTTAGAGAACAATAATATACTCAAATGCTCTGCTTATCTACTGTTGAACCAGAAGTACATTGGTATATAGCTTTCTGGGAACAATAGGCTATGATTGCACCAGGAAAACATGGCCTGCTTTTGTGGGTGTGATAAATTTTCCCCCAAATCACATGGGTTACATGGACTAGGGTGGATACTCAAATCTTAGGAATATTGTTAGGAAAGGGAAGAGAAGATGTGAGACTGGATACCTGATAGGAAACCAGAAATGACTGTTAAATTCATAGACATACATACATACACACTCATATACAGATGTGCATACACGTACACACACATATCATATATACAGCCATCTCCCTCATAAAATTATGTATAAATTCCTCATGAAAAATTTTAAATGGGGGAGTCAATTTGCCAAAATTTAAACAGGAATCTCTTATGTTTCTTTCTGTGTCCACCCAAACCCCCAAATCAAATTAAAATTATAACAAAACTGGAAGATGTATGTATATGAGAAACATTTTAAGATGTAAAAGGCTTAAATCATTGCTTCCTAATTCTAATCATTCGACTATGAATATGCCTGTTAACAAAATTGGTGCATTACAATACAGCCCCTTTGTTGATATGCTGCATGTTTTAAAAATATCTATGTGTGATACTGCTCTTCTCACTGATTGCATCTGGAATGTAACTCAATACTTTTCCCACATGTGCTTTTATTAAAAATTCTTTAGTGCCTTTGGGAATATAGATATACATTTTTCTATATAAAAATGAGGGAGAGTTTAAAATATTTTCAGACAAACCCTGAGAGAGTTTGCGAAAAAGATACCTGCTCTACAAGAAATATTAATGGGTTCACTACAAGCAGATAGGAAAATACAGGAGAGGGAGGTTTGTAGAAGAGTGTAGAAATGAAGACTATCAGTAAGGGTAAAAATAGAGGGGAAAAATAAAATTAAATAAGATATGACATACAAAATCCAAAAGACAAAATGATATACGGTAGACATTACAACGAATTAAATTAACCAGAAACAAAAGGATGGATACTGTATGGAATCACTAATATGGACTAAAATTGATGGGAGAAATTTAAGAGTAGAGAACACAGGATATCAGGAGATAGAAAGAGGTTAGAGAGCAGGCATTTGATGCTGAGAGAGTATGGAATGTTCAACAGGATTGATTGTATAGATCCAGAAGTGTAATGGATAGCATAACAGTGTGCGATGGTAAGACAATATTTTAAGTACACTGAAAAAAGATGAGTGCAAATATAGTTGAAAGAGGAAGGCCAAGGACATGTGTGACCCCAGAAGGAAAGTGAGAAGATAAAAGCTGGGGTTGTATAACTTAGTTAACCTAGAGTGTTCAATGATGGTAATTAAAAGTAAAAAATAAGAATGTTTTTAAATGAGGGAAAGCAAATATCAACTTGATAAGGTGTTGAAAATTTCATAGTGTAGGGGGAAAATATAATCAATGGAAACTAAAGTCTATATAACTATAGTTAATAGTAACTGTTCTAGTTTGCTAATGCTGCTGGAATGCAGAACACCAGAAAAGGACAGGCTTTTATAAAGGAGGTTTATTTGGTTACACAGTTACAGTCTTAAGGTCGTAAAGTGCCCAAAGTAACACATCAACAGGCAGGTACCTTCACTGGAGGATGATCAATGATGTCCAGAAAACCTCTGTTAGCTGGGAAGGCACGAGGTGGCATCTGCTCCAAAGTTCTGGCTTCAAAATGGCTTTCTCCCAGGATGTTCCTCTCTAGGCTGCACTTCCTCAAAAATGTCACTCTTAGTTGCACTTGGGATATTTGTCCTATCTCAGCTTCTCTGGAGCAAGAGTCTGCTTTCAATGGCCATCTTCAAACTGTCTCTCATTTGCAGCTTCTGTGTTTTCATCAAAGTGTCCCTCTTGGCTGTAGCTTCTCTACAAAAGGTCACTCACAGCTGCACTGAGTTCCCTCTATCTGTCAGTTATTTATATGGCTCCACTGATCAAGACTCACCCTGAATGTGTGGGGCCACACATCCAAGGAAATATCTCATCAGAGTATCACCTACAGTTGTGTGGGACACATTTCCATGCAAGCAACCTGATACAAATGTTCCAAGTTTATCCTGACTAATATGTCTGCCCCCACAAAGTTGCAATTCTTTGACTGTTTCCATGGGATGTGCCCCATCCAACTGTGGATGATAACTCTGATGAGATAATTTCCATGGAGGTGTGGCCCCACCCATTCAGGACGGGCCTTGATCAGTGGAGCCATATAAATGAGCTGATGGGCAGAAGGAACTCAGTGCAGCTGTGAGTGACATTTTGAAGAGGAGCTTCAGCCAAGAGGGACACTTTGAAGAAAGCACAGGAGCTGCAGATGAGAGACAGTTTGAAGATGGTCATTGAAAGCAGACTTTTGCTTCAGAGAAGCTAAGAGAGGACAAACACCCCAAGAGCAACAGAGTGACATTTTGGGGGAATTGCAGCCTAATGAGAAACATCCTGGGAGAAAGCCATTTTGAAGCCTGAACTTTGGAGGAGATGCCAGCCACATGCCTTCCCAGCTAACAGACGTTTTCCAGACACCATTGGCCATTCTCCAGTGAAGGTTTCTGATTACTGATGTGTTACCTTGGACACTTTATGGCCTTAAGACAGTAGCTGTGTAACCAAATAAACCCCCTTTTATAAAAGCCAATCCATCTCTGGTGTTTTGCATTCTGGCAGCACTAGCAAACGAGAACAGATTTTGGTACCAGGAGTGGGGTGCTTTTGAATGTTAGAATGGCTTTTTAATGGATAATGTGTAAATATGGACTCTAAAGGTACTTCTGATGAGGGCTTGAATAGAAACATTTTGGTATGGCTTTTTAAATGGATAATGTGGAAATATGGACTCTAAAGATACTTCTGATGAGGACTTGAACAGAAATGATGAATGTGTTGTTGCAAACTGGAAGAAAAATAATCCTTGTTTTAAAGTGACAGTTAATTTGGCAAAATTGAGTTCTGGTGTCAGATGGAAGGAAGAATTTGAAAGTGACAACCTGCAATACTTAGCTGAGGAGATCTCCAGACTATGTGTGGGGGATGTATCCTGGCTTCTTCTTGCAGCTTATAGTAAAATGTGAGCAGAGAGAGATAAACTTAGAACTGAACACTTGGGTTCAAAGAAACCAGAACCTGATGGCTTAGAAAATTATGGGCTTCCAGGGGGTGGAATGCCTGAAGCTACAGCCCAACATGAGGATGTAACCAAACATGGAACTCAGCCACCATTTCAGTACAAGCCAAGATTGGAAAATGAGTTAAGCAGAAAGGATTTGTGGAAACTCCTATTGTCTGATGGCTTTGACCCCTGTGTCCTTCATGTAAAGCCAGCAGAATTTTTGCAAGTTCTTTATAGACAGAGCCTTTGTCAGTCTGGTCTGGAGGACACTGACAAGGAACCAATTGAGGGAAAAATTTCTTCAAAGACAGAGCCATGAAGGTTGAGGTCTGGAGTCAAGAGGCCTTGGGCTGGGAGAGCAGAGTGGTATGCAGACATGGAAAGGGTGAGTTTGCCCTGGAGGTCGAGGGTGGGCCTTCCACTTTGATGCTCCAGAAGAGTTTTGCCACAACAAGCACCAAAGAAGGTGAAGCAGATTCCCAAGGAATTGAGGAAAGCCTGGCTGCCACCACGCCATTCTGAAGAGGTTGAGTGTGTGCCCTGGAGATGGATGGGAATCCAGGAGCTGCCCAGATATTTGAGGAAGTTGGAGTAAAGAAGGTGGTCTCCCCAATATGTGGATACATTGGAGAACTCACCCCAGCATTTGGACAGGAAAGGGCTGCCACAAATGACCTTAGGAAAGGTTAGACTCCCACTCTTTCAAGCCTCAAGGATGCAATATCATTCTGTAAATGACTCTCAGACTTTGAAACCTAATGGACTTTGTCCTGCAGGTTTTAGGAACTGTTTTGGTCCTGTTAATCCTGTTTTCCTTACTGTTTCTCCTTATGGCAATGGGAATGTTTATCCTATGAATGTCTCTCCTTTGTATATTGGAGGCACATAAGTTATTCTATGTTCACAGATCCATAGCTAAAGGAAAAGTATGCCTTAATATTGACCATGCCTATAATTGATTTTGATGGGATCTTGTACTTAACTATTGTTACTGAAATGATTTAAGTTTCTGTGATATTGTTGTGGGATTAAAGTATTTTGTATATGGAAAGATAATGTCATTTTGTGGTCCAGGGTGTGGAATGTGCTGGCTTGAATGTATTATGTCCCCCCAAATGCCATTTTCTTTGATGGAATCTTGTGTGGGCAGACCTATCAGTGTTAGATTGTAGTTCTTTGAATGTTTCCATGAAATGTGCCCCACCCAACTGTGGGTGATAACTCTGATGAGATAATTTCCATGGAGGTGTAGTTCCACCCATTCAGGGTGGGCCTTGATCAGTGGAGCTATATAAATGTGCTGGCAGGCAGAGGGAACTCAGTGCAGCTGTGAGTGTTGTTTTGAAGAGGAGAAAGCCATTTTGAAACCAGAATTTTGGAGCAGATGTTAGCCACATGCCTTCTCAGCTAACAGAGGTTTTCTGGACAACATTCGCCATCCTCCAGTGAAGGTACCCAATTACTAATGTGTTACTTTTAACTTTTTATGGCCTTAAGACTGTAACTGTGTAACCAAATAAACCCCCTTTTATAAAAGCCAATCCATCTCTCGTGTTTTTCATTCTGGCAGCATTAGCTAACCAGAACACATGCTTCCCAAACTTTTTTCTTATTGAATTGGCTGCCTCTTCAACTTTTTAACAAATTACTTTGAGGTCCAGAAACTTCTAAGCTTGAGGAATTCCCATTTATGTATTTTTTTCTTTTTTGCTTGTGCATTGAGTGTAAGTTCTAAGAAGTGACCTCCTAATACAAGATCTTGAATATGTCTCCCTACATATTCTTCAAGAGTTTTATGGTACTGTCTTTTATATTGAAGTCTTTGATCCTCTTTGAGATAATTTTTGTTTAGGATGTGAGGTAGGGGTCCTCTTTCATTCTTTTGGATATGGATATCGAACTCTCCCAGCCCCATTTCTTGAAAAGACTGTTATGTCCCAGTTCAGTGGCTTTGGGGGCCTTATCAAAGATCAGTCAGTGTTCTTGGTCACTTTCTGGCTTTTATCCAGTATTTTTCATGGATATTTTTTTCCATCTCTCCTAACACCATCTTCCAGAAGTCCCATAAAGTTTTATGAGAAACAGGATATTTACCATTTCAAATCACTCCAGACACAAAAATCCTTACACAAGGAAGAATAGGGTAACTTCTTGGTGGACCAGGTTAATCAGGTGACCTGATGAACACCACCATTAATAGCATGACAAAAATCAGGAGGACTTGGCATCCCTTCTGTGATATTTCTCCCAAAGTCCCACAACCAGAAGCACCAGGCACAACCATGGAGGGGTACATGCTACAGGATATACGACATGCAACAGTCAAAATTGTCAAGTCACGAAATTCAAAGGAAGACTGGAGAACTGTTCCAGAGAGAAAGCCATTAAAATCAATCAACTAAAGACAACACATCACAGTGGACTGGCTACTTTTGCCATCCAGGAACATTGCTTGGCAACTGATTGGACATTAATGGGTGATGATTGGATGGTTCTAATGTTTCAGTGTTGATTTCCTGATACCAACAACTGTAATATGGCTATGTAGAATTCCTTATGTGGGGGAAATGCACTATATAAGTTAGGGTTCTCTAGGGAAACAGAATCAATGAGAGGTATCTATGACTATAAAATTTATAAAAGTGACTCACACAACTGTGAGTATTCATGAGTCCAAATTCTGTAGGACAGTCAGCAAATTGTCAACTCCAAGGAAGATTTCTCATAAACTCCTCAGAAAATGAACCAGTAACTTCAATGAACTCCTCAAGAAATGAACTTGGACCTTCAATGAATGTGTTTGATGAACTCCTCAGGAAACAAACTGGCAACTTTGATGAACTCCTCAGGAAATGCTTTGCTGGGCAGTCAAAGATGAAGTAAAGGTCCTCTATTTGTCTTGCTTATAAGTCTTCAACTGATTAGTTGCATTAAATCCAGCCAATTGCATGCTCTCATTGTGGAAGACACACCCTTCAGTGAGTCATGAGTCACACCTTCAGTTAATTGTCTGATGATTTAATAAACCAGGCTGTTGGTTTATTAACCAGCCATACATGTCCTCACAGCAATAGTTAGGCTAGTGCTTGCTTGACCAGACAGCTGGGTACTATCACCTGGCCAAGTTGACACATGTACCTAACCATCACTGTCCACCCCTTGTCAACTTGGCAGTTATACACATCACTGTGTATACTTTATCTCTAATAGATAAAAATAACATACATTTTGCCTAAAAATACTCTGTTGTGCAGCACATGACTGGAAATGCACTAAATCTCTCCAGAATAGGGTGCAAGTCCTTGAGTGACATTAGCTCTTAAAATTGATTTCCTTTAGCTTAAATACAGCAAAATGAAAAGTACAGGTTATGCTGTATGATAAGGGGATAAGACAGGGAAGAAAGCAAAGATCTGTTTTACAGACAAATACAAACTTAATCATAACAAAACATGGAGGAAATATTCATGCCATCATTGTCCTCATTTCTGTAACTGGTCAGGTGGCCATAGTTCATATTTATCACTACCTTCATCCACTGCCCATTCCATGTTCCCTTTAACCTCAGCAAGCACTTCAGCTGGCCATGGTTCTTTGCCTGGTGGGGTGACCAAAACCTTCATTCCTGAAGTTTCTTGGCCATTGGTAGTTGTGCCTGGATTGGGTTGTTGCAGTTTTCCATTGACTTTAATCACAGGGCACGGTAGTACTAAGAGATGCCTTAGGGGATCTCCTGTATTCCAGAAAAACTCTTCTTAACTTCCATTGTGTAGTTACAGTGCTATTTCCCCTTGACAGTCAGGATCAGTCACCCTAGCCAGTACAGTAATCCCCTTCCTTGCCTGTTGATTCAAAGGCATAAGAAGACCAAAGTGGCCAGGTGGCAGTCTTAACTTCCAGTTCAATGGGATTATTGTTTATCCTGGTGGAAACATTCCTCCTTTTGGAACCAAGACCTGTAGACCAGCAGAGCTTAAGCTTGCAGGGACAAGAAGCAAAAATTTACCTAGTGGATCACAAAGAGTGATAGTGAGTGGTGCCACTCCTGTTTCCACCCCTTGATTTCTGAACCCATGAATCCTGGCTATGGGAGAAACAACACCATAGAGTGGATGCTGATTCAGAACATACACAGCCTCCTGGAGAACACTGTCCCAGACTTGCAAGGTATTGCCACCTAGTTGGCACCATAGTTGAGTCTTCAACAGGCCATTCCACTGTCTATCAACACACCTCCCTCTGGATGATGAGGAACATGGTAAGACCAAAGAATTCCATAAGCATTTGTGCATTCCCTAACTTCTTTTGCTGTGAAGTGCATTCCTTGTTCTGAAGCAATGCTGTGTAGAATACCATGATGGTGGATAAAGCATTCTGTAAGTCCACAGATGATAGTTTTGGCAGAAGCTTGTCATGCAGGAAAGGCAAACCCATATCCAGAGTATGTATCTATTCCAGTAAGGACAAATTGCTGTTCCTTCCATGATGGAAGTGGTCCAATGTAATCAACCTGCCACCAGGTAGCAGGTTGATCACCTCAGGGAATGGTGCCTTATTGGGGACTGAGTGTGGGTCTCTGGTGCTGGCAGATTTGACACTCAGCAGTGGCTGTGGCCATGTCAGCCTTGGTGAGTGGAAGTCCATGTTGCTGAGCCCATGCATAACTTCCATCCCTTCCACCATGACAATTTTGTTCATGAGCCCATTGGGCAATGACAGGAGTTGCTGGGTAAAGAGGTTGATTGGTATCCACCAAAGGGATCATTTTATCCACTTGGTTATTAAAACCTTCTTCTGCTGAAGTCACCCTCTGGTGAGCATTCACATGGGGCACAAATATCTTCATGTTGTTTGCCCACTCAGAAAGGTCTATCCAGATACTCCTTCCCCAGACTTCTTTGTCACTAATCTTCCAATCATGTTCCTTCCAAGTCCCTGACCATCCAGCCAAACCATTAGCAACAGCCCAGGAATCAGTATACAAATGCATCTCTGTCCAGATCTCCTTCCAGGCAAAATGAACAGCCAGGTGCACTGCTCGGTGTTCTGCTCACTGGGAGGATTTCCCCTTACCACTGTCCTTCAGCAAAATCCCAGAAAGTGGCTACAGTGCTGCAGTTGTCCACTTTCAGGTGGTGCCTGCATATCATGCAGAACCATCTGTAAACCAGGCCTGAGCTTTCTCTTCCTCAGTCAACTGATTGTAAGGAAATCCTCAAGATGTCATACCTGTGGGTTGGGAAAGAGAAGATAAGGTGGAAGGAGTGGGGGACATGGGCATTTGGGCCACTTCCTCATGTAACTTACTTGTACCTTCAGGACTTGCTCAAGCTCTATCTCATATATACCATTTCCATTTTGTGATAGAGTGCTACTGTGCATTCCCAATTTTATAGCTTGGTGGATCAGACAACACCCAGCTCATGATAGGTAACTCAGGTCTCATGGTAACTCAGTGGCCCATGGTTAAGTGTTCTGTCTCTACTAAGGCCAAGCAGCAGGCCAACAGTTATTTTTCAAATGGAGAGTAGTTATCTGCAGAGGATGGTAAAGCTTTACTCCAAAATCCTAAGGGCCTGAATTGTGATTCTCCTACAGGAGCCTGCCAAAGTCTCCAGATGGCATCTCTGTTTGCCACTGACACTTCTAGCACCATTGAATCAGCTGGATCATATGGTCCCAGTGGCAGAGCAGCTTGCACAGCAGCCTGGACCTGTCACAGAGCCTTATCTTGTTCCAGTCCCCACTCAAAACTAGAAGCTTTTCTGGACACTCAGTAAGTGAGCCAGAGTAGCACACCTAAATGAGGAATATGTTGTCACCAAAATCCAGAGAGGCCAACTAGGCATTGTGCTTCTTTTCTGGTCATAGGAGCTTATCCTTCACCTTACAAGGAATATCTCAAATCCCCACACCATTGGACACCTAGAAATTTTTTTGAGGTGGAAGCCCCCTGCATTTTTGTTGGATTTATCTCCCATCCTCTGTCATGCAAATACCTTACCAACAAATCTAGAGTAGTTGCTACTTCTTGCTCACGAGGTCCAATCAACATGATATCATCAATATAATGGACCAGTGTGATGTCTTGTTGTGGGGAGGAATGATCAAGATCCCTGCAGACAATATTATGACACAGGGCTGGAGAGTTGATATAACCCTGAGATAGCACAGTGAATGTAAATTGCTGGCCCTGCCAGCTGAATGCAAACTGTTTCTGGTGGTTCTTACTGATAGCAATTGAGAAAAAAGCATTTGCCAGATCAATAGAGGCATACCAGATACCAGGGGATGTATTGATTTGCTCAAGCAGTGATAACACATCTGGAACAGCAGCTGCAATTGGAGTCACCACCTGCTTATGCTTACAATAATCCACTGTCATCCTCCAAGATCCATCTGTTTTCTGCATAGGCCAAATAGGAGAGTTGAATGGGGATGTGGTGGGAATCACCAACCCTGCATCCTTCAAGTCCTTAAGAGTGGCACTAATCTCTGCAATCCATCCAGGAATCTGGTATTGCTTCTGGTTCACTATTTTGTGAGACAGGGGAAGTTCTAGTGGCTTTCACTTGGTCTTTCACACCATAATAACCCTCTCTCCATGAGTCAGGAAACTAATGTGAGGATTCAGCCAGTTGCTGAGTATGTCCATTCCAATTATGCATTCTGGCACTGGGGAAATAACCACAGAATGGGTCTGTGGACCCACTGGATCCACTGTGAGATGGACCTGAGCTAAAACTCCATCAATCACCTGACCTCCATAAGCTCCAACTCTGACTGGTGGACCAGAGGGATGTTTGGGTCTCCAGGAATTAATGTCACTTCTGAACCATTGTCTAATAATCCATGAAATATCTGGTCATTTCCTTTTCCACAATCCACATTTATGGGAAAAGTCCATTGGTCTCCCTGGGAAAGGCTGGGAGGAAGATTAACAGTATAAATTTTTGGCAGTGTAACAGAGTCCTTCCCCAATGGTACCCAGCCTTCCCTTCATTCAAGGGGCTCTGGATCTGTAAAGTGTCTCAAGTCTGGGAATTGATTAAGGGGGCGTGACTCTCTGTTTTTGTAATTCAAGGGAGACTTTTGTTCACATGACCTTAAATTTTTCTGCCTATATACTTCAAACAAGAATTTAGTTGATTACTCATCTATTTTACTATTTAGTACTCCATGATACACTAGCCAAAAATGTAAGTCTTTGTGAGTCATTATTTTGATTGCTGCTTTGAGCCTGTTTTCCATTATGATAGCCATGCCCACCTTGTCTGTGGTGATTAACTGCAGCCACTTGTCTTCTGCCAACTCAGGATCCAGTTATACCCATTGTGTTTAAGGATTCCAGCTCAGTGACAGCAGTTTCTACAGTAATATCTGACCTACAGAGGAGGACAACTACAGAGCTGCTCAGGGATGATGGAGCTAGTTTCACAAGTTTATTTCTCACATTCCTGCTAAAAGATGTATTCTCTGGACATTCCAGTGGTGTGTGAGCACTTCTTCCATGATAAATCCACTCTAACTTTCCAATCTCTCTAAGCCTTTGAATCCCCTCCTCCACATTGTACTAGGGCAGTTCTGGCATTTCAGCCTCTGTTAATGCCAGCCACCTTTTGATCCATGTTTCAGCCAACCACCAAACAGACTGTTAATACCATTTCTAACCCCTCAAGCTACACTGTTGAATGCACAATCTTTCCTTAGTGGGCCCATATCAGTAAATTCAGTGTGATCCAGCCTTATATTCCTTCCACCATTATCCCACCACCTTAATATCCATTCCCACAATATTCTCCTGGTTTCTGTCTGTATAAGTTGGAAACTCATACAGTTCCTTTGGAATATAGCATACTTCTTCATGGGTCACACTTTGTACCCCACCCTTTGGGGCCTGTTGGGACTTTAGTCTAGTTATAGGTCTTGAAGCAAAGACTCGTGGTGGGGATGTGTCATGAAGAGTTAGAATTATCCCTCAAGCCATTTACCTCAGGACATTCTGTTGCATTTTTATCTGTTAAAACAGGATTAATCTTTCCAGAGGAGTGAGGGCTGCTTCCTCAGGGGAGGTGATTACAGGATTAGCAGGCACTGAAGAGTTAACCTCTTTAGGTGGTGGTTGGAGGCAGGCTCCACAGGGCAGACTGGAGGTGGGGAAGCTGTTTCCTCAGGACAGCCCTTTACAGGTAAATCAAATAATGATTCAGCAGGATCCAGAGTTCCAATGCCCTCATTGCCATTATTATTAATACCTATGTCACCATCCTAAGTTTTGGGATCCCATTCTTTTCCAATCAATGCCTTTACTTTAACAGCAGACACCCTGAGAGGTTGAGATTTTAGTTTACATTGTAAATCTGCTATTTAGACAATGAAGGTCTGCATCTGGTTTTCAGAAACCTCAAGCCTGTGCGCCCAGGATATAAGATTTTCTTTCATAGCACACATAGAAACATTTACATCTGTCATACAGTGTTTAAGTTTTGAATTTGAAGCCTTTGACTCACCCCTTTCTCTTGCCACTTTATCCAACATATCTAAGAGCAGCCAGCCAACACCATTATACCTTTTAATTCTGCAAAAGTCTGTGAAGGTGTCAAAAACACTGTCACCCAGAGCATTTGTTTATACAAAAGTATGATTAGGAGAATCAAACTGTGCTCTTTTGAGTATCTCCTTTGCCAACACATGCCATGGACTGTCAGTGCCCTCTTGATTATTGGAAATAGAGTCATTAGTGCCTTTGAATCTAATCAGAGTAGAAAACAAATTGTAAATTCCCATTTTAAGATTCTGTTTCTCAAGAACTACCCCCCTCTCAGTACCAAGTTGCATTAGTTAGGGTTCTCTCGGGAAACAGAATCAATGAGAGGTATCTATAACTCTAAAATTTATAAAAATTACTCACACTACTGTGGGTGTGCATGGGTCCAAATTCTGTAGGGCAGTCAGCAAACTGTCAACTCCAAGGAAAATGTCTGATGTACTCTTCAGGAAATTAACCAGCAGCTTTGATGTATTCCTTAGGAAATGATCTGGGATGTCTGATGAATGTGTTCAATGAAATCCTCAGGAAATGAACTGGCAACTTCAATGACCTCTTCAGGAAATGCTTCACTGGGCAGCTGAAGAAGCAAAGGTCCTCTATCTTTCTCACTTATAAGTCTTCAACTGATTAATTGGATTAAATCTAGCCAATTGCATTCTCTCATTGTGGAAGACACACCCTTCAGTGAGTCATCAGTCACTGCTGCAGTCAAATGAATGATGATTTAATAAACCAGACACAAACATCCTTGCAGCAATTGTTAGATCAGTGCTTGCTTGACCAGACAGCTGGGTACTACCATCTGGTCAACTTGACACATGAACCTAACCATCACATATACATTTAAGGATTAGGGGAATGATGGGGTGTGATGTCAATAAATGGTTCAAGGGGAAAAGTATATTGTACTCTATTTGTAAATTTTCTGTAAGTTTGTGATTTCTTCAAAATTAACTGAAAATTTGTGCCTTCAGGAAATGCAGAACTTGTCACTGAATTAGTTGAGGTGCATTGCATTACTGATATATGTTTCCACAGGAAGAATTTTGTTGAATGAAAGGGGGATGTGACTGTGAGTGAGCATAAGTGAAGGGCCCAGATCTGCAGAGTTGGAGTGGGTGTGAGTAGGGCAGCTGAGAGCACTCCTTACTTATGCTGACAGACATAGGTCTCAGGTGACAGAGCTATCCCTTCTCCAGGAAGGGCTATCATCAGGCTCAAGCTTGCACATTCCCTGGGCAGCCATGGAAGTTGCCTTTCTGGTTCTCATGTCATGCCATCATAGCATTTTCTACCCTTTTGTAAGAATTACTGGCTTATTTCTGTCTACACTGCTGCCCTGTGTAGCCCCTGAGGGCACAAATTTTCTTTGCTCTCACTGAATCACATGAGCTTCTCAGTGAATACTGATGACTGAGAGAATGGGCGATGAGATTGAGAAACTCAGTTGACATCTCCTCAGTCACCCATGTTAAAGACTGAGGGTGAGGCAGGGGGCTGGAGATGGCATCATCACCCACTCAAGATCCTGTGGGCTTGGCACAGCTACCCCAAACCCATGGGAAGATCTCACACCCTTGTTCTTCTCACTGCCTTTACAGATGCTGCACTGATGCTGTTCTCCCTGATCCCCAATGCCCTTACTAACCCAGTCATGATTGTCTTGCTCCTACCAGACTTCATCCCAGTGGGCATGAAACCCTCTCCTAGTCTTTGCCCCTCCTTCCTGAATGTTATCCCACAGAAAGGAAGGTGTTCAGATCATCTTGGGGGCTTCTGGGAACAGTGTCAAGGAATGATTTATGTAATTCTCCTGACTCCCAGCACCAGTAGAGCTTGGATCTGACAACCCTTAGCCCAGCCCAATTAGGTGAGCATATGGGCAGGTGAGCACAGGCATAGGTGCATCACAAAGACAAACCCAGTATCTAGAGTCCACACTGTGTCTCTCAGGACTGAACCAGAAATTCCACTAGCAAGAATTAATCATGAGATATACTCAGGAAAAGGAAAAAGATCAAAGAACATAGATACCCTCCACATTGTGGCTTATAATAGCAGACCCATTTAAGTGACCATCAGCTGGGCACTGACAACTCAATTGGTGCACGTGCACATTGGGAAATGCCAGCCAGAGATGAAAATGTCAGCCCTAATCTTCACACTCTGGCATGAAAAGATGTCCAGGACACAAAATTAAATAGAATAAAGGAGACTTCAAAACATTAAACTTTAATTGAAGAGAACATTTGTTTTGCAAACACAGTGAATCACAACCTGAAGGGAAAATCCACCATATCCCACTCTGCCTGACACATCCCCACCACGGTTTGCCCCTCAGGACTCCAGTAGAAACCCCACAAACACAGAAATAGAAGCAAATGGCTCACTCCGTAAAGTAGCTTTTTGGGGAATGGTACCCTGTGCCATGGGACAGGAAGGAAGGTGTGAGTTGTGAGACATCCTCCTCTCTCTAGAAAGGCCTGAACTGCACAGAACTCATCCCAGGAGCTGGACTCTCTATGATCTATTGCTGCTTGAGTGTGAACAGACTTCCTTGGGCTGCTATTGCAAACACATCTCAAATGCTTTATCCACCATAAGGAGTAGCCAACTAAACTATTCAAACATGGCAGTTGGCTAAAAAGCCCCAGAATGACCCAAGGGACCTGCTCCAGTGAACTCTGGAGATATCCTTATTTAATTCAAGACATAGCTTCTAAACTCATCATCTTGAGCTGCCAGCCAATCCCTCCCATGCCCCCTGGGGTGCTGCCTGCTGTCAGGGTAAGTCTCAGGCCAGATGCCCCTCCAAAACTACAGGAGCATCTGTGATCCCCAGAAGGCTTTGTGGAAGCCTGACCTTCAGGTCATTTGCGTCTGGAGAACCAAACACAACATCTCCCCCTGTGGCCAGGCTTTAGGGACCTCCATTTCATATCCCAGACATACCCCAGTCGCCTTTGCAGCCCTGGGCTCAAGAGTAACTTACCATGGCATGTGACACCCTGCTCCCCTCCCATTCTAGAGTCTTATCTTCCACCTAGTTCATCTTTGCACCAGTAATTCACTCCAAAGGTATTAGCCTAGCCCATCCTCCATGCCTCCTCAGTGGAAATAGGTGAGAAGAGTGAACCAACAGAGAGTAACAGTAAGGACTCACCCTGGCAAATTGAAGGTGGACATTGTGGACATGAGCTGAGGAAGGAGGGAGAAGTATGCACCAGTTTCAGGGGCTGGAAAAGGGACAGGGGGGGCAGGACAGTCTCTACCTCAAGAACCAAGGAAATCCAAGGTAACTATTGTCACAAGTCCTACACATCAGGAAACATCCAGGTGATTGATATCCTTCAGGGACAAAACTCTGCCCAGTTTTGTTGGTGAGAGGATGATGATGACAGGAGGTTAGACAAGCAGAGTGTTACACATGCAGAGCATGGGGAAGCCTAACTCATGACACAGGCTCATCAAGTTCTAGAGAGAGTGGGCAGGATTCTTTGGAATCTGAAGAGTGAGAGGAAGGGATGTAATGGCCACATGGAGGGAGAAGAGCACAATATGGGGATGTGTGGGTGTGGGCCCAAGAGAAGCTCATGGTAACAAGGTTAAAAGTGAGTGCAGGAAGGTGGTGTGGTTTTTCTCACAATATGGTTCCTTTATCAAGCAGAGCTCATGATTCAGAGGACTTCTCCTTTTTGCTTCCCCATGCCCCTGTCCTTCTGCCCTCTCTGGGCACTGCCCAGGCCATGGGGCTTTCAGTTTCACACTGGGGAGACCCCTGCTCCTAGGGGATGCAGTCCTCATGTGAGGACAGGTTGGGGCATCCACTGGAGGATGGGAGATGAAGGAAACTTCACTGGACTACTTTTACACTCTTACAGCCCTCAGTGCCACTATCCTCTCAGTCTCTCCTGTTTCCTGCCATGTCCCCCAGCCATTGTGAGTTTGGTCTTCTCTCCATTTCTGACACAGCCAACAGCACACTCTCACCTGGAATGTAGAAGGCCCTCCTGAGCCTTTAACTGTACAATTTGGGATATAAAGTCAGGATCTTATTGCTGCTTAGAAACCCTGGGGCCCTTTGTGTGGAGTGAAGTCCACTCCAGAAAGAAGCTTCAGGGCCCAGTATGACAACGGGGAAGAGGACATCCTTGCGATTGCAACTGTTAAGACATTTCAGAAACACCAGCCAAAGGATAGAGTACACTGTCTGATCCTCCTTTTTGTAGAAGTGGTCAGGAGAACTTTATCATTTCTGGAAACACACAAAGAAAGTCCAACCTGCATGGTGTGTGGATAGGGCTGTTCCCTCTTAGGCCCTCACTTCCCATCTCTGTGGACTGTAGAGTCATCAGAGTCCCAGGGCTCTGCAGGGATTTCCTTTGTGGGAGGATGAAATCCAGAGGCTGCAATGGGGTCTGCATCAACAGATAGCCCCCTATCTGCAGGTCAGCTTGTCCATGGCTGGTGCCTGGGACATCTTGCAGATATGGGCTCCAGATGTTCCCCCAGGGTGGGTCAGTGAATCCTGCATGCAAAGGAATTGCACCACCTACTGCTAGGAGGAAGGAGCAGAGACTCATGTGGGCACAAGCAGGAGCTCACAGCAGAGAGGCAGGTGGCAGCATGGATGTGGGCAAGTGTCTGGACAGGGGCACCAACCTCAGCCATACCCAGGCCCCCACAACTATGAAAAAGGTACAGTCGTAACAGCAGTCCAAAGTGACATCCTCCTCTGTTGGTCTTTGCTTCCAGAGTCCAAAGCAATGTCAGATTTTGTTGACTTAAAATTTTGCTTAGTCACAGGTGTGATTATGAAAAATTGCAGACCTCACACCAGCACCATGTCCCTGGGAATAAACTTCAGATTCTGCGAACCTTCCCTCCATCACTCATGAGGAACTCAGGACATCATGGGTTTCCATTGTGACTGGTTCCTCATCTAGCTGCCCCTCACCATTTGCCCTAGTGAACTCTGAATTTTACCCTTTGCCTTGACAATTGCACCTTGGCTTTTACCTCATTTTCATTTAGGTGTAAGGTGTGACAACTTTACCTTGCCATGTCCACATTCTCTCTACCCCAAATGTTTTGGAGAGTATCTTTCATTGCTGAAGACAAACTTCCATGTATTTGAAAAGGTCTGTGTGGACAGAAACTTAGGAGAGAAGCAAGTTGAGATTGTATGTTTATTTCTGCCCTTAGTCTACATTGTTGTAGGAAAAATAAAAAATATATCCCATCATCTCAGACACAAAATGACATCTGCCTGACCAGGCCCACTAACCATCATCCTCCTTGTATGGTGTTCACATCCACAGAGCAAACTCATAACCCTGGTGGCCAGCTCTGCAGGGCACTCTGATCAAACAAACTCAATGGTCACTTGGCCTATGACTCTAACTTTCCTTTCCTCTCTTTTCTACTACCTGGAATCTTTAAAAGCCTTCTCAGGTAAAAGAAACACTGCTTAAGTGCTAATATGACCAACTCTGGTTCAAATATATTAGAATGTGTTATATCTTCTCTCTCCAACAGAAAGAGAAGCAAGTTGCCACAGGCCCAGAACAGTGAAGTTGCATAATGTCAGTGGTGTGGTGACTAGCAGGTGTCAGATGTCCAAAGTTCTACAGACTAAGGCAGGAGATGGAAGGCCCATGGCTGACAGGCATTTGAGGTAGAGCTGGGGAAATGGGCAGGGTGCATGGAGGGCAAAGATCAGGGTAAACATCTGTGATGGTTTGGAGCACTGTATCCCAGAAAAACATGTTCTTAAATTTAATTCATACTGTCAACATTTTGATGGCCCAGTTAAATCAGGATGTGTTTTAATCCTATTAATGAAGGGCTTACAGGGAAGGTCACAGAGGGAGAGAAGACCACAGGGAGCAGCCACAAGCTGAATGTCCATGGTAACTGGAGTAGAAAGGAGAAGCCAAGAGAGGCTACCACGTGCATTACAATATGACAGAAAAGTCAAGACCACAGATTCTCAGCAGTCAGCCCCACACATCACAGTCCTGTGAGAAAGCATCATCTTGATGACAATCTATTGTGGATTTCTCCTAGACTTGAAACCATGAGCCAATAAATCCTCTTTGTTTAAGCTAACCAGTTGCTTTGAATTTGCTTTGGCAGCCAGGAGATCTAAAGTCCTGGTGAAGCATCTGTATGCATTCCAGTGGTTGGAGTGAGCAGGAACCCATGGGCAGGGAATTCTAAAAACCTGGAGAGAGTGACATTGGAAGACCAAGGAAGCTAGCAAATTACATTTGCTTTTCCATGACATGAAGACCAGCTCCCCTCATCCCATCCTGAAATCCATGTTGACTGCCCCCACTCAGACATGGGGCCTCATGTCACCTACAATGTTAAATAGGGGCAAGGACATGTGAATCTCCTGTGGTGAAATAAAGGAACCAATTGAAACACCAACATGGAAAGACTGAAAATCACTACTGGAGGAGCAAGGCCTCAGCTGCTTCCTCCATCTGGGTACATGTCCTTCTCTATACAAAGCAGGAAAAGAGTCCAATCTCTATAGGACCCTTTTGGACAGTGAAGAATATTTTTAAAAATTCTAATTTTCATCCTTTGAGAAACATAAGAAGAGACTGTATCCATAAGAAGGTAATGCATTAGATTCTTGGCTGTTGAAAAAAAATAACCAAATATAGGGTTGGCTTAACAATAGGAAATTATTGGCTCATAGATTCAGAGCTTAGAAGGCTTGCTTCCTTCCAGGGTTGGTGTCTTCTGGCTGGCAGCAATATTCGGGGTTCTTTGTCTTTTCCATCACATGGTAATGCATATGGCAGCATCTTTTTTCTCTTCCAAGTTCCATTAACTTCCAGCTACTGGCTGCTCACTATGGAATTTCTATCCACCTCCATTTCCATTATTTAGACATGTTGGATTAAGGTCTACTCTCATTCAGTTTGGGCACATCTTTAGTAATACCGTGTTCCAATTTTCTTTTTACATTTAAATGCATTGACACCCACAGGACCAGGGTGTCCTGAACATTCCTTTTGTGGTGGACATGAGTCAATCCCCAAATGTTTCATGGTGATTTAGATGGAAAAGTCAGGAATCAGGAGAAAGCTTTTGGAACTTAAAGAATAACTTCAAAATAAATAATTTAATGGTATGATGAATGACAGTGTTTGAGCTCCCCAGCTGTAGCCAAGCCCCCAGGGGCTCTTCACCTGACCAGGTGCCTTTTCTCTCTTAGGTAGAAGGACCACAGATCAGAGAAGTGCTGGGATGGTGTGAAGCAAGCAGGTGATGTGGTCTGGGTCTCCCAGCAAAGGGGCCTCATCCTCTTTCAGTGTGTGCAGCTATCCCCTCTTGCACCCACCCCATACCCACTCCTGCCCCTTTTGGGCTCACAACTATCAGAGGGCTTCTCTTGGGTGAAAACTTGTTTGATGTCTATTCCCCCCCCAACATAAGTGCTCAGGGCATGCACACAGACAATGCTTAATATGCATCCATTGAAGCCACCTTATTGGCAAGGTTTTTTATC
Organism: Choloepus didactylus; assembly: GCF_015220235.1. Classification (NCBI taxonomy): domain Eukaryota; kingdom Metazoa; phylum Chordata; class Mammalia; order Pilosa; family Megalonychidae; genus Choloepus; species Choloepus didactylus. The sequence continues at coordinate 103,353 of NC_051332.1, forward strand.
CACTTGGCAAAAAAAGCCTCTGTGTGTGCAGACTGTCCGGTAAGGTCAGGAATTCCCAGCAGAAAATAAGCTCCTGTCCAGGAAACACCAGCAAGTGGTGGGTGGGGAACACTCAAATCTGGGCCAGTCACCATAGGAGAGATCCATTGAAAAGCATACAGGGAGAGAAGCAGGCTGGGGTGAGAATTCATGGGAATGCATCCAAAGAGGAGTATCCCTGGGAAGAGAAGCCATCTGGGGAGAATCATCCTGGGCTTTCAAGTCTTGGTAGGGACACCCCATGGAGGTATCAGCCTAGAGGTGGTAAGCCACCTGGGGTGATTAACATCCTTGGGGAGAAACAGGTTAAGGGAACCATCCTAGGGAAGATGCCTCTGAGGGAGATGATTGTCATGGTGGAAATATCCAGTGGGGGGAGTTCTTTTTGGGGAGTACGTGCTAAGGGAAACATACTGGGGTTGACATTTGGGTGCAAGAATGCTAGGGAGATCACTGCATGAGTGTGGATTCTAGCTGATATAATCTGGGGGAATTCTGGGAGCAGGAGCATGCTAAGGGTAGCGGTTGGCAGGGGGAGCATTCTATGGCAGGACATTGCAGGGGAGCATTCTAGGTGGGAGCAAATGTTTGAGGATGGTGGAACACCCGCAGGGTTGTCAGTCTGGGGGAAGAACTCTGTCCTCTGCTTTCATCCTCTGGTCCTTTTTGGGGCTGTGGCACACACCCAAGGCAAAATCCTGCAGCTTCTGCTGAACATCTCTGGGAAAGTTACAGCTTTTCACACCCTCTGGGCAGATGGAAGACGTTGGTGAGATCCTGGACAAGGAGAATGAGGAAGAAGGCTACAAGAACAGGGACATCTAAATCTGCTCCCTCCTAAAGAACTCCCTCAAGAAATCAACCAACCCTCATGCTCTCCCATCTCCACCACCTCTCTGTTCACTGTCTGAAGTGGATCTACCAGCTCCTTCCCTGTAAAGTCAGAAGGTGCTCAGGTGCCTTGCTGACCATTGGGCCCCAGGTGTTCCAGTTTGCTAATGCTACCATTTTACAAAATACCAGAAATGGATTGGCTTTTATAAAGGAGGGTTTATTAGGTTAAAAAGTTAGTCTTAAGGCCATAAAAGTGTCCATACAAAGACATCAACAGTAGGGTACCTTCACTGAAGAACACAAATGACATCTGGAAAACCTCAGTCAGATTACCAGGCACAGGCACATGGTTGGCATCTTCTCTGGGGTTCTGGTTTCAAAATGGCTTTCTCCCAGGAACATACTCTCTAGGCATCTAGGTGGTGTTCTCTTAGTTTCTCCCAGGCAAACTCTGAACTAGCAAAATTCTACTTTCAATGGCCCTCTCCAAAATGTCTCTCTTGGCTGCAGCACTGAGCTCTTTCTGTCTGAACTCTTATAGGGTTCCAGCAAACTATTCAAGATGCATGCTGAATGATTGGTCACAGCTCCATGGAAAAATAATCTAATCCAAGGTATTACCCACCATTAGGTGGGTCACATGTCCATGGAAACAAACTAACTCAAATATTCCAACCTAATCAACACTAACATGTCTTCCCCTACAAGATTTCATTAAAGAACATGTCATTTTGGGGGGCCCAATACATCCAAACCAGCACAACATATGATGGCTAAAGGTGTATGTCCAGAACAGGGCTCCTGAACCTCACATGGCCCACTCTTTAGTGTGGCTCCTTCAATGGTTGACCCCAGGAGCCTGCATGTCACCCCACCACAAGCTTGACAGGCAGGTCTCTATTGTGGATGAGTTTTTGCATGTGTGAGTAAGGGATCAGCTGTAAATTATTCAATCACTGCTCTCCTGCGGGGGACCACCTCTCTTAATAACCCCAGAAGTAGGAGTTCTCAAAGGCAGGGACACCTCTTCTAGGGAACCCTGTGTTGGGAGTTCCTGATGGTGGGATCACCTATCCTATTGATCCCAGCAGTGTTAAACTTACCCACTGAGGCCTAAACTGCATCTCATGTATCAAACAACCAAAGGTAGCTCCATTCCCCCTCTCAAATTCTGTCCCCAGTGACTGGGAACAGAGAGCTTGGCAAGCAGCACTACACCAGGAGCCACCTGCTGTTCATCTAGAAATGGAGGCCACACCAGCTAGCATGCAAACCTGCCCCATGGTCTGTAATCCTGTGGCCTATGAGCTAAGAACAGCTTTTAATGTTTTTAAGGGTTGTAATTCACCCCACCTGCACACACACACACACACACACACACACACACACACACACACACACACACAGACTCTATGTGGCTTCTGCTGTCTGTCCTTACCTGGTATGGTGTGCCAACTCTGCTCCAGGATACCCATCCCTTCCTGTGACCTGTCCTTGACCCTCTGCCTGTGTGGTTGGCACCAAGTCCCAAGTGCAGACAGACATATGCAGACCACTCATCTAGAGCAGCACTCCCAGCAAAGACTCACACATCCCTGGACCTCTTCCAAATTTGTGCTTAGCATGGAACTTCTCACTGTGTGCCCTGACAATGGCTTCTGCTTCCTTGTCTAGTGCCCTTTTCCCATATCTGGAAGGAAGCTCTGGGGAAGAAGGGCATGTTCTGCAGCTCAGCCCTTCTAAAAGCCCTGACAGGCAGAGCACTCTCAGGACCCTGGAGATGAGTTGCACACCATCTGGTCCCCAGATTATTCACCTGGCTGAGGCTTACTTTTCTGGTGACCAGCACCTGCTTGGAGGGATGTGACCTGGGAGACCTACAGGCTGAGGAATGCTATAGCACCACAGGGTATTGGTGGGAACTGTGCAAGAATGTTCTCTTGGGCCCTAAATGTAATCACCTCCCCTTCCTCCAGTAACCAGTGTTTGCTTACCAGACACTGCAATACTTGGGTTGTTCTGAAATTCAGAGGAATTCCTGCAGCCCTGTACTGGTGGGTGGGATGGCCCAAAACTAAATGCAGATCTCCAAGATCTCAGTATTAGTGCCAGAGTCTTTGCTGTTCAGCCCTCTCATATGTGACATGCTGGGGGATATAGTCTGTGTTTCAGTTTCCTCCCCTGTCACTGTTGATGACAAGGAGGATATCACCCATCATGGATTTGGTGCTGATCACCAGCCCAGGCTCTCTTCTCAGCATTCTGCCTCCATCTCATCCAATGTTAACACCATCTTGTCCTTCTCCAACCTCAAGGACTTGCAGCTGCAATCAGTGTGCTGGGAGGGAGACTCAGGGCCACTGGGCTACACAGATTTTGGGATTAGGTAGCCTGTGAAATGTGTCTGTGGTCAGCCAGAGAACCTCACCCCAGCAGGAGAGGAAAGGGGAGCAGAGGAAGAGAGGAGACTTCTTTCCTGTAGGACCACTTGCTGGGAACAGGGGCTGAAGGTCTCCATGATGGTGAATCCTGCCACAGATGCTCTTCCAGCTGCAGATGGAAATTCTCCCACATCCAGTGATGGCCACTCTCTTTCTCTGGGGCAGGGCAGCCACATCCCCCATGGTGACAGCCTGAACCACACCTTCCTTTACTGATGGTCCTCAGACCCTAGCCACCCTGCCCAGGAGACATACTTTTTCATCCACATTACCTGACAAAGAAGTTGAAGAGCATGGCTCAGTGAGGGCACTCTGGGCACTGGGGAAAAACTGCCTAAGAGGACACTTGTTATTTTCTGAATGTTCCTATGCCATCTGTTTCTCCTGACCCACTTTGCCCATTCTGCAATCTCAGCACATGTCCTGGGGGTACCCATGGATAATGCAAACCTATGTCCAGCTCCAAACTGTCTCTAGGAAGGACCCATGAGGTGAGCACAAGCCTAAACACAGTGCAGAGCTCTCTTTTGGGGGTCCCATGGGGTAACACAAATCCATGCCCAGTCATACCTCTTCCTCCTGGGGACCTCAATGGGCAGAACAAACCCATTCCCACTACTAACCTCTTCCTGGGGACTTGGTGAGAAAATATAAACCCATGCACAATGCACAGCTCTTCCTTTGGGGGTTGCTGTGGGGTAACACAAACCCATGTTCTTTATTTACCACTTCTGGCAGCAGAACCTCTGCAAGTGTTCAGCATGCCCACAACCAGTGTCTTCCTCTCCAGGTCATAGTTAATGTCATGCCAATGCTGCATCAACTCCTGGTTGTCTTCAGCTGATGTCCAACAACCCTGCTGAGGACAGCATGGCTGAGCCTTGAGTGCCTTGGCCCTACTGGGATGCAGTGAGTATTGGAACCTATGTTCCTAACATCCAGGATGGAGCCCTGCCTGGGTCAGGGACAGGGGCTCTGGGTGTGATGCCTGCTTCTGATGTCTACAGAGGTCCTGAGTGCCCAAGACATGAAAGCCTGAAATGTCTGGAGTGTCCCCTCTGCCACCAACTGCATCATGGCCCTGTGGTGATGAGATCAACTCACAGGGCCAAGGGACATGGTCATTTCATCCCCCAGGGAGCCACCATCCTTAGATGCCCTCAGCCCTCCCAAGAGGTGAGCACATCTCTCAGTCCCATCCTGCCAGGGAGAGCAAAAGGCAAGGAAAAGGCAAAGATCAGGCATCCAGCCACACAGCCAAGTAGAGTTAGAGTGTGGCATGACCAAAATCCACCATGAAGGGCTTCTATCTGCTAAAGCAAGGCTTGCTTCAGTGTTTTGCATTCTGGGCAGTGTGGGACAAAGAAACCCATTCTGTGTCCAGCAATGAAGCACCAACCTCACCAACCAGAATGATGTCCTTGCACTAACTAGACTTTCCAGATAACTAAGCACACATGGAAAGACCCACAATTTACTTAACTCCATCATCCACCATGTGAAACATCCCAGAGGCCTGTGGTGGCCTTTAATGCAACACACACTGAACCAGAGATTTTGGACCATTTGGATGAGGAGGTCAGATTTTCCCCAGAAACAATGAGAATTGCTCAGTGTTCGCCCCAGGACACTAGAAAAGCCCTGGACTCACTTGGCTGTGACTCTCATGGTTGGGGACCTCCACAATGTGAGTGATGCTGGGCTTCTGCAGCTGTAGCTTCATCATACACTTCCCTGCCAGAAGTCATCAGAGACTCTACATAAAACCTCACCACCCACCCCAAATATGCTACACAGGCTGGAATATTATGCATTCTTGGAATGGTTGCCCCATCTTATCTTGAGTACTCAGTAAAAGGAGCTCCCCTCAAAGGTCTCCCCAGACCATCTGTTGGGTCTGACACCTCTTGCTGTGGTTTTCTCCCTCAATGCCCCCAGCTGCTTTCACAACCCTTATTACAATTCTGATCAGGCCTTCATTTTTTCACAGAATTTATTTAATTTGACAAATTTGTAAATAACAAGTCCCATCTATGGTCCTGGTGTTTGGGAAGTGTAAGTGGAAGCTGTCTTGGACAAAACCAAGGCAGCTCTTCCTCATGGATCAGCAGTGTAGTGTGAGAAGACAGGTGATATCCCAGGAAAATTAATCAATGGGAAAGTATTTATAACCCAAGGAAGGAGCCATGAAGTTGGTAATGAGGTTGAGCTAACTGGTTGGGTTCCATTTGGAAACTCTCTGAGAAGTGACATTGACACAGAAATCTCAAGGTTCAGAACGCACCAGCCACACCAGAATCCAGGCTCTCACCCACAGGAGAGGGACGAGCATGTGCAAAGGTCCTGAGGTGAGGAATGATCTCAGAAGTCTAGGATGGAAGGGCAGACCTCATAGCCACTGAGAGATGAGACTGGATAGTAAGTGAAGATGTCTCACAGGGACTGGGAGCCACAAAAGCAGATGCATGTCATGGCCCTGTTGGTACTTGCAAAAATCCTTTCAGTGGCTGGGCACTAAAGCATTTGAGGGACAGAGGAGAGCAGAGGGGAATGGAAATAGAAAGAACTGGGGGGAATGGAGGAGAATTTTGAAAGTAAATTCAACATTAATTAAGCATGATTTATATCATGGAGTGAAAGAGAGGAGTTGAGAGGCCCCACATCACTCATTAAAAATCCTTTGGGCCAGGTGTACTTTGGAATTGAGAATTTTAAGACTTTAGAAAGGTACATAATGCATACACCATATAACCTGTACCAACCATCACCAGGGCCAGAATCCCTTAGTCAACCACATGCTTATTTTTGTCACAAATCCTTAGAACAATGGGTAAATAAATGCCATCAATAGCTTCACATCAACACAGTTCAGGTTTGCTGCCAAATGAGGACAGGTTCTTGGGCCCCAGATGTCCTACTCAGACACCAGCTGGGCCCTTCCACCAGTGCTCAGGCTTTGCTGCTCTTTCCATCCTCCCTCCTTTCTGCCCCAGGCCTACCTCCAGAAGCCAACAGGCATCCTGGTGCTGCTCATGCTTGAGAAACATGTGTACTCACACCAGCACCATATCCTAGCTCTCCAGCAGATGCAGGCAAATCCAGCTCTTCAGAAGGGCCTCCACCATGGGGTTGGCCTGGGCAAGGTCATCCTGAAGTTCCCAGCACAGCCTTCCCTTGAGGGCCACCAGCTCTGAGGCTGGTGGACAGACATCCCTGCTCTCCAGCCACAGTGCCAGGAAGTTCTGCATCTTGTTTTGTGCCAGGGACCCATACAACCAACAGAGAGAACAGTCACAGCAGCACAAGCTGGAACACCTCAGAACACACATAGCAATGCCTGCAAATTCTCATCCTCAGATAAGCTCTACATGGTACCTAGCAGACAAAGGAGCCCACCAGAGAAAATATGGGGTGAGGCTGTCAGATTTTCTGGAGAATTTCCTCCCAATGTCCCTAAGAATGGAGTCCCCCAGGAACTCTGACTCTGCACCATGCAGTTTTCCAGGGCAACCTTCCACAGCTTGCCTCCATCTCTGAACCTGTCCTTTAACCCCTTTGGCAACACTGGTATTAGTGACTTATGGGTCCATATTGGGCACCATGTCCACACTGCAACAAGAGAACACTCTCTCCTAGCACATAACAATCTTCACTTTTCTTACAATTTGCAATCAGGCTTCAGTCTGACTCCTTCTCTGTGCTCTGAGCTTGATGGGGGCCACCATCTGCCTTGCCAGTACTTACCCAGCATCTGCTAGGGAAGTGACATGAATTCCAGAGCACTTAGGAAGCACCCTGACCAGGAGTAGCAAATGCCATTTCCATTACAGCAAAAAAGAAAAAAAAACAACTAAATCAGCAGGACAAATGTTGGCATCTGTTTTAAGCATTTTGATTTTGGAAAAAGAAACAACATGCTTTTATTTGACAAATAGTGGAAAACCCAAAGAAGTAAAAGCTGCCAAGGTCCAAGAAACAAACAAACAAACAAAAAAATAGGCCAAGAAATAAAAGCTACTGTTAGCAGTGTCACTTATGGGCTCTGGCATGGACAGGTCCTGTGCACGCAACTTGACTCACTTTCCTTCACAGGAACATGTGAAGCAGTGCTAGAGCTTCCCTACTTGCCAAATGAGACATCCAGCTCAGAGTTGCACAACTTCCATAGGTCACAGGGTGGTGACCACATCAGCCTGGCCTCTGGGCCCAAGCATGACCTCAGTTATATCCAGAAGGCCTCTCCACCACTTTGGGAATTGTGGGTTCTCCCCCACAAGACCCACTACCCAGCTTCTCAAAAGAAAAGTCCTGGTTGGCTGAACTCCTGGGCTTTCTGAAATTTTTCTCAGTTTATACAAATGTAACTCTGTGCACATACATCCATTTTAACATCAATGACTGAGAGGCCAATTGCCTTGTCCACCCTCAATCTGCTTGTCATCACACATGAGTCCTTGCCCATGATCACACTTCCACCATATCTTCCATCAACAGAGGACAACAGGTGGTTGAAGCAGGTTCCACCAGACACTTAGGTGACATCCTAGTACCTGCATTTTCAAACAGAACACCTCTGCTCACAATTGAACTATTGTTTCCACAGGATGGACTTCTAGAAATGAAATTAAATTGGTGTGGGTTATGGACATAAAATTTTCCATCCACTCCACCAAACTGCATTTCAAAAGCCAGCAAGAAACTCATTTCCAAAGAAGGCAAATGGCAGATCCTGTCTGTCCTACTGATCTGGGGTCTGCTATGACTTTCTCTCCACCCTGGCTCTCCCTGCACATTGCCCTTGGAATTCCCAAGCTGTTTCATGCCAGGCTCTGTTGCTGCTTTTCCTTCCCTTTCCAGGTTTCCCTCACCAGGGAGGCTCAAGCTAATCTCCACACTCCTGTCTCCCAATTTATGCTGGTCAACCCGTCCCCAGGCCCTGACTCTGGTCCTTCTCTGGAGGCTCAGCGACCAACAGCCTGGTCCCCACACCCCACTGGCTGAATGAGGCCTAGAACTTCATATAAGGAACACAAAACCTGCCTCCTGTTCACCAAGGAATGAAGTTTCCAGGACTTTCCCTGCAGGGAGATCTCCTCAGGGCCCTGGTTTCCTTTAGCAGAGACACCTACCCATCAGGTTCTGGAGAGGCTGGAGTGCGCAAGGGGAGGCAAAGTTGGAGGCCAGCACTGAACATGGGCAATCTGACCCATAACCCAAAATTTAAGATTGGAAACAGATTCATCTTTGGACCCCTAACATTGATTTGGTCCCCCAGCCTCTCCAGGCCTGTATATTTAAGGAAGGGGACAGAGTGGCTCACAGTTCCACAGGGATTCATCCAGGTCTCCTGGACTCACTGCTCCCCAATGCCATTTCCCTGCCCTAGGACCTGGGCACCCCTGTCCATGCAGTCAGAGAGACCCAGGAGTCAGGTTTGGGGCCAAACCTGCATTCAAATCCTGCCCTGGAGCACTGCCCCTGCCCTTTCATTCATGTCTCCAGAACTTTCTGTGCAGGGACATGGAACTCAGGGGCTGAAGAGACGTTCGACAGTTTGCCAAGACAGGTGCTGTTGGGTTTCTGCCTGTAAGGTGTCAGGGCATTCCTACTGCATTCCCCAGATTCCTTGGTGAAATGGTCCTGGGCTGCCACTCCCCACTGCATCCATGCACACTTCTGCCCCTCTCTGAGTTCCCACCCTGCACACCCTTTCACAGTTTGAGGCCAGTTGGGAGGTGTATCCTCAGGGCGACTGGGTTGTAGCAGAAGTGCACACATGGAAGCTAGGTAAGTTAATAAAGTTCAAAAATCTCAAATCAATAATGTAGCTTCACAATTTGAGGAGGTTTAACAAGAAGAGAAGAATAAATCCATTTACCAGAAGGAAGGATACAAGATTAGAACATAGATAAAGGAAACACAGAATAGAAAAACAATTTAGAGAATCTGTGAAAATAGAATTTAGTTATTTTAATAGTTCAATAAAAGTTAGCAGCCAAATGTTAAACTGTCCCACACAAAAAAGAAAAAAGAGACCAATTATTAAAATAAAAAATGAAAACAGTGAGTTACATTCTGACCTTACAGAAATGAAAGGATTATAAAAGAAAACAGCCTGGAAGGAGATAAATGACATGGTGGAATTGCAGCCTATAGCATCCTTTGGGATTTGCTCTATAGCTTCCCATTGAATTGTGCCTTGAAGGTCTTCACCTTTCTGTACATACATTCTGTTGCATGATAGGGAAGGGATGGGACTGAGACTGGAATTGTAATCCATAATAATTTTTGAAATTACCTGTATAATTGCATGTTGAGCTGTACATTGAGTTGACACCTTCTTGTATGTATGTTATATTTTACAATAATGGAAAATGTCTGAAGTTGTGGAACTGTGACACATGACATTCTTTGAAATTTGCCCTCCAACTACTTGTGAAATTGTGCTTTGAAAGTTATCACTGCTATGTGTATATGTTAAAGTTCACCACCAAAAATAAAAAAAAAATAAAAAAAGGAATAGAATGAACAATTGCATGCCAACAAAGTAGATAATCAAGGTGAAATGGGCAAATTCCTAGAAAAACAAATTATCTAAACTGACCCCCAAATTAATTGAAATCCTGTAACTATTATAGAAATTGAATCAGTAACCAAAAAAACCTCACAAGAAAAAAAAAAGTTATGGAACAGATGGCTTCACTCATGAATTCCACCAAGCAGTTGAGGAAGAATTAACATAAAGTCTTCTCAAGCTCTTAAAAAAATTGAAGAGGAGGGAACACTCACTAACTTAATCTATGTGGACAGCATCTCCCTCAAATTAAAACCAAGGACAGCACAAGAAAAGGAAATTATTGATCAATTTCTCTTATGGATATAGATCAAAAATTTCTTGGTAAACACTAACAAGCCAAATCCAAAAGTATAATAAAAGGATTATACACAAATACTAAGTAGCATTTATCCTAGGAATGCTATAGTAGTTCAACATAAGAAAACCAATGTGGTACACATTAATAGAATAACAATAACAAAAATAATACATGATCATCTCCACTGCATTAATACAATAACAAAAATCCAAGAACACGTGATAATTTCAGAAAGCAGGAAAGGATTTGACAAAATCCAAAACAGTTTCATGGGGAAAACCCTTCTATAACTAGGAAGAGAAAGGTACATTCTCAACATGTTAACAGCCACTTATGAAAAGCTCAAAGCTAGCATCCTACTCATGGTGAAAGACTGAAATCTTTCCTATTAAGATCACAAACAAGATAAGGGTGCCCACTTTCCTCATTGCTATTTAACACTTTGTCAGAAATTCTAGCCAGAGCCATCAGGAAGAAAAAGAAAAGGCATCAAATTTGGAAAGGAAGAAGTAAAACCATCTCCATTCCCAGATGACATGATCCTATATATGGAAATTCCAAGGCATTCACAGAAATCTACTAGGGATAAGAAATTAATTCAGTAATGTTTCAAGGTAAAAGTTCAACATAAGACTCTATTGTGTCTCTGTATGCCAGCAATGAACAATCCAAAATGGAAATTTAGAAAATAATTTCATATATGAAAGCTCTAAAATAACAAAATATCTGAAAATGAATTTAACCAAGAAGATGAAAGTCTTGCACATTGAAAACTACAAAACATTGCAGAAAGAAATCAAAGAAGACATAAATAAATGGCAAGATATCTTGTATTTGTAGACTGGAAGAATTAATACATTGATAAGATGTCAATAATACCCAAAGTTATCTGCAGTTTCAATGCAATCCGTTTCAAAATTCTAGCAGTCTTATTTTGAAGAAAAATAGGTGATTGTCAGGTTCATACAGTATTGCAAGTAGTTCCAAATAGCTGACACAGTATTTTAAAAGAAGAATGAAGTTAAAAGACTCACACTCTCCAATTTCAAAACTCACTACAGTACTACAGTAACCAAAACAGTGTAGTACTGGCATAGCGATACACATATTGACCAATGGAATCGAATCAAGAGCCAGAAATAGTTCTACATATATATGACCAATTGGTTTTCAGAAGGGAATCCATGTACATGCAATCAGAAAAGAATAATCTCTTCAAGAAATGGTGTTGTGATAACTAGATATACACATGCAAAAGAATGAAATTGGACCCCTGTCTCATAGCATACACAAAAATTAACTCAAAATGGATCAAGAACCTATATATAAGAGCTACAGCCACAAACTCTTAGAAGATAACATAGGCGAAAATCTACATGACCCTATAATTGGAATGGATTCTTATATATGAAACCAAAAGCATAAAAAGTTAAAATAAAAATAGTTAAATGGCTGTTATCAAAATAAAAACTTTTGTGCATCAGTTATTATCAAGAAAGCAAAAAGTCAACCCACGGAATGGGAGAAAATAGTTACAAATCATATATCTGATAAGGGCTTACCATCTGGAATATATAAATAACTCCTAGGAGGTGGGGCAAGATGGCGGAATGGTGAGCTGTATGTTTTAGTTACTCCTCCAGGAAAGTAGGTAGAAAGCCAGGAACTGCATGGACTGGACACCACAGAGCAATCTGACTTTGGGCATACTTCATACAACACTCATGAAAATGTGGAACTGCTGAGATCAGCGAAATCTGTAAGTTTTTGCGGCCAGGGGACCGGCGCCCCTCCCTGCCAGGCTCAGTCCCATGGGAGGAGGGGCTGTCAGCTCCGGGAAGGAGAAGGGAGAACTGCAGTGGCAACCCTTATCAGAAACTCATTCTACTGATCCAAACTCCAACCATAGATAGACTGAGACCAGACACCAGAGAATCTGAGAGCAGCCAGCCCAGCAGAGAGGAGACAGGCATAGAAAAAAAACAACACGAAAAACTCCAAAATAAAAGCGGAGGATTTTTGGAGTTCTGGTGAACATAGAAAGGGGAAGGGCAGAGCTCAGGCCCTGAGGCGCATATGCAAATCCCGAAGAAAAGCTGATCTCTCTGCCCTGTGGACCTTTCCTTAATGGCCCTGGTTGCTTTGTCTCTTAACATGTCAATAACCCATTAGATCTCTGAGGATGGCCCTTTTTTTTTTTAATCGTTTTTTCTTTTTCTAAAACAATTACTCTAAGAAGCCCAATACAGAAAGCTTCAAAGACTTGCAATTTGGGCAGGTCAAGTCAAGAGCAGAACTAAGAGAGCTCTGAGACAAAAGGCAATAATCCAGTGGCTGAGAAAATGCACTAAACACCACAACTTCCCAAGAAAAGGGGGGTGTCTGCTCACAGCCATCATCCTGGTGGACAGCAAACACTCCTGCCCATCGCCAGCCCCATAGCCCAGAGCTGCCCCAGACAACCCAGTGTGACGGAAGTGCTTCAAATAACAGGCACACACCACAAAACTGGGTGTGGACATTAGCCTTCCCTGCAACCTCAGCTGATTGTCCCAGAGTTGGGAAGGTGGAGCAGTGTGAATTAACAAAGCCCCATTCAGCCATCATTTCAGCAGACTGGGAGCCTCCCTACACAGCCCAGCAGCCCAGAACTGCCCTGGGGGGACGGCACTCACCTGTGACATAGCACAGTCATCCCTCAACAGAGGACCCGGGGTACACAGCCTGGGAGAGGGGCCCACTTGCAAGTCTCAAGAGCCATACGCCAATACCAAGGACTTGTGGGTCAGTGGCAGAGACAAACTGTGGCAGGACTGAACTGAATGATTAGACTATTGCAGCAGCTTTAAAACTCTAAGATCACTGGGGAGATTTGATTGTTAGGGCCACCCCCCCTCCCTGACTGCCCAGAAACACGCCCCATATACAGGGCAGGCAACACCAACTACACACGCAAGCTTGGTACACCAATTGGACCCCACAAGACTCACTCCCCCACTCACCAAAAAGGCTACGCAGGGGAGAACTGGCTTGTGGAGAACAGGTGGCTCGTGGACGCCACCTGCTGGTTAGTTAGAGAAAGTGTACTCCACGAAGCTGTAGATCTGATAAATTAGAGATAAGGACTTCAATTGGTCTACAAATCCTAAAAGAACCCTATCAAGTTCAGCAAATGCCACGAGGCCAAAAACAACAGAAAATTATAAAGCATATGAAAAAACCAGACGATAGGGATAACCCAAGCCCAAGCACCCAAATCAAAAGATCAGAAGAGACACAGCACCTAGGGCAGCTACTCAAAGAACTAAAGATGAACAATGAGACCATAGTATGGGATACAAAGGAAATCAAGAAGACCCTAGAAGAGCATAAAGAAGACATTGCAAGACTAAATAAAAAAATAGATGATCTTATGGAAATTAAAGAAACTGTTGACGAAATTAAAAAGATTCTGGACACTCATAGTACAAGACTAGAGGAAGTTGAACAACGAATTAGTGACCTGGAAGATGACAGAATGGAAAATGAAAGCATAAAAAAAAGAATGGGGAAAAAAATTGAAAAAATCGAAATGGACCTCAGGGATATGATAGATAATATGAAACGTCCAAATATAAGACTCATTGGTGTCCCAGAAGGGGAAGAAAAGGGTAAAGGTCTACGAAGAGTATTCAAAGAAATTGTTGGGGAAAACTTCCCAAATCTTCTAAACAACATAAGTACACAAATCATAAATGCTCAGCAAACCCCAAATAGAATAAATCCAAATAAACCCACTCTGAGACATATACTGATCACACTGTCAAACACAGAAGAGAAGGAGCAAGTTCTGAAAGCAGCAAGAGAAAAGCAATTCACCACATACAAAGGAAACAGCATAAGACTAAGTAGTGACCACTCAGCAGCCACCATGGAGGCGAGAAGGCAGTGGCACGATATATTTAAAATTCTGAGTGAGAAAAATTTCCAGCCAAGAATACTTTATCCAGCAAAGCTCTCCTTCAAATTTGAGGGAGAGCTTAAATTTTTCACAGAAAAACAAATGCTGTGATAATTTGCTAACAAGAGACCTGCCCTACTGGAGATACTAAAGGGAGCCCTACAGACAGAGAAAAAAGAAAGGACAGAGACTTGGAGAAAGGTTCAGTACTAAAGAGATTCGGTATGGGTACAATAAAGGATATTAATAGACAGAGGGGAAAAATATGACAAACATAAACCAAAGGATAAGATGGCTGATTCAAGAAATGCCTTCACGGTTATAACGTTGAATGTAAATGGAATAAACTCCCCAATTAGAAGATATAGATTCGCAGAATGGATCAAAAAAAATGAACCATCAATATGTTGCATACAAGAGACTCATCTTAGACACAAGAACACAAAGAAACTGAAAGTGAAAGGATGGAAAAAAATATTTCATGCAAGCTACAGCCAAAAGAAAGCAGGTGTAGCAATATTAATCTCAGATAAAATAGACTTCAAATGCAGGGATGTTTTGAGAGACAAAGAAGGCCACTACATACTAATAAAAGGGGCAATTCAGCAAGAAGAAATAACAATCGTAAATGTCTATGCACCCAATCAAGGTGCCACAAAATACATGAGAGAAACACTGGCAAAACTAAAGGAAGCAATTGAGGTTTCCACAATAATTGTGGGAGACTTCAACACATCACTCTCTCCTATAGATAGATCAACCAGACAGAAGACCAATAAGGAAATTGAAAACCTAAACAATCTGATAAATGAATTAGATTTAACAGACATATACAGGACATTACATCCCAAATCACCAGGATACACATACATTTCTAGTGCTCACGGAACTTTCTCCAGAATAGATCATATGCTGGGACATAAAACAAGCCTCAATAAAATTAAAAAGATTGAAATTATTCAAAGCACATTCTCTGACCACAATGGAATACAATTAGAAGTCAATAACCATCAGAGACTTAGAAAATTCACAAATACCTGGAGGTTAAACAACACACTCCTAAACAATCAGTGGGTTAAAGAAGAAATAGCAAGAGAAATTGCTAAATATATAGAGATGAATGAAAATGAGAACACAACATACCAAAACCTATGGGATGCAGCAAAAGCAGTTCTAAGGGGGAAATTTATAGCACTAAATGCATATATTAAAGAGGAAGAAAGAGCCAAAATCAAAGAACTAATGGATTAACTGAAGAAGCTAGAAAATGAACAGCAAACCAATCCTAAACCAAGTCGAAGAAAAGAAATAACAAGGATTAAAGCAGAAATAAATGACATAGAGAACAAAAAAACAATAGAGAGGATAAATATCACCAAAAGTTGGTTCTTTGAGAAGATCAACAAGATTGACAAGCCCCTAGCTAGACTGACAAAATCAAAAAGAGAGAAGACACATATAAACAAAATAATGAATGAAAAAGGTGACATAACTGCAGATCCTGAAGAAATTAAAAAAATTATAAGAGGATATTATGAACAACTGTATGGCAACAAACTGGATAATGTAGAAGAAATGGACAATTTCCTGGAAACATATGAACAACCTAGACTGACCAGAGAAGAAATAGAAGACCTCAACCAACCCATCACAAGCAAAGAGATCCAATCAGTCATCAAAAATCTTCCCACAAATAAATGCCCAGGGCCAGATGGCTTCACAGGGGAATTCTACCAAACATTCCAGAAAGAACTGACACCAATCTTACTCAAACTCTTTCAAAACATTGAAGAAAATGGAACACTACCTAACTCATTTTATGAAGCTAACATCAATCTAATACCAAAACCAGGCAAAGATGCTACAAAAAAGGAAAACTACCGGCCAATCTCCCTAATGAATATAGATGCAAAAATCCTCAACAAAATACTTGCAAATCGAATCCAAAGACACATTAAAAAAATCATACACCATGACCAAGTGGGGTTCATTCCAGGCATGCAAGGATGGTTCAACATGAGAAAATCAATCAATGTATTACAACACATTAACAATTCAAAAGGGAAAAACCAATTGATCATCTCAATAGATGCTGAAAAAGCATTTGACAAAATCCAACATCCCTTTTTGATAAAAACACTTCAAAAGGTAGGAATTGAAGGAAACTTCCTCAACATGATAAAGAACATATATGAAAAACCGACAGCCAGCATAGTACTCAATGGTGAGAGACTGAAAGCCTTCCCTCTAAGATCAGGAACAAGACAAGGATGCCCGCTGTCACCACTGTTATTCAACATTGTGCTGGAAGTGCTAGCCAGGGCAATCCGGCAAGACAAAGAAATAAAAGGCATCCAAATGGAAAAGAAGAAGTAAAACTGTCATTGTTTGCAGATGATATGATCTTATATCTAGAAAACCCTGGAAATCGACGATACAGCTACTAGAGCTAATAAACAAATTTAGCAAAGTAGTGAGATACAAGATTAATGCACATAAGTCAGTAATGTTTCTATATGGTAGAAATGAACAAACTGAAGAGACACTCAAGAAAAAGATACCGGTTTCAATAGCAACTAAAAAAATCAAGTACCTAGGAATCAACTTAACCAAAGATGTAAAAGACCTATACAAAGAAAACTACATAACTCTACTAAAAGAAATAGAAGGGGACCTTAAAAGATGGAAAAATATTCCATGTTCATGGATAGGAAGGCTAAATGTCATTAAGATGTCAATTCTACCCAAACTCATCTACAGATTCAATGCAATCCCAATCAAAATTCCAACAACCTACTTTGCAGACTTGGAAAAGCTAGTTATCAAATTTATTTGGAAAGGGAAGATGCCTCGAATTGCTAAAGACACTCTAAAAAAGAAAAACGAAGTGGGAGGACTTACACTCCCTGACTTTGAAGCTTATTATAAAGCCACAGTTGCCAAAACAGCATGGTACTGGCACAAAGATAGACATATAGATCAATGGAATGGAATTGAAAATTCAGAGATAGACCCTTAGATCTATGGCCAACTGATCTTTGATAAGGCCCCCAAAGTCACTGAAGTGAGTCATAATGGTCTTTTCAACAAATGGGGTGGGGAGAGTTGGATATCCATATCCAAAAGAATGAAAGAAGACCCCTACCTCACCCCCTACAGAAAAATTAACTCAATATGGACCAAAGATCTCAATATAAAAGAAAGTACCATAAAACTCCTAGAAGATAATGTAGGAAAACATCTTCAAGACCTTGTATTAGGCAGCCACTTCCTAGACTTTACACCCAAAGCACAAGCAACAAAACAGAAAATAGATAAATGGGAACTCCTCAAGCTTAGAAGTTTCTGCACCTCAAAGGAATTTCTCAGAAAGGTAAAGAGGCAGCCAACTCAATGGGAAAAAATTTTTGGAAACCATGTATCTGACAAAAGACTGATATCTTGCATATATAAAGAAATCCTACAACTCAATGACAATAGTACAGAGAGCCCAATTATAAAAGGGGAAAAGATATGAAAAGACAGTTCTCTGAAGAGGAAATACAAATGGCCAAGAAACACATGAAAAAATGTTCAGCTTCACTAGCTATTAGAGAGATGCAAATTAAGACCACAATGAGATACCATCTAACACCGGTTAGAATGGCTGCCATTAAACAAACAGGAAACTACAAATGCTGGAGGGGATGTGAAGAAATTGGAACTCTTATTCATTGTTGGTGGGACTGTATAATGGTTCAGCCACTCTGGAAGTCAGTCTGGCAGTTCCTTAGAAAACTAGATATAGAGTTACCATTCGATCCAGCGATTGCACTTCTCGGTATATACCCGGAAGATCGGAAAGCAGTGACACGAACAGATATCTGCACGCCAATGTTCATAGCAGCATTATTCACAATTGCCAAGAGATGGAAACAACCCAAATGTCCTTCAACAGATGAGTGGATAAATAAAATGTGGTATATACACATGATGGAATACTACGCAGCAGTAAGAAGGAACGATCTCATGAAACATATGACAACATGGATGAACCTTGAAGACATAATGCTGAGCGAAATAAGCCAGGCACAAAAAGAGAAATATTATATGCTACCACTAATGTGAACTTTGAAAAATGTAAAACAAATGGTTTATAATGTAGAATGTAGGGGAACTAGCAATAGAGAGCAACTAAGGAAGGGGGAACAATAATCCAAGAAGAACAGATAAGCTATTTAACGTTCTGGGGATGCCCAGGAATGACTATGGTCTGTTAATTTCTGATGTATATAGTAGGAACAAGTTCACAGAAATGTTGCTATATTAGGTAACTTTCTTGGGGTAAAGTAGGAACATGTTGGAAGTTAAGCAGTTATCTTAGGTTAGTTGTCTTTTTCTTACTCCCTTGTTATGGTCTCTTTGAAATGTTCTTTTATTGTATGTTTGTTTTCTTTTTAACTTTTTTTTCATACAGTTGATTTAAAAAAGAAGGGAAAGTTAAAAAAAAAAAGAAAAGAAAAACAAGGAAAAAAAAAGATGTAGTGCCCCCTTGAGGAGCCTGTGGAGAATGCAGGGGTATTGGCCTACCCCACCTCCATGATTGCTAACATGACCACAGACATAGGGGACTGGTGGTTTGATGGGTTGAGCCCTCTACCATAGGTTTTACCCTTGGGAGGACGGTTGCTGCAAAGGAGAGGCTAGGTCTCCCTATGGTTGTGCCTAAGAGCCTCCTCCTGAATGCCTCTTTGTTGCTCAGATGTGGCCCTCTCTCTCTGGCTAAGCCAACTTGAAAGGTGAAATCACTGCCCTCCCTCCTACGTGGGATCAGACACCCAGGGGAGTGAATCTCCCTGGCAACGTGGAATATGACTCCCAGGGAGGAATGTAGACCTGGCATCGTGGGATGGAGAACATCTTCTTGACCAAAAGAGGGATGTGAAAGGAAATGAAATAAGCTTCAGTGGCAGAGAGATTCCAAAAGGAGCCGAGAGGTCACTCTGGTGGGCACTCTTATGCACACTTTAGACAACCCTTTTTAGGTTCCAAAGAATTGGGGTAGCTGGTGGTGGATACCTGAAACTATCAAACTACAACCCAGAACCCATGAATCTCAAAGACAGTTGTATAAAAAATGTAGCTTATGAGGGGTGACGATGGGATTGGGAAAGCCATAAGGACCACACTCCACTTTGTCTAGTTTATGGATGGATGAGTAGAAAAATAGGGGAAGGAAACAAACAGACAAAGGTACCCAGTGTTCTTTTTTACTTCAATTGTTCTTTTTCACTCTAATTATTATTCTTGTTATTTTTGTGTGTGTGCTAATGAAGGTGTCAGGGATTGATTTAGGTGATGAATGTACAACTATGTAATGGTACTGTAAACAATCGAAAGTATGATTTGTTTTGTATGACTGCATGGTATGTGAATATATCTCAATAAAATGAAGACAAAAAAATAAAAATAAATAAATTAATAACTCCTACAATTCAGTAACAGAAGCAAATCTAGCCAATTAAATGCTTACTGAACACTTGGCATGTAAGTTTACAGCTTTCCCCCCATCTGGTCCATGACTCCCAGCTGTGTAAATCTCCCTAGCAATGTGGAACGTTACTCCCAGGTTGTAAATATACCTGACAACATGGGACATGACTTCTAGGAATGAAACTGGACCCAGCATCATGGGATTGAGAAAGTCTTCTTGAGCAAAAGTGGGAAGAGAAATGAAAAATTATAAAGTTCCAATGGCTTAGAGATTTCAAAAGGAGCCAAGAGGTCATTCTGGAGGGTATATATATGCATTTTATAGACATTCTGTTTTTGTTTTTAGTGTATTGGAATAACTAAAAAGAAATACCTGAAATTGTTGAACTGCAACCCAGTAGTGTTGATTCTTGAGGGTTATTCTATAACTATATAGCTTACACAGTGTGACAGTGTGATTGCAAAAAACTTGTGGCTCACACTCCCTTTAACCAGCGTATGGATAGATGAATAGAAAAATGGGAACAAAAATTAAATGAATAATAGAGAGGGATGGGAGTGGAATGTTTTGGATGTTCTCCTTTACTTGTATTTCTTTTCTTATTTTTATTTTTAGAGTAATGAAAGTGTTCAAAAATTGATTTTGTTGATGAATGCACAACTATAGGATGTTACTGTGAACAACTGATTATACACTGGTATGATTGTAGGGCATGTGAACATCTCTCAATAAAACTGATTTGAAAAAAAAAAATGCTGCACAAAGGGCTTGAACAGGAATTTCTCCAAAGAAGGCATATAAATGCCAAAATGTTCATGAAAAGATGCTCAACCTCATCAGCCATTAGGAAAATCCAAAAGCCAATCAAAATTAGACACAACTTCATACTTACCAGGATAAGTATTTCTTTAATGGAAAATAACATGTTGGTGAGGTTGTGGAGAAATTAGTATCTGCATGCATTGTTGTTGGGAAGTAAAATGCTTGACCAATGTGTGAAACAATATGGCATTCCACAAAAACTTAAACAGAATGATCATGTAACCCAGCAATTCCATTCCCAGGTATAAACCCTGAGGAACTGAAAACAGGAATTCAAACAGATACTTGTGCACCAGTGTTCACAGTAGTGTTATTCACAATTGCCAGAGGTCAAAAACACCCAATGTTCAACAGTGAATGTAACATATATTAAAATGTTCTATATACATCCCATGGAATATCATTCAGCAATAAGGGAGCTATAAGTTCTGATACAGGCTACAACATGGCTGAACATAGAAATCATTATCATGTGAAATAAGCATTGCGCATAAGGAAACATAAAACATTGTTCCAGTTACATATATAGAAGTAGCAAGTTCATAGAGACAGAAAGTAGATTAGAGGCTAACCAGAGATGAGGAGAGGGAGGAAGTTGCAGTTGTTTGGTGGGTACATTTTTGTAAATTTTAGAAATTTTGAAACTAAATAATAAAACAAAATCCAAACCCAGCTCAACTACTGACTAAGCTTGTGTCCACATCCCACATCAAAGACCTAGAAGAGGAATGCCACTGTGAAACAAAAATGCTTCATTTTTTCATTTTTACCTTCCTACAGAAAATGTCTGACTCTGAGCAAATATTACCAATAAGAAAAGCAAGAGATAAAAAACATCATCAGAGACAGGGCAAGATGGCAGAATGGTGAGGTGTAGGTTTTAGTTACTCCTCCAGGGCAGTAGGTAGAAACCCAGGAACTGCATGGACTGGTCAATGTAGAGCAATTTGACTTTGGACATACTTCATACAACACTCATGAATGCATGCAACAGATGAGATCAGCAAAAACTGTAAGTTCTCACAACCAGGGAACCCATGCCCCTCCATGCCAGGCTCAGTCCTGTGGAAGGAGGGACCATTGGTGCTGGGAACAAGGAGCAAGAACTGCAGTTGCAACTCTTACTGAAAACTCAGGCAGCTGATCCAAACTCCAAACATAGATAGGCTGAGACAAGACACTGCAGAATCTGGGAGCAGTCAGCTCAGCATAGAGGAGATAGGGGTAGCAAAAAGAGCAAAAATAAATAAATAAATAAAAACAGAGACTTTTTGGAGTTCTGGTGAACCTAGGATGGAGAAGTGCAGGACCCAAACAGAGTAAGGCTCATATGCAAATCCAGAGGGCCAGTTTCCTTGTTTGAAGAGCCAGTTTCTCTGCTTCCTTGATTTTTCCTTAATGGCCCTAATCTCCTTGTCTCTTAGCATTTCAATAGCCCATTAGATCTGGCAGGAGGGCCCTACTTTTTCTTATCTTTTTTCTTTTTTGAAAACAGTTACTCTATGAAGCCCATTACATAAATCCTTAAAGACTTGCAATTTGGGCCCAGACAAGAGCAGAGATATGATGGCTCTGAGACACAAAGCAATAAGTTCAGTGGCTGAGAAAATTCATTAAACACCACAACTTTCCAAGTAAATGGGGCCATCCCCTTACAGCAATATTTTGGCAGGCTGGGAATGCTCCTGCTGGTGTCAGTATCACAGCTCAGAACTGCCCCAAACAACCCAGTGTAATGGGAAGTGTTTCAAAAAGAACACACACACATCACAATATTCAGCCTGGACAATAATCTTTCCCACAACCTCAGCTAATTGTCTTGGAGCTGGGAAGGTGGAGCTGTGTGAAAAGGGAGAAATTAACATGCCTCATTCAGCCATCATTTCAGTGGTCTGGGAATGCCCCTACACAGCCCTCCAGCCCAGAACCTCCTTGGGGGATGGCACTCACCATTCACATAGCACAGTTGTCCCTCAGCAGAGGACATAGGAGGGCATGGCTTGGAGAGGGTGTCAATCACAAGTACCAGGGACCATACGCAAATACCAAGGACATGTGGGTCCGTGGCACAGACAAATTGTGGCAAGACTGAAATGAAGGATTAGACTATTGCAAGAGATTTAAATCTCCAGGAAAACCTAGGAGATTCAATTATTAAAGCTGCCCACTCCCTAGCCACTCAGATACATGCCCTATTCAAGGGCAGGCAACAACAAATACACATGCAAGTCTGCTGCACCAATTGGGCCCCAGAAGTCTCAGAATCCACTCACCACAAAGACAACATGGGGGAAAACTGGCTGGAATTGAATAGGTGGCTCGCAGATGCCACATGCTTGTTAGATAGAGAAAGTGTACTCTGTGAAGCTGTAGATCTGACAAATTAGAGATAAGGGTTTCAAGTAGTCTACATATCCTAAAAGAATTCTATCAAGTTAAGCAAATGCTAAGAGGCCAAAAACAACAGAAAATTTTAAAACATATATAAAAAAACAAAGATTACATGGATAACCCAGGCCCAAACACCCACATCAAAAGATCAGAGGAGACACAATACTTGGAGCAATTAATCAAAGAACTAAAGACAAACAATGAGGGCATGGCACAGGATATAAAGGACATGAAGAAAAGCATGGCACAGGATATAAAGGACATGAAGAGGACCCTAGAAGAGCATAAAGAAGAAATTGCCAGAGTAAATTAAAAAAATAGATGATCTTATGGAAATAAAAGAAACTGTTGACCAAATTAAATGGATTCTGGTACTCATAGAACAAGACAAGAGGATGTTGAACAGGAAATCAGTGACCTAGAGGATGACAGAATGGAAAATGAAAGAACAAAAGAAAGAATGTCGAAAAAAATTAAAAAAACAGAACTCAGGATATGATCAATAATATAAAACATCAAAATATAAGACTCATTGGTGTTCCAGAAGGGGAATAGAAGGGTAAAGGTCTAGGAAGAGTATTCAAATAAATTATTGGGGAAAACTTCTGTAACCTTCTAAACACCATAAATATACAAATCATAAATGCCCAGTGAACTCCAAATAGAATAAATCCAAATAAACCACTCTGAGACATATTCTGAGCAGGCTGGCAGATGCTGATGAGAAAGAGCAAGTTCTGAAAGCAGCAAGAGAAAAGCTATTCGTCACATACAAAGGAAACAGCATAAGACTAAGTAGTGACTAGTCAGAAGCCACAATGGAGGTGAGAAGGCAGTGTCATGACATATTTAAAATTCTGAGAGAGAAAAATTGCCAACCAAGAATTCTTTATTTGACAAAGCTCTCCTTCAAATTTGAGAGAAAGCTTAAATTGTTTACAGAGACACAAATGATGAGACAATTTGCTAACAAGAAACCTGCCCTACTCACAGGGAGCCCTACTCACAGAGAAACAAAGAAAAGAGAGAGAGATATGAAGAAATGTTCAATACTAAAGAGATTCAGTATGGGAACATTAAAGGACATTAAGCAAGAAAGGGAAAAATATATCTGACAAAATCCAAAGGATAAGATGGCTGCTTCAAGAAATGCCTTCACGGTAATAACATTGAATGTAAATGGATTGAAATCCCCAATAAAAAGACACAGATTGGCACAATGGATCAAAAAAAAATGAACCATCAATATTTTGCATACAAAAGACTCATCTTAAACACAGAGAAACAAAGAAATTGAAAGTGAAAGGATGAAAAAAATATTTCATACAAGCTACAGCCAAAGAAAAGCAGGTGTAGCAATATTAATCTCAGATTAAATAGACTTTAAATGAAAGAAAGTTATTAGAGACAATGAAGGCCACTATATACTAATAAAAGGGCCAGTTCAACAAGAAGAAATAACAATCAAATGTTTATTCATATAATCAAGTTGCCAAAAGATGCATAAGAAAACACTGGCAAAAGTAAAGGAAGCAACTGATGTTTCCACAATAATTGTGGGATACCTCAGTACATCAATCTCCTATAGATAGATCAACTAGACAGAAGACCAATAAGGAAATTGAGAACCTAAACAATCTGATAAATGAATTTGATTTAACAGACATATATAGAACATTACATCCCAAGACACCAGGATACACATACTTCTCTAGTTCTCATGGAACTTTTCCCAGAATAGATCATATACTGGGACATAAAAAAAGCCTTAATAAATTTTAAAAATTTGAAATTATTCAAAGCACATTCACTGACCACAAGGGAAAAAAATCAGAAGTCAATAACCATCAGAGACTTAGAAAATTCACAAATATTTGGAGGTTAAACAACATGCCCCTAAACAATCAGTGGGTAAAAGAACTAGCAAGATAAATTGTTAAATACATAGACTTGAATGAAAATGAGAACACAAAATACCAAAATCTATGGGATGCAGCAAAAGTGGTACTGAGGTGGAAATTTGAAGCACTAAATGCATACGTTGAAAAGGAAGAAAGAGCTAAAATGAAAGAACTATTGGATCAAATGAAGAATCTAGAAAATGAACAGCAAGTTGTTCCTAAACCTAGTAGAAGAAAAGAAATAACCAGGAATAAATCAGAAATAAATAACATTGAGAACAAAAAACATAAGAGAATAAATAACACAAAAAGTTAGTTCTTTGAGAAGCTCAACAAAGGTGAAAAGCCCCTAGCTAGACTGACAAAATCAAGAAGAGAGAAGACCCATATAAACAGAATAATGAATGAGAAAGGAGACATTACTGCAGATCCTGAAGAAATAAAAAGAAACTTATAAGAGGATTCTATAAAAAACCGTATGCCAGCAAAACGGATAATGTAGAGGAAATGGACAATTTCCTGGAAACATATGAACAACCTACACTGAGCAGAGGAAATAGAAGACATATACCAACCAATCACAAGCAGAGAGATCCAATCAGTCATCAAAAATCTTCCCACAAATAAATGCCCAAGCCAGACAGCTTCACAGGGGAATTTCACCAAACTTTCCTAAAACAACTGACACCAATCTTGCTTGAACTATTTCAAAAAATCAAAGAAAATGGAACACCACATAACTCATTTTATGAAGCTAACATCAATCTAATAGCAAAACAAGGCAAAGATGCTACAAAAAAGGAAAAATGCAGGCCTATGTCCCTTATGATTATAGAAGCCAAAATTTGCAAATCGAATCCAAAGACACATTAAAAAAATCATACTCTATGACCAGGTGGGGTTCATTCCAGGCATGCAAGGATGGTTCAACATAAGAAAATCAATCAATGTATTACCACACATTAACAAATCAAAGGAGAAAAAATCAGATGATCATCCCAATAGATGCTGAAAAAGCATTTGACAAAATCCAGCATCCCTCTTTGATAAAAACACTTCAAATGGTAGAAATTAAAGGAAACTTCCACAATATGATAAAGAGTATTTTTGAAAAACCCACAGCCAGCAAAATACTCAATGGTGAAAGACTGAAAGCCTTCCCTCTAAGATCAGCAGCAAGACAAGGATGCCCATTGTCACCACTGTTATTCAACATTATGCTGGAAGTGCTAGTCAGGGCAATCTGGCAAGACAAAGAAATAAAATGTCTCCAAATTTGAAAGGAAGAAGTAAAACTGTCATTGTTTGCAGATGATATGATCTCATATCTGGAAAACCCTGAGAAACTAATTATACAGCTACTAGAGCTAATAAACAAATTTAGCAATGTAGCAGCATAAAGATTAATGCACAGAAGTCAGTAATGTTTCTATAAACTAGAAATGAACAAAATGAAGAGACACTCAAGAAAAAGATACCATTTTCAATAGCAATTAAAAAAATCAAGTACTTAGGAATATACTTAACCAAATATGTAAAAGACCTATACAAAGAAAACTACATAACTTTACTAAAAGAAATATAAAGGGACTTAGAAGATGGAAAAAATATTCCATTTTCATGGATAAGAAGGCTAAATATCAAGATGTCAATTCTATCCAAATTCATCTATAGATTCAATGCAATCCCAATTAAAATTACAGCGACCTACTTTGCAGATTTGGAAAACTAGCTATCAAATTTATTTGGAAAGGGAAGATGCCTAGAATTGCTAAAACACTCTAAAAAAGAAAAATGAAGTGGTAAGAATTACAATGCCTGAATTTGAAGCTTATTATAAAGCCACAGTTTTCAAAACAGCATGGTACTGACACAAAGATAGACATATTGATCAATGTAATTGAATTGAGAATTAAGAGATAGACCCCAGATCTATGGCTGACTGATCTATGAAAAGGCCCCCAAAGCCACTGAACTGGAAACTGGAACATAACAGTCTTTTCAACAAATGTCACTGGGAGTGTTGGGTATCCATATCCAAAAGAATGAAAGAGAACCCCTAACTCACACACTACATGAAAATGAACTCAAAGTGGATCAAAGATCTCAATATAAAAGTACCATAAAACTCCTTGAGGATAATGTAGGGAAACATCTTCAAACCTTGTATTAGGCAGCCACATCCTAGACTTTACACCCAAAGCACAAGCAACAAAAGAAAAAAATAGGAAAATGGGAACTCTTCAAGCTTAGAATTCCCTGTACCTCAAAGGAATTTGTCAAAAAGGTGAAAAGGCAGCCAACTCAATGGGAAAATACTTTTGGAGACCATGTATCTGACAAAAGACTGATGTCTTGCATATATAAAGAAATCCTACAACTCAATGATGATAGTACAGACATCCCAATTATAAAATGGGCAAAACATATGAAAAGACATTTCTGTGAAGAGGAAAAACAAATGGCCAAGAAATGCAAATTAAGACCACAATGAGATGCCATCTCACACCAATTAGAATGGCTCCTTTAAACAAACAGGAAACTACAAATGCTGGAGAGGAGTCAGAGAAATTGGAATTCTTATTCATTGTTGGTGGGGCTGTATAATGGTTCAGCCACTCTGGAAGTCAATCTGGAACTTCCTTAGGAAACTAGATACAGAGTTACCCTTTGATACAGTGTTTGCACTTCTTGGTATATACCCAGAAGATCTGAAAGCAGTGACATGAACAGATACCTGCATGCCGATGTTCATAGGAGCATTACTCACAATTGCCAAGAGATTGAAGCAACCCAAATGTCCTTCAACAGATGAGTGGATAAATAAAATGTGGTATATACACATGATGGAATACTATGTGGCAGTAAGAAGGAATGATGTCATGAAACATATGACAACATGGATGAATCTTGAAGACATAATGCTGAGTGAAATAAGCCAGGCACAAAAAGAGAAATATTATATGCTACCACTAATGTGAACATTGAAAAATGTAAAACAAATGTTTATAATGTAGATTGTAGGGGAATTAGTGATAGAAAGCAGTTAAGAAAGGGGGAATGATAACCCAATAAGAACAGATAAGCTATCATGGGTAAATTTAACTTCTGGGAATGCCCAGGAATGACTATTGTCTGTTAATTCCTGATGTGTATGGTAGGGAAAAGTTCACAGAAATGTTGTTATATTAGGTTATTTTCTTGGGGTAGAGTATGAACATGTTGGAAGTAAAGTAGTTATCTTAAGTTATTTGTCTTTTTCTTACTCCCTTGTTGTGGTTTGTTTGCAATGTTTTTTACTGTACTTAAAATTTTTTTTGATATAGTTATTTAAAAAAGTTAATTAAAAATAAAAACATTGTAAAAATATGCAAAACTCCTTTGGGGAGCTGGTGGAGAATGCAGGGGTGTTGGGCTTCCCCACCTCAATGGTTGATGTGCCCACAGACATACGGGACTGGTGGTTTGATGGGCTGAGCCGTCTACCACAGGACTTGCCCTTGGGAAGACTGTTGCTGAAAAGGAGAGGCTAGGCTTTCCTATAATTGGGCCTAAGCGCCTCCTCCCAAATGCCTCTTTGTTGCTCAAATGTCTTCTCTCTGTAGCTAAGTCAACTTGACAGGTGAAATCACTTCCCTGTCCCCTACATGGAATCTGGCACCCAGGGGAGGAAATCTCCCTGGCAACTTGGAATATGACTCCTGGGGAGTAATCTAGATGGCATGATGGGATGGAGAACATCTTCTTGACCTAAAGGGAGATGTGAAAGAAAATGAAATAAGCTTCAGTGGCAGAGAGATTCCAAAAGGAGCTGAGGGACCACTCTGGTGGGCCCTCTTATGCACAATATATACAACCATTTTATGTCCTAATGAATTAGAATAGCTAGCAGTAAATACCTGAAACTATCAAACTACAATGCAGAACTCATGAATCTTGAAGATGAGTGTATAAAATGTAGCTTTTGAGGGGTTAAATGTGATTTTGGGCTAGCTGATCATACAAGTTTCTTCCATGTAACTATTTCTTCTGGCTCTTATTTATTTTTTATTAAGCAATTTGCAAAATGGTGTCTGCAAGATTCTGAAGTGTTTTCCATGTAGAAAACTGTTCCCTGGTGAAACCAGTTGGAGATGTAATGGATTAAACAAAATTAAACCAATTTATGCGTACCAAAAAAAACAAACAAACAAAAAAATCAAGAGAGAAGGTGATCAACAAAAATAAACTCAGATTCCAAATATAAATTTTAGAAACATCCAACAGGGAAAATTAAAATAACTATAAATTATGTTAAAGGCTTTATTGGGAAAGGTGGACATACCAACAAGGAAGTAGTAGAAATTTAGGGAAAAACAAACAACTCCTTCTCCCTCAAAATGACAGAGATGAGAAATGCCTTCTATTTGCTCAACTTGAACCACCACTCAGCCTAGGAAATAATCAGTGAAGATAGGACAATAGAAGTTATCCAAACAGAAATACCATGAGAAAAAATGAAATGAAACAGAACAGGATTTCCAAGAGCTGTGAAACAAGTTAAAATGTCCCCACAAATGTGTATTTGATTCCCAGAAGAAGAGGAAGAACAGAGTAGAAGCAATATTTGAATATGGCTTAGAAATTTCCAGAAGCAATAAAATACATCAAATTACAGATTAAAGAAACTCAGACCCACCAAGCAGGATAAAACTCAAATGCATGCACAAACACACACAAACACACACACACACACACACACACACACCTCAACTTACCTTCATACTGCTGACAACGTGGCATACAGAGGAATAAGGAAAAGGATTACAGTAGACTCTTGTCAGGAACTGCAAATTAGAGGACAATGTTTCAAGTGATTAAAAGAAAACCACTTTAACCTAGCAAAAAGTCTTTCAAAATTATAGGAAAAATGAAGACTTTTCAGAAAAATGAAAGCTTTTAATAAAGAAAGGGTAGACAAGACCCAGTAGATTCACAAAAGACGTGTTAAAATATTTCACAGGCAAAGGAATTACAACAGTCCAAAAATTGGATACCAAAGAAATGGACAGCACAAGATATGATGAATATGAAGGTGAACATATAACTCACACTGATTCCTTTTAAACATCTAAGTATAATTGATTGTCTAAAGAAAATCATGCCAGTGCATTGTGTGCCATGGCATAAGTAAATGTCAAAAGTATTACAATAAGAGCACAAAGAATGGGAGTTAGGACTTGAATGCATACTATTTGTAAGGCTCTTACACTATACATGGACTGATATGTTCTTTGAAGGTAGAGTAGATGTGCATTGTAAACCCTTGGGTAACCACAAGAAAATAATAAAAAAAAGTAAATAGCAGTAAACAGACCTGTTCAATATGCAGATTGGGTAGCCTGAACACAGTATCTGGCACAAACACCCAATAAACAGAACCTGAGTTCTAAGCCCTGTTTTCTGCCCCACATCTGACTTATGACCACAGGGAAAGAGGGATCACAGCCAGTGAAGGGGGCCTTGTTTGGATGAGGCTCTGCTGTTCTGCCCCTTTGGAGCCTGAGCCAAAATGAAAAATCAGTAGAGCTGATATTGTTTATAGTTAACATTTTGATATTGTTTATCATGGATTTTTTAGCATTAAGCTCAATTTTTTAAAACATTGCAACAAAATATTACTTTTCTTGATTACTGAGCTTTCAATGCCTCCCCCTGCCTCACTCTATTCTCAGCCCTGTGGGGGAGAAAATCATTCAGGGAATCTTGATTGAAGCCCTGTGGATCCAGGCTGCAGGGAATGCAGGCTCCCACTAGCTGTGTTGCTCTGAGGAATGAGGCTGGAGCCCAGGATTTTGGAGGAGGAATTTCCTAGTGGAGCCTGGACCCTGACATAGGGAAGAGGCATTGTAGGTCTTGGTCTCCCCTGAAGAATCTGTTTTCAACTGGAAGCACGGATTCATCTAACCCAATGAGCAGAGTTGTAAGTCTGAATCACTTCTGTTGCAGCCAGAAAAAGGGCAATTCCTAACTAACTCTGTTTCTGTGTGTTGTGGCCACACTTTGTCTATTCCCTGATCCCACCCCCCTCTGACATCTATGGATACTCTCTTGTCCTGAAGAAAGAAATGACTGAACCCCTCTCTCAAGCTTCTCTTTATGTCCCTTTTGTCCTTCATGAACTACTACCTAG
Organism: Choloepus didactylus; assembly: GCF_015220235.1. Taxonomy (NCBI): domain Eukaryota; kingdom Metazoa; phylum Chordata; class Mammalia; order Pilosa; family Megalonychidae; genus Choloepus; species Choloepus didactylus. The sequence goes on from NC_051332.1 coordinate 134,241, forward strand.
GACATTAGTCACCCCCTATCCTTTCCTGTGAGGTGTCTGCTTAACCTAGAGCCACCCAAATCCTGGCTCCCAGGGATTCTGTTCCAGCAAAGGGTCCAGGAGGACTGGTTACCAACACCTGTCAGCCATTTTAATATGCAAATATATATTAGGGAAATCTCCCTAAGAGGCACTACCCCATGGGCCATTGAGAAGGCCTTATGGTGGGCAGCTGGGTCAGGGTCTTTCTCAGAGGAACCCCCATGAAGATTTTTCTGTGGAGTAGAGAGGTGAGATCATTAGGAAGCAGGCCAAGATGGTCTTAGAGCCTCTTGCAGAGCAGGCATTTAAAAAAAATTGTGTTTGGCTAATTATGGAATAAAGTGAAGAATTGCCAGATAGTTTCTATAGAGGAAAAGGGATATGGGGGAACTCCCCATACCATATTTGAATGTGTTAACAAAATGATGATGGTTACCAACATCACCTCAAATGTCTCAAATCAGTGAGAAAGGTCCTATCATTTTCCCCAGTTTTCAGAACTCAGAATGTACAGAGAGAATCAGTAAATTGTGCAAGGACACACAATTATTAAGTAATTGACCTGAGAGTCAGCCCCAAGTCTAGTCTGGTTTCAGGTGAGAACAGAAAACTCAAAAGTAGGTACAAGTATGTTTAAGATGTGCTAACAATGGCTTTTCACCTTAGAGAGCCTGGAGGAGAAGGAGAAAGAGCCTCGATATAAGTTACAGCACAATGAATCTCAAAGAAGATGATAAAAGGAAACATTTTCAAGACCTAGTAATAGGAGATAGCTTTTTAGACCTTATACCCAAAGCATGAGCAACAAAAGAATAGAGATAAATGGGAACTCCTCAAAATCGAAAGCTGCCATGCCTCAAAAGACTTTAGCAAAAAGGTGAAGAGACAACCAACTCAATTGGAGAAAATATTTGGAAACCATATGCCTGTTAAGGGACTGATATCCTGCATATATAAAGAAATCCTAAAACCGAATGACAATAGTATAAACAACCCAATTTGAAAATTGGCAAAAGATATGAAAAGGCATTTTTCTGAAGAGGAAATACAAAAGGCTAAAAAACATATGAAAAATGTTCATCTTCACTAGCTATTAGGGAAATACAAATCAAAGCCACAATGAAATACCATCTCACACCAATAAAACTGACTGCCTTTAAAAAATTAGGAAACAATAAATCCCGGAGAGGATGTGGAGAAATTGGAACTCATTAATTGCTGGTGGGAATGTATAATGGTACAGCTACTGTGGAAGTCAGTTTGGCAGTTTCATAGAAAACTAGATACTGACTTGCCCTAGAATCCAGTAATTTCTCTTTTCAATATATACCCAGAGTGTCTGAAAGCAGTGACATAAACAGACATTTGCACACCAGTGTTCACAGTAACATTGTTCACAATTGCAAAGACATGGAAACAATCCATGTCTCCAGGAACAGATGAGTGGATAAACAAAATATGGTATATACATATGATGGAAACTATGCAGTAGTAAGAGGAATAAGGCATTGAAAGAGATGGCAACACGTATGAACCTTGAAGATATAATGCTGAGTGAAATAAGTCAAATACAAAAGGGGAGATATTGTAAGTTACCACTACTATGAACTCCCTAAACAATGTAAAATCAATGTTTTAAAATGTAGAATATTGGGGACCTAGAGACAGACACAAGCTAGAAAAGGGGGAATAATAACTTACATTCAGATATGTTAGTGAGGGTGAATATAAAGGCATGGAAATGGATAGATTTGATAATTGTTAATGGGATTATAAGTATCAGAGTTGAAGTGAAGGTGAACAGGATTGAAAGGGATTGTTTGAAGTCATGTATCTCACAGATCAGCACTACAAATATAGATAGGTGTTTTCATAATATATTTCTAAGCTTTGACACAGGTACAGAGAGTTGACAACAGAGTTGTATACGAGAAAAATCTACCCATTGCATTCTAGGAACTCTAATTAATAGGAATACCTTACTAGTACCACAAAAATACTAGGGACAAATAAGGGCTAAAAAGAGCTATGGATGTTTTGGGTCATGAGAATTGTTTAAAATGGTGAGTGATGAGGTTTATACAACTAAAGGATGATAATGTGAAATACTGATTATCATGGAGGAACATACTCCATGTGAAATGAGGGACACCCTACTTTATAAGTCCTCAAGTTTGAGGTTTGCTCTTCTGAAACTTATGGTTTTGAGGCTTACTCTTCTGAAACTTATGGTTCTAAAGGGAATGTTAAGCTTACCTATAATTATGCCTATGAGCTACCTACAGAGGACCTCTTTTGTTGCTCAAATGTGGACTTTCTTTCTCTATGCCCAACTCTGCAAATAAATTCATCACCCTGCCCCCAACATGGGACAGGATCCCCCAGGTGAATGAGTCTCCCTGGTGATATGGGACACAGATTCTGGAAATGAGCCTGACCTTGAAAAGGCTTGAGAGTGCCTTTTTGACAAAAAAGGGGAAAAGAAAGGCAACAAAATAAAGTTTCAGTGGATAAGAGATTTCAAATATAGTTGAGAGGCTGTCCTGGAAGTTATTCCTAAGCAAGCTTCAGCTAGATATCCCAGATGGCCACAGTATGGAAGCCTAAGTCAACAGTAGTCCCCAATATGATAAAGAATATCCACATCCCTATCTGAAGCTATAAAAGTTTCACTGTTTATTCTACAGAAACTTCAATCATTCAGACAGCTCCTGTTTCAGCTAAGTCTCCAAACCTAGAGGCAACCATCTCTTCAAGAACATCTACCAGTTTTGTCCCCTTTTCCCATAATGTCATCACCCTTTTCAACATGAACAACTTAAGAGTTGTCACTGCCTAGACATACCTAAAGAATGTGAAAGTGATTAAACTACAGGAATGGGTAGCAACGGACAAGATGGAATTTAACAGAGGATTATGAAAACTGAGTCTCTATAATTTTCTTTTTCTTAGTTGCTAGGGTGTTAGAATTGCTAGAAGAAAAAACTGGAAAAGTGTAACTATAATTCATAACATTTTGAAATTTGCTATGTAACTACTAGTTAAATTGTAATTTGAAAGTTATCACATTTTTGTATATATGTAATATTTCATAATAAGGAAATAACTGAAACTAAGGTACTGTAACCCATAACATTCTTGGAAATTTCCTATAAAACTACTGGTTAAATCACATTTTGAAAGTTATCACCTTTTTACCTATATGTTGTATTTCACAATGAGGAAATAACTGAAACTCTGGAAATGTAACCCATAACATTCTTCGGAATTTGCTAACTACTTGTTAAATTGCATTTGGAAAATACTCACTTCTATGAAAATATGTTATATTCTAAAATGAAAAATGTACTATTTAAAAAGTGAAGTGCTGAGATTAAGAGTGTAGACTTTAGGGTCTTACAGCCCTGGGTTCAAAATCTGAGTTGCCATTTACAGGCTGGGTCTTTTGGAAGTGTTCTAGAATTCACTGGACCTGTTTCCTGATAGTAAAAAGTAAACTGCAAGCTCAGCTCAAAGGGCCAAGTAAGACACAGTTTGTAAAATGAAACATGTTACCACGGACTTATTGAGTGTACAGCAACACAGAAAAGTACCTGATTTTAAATCAATGAAAATTTAGAGTCATAGAATTTGTTGAATTACTTTCAGATTTAATGTAATAGAACATGGTACTTTACTTGCTATTTTTGACAGGTTACAATGCATGTTATCATTTATAAGTGTTTTATGGGTGATTAGAAATATATTCATTGAGCATCTAGTATGTCCTAGAGAAAGGGCCCATGAATGAATTCCCAAACAACATTTCACTGTAAATGGGAGATTTGCTGCAGCAAATGACATGCTCAAATTCAGACCTAAATTCTGTAACTTCCATTCATTTCCTACACCTATACCAATTGCTCCAGCCTCAGTGTACTTGGTCAAGATCCCACCAACTCAACCCTATTAACACCTGTTTTTCTTTCCAGTCTTAAAAAAAGTAAACCAGGAGATTATCATTTTATAATAATTAGAAAATATAGACAAACATAGAGGAGTAAATTAATATGCCTTACTATTTTATCTATCACTTCAGGAGCAACCAGGATTGAGTAATGTGACATCTATCATTTTACCTCTAGCACTCCAGGAGGGCTTCTATCTTGTAAAGTGTCTTTCAGCACACCTTTATATTGTACAATATATTGGGGACATCCTTCAGGCCTGTGAGTCAGCACACAACCCACCCTCCCACTGTTGTGGTTTACTTGGCAAATCTTCTGCAGGCCCCATGGAGGGTTTCCAAATTTTCTTTGAACTAATGCTGAAATACTTATCTTCCCAGCTAATTCTTTGGAAAAAGTTAAGCCATGAAGTCAGAGTTTTTTATTCCCAAGTAGCCTAGGATCACCCTTTAGAAGCCAAGGCAGTCTTCATCTTGCACTTTGAGAACATCTTCCCTGCTTCCTGTGGCTAACAACCAGTCTTTGATTTGCTCCCCAAAAGAGCAAGCTCCACAAGAGGAGAGGATGGTATTTGCTACAAGGCTCACCATTCACATATTCACTAGATGATTTCTCAATCCAGGATTTGAGCACTTTGGTAATTCCCCAACAATTATTTAACCCAGGTCATGGAGAACCACCAAGGTACCCACAGGATCTTCAAGCCTCAATCATTTTCTCTCCACTGTGCAGCTGGGCCCACAGGCCTGTGTCATGGTGAGGTCAGGCCTGCAGGAGGTCAGGGCAAATTTCTGAATCTCTATGGACTGCACTTCAATTCCCTGGATCAGGAAGTCACTGGGTCCAGGGCTCTGGTGGGAAGTGGCCAAATACTTCCAAACAGAAAACCAACACTACTGAGTTTGGCAAACTGCCAAATGGGTCCTCACACCCCTGTCCCTCCCAGCACTGGAAGCACTGGGACTTGAGCTGAGAGGCAGGGTCAGCACTCTCTGTGGAATTGGAGCTGGAGCACAGACATGGTCCACAATTCATATTGCCTGTGAACCTGCAACCACAACTGTGGCACCTCCTTGGTGCCCAGGCCCTTATTGATGGCACAGGCAAAGGCCCCTTAGGCTGTGGAAATGGCAGTGGGAGATAGCCAAGCCCTGAAGAATCTGGTGAGTCCAGACATGGCAGCTGTTTGTGGGAGGGGGCATCTGACACAGCTTCCTGAGGCAGGAGTGCCCAGGATGGATGCAGCAGGAAGTGCATGGGCCTTATGAGTTATGGGCATGCCCTGACAGGTATTGTGGTGCCCAGTGGGTGGGGGTTCTCTCAGCACACATGACCAGCAAATTTTCTCTACTCTATCTCCCCATAAATACCCAAGTCAAAGCCAGGGCAACCTCAGATGAATCCATCTCTTATCTTAAATTCTGTGTTCCTGGTCAGATTGCCCAAGTGCAGTGTAGGTCTCACCTCCAGCTCTATTTTCTCACCACTCCCTCTAGCTTCTCCCAAGTGTCTGATGGGGAGGAGATTGTGCTGATGGAAATAGGGTCCTGGGGAGCCCTCCCCAGAATGGAAGACCCTGGAAGCTTTGCTCCTTTGAGGAGGGGTCCTGGGGTCTTCAGCCCCTTATCTGGAGTCCAGAGCCTCCTGGTGTCAGAGTGGAATGCTGTTTCTGGACAAAGGCAGTGGATTCATTTACCCTATGTGCTCAAATGACCAATTCCTGAGACATCTGGGTTTCAAAGGGAAAGAGTTTATGCTAGGCAGGAAGCAGGAGGACAAATGGCCTGTTGGTCCAAAATCTGTCTCCCTAAACTACAGTAATTCTGATTGTTTTAAAGCATCAGAAGATGGGCAGGGTTTAGGATAATGACTACAATGTCCCCCACATTATGTAATTAGAGGTGATCTAATTATTGAACTTGTGCAAACTGATTACATGCTTAGTCACAGAACAAAAGTAAGAAAATGGCAGCCTTAAATTTATGATGGGTGTGATTTTCAGTATTATAATGAGGTATAGGTGACTTGTAGCTTAAATTTTAATGTACTGCACATGCCAAGTGGGCCCATTTTGGTTAGATCCAGCTTTGGTTATCAAGATAACTTTGGACCCTGGGTGGGTTAATACTGGGCTGACCAAAGACCCTTCATTAATAAACATTAGGGGCTGACTTTAGTGGTCATAAGTTTTTGAAGTCAAATGGGATAAATGGGTATAAATGAAAGTCAGTCACAAGGTTTTTAAAATCACAAGGACACAAGATAAAGGCTATACAATCATTATCAGAGATCAAGTCAGCTGGATTACAATTCAGGTTTTGGGTATTTCCCTCTATCTACTCTAATATAGCAGAAAGTAAAAAGCAATATCTATATAATGTTTCAATAGTCATAGTCCTTAAGTCCCAACTTCTCAGTTACAATGCAGGGACCAGCACGGCTGCCCAAGGGTGGCTGCTGAAAGCCTCAAGTCAGTGTCTGGGAACTGGTGGGCCAGTAAAGTCTGGGAAGAGTTGGATCCAGACTAGAGTGAGTCTCCTTGGTGGGGGCAAGTTGGAGAGGGAACGGAGAGAAGAAGCTGGGCCTGACAAGAACCAGACTTGGGAATTCCAAGGGCAGTGTGCCTGGACAGCTACTTTGTAGGGAATGACAAAGAGCAGACCACCTGTGTCAGCAGAACAGATGGGGCCTGCCACCTGTCCTTTTTGGACATGTAGGTTCTTGCTGCCTTTAGGAATGCAGTTTGGATCATCAGTGAAAACTGTTGACGTCCATATTAATTTTATTAATTATCCACATTAATTTCAGGCCTACAAGTCTTCTATAGGAATAATAGTTCAGTTGTGAACAGAGGTGTTCTGTTCGAAAAGGTAGGCATCAAGATGCCACCTAAGTGTCCATGGGGGGGTTGTTTCAACCACCTCTTGTCCTCCACTAATGGAACACATGGTGGAACTGTGTTTATGGGCAAAGACTCATGTGTAATTGTCAGGTGGACTGAGGTTGGCACAGGCAGTGGGCCTGTCTGTCTTTGAGGTTTAATTGGGTGTATATGCATATAGTTAGATTTTTGTAAACTGAAGAAAAATTCAGAAATCCTGGGAACTCAACTGGCCAGGGCTTAGCTCTGAAGGATCCAAGTAGAGGGCCCAAGACTCCTTAGGTTGCAGAGTAGCCTTCTGGGTTTAGATGAGGTCTGTTCTCAGGCATGGAGGCCAGCCTGCTGGGGTGACCACCTTGCAACCTTTGGATGTTTCCATGAATGTCTGGGCTGGATATCCTCACCTGCCAAATCAGGAAGCTCTAGGAGCCAACTTACATGTTCCTGTGAAGAAAACTGAGTCAAAGCTCCCATGCAAGGCCTGTCCCTGCCAGGGTCCACAAGTGTGCCACTAACTGGGGCTTTCCTTTCTTGGCCTATCTTTTTCATTGGTAGCACCAGGGCACTTTTACTTTTTCATATTTCCCAGTATTTGTCAAGTAAAATTTTGTTGTTTATTTTTCCAAACTCAAAATGCTTAAATGCAGATTGCTACAGTAGTCATGCACTTTTGGTTGCTTCCTTGCTGAAATGGAAATGGCATCTGCCACCCCTAGCCAGAGTGCTTCCTAAGTACGTGGGAAGGCATGTGACTCCTGTGGCAGCTTCCAGGAAAATCCTAGTGAGGCAGACAACAGCCCCCATTGAGCCAAGAGCCCAGAGGAGTCAGAGAGATAACCAATTTCAAACTGTAGGATGAATGCAGAGGACATGAAGTGCAAAGGGTGTCCAGGTGGAGCTGTGTGGTTAGGGTGCCCAGGATGGGCCCCTCAGCAACCAGGGTCAGCATGGCCAAAAAAACAGAGGAGAAGTTCAGAGACAGAGATGAGCTGTGGAGGGTGACCCTGGGCACCTGTGGTGATCAGAAAACATTTATGGAGGACTGCATTCTTCAGGGTATTTGGAGGAATTTCTCCAGGACATCTCATACTCCTCTCCCATATCTTTACTCTGGTTGAATCCTGTGTCTCCAAGGCACCATGTGGAGATTGTCAAAGGATGGGGGTGGTGTGGCTGATGCCATGCACATTACATGGTGATCAGACTGGTGCTTCTGAGACTGTTCTTGTTGGCAGCATGGTACCGTGGTCTGAGATGTGATGAAGAGCTTCCTGGAACTGCTGTGGGAGAGCAGGGATGCCTGCCCACCAGACCTGGAGCTGGTGGCCCTAGTGGGAATGTTGTGCTGGGACCTGCAGGATGATCTGGTCAAGGTAGAGTCCTTCCTAGAGGATCTGCTTGAGAGCTGAACCTGCCTGTACATGGTGATCACATTTTGCCTGTGTACACATTCATGCTGGCCTGGCAGGAGCAGCCGCAGTATGCTTGCAAGCTTGTGGAGGTAGTCCTGGGGTACAGGGGTTCTTGGAGGCCAGTGTTGAGTTGATGGGGAGGGCAGAAGGGAGCAGGGCTGCCCTAGTGCAGTACAAAATGTCCAAAATATGTCTAGGTAGTTCATCTGGGTCCTATGGCCCTGTCCTCATTAGGCAGCAAACTTGACCTGTGGTGATGGGACACTATTAGTCTGTATTTACCCATTTATCTGATGATTTGTGACACAAATAAGTGTGTGGTTGACTAAGGGATGCTGGCCCAGGTGATCCTGGGGTGGAGCAGCTTGTATGGTGTATGTCTTGTATACCATCATCAAATCTTTTTTAAACACTTTTTATTTTGAAATATATATGCAAGAAAAGTGTTAAATTTCAAAATATGGTTTAACAGGTAGTTATAGAGCAAATTTCAAATTATGGTGTGGGTTACAGTTTTACAATTTAAGGTATTTCCTTCTGGCTGTTCTAATATACTAGAGACTAAAATGAAATATTTGTATAATGATTCAGTAGTCATTTAGTAAGGCCACCTCCCCTGGCATCAGCAGCAGCACACTTAAATAAAAGCTGCCTTGGCTGTGAGAACAGCAGAAGGGAGAGAAAGAAAAATAGGCTACTGTTGAGAAAACAGGCATATGTGGTCTGTGCAGATTTACACTGTGGATATGAAGAGACTGGGTGAGCTAGTATAGTAGACAGACTGTAGGATGCTGGAATGTTTCCCTTCTGATGCTGTTCATGACTTTTGTATTCCCTCTATTAGAGTGTGGGTGGGACCTGTGATGTACTTGTAGCCCATAGAATTTGGCAAAGCTGAAGTAACTTTGCAGACACAATTAAGGTCCCAGATTAGTAACTTTGATTTACTCAAAAGTGAGATTGCACTGGGTTAACAAGAGTTAATCAGGTAAAAGCCCTTCAAAAAAGACTTGTAACTTCCAGAAGGTAGAAACAACTGAAATTCTATTTCCAAGAGGGTACCTTCATTTTCAACTCAAAATAATTTTTAGAGGTCAGTAATCATCATACTCTGAATGAAAAGGAGGCATACAGAGAAAAATATGCATTTAAAAATTTTGATATCCTTATTTAAAAACTGATTCTCAAATTTTGAAGTTTTTAAATATTTTAACCAGGAAGCATCCTCTTGCTTGTAATTTAGTTGTGAAATATTGAATTTTAATGAGGAAAATATTATTAAGATGAGACAAAATATATTCTTATACATTTACAAATATTTATTTGAGGTACTTTATGCTCTTTTAAAAGCATCCTGGAAATGCTTATTAGAAATATTTCTTAGAAATATTGGTAAATTCAATGTACTTCAGAAGATACAAAAAATAGCATGCTTTCTATCAAAGAAAAGACAAATAAAATATATGATGCAAATCAAACATCATCTGTAAAAGGGATTGTGAAAATACATCTCTTCTGGATCATAGTGGATGATAGCCATAATTTCTTGCTTTGCTTTCATTTCTTTGCTCGGAATGGAGTCCTACACCTTCTATAATTCCTGGAATGCTGATTACACTTTACAATTCTACTATCCAACTTGAGAAGTCCTAGGCCCTTAACAACTCTTGAAAGCCTTGACCCTGATCTCCCTACTCTCTACTCTGAAATGGCCCCTTGATATATTGATTGCAAAGACTGACATTGCTATGATTTAGTGAGCTGAGAAAACATATTTCAGCAATTTTCCAGAATGCACCATATATTAATTAGTACTCAAAATATCAACAAACCATACTGTTGGAAGGAAAACCACTTTAAAAATATTCTAGAGATGAGAAACTAATTAGCCATGCAATTAAAACTGTTTTAAGCAATTTCATAATTAAGCAGAAAGGACCTGGATTTATAATATCAAGTAATTCCAAAATATTTATGGAGAATTTGAATCAATGTTGGAAAAGTAAGAAAACATTAACTTTGTTCTAATGTGTTCTTCTCTAACATACTGTGCTGGCTACAATATAATATAATTAAACTTAGAACTCCAAATTTTAGGGATGTAATCTTGATCATACCCCAAATATTCAAATTTGTTATTATCCTATTCCATATGATCATCTAGCATAGACACTATAATAGAAGTAAACATTACACAGTGCAGTGATAATTATGGAGTATAAGCAAAATACTTTATTTTTTATCATTTCATATATGCAAAAGTTTCACCTTCCTGGGGATTTATCATTTCAGAAATATACTTTAATAGTTTATATGAAAATATATAGTTTATATATATATATGAATTATATATACATATAGAAGTATATAGTCTAAGTATTTATAAATATGCATATTACACACATATATTTACATTCATACACACATATAGCAAATCTAATTTAATCTTGAATATGCAAATAATTTCAGAGTTATAATTTTATCAAGTAGGCCAGTGCGGTATACATGAGGTTTTTTGGGTTCCTGCAAATATCATAAACTCCCTCCAAGGAGAAGGTAACTATCTTCATATACATTTGGATGAGGTCTCCGTAATTGTGTATTTACAAAACTCTGATAATATCAAGGTTTTCTACTCAGAATGTATTGCCTTTTGATATTCAATCAAAATTTCCTCATTTTAGAATAATAAGATAGGAAAAATGAACAGTTAATCAAAAAGAAACAGCAGCATTAGCCTGTTGTTTCATCAGAGATTTTGCTTAAAACATTGTTTTCTTGTAGTAGTTCTGGAATCCATTTGGTTCATTACTCTCATGTCCATTGTACTTTTAAAAATCTCTTCTGAATCTGAGGTTATGCATGATGCACAATGTACTGTATCTGTGTTTATTTCTTCTCTTTCTCCCTTGATGTACATTGGTGTATTTAAAGAAATTAAATGAATCTACATCTTTGTTCTATTTAAAGAATATTTTACATAGACTTATCAATTTTACTTCAAGTTTCTAAACTATATCCTTATATCATGATCTCCTTATTTCCTTGCTATTGTTTTCTCAGCTTCTTTCTTATTTTACCATCTTTTTCTCCACATGAGCTGCAACTTTCACTTAATCCAGTTCTTTCAATATTATGTCTTCAGTTCAGACTTTAAATATTTTCCATGTGTGCCTAAGCTGTGATTTTCCCTCTGGTTTTTATAATTTTTGAACTTTAATTTAGGTTTTGGAAAATAGGATTCTGATTTTGTGATTTCTAAATGTCATTAGAAATATTATGTATATTGATTTTTAATTTTCATTTATTTGTTCATTTAACAGATAAACAGCAAGTAGAATATTTATAGCATTTAAAAGTTTTATGAAGCTCCAAGTACTAAAGCTTCATGAGTTCTGTTTTTATAGAAGTAGATCCCAAGTTTCTCCCCACCTTCAGCCATTTTCATAGAGGTTATGAAAATTTAGCTTCAGAGTAAAGCAGGGCAGTGTACTTATTAAATGTCAAGAGAGAAAGGGAGAGAGAGATAGAGTTAAAGAGATAGGTAGATAGAGAGAGGGTGGAAGATAGAGAGGGAGATTGGGAGGAAGAGAGAGGAGGTGCTTTATTAGAATTAGTTTCTATTTGGGTTGATTAAGAGATTTAGTAATGGATGGTGGTTGTGATAGCACATCATTGTGAATACAATGAACAGCAATGAATTTTATAGCTGAATGTGGCTAAAAGTGGGACTTTTAAGCTTAAATGTGTTAGAAAAAAATTTAAAAAGAAAAACTGAGCAGTAAAACACAAAGAGTGAACCCAAATGCAAATGATAGACTATAGTTAATATTAAAATTATAAAATTTTCTTTCATGAATTGCAATAGATATACCATTATTCTCTATAGTTTAAATAATAAGGTGGTATGCAGGAAAAACCGTAGTTTATGTATATTTTTTCTGTAAACCTACTTTTTTAATACAAAAATGAAAAAGTAATAGGATACAGATTAAAAAGGAGGAAAAACATTTAAGGGGAGAACATAAAGAATAAATAGGAGAAAATAAATAATTAGTGTGTATCCACAGCTAACTGGCCTTATTTTGTGATTATGCTTACTTTCCTTGAATTATTTTTATATTCCAGGCACTGTGCTGTGTTTACAAAGAAAATATATAAATAATCTTAATAATTGATAAAACTTATTTTTAATGAAGTTCATAAATTTGCCTAAATGTAAGGAAGGATCCAATGCAGTTGTATTCCAACCAGGATTTGATAAAGATGGGAGAAGAAGCACAGGTTGTTGATCCTATGTTTCAAGGTTTGGGGAATAGCAGGAAAAATGAGACAAAAGATAGGGACATATTATCTCACACTTTATTCTGTGTTTTAGGCTCAGCTAGCTTTGACTGTTGTTATTCCCATAAGTGTGATACTTTTGGGCAATAAACTACATAATAAATATACTGAACTCTAGAAAACATATGCCTACAACTTTGGAATTCCTAACATGTAAACAAGGGATTTCCAAGGGAGAAGTAGCTCAGGTAAAAACGTGATATCAGTATATTAATGAATCAAAAATCTCACTAATTCTCTATCACTGTTTTAGATTGCATCTTATGATTAAATTTCAGATATTTCTTTAGAAGTATTTCATTGCCTATTTTATTCTCTGCATAGTGCTGTTCTTTATAGCTTATACTCTGAGGATAGTGCCTTACTGTACAACATAAAAGGGTCCTTGAACTCAATCCATTGAAGAAGCTGAATTTATATAAAAATGCTACCATACAGAATAATAAGCACTGTCTTCATTTGCCAGTCTGCTATTACAAATACCACAGACTGGTTGGCTTCAAAAATTAACTGTTGGCATTTATGGAGACTAGCAGTCCAAAACCAAGGTATTGGCAGTCCCTGCCTTCTCTGAATTCTATAGGGCCCTGCTGGTGACTCACAGGCATAACTCAGTCTCTGAACCATATGACATGGCAATCAGTCCTCCTCTGTTTCTACCTCTGGATTCCAAATCTCCTGCTCAGTCATCTGTCTGCCTATGTCTGGTGTCACAGGTTCATTTCTTTACATCTCATATCTATGATCTCCGTTAGAAAGGCTTGAGCCTAATCAGGTCCTGATTCAATAGGTTTGGGCTTCAAGTAATCTCCCACTCAGTTAAGAGTATAGGGACAGACAATAATTAAAAGGTAAAAGGCATTCAAGACAAGAATTCACATTTAACACATTTTTACTGAAGGAGCACTTAAGCTAAAAGAAACAAGTTTCCAATGTGAAAATCAATTGAGACATTACCAAGCATGGGAGACTCCACTCTCCAGACACAGCTGCATATGAGAGAAAGAGCTCTTTTTATTTGAGTTACAGAAAATTTAGAGTAACTTTGGTTTAGAGTAACTTTAAGTTATATTCTATTTTTACATTAAATGATGCTTCATGATCATGAATGTCTTGCAATGCAAAGCACCTCAATCTGTAAGTGGTTCAAGATCAAAGGACAGTTATCCACATTATTAGAAATTTAGCCTTGAATGCCTGTAAAACTCTACTGATAACATTTTTACTAATTAAACTGATTTCTGTAAGAGAAAAATAACATACTTTTACTTGTGTAAGACTAAAATTTGGAAAAGAGATTACTAATACTTGTGTCTAACTTGATAAACTTTCTTCACTTCATTCTATGATTATTTAGCCATAACATTATATTGGTAAACAGACATTTTATTAGGATTCTAACCTTGCTTCATTATTTATGACTTATTTGTGGTTAAAGTAACAGCTGTAGCTCCATCCTGTTTTCAGAGAGGACTGTGATTACATGTTAACTATATCTAAGAGGGTTGAGAGGTCCTTTCTGTTTTCTTGAAAATATTCAGATTTTTTAGCTGTTTGGCTTCTTCAAGTTCTAATATGGGACTTGAAGGATGTGAATCATCTGTTCCAGTTACTATAGTAAGGCCTTTCCACTTTTTATCACTTGGAAATTGTACTTGAGTGTTTTCAGGTAAAAGTTCTGTTAAATATGTTTCTATATCAGAAGGAATATCTATTTCTTCACTATCAGAACAGAAAACTTCAGGTGGTATATGAGGTCAGCATGGAGAGTAAGAATCAGAATTCCATTATCAGATTTCTTAGTAGAGATATTATCCTGTGGCACCCTCTCCCACTGATTTCTCTGCAAATTCTATATAACTCATTCCATCAATAATTTGATTAATATCTGGCTCTTCTTGTTCTCCAATGTTCATTCCATAAGGGCTAGTCAACATTGCTGTCTGAAATTCTTACCTTTTCAGGAATTGGCCATATTCATGGACAGGATGTAGTCAATTAGTGTCAGTAGTCCATTTATTCAAAATATATACTTGCATTATCAATATGTTCTGACAGTAGAATTCTTATACCTATATTAAAATTTAAAGGATTTTTACAGTATTCTGTTACTGGCTTCTTTAATTCAGTCTAATTAAAACATAAATACCATATAATTGCTTTGTTCTCCTCTTTGGGGAAGTTCCAAAACCAGTAATTATAGTATACAGCAAAACATTGTTTAGAGTTACATTTAGATTTAAACTTTTGACAACACCAAGTGGCATTTTTACAGCAAAGAAAAATCAAAGTTCCATATGGGATGAAAATCATTACCATATCTCCAAGTGGTGAGTTGAACGTTATTAAGATCATCATACTGGAAGATCTCCTCCATGGTGATGTGTACAGGTTCTCCTTTCTGGATGCATAGGTGTTCTGGCAGATCAGAATGCTCAGCAGACATGGTAGCTTGCTAGGCAGAGGAAGTGGAGTTGTTGCTGGGATATGTAGGCTTGATATCAGGTGCCAGTTGTGCTCATTTGCAAAGCTCTGTGCCTGCTGAATGTTCTTATATCTACTAGAGCTCTTACTATATAGTATAGATGATAGCATGGCAAAGTGCACATTATTACAATTTATTAAATGTCTTTTTAATTCTTGAAAAGTAATCTCGGTGCTATATTCTGTGTTTTCGAAAGGAAACACTCAAAATTTGTATCAGTATCATAAAGGAAATATATTCTATCCAGGAACTTTTCTGCACATATTATATATATATATTTCAGACAAAGTTGGTTAGTCCTAGTTACAATAAAGATAATGTCAAAATTATGCATTACATTCCTAATAGTATGAAGATTGTACAGAGTTAAGAGAGCAGATTAAAGTTTTCACTTACATTCTTCACTACTAATGCCCTGTAGTAATATTTTATGAAGCTGCTGTAAAACAGCAGTATTTCCTTGTCTCTCTCCATGGTCACTTACTATTCCTTCTTTTTCTGAGAATTTGGAAGCCTTATCAGAGACCTGAATAACAATTATTATGGTAATATTTATTAGGATGACTATGGGCTTAGCATAAATTAATATATCAATTGTTAATATTAATATTATTAATTATTAACATATCAATTATTCCACCAAAGCTGCTTTGGCAGCAGTACTCACAAAACTGGCATTTGTTTCAGTGGCTGAGTCAGCAGCAGGCCAGACATCCTCCAATGCTTCTCTTAATTGATCAACTATGGAGTGTCCCCTTCATGGAAATCCAGCCTGAGAAGGTCAAACTTTCTTTCTTCAGCCTGCTCTTCAATGCAAGCCCATGTATCATGACCTTGACCTCAGTCTCCTTCAGTTTAACCAAGGTTCCAACCAGGTGTGATAACCTAAGTTGTCTTTTTGATATATTAAAATTACCCCAAAGTTTTCTTTAATATTTTTTTAAAGCATGTTATGTTTCATTGATAGTGACAATTGAAGATTGATTTGGAGGTATATTACAGTCTGTAGTATATGACATAACTACATAACTGCTGTTCTTTAAAGGAATACATTCTAAATGAGGAGATGAAACTGCTTTCCCAGTTATTGCATAGTTAATTCCAGATTTATTGCCACAAGTTTGATGTAGATTAATTTCTTCACAAATAAGATAATCTCTTTTTTCATATCCATCAGGATCTAAATAATATAACTCAGAACAATCTTGGCTAATATGTGTATATGGTTGATGTAACTTTATTAAATTAAGCCCTGTTAGTGTTTTTACTAAATGTACAATGCTTAATACTTGCCAGTTAGTATGAGATACTATGTTATGTAGAATTATTTGGTAATAAATCAGTATTTCCCAGATACTTTGAATTTGAGATGTGTAAGTTTACTTTATATCAGATATATTCTACATGCTGTTCACTTAACATTTTGCATACCATGATGATGAATATTAAGACCTTCATTAATCCATGTTCCATTTATTATATCCCAGTCAATTCCCCCTTCTGTGGAAAGTAATCAGAAATTTTGTATATAAGATAATATCAACATGGCTTTAGCTAATTCATCTGTATGCTGAGTGCCCTTCATGTTGGCTTCCATGAGAGCCACCACATGGTCTTTAATGTATGTAATCTATCAGGCAACAGATGATGATATAATTCAGAAAGTCTAGATATTGTCAATATTGAAATAGCCATCAAAAGACTTACTTTCTGAAGCCTTTGAATTTTAGGCTTTTTCATCCTTATTTTAAGGGACAAGAATTTACTTCCTTTTGTTACACTTTGTATGTTAAACATAGTGACTTTGTTAACTAATCCCCATATCTTATCTTCAATTGGAAGTTCTTTAATATTAATTGTATTACTCTATTTGAGATAAAAAAGTTCATTTAATGTGCTAATCACACTCTCTACATGATGTTTTTTAGCTTCTATGCATTTCTGATATAGCAATTTTGCCTTATATTTAGGCTTTACAATTTACCATTCCTGTTTACATATTGGTTCAGGGAACATTTTAGAATATTCTAATTGTTCCCAATCACTTTAGCTTCAGAGACAGTCAATTTTGAGTAATAAAGGCAGAATTTATCTGGAGAAGACTGTGATTCATGGTGACATTTAAATTGTTCTACTTGTATATTGCTTAAGTCATGGAATTTTCTCCAAAATTGACATGCATAAGGATGAATATTCTTAGCTTTAATAAAGTTAATACATTCAGGTAATATGCTGCTTATATTCCTTTGAAAATATCAACAATATCCTTCCCATAAGGAATAACTAGAATATGTGTTAATTGGGAAGTAAATAAACTCCAGATGATTACAAAATTGAGTATTAATGGGAGATTTGAATTACCTCTCTAAAGGTTCTGTATTAGAACTATTATTCTGTTTCCACTCTGAAGGCAGGGCACAATTCTTCAATTGGCCAGTTATATTATTTTAAATCACTGGAAATAATATGTTATTTAGAACTTTTCCTGTTCTAGCAACCAGACATCAACTGTTATACATATTGGTGGAACAAAATATAGCCTCTTTATATGTGGGATTACACACGGACTTACTATATGCACTATATGTGAATAATTTTCATCAGCAATATTCTAATTTCTTGGGCTCATTATTTGTGGTTGAATGTAATAATTCCAGGCATTCAGTCTGTTAGTATCAGAGATGCCACTAGATGGTGGTATAAAGCAATGGTTCTGCATAGCTTCAGAAGATTGCCAAATTCTTTATGAATTATATTTCACTAAATAGCAGTGCCCAAATTCTTAAAAACACCTCTTTGGTGCTATTGTTCTTGAGTGTATGGCTAGTGTAGAGGTAAAGTAAAATGAAAAGGAAGGACAATTTCTTACAATTGGGAAAATTCATTATGAATTAACTGAGTGAATATTTTTTGTCCTTGAGTGATATATCTGATGATCTTGTGCCAAACTAGATGTGTATCTATCAGGATTTGTGAGATACATAGTTTGTTTCTTGTGCATAATAGGCTTAGGGTATTGCTCCCAAAACATAACTTATTGAAGACTGCATGTTTCTAAATAAACATTCCTAAGTGCAGGATGAATACCTCATCATTCTCAATGATATTGTGGGAGAGTGAGAGGAATATACGTCTTTGGTGTGAAAGTAGTTAAATTCTAGAAAATTATTGGACCAGGATGACGTGTGGCATTTTCCATGGCAATATAAAAACTGCTGATAGAATAAACACTAGAATAAGCCCAATAACTACTAGTCCAGAAAAGAAAAATCAAAGTATTCATGTAGATGTGGCAGACACAGTATACAAAAAATATCTGAATCTCACCTGTGCAGTGGGTTTTGAGATTTCTTCACTTCCCATTCATAGGTCCTCTAGATCAATATTTGGATGTTGCTTCATAAAAATTCCATATCTTTTGCCCTATTCCAAACCATCCAATCCTGAGGGTTGAGGACTGGTATATATCTTTCCATAATGAGCAATGGGCTTCAAATTATTAATACCACTTTTCATTGACCAAGATGGTCTAATATCTCAACACTATGGTCATCAAATACTATAAAAATTTAGTAGGCTTTTTCCATCATGGGCATATACAAGTATACTTCTGTACCCTCTCCTGGATGAATTGGCCAATGAGGGGTTTCCCACAAGAAGTGCAGGAGAATGATGCAGAAGGTGTGTCTCTCTGAGTTCTTGCAGGAAAGATAATTGTTCTTATCTGGGCAAATTAGAAACATCTACATTTGCAAAAGGCAAATTAAAATCTACACCAAACATTAACTTATGAGGTGTTTGATGTGTCTGTGAGGATAGTATATTATTGATGGAAAGCTGAACAAAACAGATACGTGGATACCACTTTTGAGGGTGTCCATACAACAGTTTAGCTAAGGTGTATTTCACTTTACCATTTTTCCTTTCCATGTTTCCACAACTTTGCATTTGGTAAGGGGTACTAAATTCCAACTCTATACCTCTGTTCTTGGCCCACTGTTGCAAGGTGGCAGTAATGAATGCTGAACTTTGAACAGAATGCAGCACTTTAGGAATTGAAGTCCCTGATTTAAAGTTGAAAGCATTAACAGATGCATTAGCACTTTGGGCCCTTGTTGGGAAATACCAACAGTATCCCATTTTAGCATCATCAATAACTAGAATGTGTTTATGGCCATGAGATGAGGGTAAGGAACAAAATAATTCATATAAAACCCAGGGGGGTTTCCTGAAAGGTTTTGGTGGCTCAGTGCTTTAAGATAAGTGCACATGACCAAGTTGGGGCCTCCCTAACTTTTTCAATAGCACAGAGGTTATGGATAGATTTGAGGTTTGCACTTAGCATCCCTTTTGCTCACTGTTAGCAGGGCCCATGATGGGGCAAGATCATGGGCTTTCCAAGAAACTGCTTGATATCAAGGAAGCTTTCAACACCTGGACTGAGTCTGCCCTATCCACAGATTCTACCTGAAATTATGTTTGTTTCCTGGGCTGTCTTAACACTGGGGTTTGCTGCTGTATTTTGTGCCCATTAAAGGTCTCTTGGAATTAATGATGACAAAAGTTCAAATGAGTCTGGTGATTCATAAAAAATGGTAATGACCTCTATTGTATTAGTTTCTAGTTCTTTGGAGGAATAATTTGGGATAGGGGAGGGGACTTCCTAAAGGCAGGTATGATGGCATCCATGGAATATATTTTTGGTTTTGGGTCCAAGAATTTTAAAGTGCTCTAAGGGTATTCCCTGCTTAGAGAGACAGCATCTGCTGCCCATGATAATGAGAGTTCTCCCCTAGAAACTATGAAAGCCCACCATGCATCCCCCCATTATTCATGGTGCTCTCCTTGGGAGACAGAACACCTAGATTGGGCACATTGGTTGTTCAGCCCCTGAAATCAATATTATTAGCAAAGTAAATTCCAAGAATGCCTGCCTGGCCCCTCTCATCTTGAATGTGCTTATGCCCAGTAGATTAGCTCCAGGTGACACTGATTTGGACCATTCTTTACAGATACATTGAAAGGCAGGTCAATCTAAGTTCACTCTGGTCAGACACTCTCCCTTCATTATGAGAACAACTACCTCATCTGAAGTTGATGTATTTTATTTATTTTTTCACAAAGTTAATATTTTGCTCTAATTTCTGTTGATAATATCTCATTTTTCTAAGCCATAGATACTAATACATAACAAACTGTTTCTATTTTTATATAACCTTGTAGCTTTTCACCTAAGAACAAAGCAATTCTGTTACATATACAAAAAAATATTCTCCCAATAAGATAATTTACCTTGTGTAGTACTAGTATATCATCTATTGTCCTTATGCATATGTCACCAATTACCCCAAGAATGTCCTTTATACCTAGCAAAACATTAACAATAATAGTGAAAGACAGGAAGGAAGAAAAAGAAAATAAATTAACAGTTCCAGTCTCATAACACACATTACATTCAGTTAGTCCAAACATATATCTTTTTTCCTTCATCTTGACATATTTGAAGAGTGTTCATGAATCATTTTATAGAATGTTCCTCAATTTACATTTATTACATATTTGTTCATGATTAGATTGAGCTTCTGGATTTTGGAAATGAATGGAAAAAAATGTTGCTCTCAGTGTGATTATTAAAAGTTAAGTTTTACTACTTTTTACAATTTCATTTTATTTTTATCTTTATCAAAAAATTAAAAACATAGCACGAACAACAAAAAACATATTTAAAATAAAAACAAAGGAAATGATTAAGAAAATCTAATAACCTAAAATAACTACTCTTCCTCAGCATCATGTTCCTAGCTTGCATCAATGTGGTATCTTCAATGTAGTTGATTAAAATTAAATTTCTAACATTATAAACTGTACCATTAATTCAGGCCATGTATTTTCTTATGGGTAATGTGTATTACTACACCCTATGTGTCTTGTTTTCCTGTCTTTTCTTCCAGTTCAATATACACTATTTCATGTCCCACTTACCCACTATCAAATATATATTTCTCTGCTGAGCATTAAGTGCAGCAATTGCTACAATCAACAGCAATGGTTACTGAAACTTTATCATAAATCCAAATAGGAATTTCTGTCACAAGAGTTTCCCAATATACAGCAGGAATACCCACTGCAAAGAGACCTAGGGAAGGAAACCTCATTTCAGTTAGAACCTTGGGAGAAGACATCCTCAGACTAGGTTCTCCAAGCAGCCTAGATTTCAGGCAGATCCTTGGTAGGCACATGCTCAAGCACCAAGTCACCCATCCACATAACAAAGAGCACCTGGTTTTTAAGCAAAGGCCTCAAATTCAATGTCTCCTTCCTTCGGACAGAAAATTTAAAGTGTGTCACATGTGTGCAGGCATAATTAGGATGAATTGGAGCCCCAGGAATCTGTAGTAGCTATATATAGATTCTTGTGTAGCCAAATGGATCAGCTGTACACCTGATCCTGGTGAGCTGTTGATTCTTCAAAGTAGATTCTGTCCAAAAATATCCAAGGTGTTTCCTTGTAAGTTTTGGCTCATTGGGGCTTTAAGATAAGTTCAGCTGGCCTAGTTGGGAGCTGTCTAACCTTCTCAAAGTCACAGAAGTTACCAGTGTATTTCAGGTTTGGCTCTAGCATTCCTGAGGCTCACCGTGAACAGGGCCTGTAATGGGGTATGCATATATACTCTCCAAGAAACTGCTTGATATAAAGGAAGCTTTTGACACTTGGGATAAGTCCACCCTTTCCACATGTTCTACCTGAAATGATGTTTGTTTCTCAGGCTGCTTTTATGCCAGGGTTTGCTGCTGTATTTGGTTCCCACCTGAGGTTTCTCTCTGGACATAAATTCTGATGGATTTTCAAGGGAGTCTGGTGATTCAGTGACAAAATTGTGAGGACCTATTAAGGTATTAGTTTTGAGACAGCTAGTGACATAATTTGGGAGACAGGAGGGGGCTCCAAGAAGGCAGGAATGATGTTTTGCTCTGGATCCAACAATTTTAAAGAGCTCTGAGGGAATTCCATGCTCTGCGAGCCAGGCTCAACAAGCCCTGACACTGAGAGCTTTCCCATAGAAACTGTGAATGTCCACCATGCACCCACTTCATACATGGTGCTGTATTTTGAGACAGAGAACCCAGATAGGGCACATTGGCTGTTCAGTCTCTGAAATCAAAGTTTTTACAAAGTAAATTCCAAGAAGACTTCCCTGGCCTGTGTGATTCCAAATGTGCTGATGCCCAATAGATTAGCTTCATTTGGCACTGATAATAAACATGCTTCACAAATCCATTGAAAGTCAGGTCAGATTAAGTTCACCTTGCTGTGACTCTCTGCCTTCATGAGGAGGGAAATCCCCTCATCTTAAGTTGATTTATTTTATTCTATCCAAGATAATATTTACTTTATTTTCTGTTGATAATATCTCATTTTTCTCAACCATGGATATTAGTGCATAAACAAAAATTTCTATCTTTATATATTCTTGTAGCATTTTGTCTAAGAACAAAGAATTTATCTCATGTATTCATAGAAAGATTCTCAAAATCAGAAAATTAACCTTGGTAAAGTACTAGTATTTCATTTATAGGCCTCCAAATTTCAACAATTAACCCAAAATCATTTATGGCAAGCAAAACTTTAATAATAATAATGATAAAAATGAAGGAAGAGAAAGGAAAATTGTTAACAGCTCCAGTCTCATAGCATACATTGCATTCTGTTAATCCAAATATAGATGTTTTTCCCCTTCAACATGACATATTTGAAGAATGTTGAAGAAGCATTTTATAGAATGTTCCTTGAATTGCATTTAATCAATATTTGTTCATGATTAGATTGAATTCCTTGGTTTTGGGCATGAATGGCAGAAAAGTATGGTGCAGTCAGTATAATTATTTATTCAATGTTAATTTTTTACTAATTTTTGTTTTATTTCATTTTATTTTTAACTTTATTGAACAATTAAAAAATCCCACAAGCAAGGATAAAAAACATATTTCAAACAAAACAAAGCATTTATTTATATATTTAAGAAAACAAGTAACCTAAAGTAATTACTATTCCTCAGCATCATGTTCCTGCCTTGAATTAATGTGATATCTTCTATGAAGTTGATTAAAATTATATTTCTAATATGATAAACTGTACTGTTAATTTAGGCCATGTATTTTCTTTTGGGTTATGTGTGTTGTTTTGTTTCTTATTTTCATGTCTTTCCTTCTAGTTACATATCCACTATTTAATGTCCTACTTACTCACTTTCAAATATATGCCTCTGCTAAATATTCTGTGCAGAAATTGCTACAATAAACAGCCTTTGTTACTGAATCTTTTCCATCAATCCAGATAGGAATTCCTGTCCCAATAAGTGCCCAATATACAGCAGGAATTCCCAGTGCTAAGTAACCTTGGGAAAGAAACCTCATTTCAGCTAGAACCTGGGGAGAAGAAAACCTCATAAAAGGTTCCCAAAGTGCCCTAGATGTCAGGCAGTTCTTGGAAGTATGCTAAAAAAACCCTCAAATAAAATGGCACCTGGGGTCAGTAAATTTATAGGGCACACCATGAGGGCAGGCATTTGTAAGAGGAATTGGGGCCCCAGCAGTCTGATGGGACTGTATGGGGATGCTTGTGCATCTGACAAGTTCAGCTGCACAACTGATACTTGTGAGCTTTTGACACTCGAAAAGATTCTCTCTTGAGAGTGTGACTTCCCAATAGGTTTTGGCTGCTTGGGGCTTTACAATAAGTAAGACTGGCTTAGTTGGGGCCTAACTTTTCAATGGAACAGAAGTTACTGATGGATTTCAGGTTGACACTTAGAATCCCTGATGCTCACTGTGATCAGGGTCCATGATGTGGCTTTCACATGTGCATTCCAAGAAACTGCTTGATAGTAAGGAAGTTTTGGCACCTTGGATGAGTCTGCCCTGTCCACAGATTCTACATGAAGTGATGTTTGTTTCCAGGGCTGTCTTAATGCCAGTGTTTGCTGCTGTATTTTGTGCCTGCCAGAGGTCTCTCTCTGGCCATAAATGCTGACTGACTTTCAAGGGCATCCACTGATGCAGTGCCATAATGGTGATGACCTGTTGTGGTATTAGTTTAAAGTGGGTTGCAGGCCTAATTTGGGAGAGGGGAGGGGACTCCCAGGAGGCAGGAATGATGGTGTCCATGGAATATTGTTTGGTTCTGGGTCCAAGAATTTTATAGAACCCTAAGGGAATTTACTGTACTGGGAGCTAGCCTATCCTTGACATGACATTGAGAGTTTCCCCCTAGAAACTGTGAAAACCCACCCCACATCCCCTTAATACATGGTGCTCTCATTGGGAGACAGAGCATGCAGATGGGCACATTGGTGTTCAGCCTCTGAAACCAATGTTATTAGGAAGGTGAATTCCATGAAATCTTCCCTGGCCTGTCTGATCCTGAATGTGTTCAAGTCCAATAGATTAGTTCCAGGTTACATGGAGCCTGGCCATTCTTTGTAAATCCAGTGAAAGGCAGGTCAGTGTAAATTCACCCTCGTCTGACCCTCTGCATTCATTAGGAGGGCAACTACCCCATCAGAAGTTGGTTTATTTCCTTTTTTCCACTGTGTCAATATTTGCTCTATTTTCTGTTGATATCTCATTTTTCTAAGCCACAGATATTAATACATAAACAGTTACTACCTTAACATATTTTTGTAGCATTTCATATAAGAACAAAGAAATTCTCTTTTATGTGCACAGAAAGATTCTCACAACCAGAAAATTAACTTTGGTGTAGTATTAGTATATCTTGTAGAGGCCTTATGCATAGCTCACCAGTTACCTGAATAATGTCCTTTATAACAAGCAAAACCTTAATAATAATAATAATGAAAGAAATGAGGGAAGAAAAAGAAAAAATCTAATAAGTCCAATCTCATATCATACATTACATTCTGTTAATCCAAATATATATCTTTTTTCCTTCATCTCAATATATTGGAAGAGTGTTTGATAATCATTTTACAGAATGTTCCTAAATTTATATTTATTCCATATTTGTTCATATTAGATTAAACTTCTGGATTTTGGGCAAGAATGGAAGAAATACATGGTGCCATCAGTGTGACTATTTATTGAATGTTAATTTTTTTTTACTTTTTTAATTTCATTTTAACTTTAACTTTATCAAAAATTAAAAACATCACATAAATGAGAAAAACACCATATTTCAAGGAAAACAAAGAAATTTTTAAGAAAAACCAATAATCTAAAGTAAGTACTCTTCCTCAGCATCATGTTCCTAGCATACATTTATGTGTTATCCTCAATGTTATTGATTAAAATTACATTTCTAATATTATAAACTGTACTCATAATTCAGGCCATGTATATTCCTATGGGTCACATGAATTGCTACATGCTGCTACGTTTCTTCTTTTCCTGTCTTTCCTTTGGGTTACATGTACACTAATTCATGTCCAAATTACCCATTTTAAATATATATTTCACTGCTGAACATTTTTTTGTAGAGATTGCTACACTTAATATTAACAGTTCCTGAATCTTCCCATCAATCCAAATATGAATTCCTGTCCCAAGAGATGCCCAATATAAAGCAGGTATTCCAGTGCAAAGAAATGCAGTAAAGAAACCTCATTTCAAGTAGAACCTAGAGAGAAGAACACCTGGACCAGGTCCCAAAGTGGCCTAGAATTCAGGCCACTACAGGATCAGGCTGAACACCTGTTCCTGGTGAGCTTTTGACTGTCCCAAGAAGATGCTCTCCCAAAATTCCCAGGGGGAGTTACTAGTAGGTTTTGACTGCTTGGGGCTTTAATATAAGTACCTGGATGAGTACTAACCTGCCTAAATTTTTCATTGGCACAGAAGTTATGAATTGACTTGAGGTTTGGCCCTTAGCCTCCTTAATCCTTACTGTGAGCAGGGTCTGAAATGGGGCTAGTCCATTTACATTCAAAGAATCTCCTTGATATCAAGGAAGATTTTGGCACTTAGGATGAGTCTGCCCAGTCCACAGGATTTACCTGAAAGGGTGTTTGTTTTCCAGGCTGTCTTAATGCTGGGGTTTGCTGCTGTATTTTGTGCCTGCCAGAGGTCTCTCTCTGGGCATAAGTACTGACTGATTTTCAAGGGATTCTGGTGATGCAGTGCCAAAATGTTGATGACCTGTTGTAGTATTGGTTTAAGGTGGGGTGGAAGCATAATTTTGGAGAAGTTTGGGGATTCCCAGAAGGCAGGAATGATGACATTCACAGAATAATTTTTAGTTCTGGGTCAGAGAATTTTAAACAGCCCCAATGGAACTCACAGCTTTGGGAGACATTCTACCCTGGCCCTGAAACTGAGAGTTTTCCCATGGAAACTGTGAAAGTCCACCCCACATCCCCCTTATATATAGTGCTATCCTTGGGACACAGAGCACACAGATAGAGCACATTGTTTATTAAGCCTCTGAAATCAAAGTTATTACAAAGTAAATTTCAAGAAGTCTTCCCTGGACCATCTGATCCCAAATGTGCTGAAGCTAAATAGATTAGCTCCAGGTGACACTGATTCAGAACTTTGCAACTCTAGGGAAAGGCAGACAGAGCACCCAGATTGGGCACATTGGTTATACAGCCTCTGAATTCAATGTTATTAACAAGATAAATTCCAAGAAGACTTCTCTGGCCTGTTTGTTCATGAATGTGCTGTTGTCCAATAGTTTAGCTCCAGGTGGCATTGATTCTGAGCATTCTTTGCAAATCCCTTGAAAGGCAGGTCAGTTTAAGTTAGCCTTGATCTGACCCTCTGCCTTCATGAGGAGGGCACCAATCTCATCTGAAGTTAATTTATTTTATTTTTTTCCAAGGAATTGTTTGCTTTTTTCTGTTGAAAATATCTCATTCTTCTCAACCATGGATATAATTGAATAAAAGCATATTTCTATCTTTATTTATTTTTGTAGCATTTCATGTAAGAACAAAAAAAAATTCTTATGTATTCACAGAAAGATTCTTGCAATAAGAAAATTAACCTTAGTGTAATAATAGTATCTCATTTATAGTCCTTATGTATGTCTCACCAATTACCCCAATAATACCTTTATAGCTAGTAAACTTTAAAAATTATAAGAATAATAGAAATGAAGGAAAAAAAGATAAAAACTACCAGGTCCAGTCTCATATCATTAATTGCATTCTGTTGTCAGGTACATATATTCCCATTAATCCAAATATATATATTTTTCCTTCATCTTGATATATTTGAGGAGTGTTGAAGAATCATTTTGAAAAATTTTCCTCAATTTGCATTTATTCTATACTTATTCATGATTAAATTGAACTGCATTTTGAGCATGAATAGCAGAAAATTATGGTGCAATAAGTGTGATTATTTAATCAATGTTATTTTTTATGATTTTTGTTTATTTAATTTCATTTTTATCTTTATCAAAAAATTAAAAATATAACATGAACAAAAAAACAACAAATTTCAAGCAAAAAAGCAAATGACTAAGGGAAACAATTAGCATAAAGTAACTACTCCTCTTCAGCATCATGTTCCTATCTTGCATTAATGTGATATCTTCAATGCAGTTGATTAAAATTACATTTCTAATATTATATATTGTACCATTAATTCAGGCCATGTATTCTTATGGATCATGTTCATTGCTAGATACTCCTATGTTTTCTTTATTTTCCTGTCTTTCCTCATAGTTACATATGCATTACTTCATGTCACACCCACTTACAGCTTGGGGCTGTAAGATAAGTGCACCTGGTCAAGATGCAGCCTGCCTAACTTTTTCAATGTCACAGAAGTTACTGATGGATTTGAGGTTTGCTGCTTAGAATCCCTGGTGTTCAGTGACCAGAGTCCATCATGGGGAATGCACATGCACATTCCAAGTAACCACTTGATATAAAGAAAGCTTTTGGCACCTTTGATGAGTTCACCCTATCCACAGGTTCTACCTGAAATGAAATTTGTTTCCCATGATGTATTTATGCTGGGGTTTACTGCTGTATTTAGTGACTGCCAGAGGTCTCTGAGCATAAAATCCTGCCTGGCTTTCAAGGGAGTTTGGTGATGCAGTGCCAAAATGGTGATGTCCTGTTGTGCATTAGTTTAAAGTGGGTTGTAGGCATAAATTGTGAGGGGGAAGGGGACTCCCATAAGGCAGGAATGAGGGTGTTGACAGAATACTCTTCAGTCCTGGGTTCAAGAATTTTAAATGTCCTTAAGGGAATTCCCTGCTCTGGGAGCCAGCATCAGCTGGCCCTGACACTGAGAGTTTTCCTCTAGAAACTGTGAAATACCACCCCACATATCCCTTATACATGGTGCTGTCCTTGGGAGGCAAGCACCCAGGTGGGGTACATTGGTGACTCAGCCTCTGATATCAATGTCATTAGCAAAGTAATTTCCATGAAGTCTTCCCTGGCCCATCTGATCCTGAATGTGCTGATGTCCAATAGATTGGCTCCCAGGTCAATGATTTGCAGCATTGTTTGCAAATCCAGGGAAAGGTGGGTCAATGTAATTTCACCCAGATCTGACTCTCTGCCTTCATGAGGAGGCAACCACCTCATCTGAAGTTAATTTATTTTATACTATTTTTTCACTAGGTTAACATGTTCTTTATTTTCTGCTGATAATATCTAATTTTTCTCAACCATGTGTTTTAATGTATAAACAAATGTTTCTATCTTTATAGATTCTTGTACTATTTCATCAAAAAACAAAGAAATCTCATGTTCAGAGAAATTTTCTTACAATCAGAAAATTAACTATGGTGTAGTAATATTATATCAACAAAATGGTTTATCTGTATTTCAGCAGTAACCCCAAAAATGTCGTTTTTAGCAAGCAAAACCTTAATAATAACAAGAATGATAAAAATGAAGGAAGAAAAAGAAAAACTCCAGTTTCATAGCAAACATTGCATTCTGTTAATCCAATATATATCTTTTTTCCCTTAATCTTGACATATTTGAAGAGTGTTGAAGAATCATTTCATAGAATGTTCCTCAATTTGCATTTACCCCATATTTGTTCATAATTAGATTGAGCTTCTTGATTTTGGGCCTGAATGGCAGAAAAGTATGGTGCCATCAGTGTGATTATTTACTCAATGTTTATTTTTACAACTTTTTTATTTCATTTCATTTTTCACTTTATCAAAAAATTTAAGATATCACACAAAACAACAAAAAACACCATATTTCAAACAAAACAAAGGAAATGATTAAGAAAAAACAAATAACCTAAAGTAACTGCTCTTCTTCAGCATCATGTTCCTAGCTTGCATTAATGTGCCATCTTCAATGCGGATGCTTAAAATTACATTTCTAATATTATAAACTACTGTTAATTCACACTGTGTATTTTCTTATGGTTCATGTGTATTGTTACACACTGGTATGTTTCTTATATTCCTGTCTTTCCTTCTAGATCCATATACACTATTTAATGCCCCGCTTACCCACTTCAAATATACATTTCTCTGCTGAACATTATGTGCACAAATTGCTATATTCAGCACCAACTGTTACTGAATGATTTCCATCCATCCAAATAGGAGTTCCTGACCCAAGAGGTTGGCAATATGCAGCAGGAATTCCCAGTGCTAATAAACCTAGGGAAAGAAATCTTATTTCAGCTAGAATCTGGAGAGAAGACATTCTCAGACTGGGTTCACAAAATGGCCTAAATTTCAGGCAGTACCTTGGGAGGTGCATTAATTCATGCTGAGCCATGTGCCCACAAAAGCAACAGGTGGTCACTATGAGGAGGTTCTGCTTGGGGCATGCACATGCACATTCCAATAAACTACTTGATATCCAGGAAACTTTTGGTGCCCAGGATGAGTTCACCCTGTCAACAGATTCTACCTGAAATGATGTTTGCTTCCAGGTTGTCTTATGCTGGGGTTTGCTGTTGTGTTTTGTTCCCAGCAATGGTCTGTGTCTGGGCATAAATGCTGATTGACTTTCAAGGGAGTCAAGTAATTCACTGCCAAAATTTGAATGACTCATTTTGTTATTAGTTTGAATAGGTTGGAGGCAGAATTTGGGAGAGGAGTTGGGGCTCCCAGAAGGCAGAAATGATGGTGTCTAGGGAATGTTGTTTGGTTCTGGTTCCAAGAATTTTAGGGAGCCCTAAGTGAATTGTCTGCTCTGGAAGCCAGGCTTCCCTGGCCTTGACACTGAGAATTTTCCCCTAGAATCTGTGAATGCATACCCAAAATCACCTTAAACATGGTTCTGTCCTTGGACACAGAGCACCCAGATGGGGCTCATTGTTCAGCAACTGATATCAAATTTATGAACAAAGCAATTTCCAAGAAGACTTCCCTTAACTGTCTGTTCCAAAGTGTGATCATGCACAATAGATTAGCTCCAGGTGGCACTGATTCTGACCATTCTTTGCAAATCTATTGAGAGGCAAGTCAGTGTAAGTTCACCCTGGTCTGACCTGCCTTCATGAGGAGTGCAACCACTTCATCTGAAGTTGATTTATTTTATCATTTACCAAGTTTATATTTGCTTTATTTTTGTTGATATCTCTTTTTTTTCAACCATGGATAGTAATGCACAAATATGTTTCTATCTTTACATATTCTTGTAGGATTTAACAAAGAAATTCTCTTATGCATTCACAGAAAGATTCTCATGATCAGAAAAGTAACTTTGGTGTCATACTAATACCTCATCTTTAGGCCTTATCCATATCTCACCAATTTCCCCAATAATGTCCTTTACAGCAAGCAAAACCACAATAATAATAATGATAAAAATGAAGGAAGAAAAAGAAAAAAATCTAACTGGTCCAGTCTCATATCATATATTGCATTCTGTTTTTAGGTACATATATTCACAAAAATATAAATATGTATCTTTTTTCTTCATCTAGACATATTTGAAGAATGTTGAAAATCATTTTATAGAATGTTCCTCAATATGCATTTATTCAATATTTGTTCATGATTAGAATGAGTTTCTGCAATTTGCCCATGAAAGGCAGAAATGTATAGTGCCAGCAGTGTGATACTTTATTCAATGTTAATTTTTAAATACTTTTTGTTTTATTTCATTTTATTTTTTAATTTATCTAAAAATTAAAAACATCACCCAAACAGCAAGAAACACCATATTTCAAACAAACAATGCAAATGATTAAGAAAAACCAATTAGCTAAAGTATCATCTCTTCCTCATCATCATGTTCCTAGCTTGCATTAATGTGGTATCTTCAATGCAGTTATTAAAATTATATTTGTAATATTATCAACTGTAGTTTTAATTCAGGCCATGTATTTACTTCTGGCTCATATGCATTGCTACACACTCCTAAGTTTCTTATCTTCCTTTATTTCCTTTTAGTTACATATAAACTATTCCATATCCCACTTACCCACTTTCAAATATATATTTCTCTGCTAAACACTATGAGCAAAGATTGCTACAAACACCAACAGTTATTGAAAATTTTCCATCAATCCAAATAAGAAGCCCTGTTCTAAGAGTTGTCCAATATACAGCAGGAATTCCCAGCACTAAGGAACCTCAGGAAAGAAACCTCATTTCAGCTAGGACCTGGGGAGAAGATTACCTCTGACCAGGTTCTCAAAGTGGCCTAGATATCAGGTGGTTCTTTGGAAGGTGTATGTGCATATGTCCAGCCACCCACTCACCTAACAATGAGCACCAGTTTGCTAAGCCACAGCTTCAAATCTGATGGCTCTTTCAGTGTCTGAAAATTTAAAGTGCACCCCAAGTGTGCAGGCATTGGTAGGAGGAATTGTGGCCCCAGGGTCTGAAATAGCTTTATGGGGATTCACTGGATCAGCTACACCCCTGATCCTTGTAAGATTTGACTCCCAAGGAGATTCTGTCCCAAAATACTAGGGGGAATTCCTGGTAGGTTTTGGCTGCATGGGGTTGTAAGATAAGTGCACCTGGCTGATATGGGGTCTGCCAAAATTTTCAATGGCATAGAAGTTACTGATAGATTTGAGGTTTGGCACTTAGCATCCCTGGTGCCTACTGTAAGCAGGGTCCATTATGGGGCATGCACATGCACAGTCCAAGAAACCACTTGATATCAAGGAATCTTTTAACATCTGGGAGGAATCTGCCCTCTCCACATGTTCTACCTGAAAAGATGTTCATTTTCCATGATGTCTTAATTCTGTGGTTCACTGCTGTATTTTGTGCCAGCCAGTTGTCTCTCTCTGGGCATAAATGCTGACTGGTGTTCACGGGAGTCAGGTGATACAAGGTCAAAATGGTGATGACCTTCTGTGGGTTTAGCTTTGACTGGGTTGGAGACATATTTTGGAAGAGGGGAATAGATGCCCAGAATGAAGTGATGGTAGTATCCATGGAATATTTTTTTGTTCTGGGTCCAAGAGTTTTAAAGAACCTTAAGCAAATTCCCTACTCTGGGAAGCAGACTCCCCTGGCACAGACACTGAGTGTTTTCCCCTAGAAAATGTGAAAGCCAAACCCATATCATCCTTACACATGGTGCTGTCCATGGGAGACAGAGCACCCACATTGGGCACATTGGTTGTTTAGCATCTGAAATCAATTTTATTAGCAAAGTAATTTCCATAAAATCATCTGAGTCCTGTATGATCCTGAATGTGCTGATACACAATAGATTACCTCCAAGTGACTCTGATTTGAAAATTCTATGCAAACTAACTAAAGGTATGTCAGTGTAAGTTCACCCTGATGTAACACTCTGCCTTCAAGAGGAGGGCAACCACCTTCACTAAAGTTTTTCTTTTTATTTCACTTTTTCCACCAAGTTAACATTTGCTCTATTTTCTGATAGTACATCATTTTTCTCAACCATGGGTGTTTATGCATAAATAAAATATTTATATCTTTATATATGCTTGTAGCATTTCATCTAAATACAAAGAATTCCCTCATGTATTCAGAGAAATTTTCTTACAATCAGAAAATTAACCTTGGTGTATCAACAGTATATCACCAATAGGCCTTATCCATATCTCAACAATTACCCCAATAATGTCATATATAGCAATCAAAACCTTAATGATAACAATAATAAAATAAATGATGGAAGAATAATAAAATAAATGATGGAAGCCCAGTCTCATACCATACATTGCATTCTGTTAATCCAAATATATGTATGTGTGTGTGTGTGTGTATATACACATATATATATATCATACATTTCCCTTCATCGACATATTTGAAGAGTGGTGAAGAATCATAATATAGAATGTTCCAAAATTTGCACTTATCCCATATTTGTTCATAATTAGATTGAGTTTCTTGATTTCTTGATTTTGGGCATGAATGGCAGAAAAGTAGGGTGCCATCAGCATGACTATTCAGTGTTTCTTTTTACTGCTTTTTTGTTTTATTTCAATTTATTTTTAACTTTATTGAAAATTAAAAACATCACACAAACAAAACACACCATATTCCAAAAAAAAGCAAATGATTAATAAAAACAGATAACCTAAATTAACTATTGCTTCTTAGCATCATGTTCCTACCTTGCACTAATGTAATATCTTCAATGCAGTTGATTAAAATTGTTTCTAATGTTATAAACTGTTAATTCAGGCCATGTATTCTCTTATGGTTCATGTGCATTGGTACACACTGCTATGTTTCTTATTTTACTGTCTTTCCTTCTAGTTCCATACACACTAATTCATGTCCAGTTACCCACTTTCAAATTATATTTCTCTGCTGAACATTGTGTGCAGAAATTGCTACAATCAATGCCAACTGTTTCTGAATCATTTCCATCCATCTAAATAGGATTTCCTGTCCCAAGTGTTGCTCATTATACAGGGGGAATTCACAATGATAAGAAACCAAGGGAAAGATACATCATTTCAGCCAGAAACTGGGGAGAAGACAACCTCAGACTACATTCTCAAGGTAGCCTAGATTTCAGTCAGTTCCTTGGGAGCCATATGTGCAAGTGCTATGTCACCCACACACATAGACATGAGCCCCATGTTGTTAAGGGAAAGCCTCAAATAAATGGCTCTTTTCAGGGGCCAGAAAATTTGAAGGGCAAAACACATGGGCAGGCAGAGTTAGGAGAAACTGGGGTCTCAGCAGTCTGAAGTAACTGTATGGGGTTGCTTCTTTAGCATGCAAGATCAGCTGTACACATGATGCTGGTGATCTTTTGACTCTTCCAAGAAGATTCTGTCCAAAATTCCAGGGGGCTTTCCTGGTAGGTTTTGGCTGATTGGGGCTTTAAGATAAGTGCATCTTGCTGAGTTGGGGCCTTCCTAACCTTTTCAATGACACAGAAGTTACTGATGGTTTTGAGAATTGTCACTTATCAACCCTGGTACTTACTGTGAACAGGATCTATGATGGGGCATTTGCATGCACCTTCCAATTAAACACTCAATATCAAGGAAGCTTTTGGCACTAGGGATTAATTTGCTGTGTCCACAAGTTCTACCAGAAATAGTGTTTGTTTACAAAGCTGTCTTACTGCTGGTGTTTGCTGCTGTATTTTGTGCACAGCAGAGTTTTCTGTCTGGACATAAATCCTGATGGACTTTCAAGGGAGTCCAGTTATTCAGTGGAAAAATTGAATTTTTCTGTTAGTTTTAAGTGGGTTGGAGGCATAATTTGTGAGAAGTGAGGGTCTCCCTGAAGGCTGGAGTGATGGTATCCAGGGGATATTGTTTTTGTTCTGCTTCTAGGAATTTTAAATTGCCCTAAGGGAATTCCCTGCTAAGGTAGCCAGGCTCCACAGACCCTGACACTGAGAGTTTTCCCTAGAAACTATGAATGACAGATGCAAATTCCTCTTATATATGGTGCTTCCCTTGGGAGGCAGAGCACCCAGATGGGGCAATTCATTTTTCAGCCTCAGAAATCACTGTTATGAATAAGGTAAATTCCAATAAGTCTTCCTTTGCCTGTCTGATCCTGAATGTGCTCATCTCCAGTACACTACCTCCAGGTGGCACTGATTCTGACCATTTTTGCAAATTCAGTGAAAGGCAGGTCAGTGTGAATTCATGGTGATCTGACCCTCTGCCTTCATGAAGAAGGCAACCAACTCATCTGAAGTTGATTTATTTTATTTTTTCCAGGTTATTATTTGCTTTATTTTCTGTTGATAAAATCTCATTTTTCTCATCTACATTAAGGAAAAAACAAAATATTTCTATCTTTATATATTCCTGTAGCATTTCATCTAAGAAAAAAAATTCTCTTATTTATTCACAGAAATATTCTCCCAATTGAAGAATTAGACTTGGTTTAAAACTAGTATCCCTCCTGTATGCCTTATCCATATCTCACAAATTACCCAAATAATGTCTTTTATAGCAAGCAAAATATTAATAATAATAATAGTGGTATAAATGAAGGAAGAAAAAGAGAAATCTAACAGGTACAGTCTCATATCATACATTGCCTTCTGTTGTCAGGTATAGATATTCACATTAATCCAAATGTAGATCATTTTCTGCCATCTTGATGTATTTGAAGAGTGTTGAAGAATCATTTTATAAATTTTTTTTGAATTTGCATTTACTGCATAGTTCTTCATGATTAGATTGTATTTCTGCATTTTGGGCATTGATGCCACAAATCTATGGTGTCATCAGTGATTATTCAATATTAAGGTTTTACTTTTTTGTTTTATTTCATTTTATTTTTAACTATCAAAAAATAAAAAAAATCACACAAACAAAAAACACCATATTACAAACAAAGGAATTGATTAAGAAAATCTAATAGCCTAATGTAACTACTATACCTTAGCATCATGATTCTAGCTTACATTAATGTGGTGTCTTCAATGCAATTGACTAAAATTACATTTCTATTATTTTAAACCATACTGTTCACTCAGAACATGTATTTTCTTTTGGGTCATCTGTATTGCTACACACTCCAATGTTATATTCTGTCTTTCCTTCTAGTTACATATACAGTACTTCATATACTTGTTACCCACTTTCAAATATATATTTCTCTGCTGAACATTATGTGCAGAAATTGTGACAATCATCACCAATATTTACTGAATCTTTTCCATCAATCCAAAGAGGAAATCCTGTCCCAAGAGGTGCCCAATACACACCAGTATTTCCAAGATATAAGAAACCCTGGAAAAGAAACCTCATTTCAGCTAGAACCTGGCAGAATACAACCTCAAAACAGGATCTCAAAGTGGCCTGGATCTCAGGCAGTTCCTTGGAAGCTGCATATGAAAGCAACAAGCCAGCAGCCCAACCAGCAATGAGCACCAGGTTGCTAAGTGAATGCCTCGTATGCAAAGGATCATTTGGGGACTGAAAATTTAATGGGTACCCCATGTGTGCAGGAATTGGTAGGAGGAATTGGAGCACCAGAGTCTGAAGAGGCTGTATGCTGAACTTTCTGCAACCCACAGGGTCAGCTGCACACCTGATCCTTGTGAGCTTTTGACTCTCCTAGGAAGATTCTGTCCCAAAATACCCAGGGGAACTGCTTGGAAGGTTTTGGCTTCTTGGGTCTTTAAGATAAGTATACCTGTCTGAGTTTGACTTCCCTGACTTTTTTGATGGCACAGAATTAACAAATGGATTTGAAGTTTGGCACTGAGCATCCCTGGTGCTCACTCTAAGCAGGATCCATAATGGGTCATGTGAATGCACATTCCAAGATACTGCTTGATATCAAGGAAGCTTTTGGCACCTGGGATGTTTTTGACCTGTCCACAGATTCTCCCTGAAATGATATTTGTGTCCCAGGCTGTATTAACACTGGGGGTTGAAGCTCTATTTTGTGCCCACCAGAGGTCTCTGAGTGGGAATAAATGCTGACTGACTTTCAAGGGATTCCAGTGATTCAGTGCCAAAATGGTGATGACTTGTTTTGGTATTAGTTTAAAGTGGGTGGAAGGTATAAATTGGAAATGTGAGGGGGCTACATTTAGGCAAGAATGATGGTGTCCAGGGAGTGTTGTTCCTCTAAGAATTTTAAAAAAGCCCTAAGGGAATTCCCTGCTCTGGAAGCCAGGCTCCCTTTACTCTGACCCTGAGAGTGTTCCCCTAGCAACTGTGAATGACTAACCCACATCCCCCTTATACATGGTGCTTTCCTTGGGAGAGAGAGCACCCAAATGATGCAAATTTGTTATTTGGCCTCTGAAATCAATGTTATTAGGGAAGTAAATTCCAAGAAGACTTCCAAGGCCTGTCTGATCCTGAATGTGCTAATGTCTAATAAATTAGCTCCAGTTGGTACTGATTCTGACCATTCTTTGCAAATACTTTGAAAGACAGGTGAGTGTAAGGACAGCCTTGTCTGACCCTCTGCCTTCATGTGGAGGGGACCCACCTCAAGTGACATTGATTTATTTTATTTTACTTTTTTCCACCAAGCTA
Organism: Choloepus didactylus; assembly: GCF_015220235.1. Classification (NCBI taxonomy): domain Eukaryota; kingdom Metazoa; phylum Chordata; class Mammalia; order Pilosa; family Megalonychidae; genus Choloepus; species Choloepus didactylus. The sequence goes on from NC_051332.1 coordinate 171,711, forward strand.
ACATTTGCTTCATTTTCTGTTGATAATATCTCACTTTTCTCAATCATGGGTATTATTGCATAAAAAATATGTTTCTATATTTATATATTCTTCTAACATTTCATCCAAGAAGAAATAAATTATCCTATGTATTCACAGAAATATTCTCACAATCAGAAAATTAACCTTGGTGTAGTACTGGTATCTCATCTATAGACCTGATCCATATCAAACCAATACCCCAATAATATCTTTTATAGCAAGATAAACCTTAAAAATAATAATGATAGAAATGAAGGAAGAAAAAGAAAAAATCTATCTGGTCCTGACTCATATGATACACTGCATTCTGCTGTCATGTATATATATTCACATTAATCTGAATATTTATCATTTTTTTCTTTATCTTGACATAACTGTAGGCTGTTGAAAAATCATTTTTTAGAATGTTCCCCAATTTGCATTTATTCCATATTTGTTCATGACTAGTTTGAGTTTCTGTATTTAGGGCATGAAAGGCAGAAAAGTATAGTGCTATCAGTATGATTATTCTGTGTTAATTACTTTACTACTTTTTATTTTATTTCATTTTATTTTTAAGTTGATCAAGAAATTAGGAACATCACACAAACAACAACAAAACACCATATTTCAAACAAAACAAAGCAAATGATTAAGAAAAACAAATAACCAAAAGTAACTAGTCTTTGTCAGCATCATATTCCTACCATGCATTAATGTGGTATCTCCAATGCAGTTGATTAAAATTGCATTTCTAAAATTATAAACTGTACTCTTAAGTCAGGCCATGTATTTTCTTATGTGTCATGTGTATTGCTATACATTCCTATGTTTCTCATTTTCCTGTCTTTACTTCTAGTTACGTATAGCTTCCTTATGTCCCCCTTACCAACTCTTCAAATATATATTTCTCTATCAAACATTATGTGCAGAAATTGCAGCAAGGAACACCAAACTTTATTGAATCTTTTCCATCAATCCAAATAGGTATTCCTGTCCCAAGAGGTTCCCAATATACAGCAGGAATTCACAGTGTCAAGGAACCTCAGGAATGAAACCTCATTTAAGCTAGAACCTTGGAAGAAGACAACCTCAGAGCAGGTTCTCAAAGTGGCCTAGAATTCAGGTGCTTTCTAGGAAGGCATATGTGGAAGTGAGGAGCCACCCACTTACCTAACAAAGAGCATGTTTGCCAAGAGAAAGACTCAACTACATTGGCTTCTTTTGGGATCTGAATATTTAAAGTGCACCCACATGTCAGGCATTGGTTGGAGGATTTGGGGACCCAGCATTCTGAAACAGCTGTATGGGGATGCTTCTGCAGCCACAGGATCTGATGCATACCTGATCCTGGTGAGCTTTTGACTTTCACAAGGAGATTCTGTCCAAAAATTCCTAGGGTGTATTCCTGGTAGGTTTTGGCTGCTTGGGGCCTTAGGATAAGTGTGCCTTGCTGAGTTGAGGCCTGCCTAAATTTTTCAATGGCACAGAATTTGGGAATGGATCTGAGGTTTGTTGCTTAGCATCCCTGGTGCACACTGTGAGCAGGGCCCAAGAATTTTAAAGGGACCTAAGGGAATTCCCTGCTCTGGAAGCCAGCTTCCCCTGGCCCTGACACTGAGAGTTTTCCCCTACAACCCTCAAAAATTGACCCCACATCCCCCTTATACGTGGTGCAGTCCTTGGGAAAGAGAGCACCCAAATGGGTCACATTGGTTGTTCAGCTTCTGAAATCAATGTTATTAGCAAAGTAATTTTCAAATGACTTCCCTGGTCTTTGTGTTGCTGAATGTGCTGTTGTCCCATAGATTAGTTCCAGTTGGCACTGATTCTGACCATTCTTTGCAAATCCACTGAAAGGTATATAAGTGTAAGTTCACCCTGGTCTGACCACCTGCCTTCATGATGAGGGGAACCACCTCATCTGAAGTTGATTTATTTTTTCACCAAATTAACATTTGTTCAATTTTCTGTTGATACTACCTCATTTTTATCAACCACATATACTAATGCATAAAAAGTGTTTCTATCCTTATATATTCTTTTAGCATTCCATCTCAGAGGAATAAATTCTCTTATGTATTCACAGAAAGATTCTCACAATCAGAAATTTAACCTTGGTATTTCATTTGTAGGCCTTTTCCATATCTCACCAATTACCCCAGTAATGTCCTTTATAGCAAGCAAAACCTTAATAATAATTATAATGATAGATGTTAAGGTAGAAAAATGAACCAAAAGGACCACTCTCATATCATGCATTGCATTCAGTTGTCAGGTATATATAGTCATATTAATCCAAAAATATATCTTTATTTCCTTCATCTTGACATATCTGAAGAGTGAAGTATGATTTTATAGAATGTTCCTCAATTTGCATTTATTACATATTTGTCCATGATTACATGGAATTCTTGGATTTTGGGAAAGAATGGCTGAATTGTATGGTACTGCCAGTGTAATTATTTATTCAAAGTTAATTTTTTATTACTTTGTTGTTTTATTTCATTTTATTTTTAACTTTCTCAAAAAATTATAAACACCTCAAGACAACACAAAAAACTCAATATTTCAAGCAAAACAAAGCCAATGATTAAGAAAAACCTATTACCTAAAGTAACTACTGTTCCTCAGCATCATGTTCCTGGTTTGCATTAATGTGGTATCTTCAATGTAGTTTATTACTATTAAATTTCTAACATAAATAATTGTACTGTTAGTTCACACCATTTATTTTCTTATGGGTCATGTATATTGCTACACACTCCCATGTTTCTTTTTTACCTATCTTTCCTTCTACCTTATGTCCCACTTACCCACTTTCATATATGTATATATATCTGCCAAACATTATCTGCAGAAATTGCTACAAAAAACACAAGAAGTTAATGCATCTTCTCCATCAATCCAAATAGGATTTCCTGTCCCAAGAGGTGCCAAATATACAGCAGAAATTTCCAGTGCTAAAAAGTCTCTGGAAAGAGAACTCATTTCATATAGAACCTGGGGAGAACACAGCCTCAGACCAGGTTCTCCAGTGGCCAAGATTTCAGGCAGTTTTTTGGAAGGCTCATGCACAAGCCTGAAGCCACCAGCCCACCTCACAATGAGCTCAAGTTGATAAGAAAATGCCTCAAATAAAATGGTTTCCCCTGTAGTTTGAAAATTTAAAGGACATCCCATATGGGCAGGCATTGTTAGGAGGAATTGGGACCAGATCAATCTGAAGTGGCTCTATGTGAATTCTTCTGCAACCCACAGGATAAACAGCACACATGAATCTAGTGAGCGTTTGACCCTCCCAGGAAGAGTCCCTCCCAAAATTCCAAGGGGGACTTCCTGGTAAGTGTTGGCCTTTTGGGGCTTTAATATAAGTGTGCCTAGCTGAGTAGGTTCCTGCTTCTTTGGTGCTCACTCTGAGCCATGTCTGTGATGCAGCATGCACATGGGTGTTCCAAGAAACTGCTTGATATCATGGAAGCTTTTGGCACCTGGGATGTGCCCCCTCTGTCCACAGATTCTACCTGAAATGATGTTTGTTTCCCAGACTGTTCTAGCACTGGGATTTCGTGTGACATTTTGTGCCCACCAGAGGTCTCAGTCTGGGTATAAATGCTGACAGATTTTCAAGGGAGACAGGTTACGCAGTGCCAAAATGTTAATAACCTGTTGTGGTATTCATCTTGGGTGGGTTGGAGGCATAATTTGGGAGAGTGGAGGGGCCTCCAAGAATGCAGGATTTATGGTGTGCATGGCATAATTTTTGTTTCTGGGTCCAAGAATTTTAAAGAGCCAAAAGGGAAATCCGTGCTCTGGGATCCATCATCCCCTGGCCCTGACACTGAGAGATTTCCCCTAGAAACTGTGAATGCCCACCCCACATATATCTTATACATGGTGCTTTCCTTTTGAGACAGAGCACACAGATGGGGAACACTGGTTTTCAGACTTTATTGCAAGCCAAACCTTAATAATAATAATGAAAGGAAAGAAGGAAGAGAAATAAAATAAAACTAACAGATCCAGTCTCAGCATACAATGCATTCTGTTAATCCAAATATATATCTTTTTCCCCTTCATCATGACATATTTGAAGAGTGCTGAAGAATCATTTTATAGAATGTTCCATAATTTGCCTTTATTCCACATTTGTTCATGATTAGATTTAGTTTCTGGATTTTGCACATGAATGGCAGAAATATATGTTGGTGTCAGTGTGATTATTCAATTTTTTTACTACTTTTTTTGTTTTCCTTCATTTTATTTGTAACTTTATTGAAAATTAGAGTCATCACACAACCAAAAAATAAACATCAAATTTCAAAGAAAGCAATTAATTAAGAAAATCAAATAAACTAACATAAATACTCTTCTTCAGCATCATGTTCCTACCTTGCATTATTGTGGTATCTTCAATAGAGTTGGTGAAAACTACATTTCTAATATAAACTATAGTGTTATTTCAGGCCAGGTATTTTCTTATGGGTCATGTGTATTAAAACACACTCCTACATTTCTTATATTCCTGTCTTTCCTTCTAGTTACATACACAATACTTCATTGTCCCAATTATCCACTTTCAAATATATATTTCTCTGGCAAACTTTATGTCCAGAAATTGCTACAATCAACACCAACCATAACTGAATATTTTCCATGAATCCATACAGGAATTCCTGTCCAAACAGGTGCCCAATATACAACAGGAATTCCCAGTGCTAAGAAAACTCAGGAAAAAAATTCATTTCAGCTACTACATGTGGAGAAGACAGCCTCAGACCAGGTTCTCTGAGGAGCCTATATTTCAGTCAGCTCTTTGGAATGCATATGTGCAAGAGGAAGCTTTCAGCACCTGGTATGTGCCTGCCTTGCCACAGTTTCCACCTGAAAAGATGTTTATTTCCTAGGCTGTCTTACTCCTAGGGTTTGCTACTATATTTTTCTAAAATTCATTTTTGTTGAGATATATTCACATACCATACAATCATCTATGTTGTACAATCAACTGTTCACAGTACCATCTTATAGTTGTGAATTCACCACCCCAATCTATTTCTGAATATTTTCCTTACACCAGAAAGGATCAGAAGAAGAATAAAAAATAAAAATAAAAAAGAACACCCAAGTCATCCCCAATCACACTCTATTTTTCATTTAGTTTTGTCCACATTTTTTTCTACTCATCCATCCATACGCAGGATAAAGGGAATGCAATCTACAAGATTTTCACTGTCACAAACCTTGTAAGCTACATGGTTGTACAATTGTCTTCAATGGTCAAGGCTACTGGGTTGGAGTTTGATTCTCTCAGGTATTTACTGCTAGCTATTCCAATATATTAAACCTAAAAATGTTATCTATATAGTGTGTAGGAATGTCCACCAGAGTGACCTCTCAACTCCATTTGAAATCTCTCAGCCACTGAAGCTTCACTTCATTTCATCTTGCACGCCACTTTTGGTCAAGATCTCCTCAATCTCATGACATTAGTTTCACTCATCCCTGGGAGTCATATCTTGCATTGCTGGGGATGTTTCCACCCCTGTGTGTCAGGTCCCACATAGGGGAGAGGGCAGCCAGATCACCCATCAAGGTGGCTTAGAGAGAGAGGGTCACATCTGAGCAACAAAGAGACACTCAGGGAAACTCTTTGGCACAATGATAAACAGGCTTAGTCTCTTCTTGCAGCAACAGGCTTCATAGGGGCCAGTCCCAAGACAGTGGCTCAGGACATCAAGACATCAGTCCCTAATATTTGTGAGAACATCAACAACAATCCAGGTGAGGAAGTCCACCACCTCTGCATTCTCTCACAGCTCTTCATTGGGGGACCCAAAAATATATTTTTTATTCTCCACCCCAATTACTTTAGGATATGTTGCTATTTCATTGTAATAAATACAGACTTACCATAGTTCACTTCCTATTCAAATTTCCATGTAATTTTAGTGTTTGAAGAAACTGACTGTAGAAGTTATATTGTTTTAAAAATATAGATCCTACACCAAATAAACATCTCTTTCCTTGGTCTCACATGAAAGTTGAAGTTTGAACACAGTTTCAACCTTTACCCTTTGGCCCAATTTGCTCTAGTCTTAACAAGATCTGCTTTATTCATATCTCTAATTGAAGTCTGGGCTATATTTCAGCTTTTTTTAAAAAAAACTGTTGCATGCATTAATACTGATATTCATATCTGCTGAGCTCTAGCTCTGAGTTTCAAGTTGAACACAGATACCCAAAATTCCAGACACCAATCAGGTTATACATTAAGGGATCAACATCTCAGAGTTGGGAGATAGCCATTACAATTCAGGAATATATTTGACTGTTATAAGAGCTTACAATCTAGGGACCACTACAATAATCATTTCCCTCTTAGGCTGTGCTCTGAGATTCAGTTCTGAGTTTACACTTTGTAGTTAGTCCATATTGGTGAGTCATTATAGTGTTTGCCATGGTTTCTGTCTTACTTAACTCAACATGCTGTCTACAAGATCGATTCACTTCATTGCACGTCTTATAGCTTCACTCCTTCTCATAGTTGCTCAATATTCCATTGCATTCATACACCACAGTTCACCATTCTGTTCCTCAGTGTACCCTTAGACCACTTTCACCAATGACAAACCATCAATACCGCCTGCATAAACACCAGTGTGCAAATGTCCATTTATATCTCTGTTCTCGGATCTTCCAAATACATACCCCATAATGAGGTTGTAGAACCTTATGGACCCACATATTTAGCTTCTTTTGGAGCCACCACAGTGCCCTCCAGAAAGGCTACACCATTCTGCCTCCTCATCAACATTAAAGAGGTACACCCTTCTCTCCATATTTTCTCCAGCACTTTTACCTCTATTTATATATTTCCTAAATTCTAATAGAGATACATTCACATAGCATACAGGTATCCACAGTGTACAATCAGTTGTTCAGGGCATCATCACATAGTTGTACATTTATCAACATAGTCAGCACTTGAACATATTGATTGTTATGAAAAAAGTGTTTTTTGTTGAATAATAAAAAAGATAATAAAAATAAAAATATCATACAATACATATAATATTAAGGACAGAAAACAGTACCACTACCAAGAATCTCATACCATTCCCTTATATGCCTGTCTCATACACATTTAACTTTGGTATATTGCCTTTGTTACATTTAATGGAAAAATATTGGAATGTTACTGCTGACAATAGACCCAGTTTTCTTTGATTATGTTTTTTCCAAATACTATCCCTTTTTCAACACTCTGCGTGGTTGACATTCATGTGTTCTCCCACATGTGAGAACATTTTTATATTTGTACATTTAGCAACAGTCATTGGCCACTCCAGTTTTTGTGAAGTTATGCATTCCCAGTCTTCATCATCTATCTTTACCTCTGGTGTCCTATATTCCCCTATCCCACCTCTTTCAGCTTTACTCACAGATGTCTTTGTTCCATGTACTTACAATATTGTGCTACTATTACACTGTATTATGCTATTTCTGGATCTATACAATCAGTCCTGCTGAACATTTCTGTAGCCCTTCAGCATCAAATGCCTAATCTATATCCTCTTTCTATCTCCTGGTAGTCTGTGTTATCAGCTTTTAATTCTCAAAGTTTTCTCATTAGTGTTACTACATATTAGTGAGACCAGACACTGTCTGTCCTTTTGTTTCTGGCTAACTTCACTCAACATAATGTTGTCAAGGTTCATCCACATTATTATATGTCCCATGTCTTTGTTCTGTCTTACAGCTGCATAATATTCCATCATGTTTACATACCACACTTTGTTTATCCACTCATCTGTTGATGGACATTTGGGCTTTTTCCATCTCTTGGCAATAGTGAATAATGCTGCAATAAGTATTGGTTTACAATTGTCCATTTGTGTCTTAACATTCAGTTCATTTGAGTGCATACCTAGCAATGGAATAGCTGTGTCATATGGCAAATCTCTACATTGCTCTATGAGGAACTTCCACACTGTCTTCCAGAGTTGTTGCACCATTCTTCATTTCTACCAACAATGAATAATTGTGCTTCACCACATCCTCTCCAGCACTTGTAATTTTCTGTTTTTTGGTTAATAGCCATTCTGGTAAATATGAGATGGTATCTCATGGTTTTGATTTGCATTTCCCTAATAGCTAGTGAAGTTTAGCATATTTTCATGTTTTTGAGTCATTTGCATTTCCTTCTTGGAAAAGTGTCTGCCCATGTCTTTTGCCCATTTTTTAATTGGGTTGTTTGTCTTTCTGTTGTTGAGTTTCAGGTTTGCTTTATATATTTGGGTTATTAAACCCTTATGTGATATGTGGTTTCCAAATATTGTCTCCCATTGTGTAGGCTGCATTTTTACTTTTCTAACAAAGTTCTTTGATGTACAAAAGTGTTTGATTTTGAGGAGATCCCATCTGTCTATTTTTTCTTTTTTGCTCATGCTTTGGGTGTAAGGTCTAGGAAAACACCTCTTATCATGATATCTTTAAGATAGTGCCCTGCATTGTCTTCTAGGAGTTATATGGTCTTAGAGCTTATGTTTAGGTCTTTGATCCAATTAGAGTTTATTTTTTGTATAAGGTGTGATTTATGAGTCTGCTTTCATTCTTTTGGAAATGGATATACTTTTCTGCAACCACCATTTATTGATGAGGCTGCTCTGTCCCAGTTGATTTGGCTTGATTACCTTATCAAAGATCAATTGTCCATAGATGCAATAATGTATTTGTGAACACTCATTTCAATTCCATTGGTTGTTATCTCTGTCCTTATGCCAGTACCATACTGTTTTGAGCACTGTAGCTTTGTAATATGCTTCAAAGACAGGTAGTGTGAGACCTCCCACTTTATTCCTCTTTCTCAAGATGTTTTTGGCAATTCAGGGCACCTTCCCCTTCCCAATAAATTTGGTTATTTGATTTTCTATTTCTGCAAAGTAAGTTGTTGGGATGTTAATTGGTGTTTCCTTGAATCTATAAATCAGTTTAGGTAGAGATCACTTCATAATTATAGTCTTCCAATCCATGAACATGATATGTTCTATTTTTATAGGTCCTGTTTGATGTCTTTTAGCAGTTTCTGGTAATCTCTTTGGTATAGTTTTCTTGTGGCCCTCATTAAGTTTATTCCTAAATACTTGATTCTTTTGTTCAGTATTGGAAATGGATTTTTTATTTCTTCCTCTTGTTGCACATTACTTGTGTGTAAGAACACTACATATTTTTGCATGTTGATCTTGTGGCCTGCCACTTTGCTGTATTTGTTGATTACCTCTGATATCTTTGCTGTATATTTTTCTGGATTGTCTACATATGGAATCATGTCATTGGCAAGCAGTTAAAGTTTTAATTCTTTCTCTCCAATTTGGATGCTTTTATTTCTTTTTCTTGCCTGATTGTTCTAGCTAGAACTTCCAGCCCAATTTTGAATAACAATGATGACAGTGGGCATCCCTGTCTTGTTCCTGATCTTAGAAGGAAAGCTTTCAGTCTCTCCCCATTGAATACAATGTTAGCTGTTGGTTTTTCATATATTGCCATTATCATATTGAGAAAATTCCCTTCTATTCATATCCCTTGAAGTGTTTTCATCAAGAAAGGATGTTGAATTCTGTCAAATGCCTCTTCTGCATCAATGGAGATGATCATGTGGTTCTTTTGCTTTGATTTATTGATGTGGTGTATTACATTAGTTGATTTTCTTATGTTGAACCAGACTTGCATACCTGTAATAAACCTCACTTGGTCATGGTGTATAACTCTTTTAATGTGCTGCTGGATTCGGTTTGAGGATATTTGCATCTATATTCATTAAAGAGATTGGTCTATAACTTTCTTTTTTTGTAGTATCTTTTTCTGATTTTGTTACTAGTGTGATGTTGGCTTCATAGAATGATTTGGGTAGTTTTTCTCCTCTTCATTTTTTTCTTGAATGCTTTATAAAATTCACATGTGAAGCTATCTGGTCTTGGGCTTTTCTTTTTTCTGAGCTTTTTGTTGACTGACCCAACCTCTTTGCTTGTGATGGTGTTGAGGACCTCTATTTCTTCTCAGGCCAATGTTGGTTGTTTATGCTTTCCTAGGAAGTTGTCCATTTTGTGTAGTGTCCAGGATTTTAGTGTATATTTGATCATAGGATTATCTAATTATCTCCTTTATTTCTGTGGGGTCAGTAGTTATGTCACCTTTCCCATTTCTGATTGCATTTATTTGTATATGCTCTCTCCATTTTTTTTGTTGTTGTTGTTAGCCTAGCTAGGGGTCCATCGATTTTGTTGATATTATTGAAGAACCACCTGCTGGTTTTGTTGATTCTTTCTGTTGTTTTCCTGTTCTCAGATTCATTTATTTCTATTCTGATATTTGTTTCTTTCTTTCCTTCTGTATGCTTTGGGGTTCATTTGCTGTTCTTTCTCTTGTTCCTCTAGGTGGACAGTTAATCGCTTAGTTTTTGCTGTGTCTTCTCTTTTAATATAGACATTTAAGTCAATAAATTTCCCTCTCAAATCTGCCTTTGCTGCATCCCATATGTTTTGATATGTTGTGTTTTCATTGTTATTTGCCTTGATGTATTTACTAATTTCTCTTGTAATTTCTTTCTTTACTAACTGGTTTTCTAAGAGTGTGTTGTTTAGTTTCCATATATTTGTGAATTTTTCAGACTTCTGCCTGTTACTTATTTCCAACTTCATTCTGTTATGATCTGAGATAGAATTTTGTATATCAATATTTTTCAAATTTTTTGAGGCTTGTGTTGTGAACCAGCATGGTCTATCCTAGAAAATATTCCATGAACACTTGAGAAGAATGTATATTCTGTTGTTGTGGGTTGTAGTGTTCTATAAATTTTGAATCTAGTTCATTTATCATACAATTCAACATCTCCATTTCCTTGTTGTTCCTCTTTCTGGATGTTCTATTCATTGATGAGAATGGTGTATTGAAGTCTCCAACTATTATTATGGAGTGATCTACCCCTTTCAGTGTTCTCAGTGTCTGCCTCATGAATTTTGGGGCACTCTGGCTTACTGCATAAATGTTTATGATTGTTATATTTTCTTTATGAATTGATACTTTTCTTACTATATAGTGTCCTACCTTGTCTCTTTTAATTGTTTTACTTTTGAAGTCTACTTCGATATCAATATAGCTACTGCACCTTTTTTAGTTGTTGTTTTCATGAAATATCTTTTTCCCACCTTTCACTTTCAGCCTATTTTTGTCCTTTGTCTAAGGAGAGTTTCTTGTAGACATCATATATATGGGTCTGGATTTTTTATCCATTCTGCCAGTCTGTATCCTTTTATTGGGGAGTTTAATCCATTAACATTTGGTGTTGTTACTGTAAGGGCAGTATTTTCTTCTATCATTTTGTATTTGGGTTATATATATAATGTATTATTTTTCCTCTATTTTTACCCTTCCTGATAATCTTCATTTATACACTCTTCTCTAATGCTCTTTCTTTCTAGAAGAGATGGTGAATATTTTCATGATTCTTAGTATGGCTCATTATATTAAGCTGTCTAGGCATCAGAACATCTTGATTAGTTTACTCTGGAACTTGTTTTCACTGTTTTACCTAGGATTTTCTTGTTGGTTGGCCTTGTTCTGTAAGCTTTTGGGTTTAGTTCAACTTATTCTACACTTTTAAATTAGATTCTGTTTTGCTGATAAGAGTTTTTCACCTCTTGTTTTTCTGTTTTTTCCCTGCCTCTATGTAGACTTTTTGTGTGGTGATGTCCTCATATATGGTCAGCTCCAGTCAGGTTTTCCTAGTGCAGAGAGGCCCAGGTCTTGTGAGGAGGGTATGGAGTTTCCTTGAAAATGGGACCCTTCTGTGGGGCTTTTAGACTCTGTTCTTCTCCTATGTTGTCCAGCAGATGGCACTTGCCAACCTGCATTTCCCCCACCAGTGTAAGGAGGTGTGGAGCCCTTAGTTCTCCAGGTGACCCTCACCCTATCAGGGAAGTGGCTGACTGAAGCTAGTTAATGAATTCCAACCCCTGTGATTGGAGTTCCCAATAGGGCTGGGAAGTTATGGTGTTTAGCAAATTTTCTCCACCACTAGACTTAGCTCTGAGAGATAAAGCAGTAAATCTTTTAAAGAATTTTAAAGAGCCCTAAGGGAATTCCCTCCTCTGGGAGCTAGCCTTCCCTGGCACTGACACTGGGATTTTTACCCTAGAATCTATGAAAGCCTACATTTCATCCCCTATTTATATAGTGCTCTCCTTGGGATACAGAGGACCCACATGGGACACATTGTTTGTTCAGCCTCTGAATTCAATGTTATTAGCAAAGTAAATCCCAGGAAGACTTCCCTGGCCCATTTATCCTGAATGTGCTGATGCCTAATGGAGTAGATTTAAGTGACACTGATTCAGACAAGTTTTGCAAATCCAGTGAAAGGCAGGTCAGTGTAAGTACACCCTGATCTGACTTTCTGCCTTTATGAGGAGAGCAACCATGTAATCTGAAGGTCATTTATTTTATTTCATTTTTTCACCAATTTAAACTTTGCTTTATTTTCTATTGATAATATTTCATTTTACTCAACCCTAGATATTAATGCATAAAGAAAATATTTCTATCTTTACATATTTTTGTAGCATTTATTCTAAGAACCAAGAAATACTCTTATGTAGTCACAGAAATATTCTCAAAACCAGAAAATTAGACTTGGTTTAGTACTAGTACTTCATCTGTAGGTCTGAACCATATCTCAACAATTACCCCAATAATTGTCCTTTATAGCAAACTAAACCTTAATTATAATAAAAATAATGAACAAACGAAGGAAGAAAAAGAAAAAAACTAACAGATCCAGGCTGAGAGCATTCATTGCATTCTCTTAATTCAAATATATATCTTTTTTCCTTTCATTTTGTCATATTTGAAGGGTGTTGAATAATTTCATAGAATGATCCTCAATTTGCATTTATAATATGATTGTTCATTAGATTGAGCTTCTAGATTTTGGGTATGAATGGCAGGAAAGGATAGTGCTGTCAGTGTGATTATTTACTCAATGTTAATTTTTTTACTCTTTTGTTTTATTTCATTTTACTTTTAACTTATTGAGAAATTAGAAAAACACAAACAACAAAAAACAATATTTCAATCAAAACAAAGCAAATGATTAGGAAAATCAAATAAACTAAAGTAAGTACTTTTCCTCAGGATCATGTTCTTAGCTTGTGTTAATGTGATATCATCAATATACATGATAAAAATCACATTTTAAATATTACAACCTGCAGTGTTAATTCAGGCCATGTATTTTCTTATGGGTCATTGCATTGTTACACAATGCTATGTTTCTTATTTTCCTGTCTTTCCTTCTAGTTCAACATACACTATCTCATATCCCATTTATTCACAGTCAAATATATATTTCTCTGCTGAACATTATATGCAGAAATTGCTACAATCAACATCAACAGGTACTGAATCTTTACCATCAATCCAAACAGGAATTCCAGTCCCAGCAGGTGCCCGATATAAAGCAGGAATTCCCAGTGCCAAGAAACCTAGGGAAATATACCTCATTTCAGCTAGATCCTTGGAAGAAGACATACTCAGACTAGGTTCTCAAAGTGCCTAGATTTCAGGTTCTTCCTGGGGAGGTGAATCTGCATGTGCTGGCCACCTGCCCATATAACAATTAGCACCAGGTTGCAAAGGAAAAGGCTCAAATACAATTTCTCCTTTCTTGGGTCAGAAAATTTAAAGGGCACCCAACAAGGGCAGGCATAGTTAGGAGGTATTGGGACCACAGAAGGATGAAGTAGCTGTATGGGGATGCTAGTGTGACCCACATGATCAGCTGTACACCTGATTCTGGTGAGCTTTTGATTCTTCCAAGAAAATTCTGTCTAAAAATTTCAAGGGGATTATCCTAGTAGGTTTTGCTGCATGAAGCTTTAAGATAAGTGCACCTCACTGAGCTGGAAACTGCCTAAACTTTCAATGTCACAGAAGTTACTGAGAGATTTGAGGTTTGGCACTGAGCACCCTGGTGCCCACTGTCCTAAAGGCCCATGTTGGGGCTTGTGCATGTGCATTCCAGGAATCTGATTGACATCAAGGAAGTTCTTGGTACCTGGGATGACTCTTCCCTGTCCACAGGTTCTACCTGAAATGATGTTCTTTCCCTGGCTGTCTTAACTCCAGGTTTTGCTACTGTATTTTGTTCCCACCTGAGATCTTTGGGCATAAAAGCTGAATGATTCTCAAGGGAATCTTGTGATTCAGTGCCACCATGGTTATGACCTCCTGTTGTATTAGTTTTGAGTGGTTTGGAGGCAAAATTTGGGAGAGGGGATGGGAATCTCAGAAAGCAGAAATGATGGTGACCAGGGAATATTTGGTTCTGGGTAAAAGAATTTTAAAGACCCCTAAGGGAAATCCCTGTTCTGGGAGCCAGCCTCCCCTGGCCATGACACTGAGAGTTTTCCCCAAGAACATGTGTATGCCCACCCAACATCCCAGTTATACATGTTGCTGTTTTTGGAAACAGAACACCCAAATTGGGCACATTGGTTGTTCACTCTCTGAATTCAGTTATTAGCAATGTAAATTCCAAGAAGCCTTCCCCAGCCCAGCCCATCTGATCCTGAATGTGCTCTTGCCCAACAGTGCCTGGTGGAACTGATTCTGAGCATTCTTCACAAATCCAGGGAAAGACAGGTCAGTGTAAGTTCATTCTAATCTAACATTCTGCATTCATGAAGAGGGCAACATTCTCATCTGAAGTTGATATATTTTATGTTATTTTTTACCAAGGTAATATTTACTATATTTTCTGATGATAATATCTCATTTTTCTCAACCATAGATAATAATGCATAAAAAGTGTTTGTCTTTATATATCTTGTAGCATTTCATCTAAGAACAAAAAGTTATCTTGTGTATTCACAGAAAGATACTCACAATCATAAAATTATCTTGGTGTAGCACAAATATGTGATCTACTGGCTTTATCTATATCTCACAAATTACCCAAATAATTTCATTTTAGCAAGCAAAACATTAATAATAATAATAATGACAGAAATGAAGGAAGAAAAAGAAAACAGCAACCTAAGAGGTTCAGTCTCTTGGCGTACATTGCATTCTGTTGTCAGGTGCATATATTCACTTTAATCCAAGTAAAAATGTCTTTTTTCCTTCATCTTGACATATTTGAAGACTGTTGAAGAATCATTTTATACAAGTTCCTCAATTTGCATTTATTCCATATTTGTTCAATATTAGATTGAGCTCCTGGATTTTGGGCATGAAGGGCAGAAAAGTATGGTGTCATCAGTGTGATTATTTACTCAATGTTAATTTTTAACTTATTTTTGTTTTATTTTCATTTTATTTTAACTTTATCAGAAAATTGAAAACATTGCACAAAGAACACCATATTTCAAACAAAACAATGCAAATGATTATGAAAAGCAAATAACCTGGTGTAACTACTCTTCCTCAGCAACATGTTCCTACCATGCATTAATGTGGTATCTTCAATGTAGTTGATTAACATGACATTACAAAATATTATAAACTGTACTTTAATTCAGGCCATGTAGTTGCTTTTGGGTCATGTTCATTGCTACACACTGCTATGTTACTTATTTTCCTGTCTTTGCTTCTAGCTGCATATTCACTACTTCATGTTCCACTTATACATTTTCAAATATATATTTCTCCACTGAACATTATATGCAGGGATTGCTACAATTAACACCAACAGTTACTGAATGTTTTCCATCAATGCAAATAGGAATTCCTGTCCCAGGAGGTGCCCAGTTCACAGCAGGAATTCCTAGCGCTAAGAGACCTTGGGAAAGAAACTTCAGTTCAGCTAGAACCAGGGGAGAAGACATTCTCAGACAAGGATTTTACATTGGCCTAGATTTCAGGCAGTACCCTGGAAGGCACATGCACAAGTGCCAAGCAACCTGCACACATAACAATGAGCACAAGGTTGCTAAGCTAAAGCCTGAAATACAATGGCTCATCCTGGTGTCTGAAAATTTAAAGGGCAGCCCAAGAGGGATGGCATTGGTGTAGGAATTGTGGTCCCAGCAGTCTGAATTAGCTCTATGGGGATGCATCTTCATCTCATTTGATCAGCTGCACACCTGATCCTGGTGAGCTTTTGACTATCCCAAGATTCTCTCGAAAATTCCAGGAGGCTTCCTGGTAGGATTTGGCTGTTTGAGGCATTAAGATAAGTGTGCCTGACCAGTTGGGGCCTGCCTAACTTTTTCAATGGCATAGAAGTTACAAATAGATTTGAGGTTTGGGGCTTAGCATCCCTCGTACTCACTGTGAACAGGGCCCATGATGGGGTATGTGCATGTGCATTCCAAGAAACTGCTTGATATTCAAGGAAGTTTTTGGCATCTGGGATGAGTCCAACCTGTTATCAGGTTCTACCTGAAATGATGTTTGTTTCCCTGGCTGTCTTAATGCCAGGGTTTACTGCTCTATTTTGTGCCTGCCAGATGGCTCTGTCTGTGCATAGATGCCAAATGGCTTTCAATGAGTCTGGTGATGAAGTGCCAAAATTGTGATGACCTTTAGTGTATTAATTTTTGGTGGTTTGGAGGCATAATTAGGGAGGGGGAGGGGACTCCCAGAAGGCAGGAATGATGGGGCCACAGAATATTGTTTGTTTTGGGGTCCAAGAATTTTAAAGAGCCCTAAGGGTACTCTCTCCCATAGGATAAATCCTCCCCTAACCTGACACTGTGGGTTTTCCCCTAGATACTGTGAAATCCCACCTGCATCCCCCTTATACATGGTGTTGCACTTGGAAGGCAGAGCACCCAGATGGGGCACATTGTACAGCCTCTGAAATCAATATTATTAGCAGAGTAAACTTCACAACTGTTTCCCTGGCCCATCTGATACCAAATATACTATTGTCCTATAGATTAGCTTCAGCTGACACCTGATACTGATCATTCTTTGAAAATCCAGTGAAAGGCAGGTTACTGTAAGTTCACCATGGTCTGAAACTCTGCTTTCATGAGGAGGGAAACCACCTCATCTGAGCTGATTTAATTAATTTTTTTTCACCAAGAGAAAATTTGCTTTATTTTCCATTGACAATATCTCATTTTTCTCAACCATGGGTATTAGTGCATAAAAGATGTTTCTATCTTATATATTCTTGTAGCATTCCATCTAAGAACAAAGAAATTCACTTGTTTACTCACAGAAAGATTCTCAAAATCAGGAAATTGTCATTGATGTGGTACCCATACCTCATGTATTGGCCTTATCCATATCTCATCAATTACCCCAATAATGTCCTTTATACCAAGCAAAAACCTTAATAATAATAATAGTAATAGAAATTAAGTAAGAAAAAGAAAAAAATAACTCTAATATCATATCATACATTGCATTCTGTTGCAACGTATATATATTCACATTAATCTGATTGTACATCTTTTTTTCCTTCATCTTGGTATATTTTAAGAGTGTTGAAGAATCATTTTACAGAATGTTCTTTAATTTGCATTTAGTCCATATTTTTTCATGATTAGATTCAGTTTCTGGATTTTGGGCATGAAAGAAAAGTATCATGTCTTCATTGTGATTATTTATTCAATGTTTTTTTAATTTTTTATTTTATTTCATTTTATTTATCAAAAAATTACAAACATCACACAAACCCAAAATTCCATATTTAGAACAAAGCAAATGATTAAGATAAACAAATAACCTCAATTAACTACTCTTCCTCAGCATCATGTTCCTAGCTTGCATTAATGTGATAACTTCATTGTAGGTGATTAAAATTACATTTCTAATATAAAATGTACGGTTAATTAAGGCCATGTATTTTTTTACAGGTCATGTGTATTGCTACACACTCTATTTTACTTAATTTCCTGTTTTCCTTCTAGTTTCATATACATATATGTATATGTATATATTTCTGTCAAAAATTATGTGCAGAAATTGCTACAATCAACACCAACTGTTACTGGAAATGTTCATCAATCCAAATAGGATTCCTGTCCCAAAATGTGCCCAATATACAGCAGGAATTCCCAGCCCAAAGAAACCTCAGGAAAGATACCTCATTTCTTATAGAACTTGGGAGAAAACAACCTCAGACAAGTTTCTCACACTGGCCTAGATATCAAACATTTTCTTGAAGAGTATGTGCATGATCATTGAGCAACAAGCCAATATAACAATGAGCACCAGGTTTCTAAGCAAAAGCCTGGAATAAAATGGCTCCTTCTATGGTCTGAAAATTTAAAGGACACCGAAAATAGACAGGCATTGTTTGGAGGAATTGGGGCCCTAGCAGTCAGAAGTAATTGAATGGGTATGCTTCTTCAGCCCACATGATCAGCTGCACACCTGATCCTGGTGAGCTTTTGATTATCCCAAGAAGATTTTGTCGAAAATTCCCAGAGGTATTCCTGGTGGCTTTTGGCTGCTTGAGACATTACAATAAGTTGGCCTGAGTGACTTGGGACCTCCCTAGCTTTTATAGTGGCACAGAAGTTACCCATAGGTTTGAGGATTGGGGTTAGCAACCCTGGTGATCACTGTGAGCAGGGATCATGTTAGAGCATGCACATGTGTAATCCAAGAAACCACTTGATACCAAGGAAGCTTTTGGCACTGGACATGAGTCTGAACTCTCGACAGGTTCTAACTGAAATGATGTTTGTTTCCCCAGCTGTATTAACAGCAGGGTTTGCTGCTTTTTTGTGCCTGCCAGACCCTCTGTCTAGGCACAAGGGCTGACAGGCTTTCAAGGGAGTCTGGTGATGCAGCATCAAAATTGTGATCTGTTGTTGTATTAATTTTGACTGGGTTGGAGGTATATTTTCAGAGTGGAGGGGACTCCTGAAAGGCAGGAATGATGGTGTCCACAGAATATTATTTGTTTCTTGGTCTAAGAATTTTAAAGCTTTTAGGGTATTCCCTGCTCTAGAATCAATCCTCCCCTAGCCTGACACTGAGAGTTTTCCCCTAGATACTATGAAATCCCACCCTGAATCTGCTTTATACATGGTGGTGTCCTTGGGAGACAGAGAACCCAGATGGGGCACATTTTATAGCCTCTAAAATCAATATTATTAATAAAGTAAATTCCATATAGACTTCCCTGGCCCCTCTGGTCCCAAATGTGCTGATGTACAATAGATTAGCTACTGGTAACACAGATACTGACCATTCTTTGCAAATAGAGTGAAAGGCACATCAGTGTAAGTTCACCATGATCTGACCCTCTGCCTTTATGAGGAGGGCAACCACCTCATCTGAAGTTGATTTATTTTCTTTATTTTTTCAGAAATTTAACATTTGCTTTATTTTCTGTTGATATATCCCATTTTCCTCAACCATGAATATTAATGTGTAAACAAAATGTTTCTATCTTTGTATATTCTTGTAGCATTTCATCTAAGAAAAAAGAAATTCTCTTATGTATTCACAGAAAGATTCTCAAAATCAGAAAATTATCCTTGGTGTAGTACTAGTATATCACTTATAGGCCTTATCCATATCTCACCACTTAGCCCCAATAATGTCCTTTATAGCAAGCAAAACCTCAATAATAATAAGGATAAAAATGAAGGAACAAACAGAAAAAGAAACTAATAGGTCCGGTCACAAAGCATACCTTGCATTCTGTTAATCCAAATATAAATCTTTTTCCCTTCATCTTGATATATTTGAAGAGTGTTGCAGAAACACTTTATAGAATTTTCCTCATTTTGCATTTCTTCCATATTTCTTCCTGATTACATTGAATGTCTGGATTTTGGCATGAATGGCAGAAAAGTATGTTATTCTCAGTGTGATTATTTGTACAATGTTAATGTTTTACAATTTTCTGTTTTATGTCATTTTATTTTTAACTATCAAAAATTTAAAAACATCACACAAACAACAAAACACCATATTTGAACCAAAACAAATAAATTATCAGATCCCAGAGAAAGAATATAAAATATAGAGGGAATTTCTGACCCAGGGACCCTGCAGCTTATCTTATAGAAACCAGATGCATCATAAAGTATGGGTTGAAGTCTGTTTTAGAAATTCAAGTCATCATGGTGCCTCAACCCCCAAAAGACAGATAAGGCAAGATCAGATATGTCAATAAGATGAATGACCATAAGCATGCAGAAAAGACCTGCTGTGAAAGAAGGGAACAGACTCTGTCTCTCTGTTCCAGCAAGAAGTTCTTTATTTGCTTTCTAATGCAAGGTTGTCTTCCATAAGCATTCTTTGGACTATGTGATTGTTTTCCCATTTCACAAGGGAACTCTGTTTTTTCTAAAATTACAAAACTGACACATTTACAGCTTTGGGGAACAAACTTCAGGGTCATAATAACCTTGATTATAATCTCTTCTAGGCATGGTGGGAGGCAGAGGCATGGAGGGAACCCAGCATCATTCCTTATCTTAGTTGCCTGCCTTCAGACACACACAGCCTTGGCCTCCTCCAAACCTTTTAGGAGGTGGCCTCCCTGACTGACTTTCCAAGCCAGGAAACCTTCCATGCCTCCACATCTCCCCCCCTTTTTTATGATTACAATGTTGGTTGATGATAAAGACACCATTGTTAAGCGTACTATGGGAGTTCTTGGTAGTGTGACAACTTTTTATGCTGGTCCACCCACACCACAGCCCTAGAAGCAAAACATAAAATATAGCACTAAGTAAGAGTCATTTAGCTAGAGAGGGTAGAGAAAATATATGACCCCAAGAGCTTGGGTCTAGCCATTGCAAATGGTTTTGTAGGGTGTTGATAGATTTGGTTTCCTCTTCATTGATTCAGGTGGCATGGAGCATTTCTAAAATTTGTGATTTTAGATTATTCATGTCACTACTTAAATTATCATGAAATCCTCTCCACAATTGTTTTTTAACATCATTTCAAGTGTGATGTGTATTATTCCATTGCAAAGGGGTTACACATATAGATGTCATTTGCCAATTACATTTCAAGGTAAGGTGCCAGGCAAGAGCCTCCTGCTGTTCACCTACAAATTCAACTGCAGACTCTAGGGCTTGGAGTCAGGTCAGAATTTTCTGATCAATGCTTTGTTGGGTAATAAATTGTTGACTAACATTCTGAATTGCAGAATTTACAAATTGAGCTGTTTGCACAGTTTGGGAGATAGCTACTATGGAAGCAGTGGCAGAGTGGTCCCCTCTATTTTCAAGATGTAGAGCTCAGGAACTGGATTCAGCTCCATTCATGCCATGCCATGGTTTGATGCATCTCATGGGGACCCACTGGGGACCTGCTTATGTGGAAACACATGCATATCCCTGTCCCCAGGTTAATAGGGGCACTGGTTCTTTTCAGTGCCCTGTTTGTACATTTTTCCATAGCACAGGAGGTTTCACCATTTCATGTTTTTTTTTTTGGTTTCACATGATGCACGGAAATGGCACTGTGCTGCTGTCAGCCTGTCATCTGCAGGTTTAAAAAATTAAGGACAAAGGACTTTAGCTGTTCTTGTGGAGGGTTCCATATTCTCCCCTTTTTGTTTTAAAAGACAGGTTTTTAGGGTGTGATGAGTATGTTTAATGATGGCTTGTCTGGTAGGATTAAGAGGAATATTTGTAATATGGTGGAAAGACTATTGGGTACAAAAAATGCAGAAGCAAGAAGTGTAGGTAGGGTTATTGTTAGTTTTGAGTTGCTGAGCCTGACTGAGAACAGCAAAGGCATATAATAAAAAACAGCAGACATGAGCAGCAGTTTTACTGGAGAGAGGAAGAGCATAAAGGAAATGGGAGTGAGTATGGAATGGACTATGTGCAAGAACATAGCATAGTAAAGCAAGACATTTTTATTATGTTTGAGAGGAGTTAAGATAAAGGCAGTTTTTTATTTATATGTATGCTGAAGTAGAAGCAGAGTTTATAAGTTTTTTACTTACAGAATTTATATATATATATATATATATATATATATATATATACATATATATATATTAATTTTATATTGGAATTAGAAGTGTTGTAGTAGATGTTGTGGCAACAAATTCGATGACTTTTTTTCAGTTTTTTATGCTTGGGACATGGTGTTGATTATTGACAGTTCTGTTTTTAAGGAACTTTGATGGCAGAATTTAAATTTTTTTTAATTACAATTGCTGATAAAGCATGGCAGAATTATTTTGCTTCTTTTTAAAAGTCTTTTTGTTGTTGAAGATGAAGCTTTAATTTGTAGCTAACTGCAAGCACTTTTGGAAAAGCATTAGATTAAAATAGTGTAACTTACACAGAAATTTAGCTGTTTTCATGACAGAAAACACTATAAAAATAATTAAAATTATAACTAGCAGTATTACATTGTTGTTTGATGTTATGCACATCAGTAACCAAAGAAGGTTAGAAGTTTTTAATTTTTATAACATTGTCTAAACATTTTTTTGTAACTTATAACATATTATATGAATTTAATCATTATTAGCACTTCATTTTTTTCAAGGTGAATGAATAGATTCTTTGTAACTATTGGGAATAAAAAGATATCTTTTAGGGCTTGACCTTGAGAAAGCAAAACGTTAAAAGCTGTTAGGTTTGAAACAGTATATTTTTTTGCTATATAACTAAAGTTAAGGAAAATACTTAGCTCTTCTAAAAGTGAGAAGACAATATTTTTAAACTACCAAGGACATGATAAAGTTAACATGAAATGAAAGAAGTTATTTTGACAAAACCATTTTTTTTTGCTCTTTAAAAATTAATTCATATTAAAAGTTACTAAAATGATTTTGGAAATTGTTTTCAAGCAAAATTTTACAACATACAATTATGATGAGAAGTAGGATAGAAGCAGGAAGAGAGTGGCTTGGTTGATAGTAAAACATCAAGAGTATATTATGTGAGTTATTAGGCGCATACATACAACATTGAATATTAATTACTGCTTTAGGTGGTGGTTAGAATATTTAATGCTATTTTGTTTTACAAAACCACTTTTTTTCTTTAAGTTGTGAGGTTCTATTGCTAAGCAGTTATTACCAGTTTTTACCATTTTCTAACTTTGACCACAGAAATAATTGTTTCCATAAACTTTTTACACCTTTTTGTATCTATTTTTTAACTTTGACTAAAGAAATAAATTTCCCCCTTCAGAAACTTTCTGCAACTTTCCGTATCCATGTTTCTGCAAACTTTTTATAGCCTTCTGTATTTATTTTTTAACTTTACACAAATAAATTTCTCACTTCACAAACCTTCTGCAACTTCCTGCATTCATTCAGGCTTTATCTCACATTCTTAATCAATTATTTAGAACAAAATCACTTTCTCTTTCCCTTTAATTAGAAAAACATTCTTTATACCTTTTATACAACATGCTATTACCATTAAAATCAAACTTGCCAGAACAATGCCAAACATTCAAAACACTTTAGTTAATGCATTCTGAAACAGCAATAAACAATTTTTGGCAGAGATTAATGGAATGTATGGGTGTTACATTGTTCCAGTACAGGATGCAAAGAATTGTTAAGAATAGGAATTTGCTTTTTGTGTTCCTCATCCTGCAAAGGCAGAGGAGGTGGAGGTAAAGGAGGAGAGGGCTCGGCTGTTTCCATTACCTCTCCACCACCTTTATTGACTGGTGGTAGAGGGGCTGATGGTTTTGGAGGTGGAGGATTAGTATTAGAGACATTGGTAGTGCCTTCCACAGGCATTTTAGTCTCAACAATATGAAGAGGGGCCAGGGCAGTGAAGACAAGAGTCCATGTAGTAAAGGTTTTAGAGGAGACTTTCTGTTCCTATTCAAAGTCTTGCTTCAGATTGTGCCCAATACACTCCCAAACATTAAGGTTTAATTTGCCTTCATTAGGAAACCAAAGATTATGCTGAACATCATGTAAAAAAGGATGCAAAGTGTCCTCAGAGACAGAAGCTCCACTAGCCTGCAGCAGCCATTGTAGGGTTAACACATACTGGCACTGGGGAACAGTAAGAGACTGGCCCATAATGATGCATGGCTATAACTACTGAACCAACATGAGACAAAATTGCTTGTACTTACTGTGCAACTTCCAAACATCGTGGTCAGGATTGGAATGCCCCATGTTGGGCACCAACTGTGAAAGAATGGAGCCAACTCTATCTCTTTGTTCCTGCAAGAAGTTCTTTATTTCCTTTTTAGTACAAAGTTATACAGCATAAGCATTCTTTGGATTGTTTTCCCATCTCACAAGGGAACTGTGTTTTTTCTAAAATTACAAGACTCACATCTTTACAACTTTGGGGAACAAACTTCAGGGTCATAATAACCTTGAATATAATCTCTTCTAGGGAGGGTGTGAAGCAGAGACATGGAGGGAACACAGCATCTTTCCTTATCTTAGTTGCCTGCCCTCAGGCACACACAGAGGTGGCCTCCTCCTAACCTTTTAGGAGGTGGCCTCCCTGACTAACTTTCCAAACCAGGAAACCTTCCATGCCTCCACAGCCTGCTCCCTCCACATAGATAGTACATCTGAATTTCAAAGAAGAGTAGTGAGTTAGAACCCTAGCAACCAATTAACTCAAGAGTTGATGAGCCCACACCGAATCAGGGCATAGGACACCACTCAATAGACACCCTTCCCTCCCAACCCCCTTCCATTCAAAGATGGTTTTTTCTTTTAAAAATGCTGCTCTCAGGGAGCTGGAGCCATTTTCTTTCTTTTTGCTTGCTCCCACCTGCTTCTTTCCTCTAATAAATCCTAAACTTTCTACTTAAAATTTTGACTTCCTGCATTGTCCACAGAGTTGTTCTTGAACAACCCTGACCTAATATCTGGTGCCATGACTTGGATTGGATGTTCAACTGAGGCTTTAGTCTCCAGCCCCTTAGGGGTAACAGGACAGCCTCTCAGTAAACCCTGTTCAGAAGACTGACTATGGTTTGAGTTTCCCAGCCCCTCAGGGCAATGGGACAGCCTTCCAGTTGACTACATTCCCTGAACTACACAGTTATTCAAGTTTCCATGCATTCAGTGTCTTGAGTCCATCAACTCAAACCACCTTGATGTGATGCTGGCTCATCCTCATGGCTTTCAAATATCTACAAACAATTCAGCCCTAGGTAAGTGACATTCTTCTTCCCAGATCCTCCCCTCAAGAGTTTTTTTTTTTGGTGGCCTGGGGACATTTTGGCCCACTGTAACACAGCAACCAACTTCTTAAGCTTAAAAATCTGAGCACTCAGTCAAAACTCCCCAATGCTCCAGGAGCATTTTTCCCCATTGCAGCAGTCAAAGTAACTCAAGGGACACCTTGAGTGAAAGATTACATGCAATTTCCTGATCCCCAATGACAAACTGGGGATACCTGCTTTTGTTGTTGCAATGGATCATGTGGATCTGGGTTGTTAGCCTCACTTGAACAAAATTTTGGGTGGCATCTGTTACCCTCCAAGGGAGAAGGGAGACCATGAGTGTCTCAGGGCAACCTCCATAAGCCTTTCATGAGCATAGCCCCAATTCATGTCAGCCTTATCCAGGGAGACTGTAAGCCTCTAAAGGAGAACGGGGACCATGAGTGTTTCATGGGCAATCTCCATAAGTTTCTGATGAGCAAAGTTCCCCAACAGACAACAAGCCTCTTAAATTCAGGGAGACCATAAGCCTCTAAATGAGCAGGGGGACCATGAGCCTCTCATGGGTGATCTCCATAAGCCTCTGATGAGCAAAGTTCCCTAACAAACAAGCCTCTTAAATTTCTTAAATTATCATGGGTAGTATCCAGTCACTTTTAAGTGACTCCAAACCTGAATTTCCTCCTAAATCTACTCCCCTTGAATGTTTACTCCACAATCTCAATAAACTTCAATTAAAAGGGGAAGTAAAACCAAGAAAAAAAGTATCCATTTTTGTAATACAATTTGGCCACAATTTACTCTAGAACAACAAAATGTTGGCCCGAAAATGGCACTTTCAATTGGCAAATTCCCACTGAACTTAATAATTTTATTCAGCACAATGGCAAATAGTCTGAAGCTCTTTACTCTTAAGCTTTCTAAACTCTTCAGTCCTGGCTATATTTGTGCCACTCTGTCACTTCCCACTAAATCCTCCTCCTTCATAAGACACCTTCTGCTCCCCCTATTCAGAAATTGTAAAAACCCCCTAACCCTGAAAAGCCTTTAAACAGCTTCTGCTCCTTTCACCCTGTAAACCATCCACCTCCTGACTGTATTTCTCCTTCCATTCTTCAACCCCTTCTGCTCCCCTCCCCTTTTCCTAAACCCGTCCCTTCCCAAACCTACCCCCATCCCTAATAAGCCCTCTCTTAACTCAAATAGTCCTCTTCCTGATTCCTCTCCAAACTCTTCCACTTCCCTCCCCTCTTCTTCTCCTCCCATACCTAACCCTACCCCTAGTAAGTCCTCTCCTACCTTAGCCCCCCAACTTTTGTCCCTCTCTCCTGGACTCTACCCAAACTCCCCAACCCCTTTCACCTCCTTTCACTCACATGTTCCTTCTCCTTTCAAACTTAAGCCAAATTAAAAAATGGCTCATGTCCTTCTCAGCCAGTCCAACCAAATTTACAAAAGAATTCAAATAGATGTATCAATCAATTACTTGGTAATCACTGTGGTAAACCTAGAGTTTGTAAAAAAAAAAAAAAATAAGAAAGTACTTTGCCATGTAGCTAATTAAGTTGAGAAAACTTCTAGTAACCACAAAGCAAAGGCTTTAGCCCATATCCTCCTAAAATGTTCCACACCTGCTGAAGAAGCTGCCTTGTGGCCCATAAAAGGTAAACATAGAAGAGCAGTCATGGAATGGCAAATAGCAAAAACATTAAAAATCTCTCTCAAATACCCTAATTTAATAATTGTTATACAAGACTATAAAGATTATTTGCAGCTTCAGTCTCATTCAGTAAGATAGTAATAAACATATACATAAAGCCATAATTCCTGTAAAGAATTTAACAAAATTAACAAAACAAAATACTTTCATGAATTTCAAATTCATGCAAAGTTAAATCATTGTGTGTTTTAAAAAAATGTAACACCTATACATTCCATTAATCCCTCCAAAAATTGTTTATTACTGTTTCAAAATGCATTAACTAAAGGGTTTTATATATTTAACATTATTCTTACAAGTTTAATTTTGGTGGTGATAGCATGTTGTATAGAGGGTATAAATAATGTTTTTCTAATTAAGGGGAAAAGGAAGTGGCTTTGTCCTAAATGACTGATTATTTAGGAACGTAGGATGAAACCTGAATGTATACAGAAAGTTGCAGATTTGTGAAGTGGGAAATTTGTTTCTGTAGTCAAAGTTAAAAAATAGATACAGATAGCTGTAAAATGTTTGTGGAAAAATATTTCTGTAGTCAAAGTTAGAAAATGGTAAAAACTAGTAATAACACTACTTAACAATAGAACTTCACAACCTAATGGAAAAAAGTGGTTTTATAATACAAAATAGCATTAAATATTCTAACCACAACCCAAAGCAGTAATTAATATTCAGTGTTGTGGGTATGTGCCTAATAATTCACAAAATACAAACATTCCTCACCATACTGCAAGATCCTCATGTTACTGTCTCCTGACGTTTTACTATCAACTCAACCACTCTCTTCCTACTTCTCCTATCCTACTTCTTGTAATGGTAATTGTGTATTGTAAAATGTTTGCTTAAAAACAATTTCAAAAATCCTTTTTTACCTTAATATGAAAATAGAAAAAAATGTACTTTTATTTAAAAAAGTTTCCTGAGATTATTGAGATGTTATTTTTAGTAAGAAGGTATAAAAAATGTTTTCCTGAATAATCAATGTAAAAGGCAGAAAGTCTGTTTTATCAAAATAAATTATTGCACTTTATGTTAACTTTATCATATCCTTGGTTGTTTAAAAATATTGTCTTCTCAATTTTAAAAGAGCTAAGTCTTTTTCCTAACTTTATTTAAATAAAAAATACTGTTTCAAACCTGATAACTTTTAACATTTTGCTTTCTCAAGGTCAAGCCCTAAAAAATATCTTTTTATTCCCAACAGTTACAAAGAATTTGTTCTTTCACCTTTGAAAAATATGAATTGCTAAAAATGGTTAAATTCATGCAATATGTTATAAGTTGCAGGAGAAAGTTTTAAACAATTTTATAAAAATTAAAAACCTCTAACCTTCCTTTAGTTACTAATCTGCATAACATCAAACAACAATATAGTACTCCTAATTATAATTTTATTTATTTTCAAAGTGCCATCTGTCACAAAAACAGCAAAATTTCCTTGTAAGTTATATTATTTTTCTCTAATGCTTTTTCAAAAGTGCTTGCAGTTAGCTACAAGCCAGAGCTTCATCATCAACAGCAAAGAAAATCTTTTAAAAAGAAGCAAGGCAAATATATATATTATGTTCTACCCATTATCTAACATAATCCTAGTAAAAATGTAAAGAAAAATTAGACCTCTGATTTAATTGAAGTGCTTGCATGTTTAAAACAGGCTCCTAGTACTGTGCCTGCATACCCTCTCACCATCAGTTATTGGTGAGACCAGTTTCTGTGGTCTCTAGAACTACAGTGGGGTCAACCACATCACATGAACATGCTCCACAAGTAGATGGGAACATGCTGTTACTGCAAACACTTTTTATTACAGACACCTTTACCTCTGTCTCCCAGAAAAGACTTGATCACTTTGGCTTTTTGGTGGACACTGCCTCCAGACTGGCTCTGCTGCATGGTGCCAGTGGGTGCTGTGAAACAGTCAAATAGAACCCAGGAGCCCACAATCCTGTTTCCCAGGCCAATGATGCTGCACTACCACAACTGTACAAAGAAGATACCTCCCAGAGCTATAATTGTCAGTGTGATGTGGTTAAAACCTAAAATCATAACACTAAGGCCTGCTCCTGTGAGGGGACAGCACGTATGGTATTGTAAGCTTAACATCCAATGCAGCTTAGGAAAAAAAACTTAAGCATTAATTACCATTAAGTGCTACACATATATACCAAATAAATATAGTAGTGTCTATTCAATATTAGATCATATGCAGGATAATAATAGTCATGTTAAAATTATAGTAAACTAAATACATTTCCTAAGTGGTTAATAAATTTACTATGAAATAGAAAATAGCCCTTATTACCATGGTTTTTATTCTGCTTGTCATTTGTTTGCCTTGCTGTTGCCTTATTGTATCTGTGAGGTTATGTCCCAGAGCATCTTCCAGATTAATATAAGAACCTCTTCACCCTTGCTCAGCAAGAAACAGTTACAAGAAATCCCCTGCCCACTTTCCATTTTATAGGAGATGCTCAGAAGATACCATTTATTAAAAATAAGAAAATGTCTCATAAAAGGGGGGGGTTAATAGCTGGATAAATAAAAGATATTCAATATAATTCTTTAGCTAAAAATGGTTAGTATAGTCCTCAATAGCCAGTAGAGGGGAAAAAACCCAAAACTGTTTATTAAAATCACTTCACTGAAGCAGTTTTAAGTTATTCTAACCATGAAAAGCCCATGTTAAAATAACTTGCTCTTGCTCTAATCTAAACAACAAAAACTTATTCTCTATTCCCAAAAACTTTCCCAGTATTGCCTGTGGTAAGATATAAGGGATGTAACCATATAGTCTCATAATCAAGACCTTAAAAAGCAAGCATAAATGAGGGGAAGACCTAAAATTAGCAAAAGATGCTAACCAGACAGCTTTCTTTCTTCTATTTTTTTCCTTTCTGCTTTCTTCTGGCTTCTGGCCATTTGTCTGTTTGAGGTTATAAAAACCATATCAAGGCATTAAGAAAACAAAAACAATTTTTAAATAATTTAGCTAAAGTAGTCATACGAAATAAAAGAGCACTAAACATTCTGACCACAACAGCAAGAAGAACTTGTGCAATATTAAATAAAACCTGTTATTTTTTACATCAGTACTACAGGACAAATCAAACAAAACTTTCAATTACTAAAACAAAATATAAACATAATAAAAGACAGTCTAGCAAATGTAGGCAACTCCTGGTTAAGAACTTTCTGTCAAATTTTCTTTCATTCTTTTCTGTGCCTCTACAAGCTATTCTGCTGCCCCTTATCAAGCCATTAATTATTCTTGTGTTGATTTTCCTTTTTGCTCCTTGTCTATTACAATGTCTAATTAAATTTATCAATAGGTCAATAGCAGCCGTGACTAACCCGCAAAATTCTGAAAATATACTCCTGTTGCAACAAAAATTCAAGAATTTGCTCCTGCCACAGCAAAAGCATCACTATCAGCCTGTACCATTGGAAGATGCTGAAACATCAATTTAATAATGCTAAAGCTTAGTTAAAGACAGCTATCCCCCAACTATGTCCCCACACAGCTGGAAGAAGCTAAAGAAAGAACACAATGCCTCTGCTCCCTCCAAAGGTTGCCTTGAGCTAAGTTAAAGCCTTAACCCAAATTTAACCCCAATGTTTGCCAATTTTATTAAAAGCAAAAGGCAGGAATGTCAGATCCCAGAGAAAGAATCTAACATATAGGAGGAATTTCTGACCCAGGGGCCCCTCAACTTATCTTATAGAAACCAGATGTGCCATAAAATATGGGTTGAAGGCTGTTTTAGAAATCCCAGTCATGGTGGTGCCTCAACCCCCAAAAGGCAGATAAGGCAGGATCAGATATGTACATAAGATGAATGACCATAAGCATGCAGAAAAGGTCTGCTCCCTTCACATAGGTAGTACATTACATTTCAAAGAATAGTAGTGAGTTAGAACCCTAGCAACCAATTAGCTCAAGAGTTGATAAGCCTACACCCAATCAGGGCACAGGACACCACTCAGCAGAATGCTTCCCTAGCAATCCCCTTCCCTCCCATTGTGGTTTTTTTCTTTAAAACATGCTGCTTTCAGACAGAGAGCTGGAACCATTTTCTTTCTTTTTGCTGGCTCACATCTACTTTCTTCCTCTAATAAATCTTAAACTTTCTACTTAAAACATTGACTCATTGCATTGTGTGGATTCTTGAATGACTCCACCCTAACACAAATGATTAAGGAAAACAAATAACCTAAAATAACTACTCTTCCTCAGCCTCATGTTAGTAGCTTGCATGAATGTGGTATGTTCAATGCAGTTGATTAAAATTACATTTCCAATATCAAAAAATATACTTCTAATTCAGATCCTGTATTTTCTTATGGATCATGTGTATTTCTACACACTCCTGTGTTTTTTATTTTCCTGTTTTTCCTTCTAGTTATATATATACTACTTCATGTCCCACTTACCTACTTTCACATGCATATTTCTCTGCTAAATATTATGTGCAGAAATTGCTACAATCAACACAGATACTAAAGCAATTCCTTCAATACCTATCCCAAGAGATATCCAACATACAGAAGGAATTCCCAGTGCTAAGAAACCTCATGGAAGAAGGCTCATTTCAGCTAGAACCTGGGTAGGAAGTCCTCAGACTGGATTCTCAAAGTGGCCTAGTTTTCAGGCAGTTCCTTGGAAGGGACATGCACAAGTGCTGAGCCTCCCACACACCTAACTGTGCACCAGGTTGCCAAACAAAAGCCTCAAATACCATGGCTTCTTCTGGGGTCTGAAAATTTGAAGAGCACCCCACATAGGAAGGCATTTGTAGGAGGAAATGGGGCTGCAGATGTCTGAAGAATGTGAATGGGTTTGCTCCTGCAGCACACAGAATCATGTACATGAATGATCCTGGTGATCTTTCAACTGTTGCAAGAAGATTCTGTCCCAAAATTCCCAAGGAACCTTCCTGTTTGGTTTTGGCACCTTGTGGTTTGAAGATAAGTGTGCATAGCTGAGTTAGGGCTTTCTTAACATTCAATGGCACAGAAGTTACTGATGGATTTGATATTTGGCGCTTAGCATCCATGGTGCTCACTGTGAGCAGTGTCTGTGATGGGACATTGGTGTGTGCATTCCAAGACACCACTTGATATCAAGGAATGTTTTGGGAACTGGGATGAGTCTGCCCTGTCCACAGGTTCTATCTGAAAGTATGTTTGTTTCCTTTGCTCTCTTATTGCCAGGGTTTGCTGCTGTAATTTTTCTCTGCCAAAGGTCTCTGGGTATAAAGGGTGACTGACTATTAAAAGTGTCCAGTGATTCAATGCCAAAATAGTGAGAACCTCTTGTATTAGTTCATAGTGGGTGGGAAAATTGTTTGGGAGAGGTGAGGGGACTCCCAGAAGGCATGAGTGATGTTTTTCAGGGAATATTGTTTGGTACTGTGTCAAAGAAATTAAAAATTCCCTAAGGGAATTCCAGGCTCTTGGAGACAGCCTAATCTGGCCCTGACACTGAAAGTTTTCCCATACAAACTCTGAAAACCCTCCCTAATTCCCCCTTATACATGGGGCTGTCCTTGAGAGACAGAGCACCCAGATGGGACACATTGCATTTTCAACCCCTGAAATCAATGTTATTAGCAGTGTAAATTCCAATAAGTCTCCCCTGGCCCATCTGATCCTGAATGTGCTGATGCCCTATAGATTAGGTTCAGGTGACACTGGTATGGACCATTGTTGGCAAATCCAGGGAAAGGCAGGTTAGGGTATGTTCACCCTGGTTTGAACCTCTGCCTTATGAGGGGAGGGAAAACATTTGAAATTGATTTATTTTATTTTTTAACAAGTTTACATTTGCTTTAATTTCTGTTGATAATATTTCATTTTTCCCAACCATGGATATTAATGCATAAACTAATACTTCTATCTTTTATATTCTTGTAAGTTTTCCTCTAAGAAAAAAGAAATTCTCTTATGTATTCACAGAAAGATTCTCACAATCAGAAAATTAACCTCAAAGTAGTACCGTTATATCATCTGAAGGCCTTAACCATATGTCACCAATTACCCTGATAATGACCTTTATAGCAAATAAAACCTTAATAATAATAATTATGAAAGAAATCAAGGAATAAAAAGAAAAATATATTAATAGATCCATTCTCATAGCATACACTGAATTCTGTTAATTCAAATATAGGTATTTTTTTCCTTCATCATGACCTATTTGAAGAATGATGAAGAATAATTTTATACAATGTTCCTCAATTTTCATTTATTCCATATTTGTTCATGATTACATTGAGCTCCTGGATTTTGGGTATGAATGGCTGTAATGTGTGGTGCTGTCGGTGTGATTTATTCCATGTTAATTTTTTTACTAATTTTTGTTTTATTTCATTTTAACTATATCAAAAAAATCACATGCACAAAAAAAGAAACACCACATTTCAAACCAAACAAAGCAAATGATTATAGAAAACAACCTAAAGTAAGTACTATTCCTCAGCAATGTATTCCTAGTTTGCATTAATGTGGTATTTTCAATTCAGTTGATTTAAAATGATATTTCTAACATTATAAAATGTACTGTTAATTCAGGCCATGTAATTGCTTTTGAGTCATGTGCATTGGTACATACTGCTATGTTCCTTATTTTCCTCTCTTTCTTTCCTCTTCCATATACACTATTTCATTTCCAACTCACCCACTTTCAAATATATATTTCTCTGCTGAGCACCATGTGCACAAATTGTGACAATCAGCACCAGCAGTAACTGAATATTTTCCATCAATGAAAATAGGATTTCCTGTCCCAAATGGTGCCTAATACACAGCATGAATTCCAAGTGCTAAAAAAGCCTTGGGAAAGAAACCTCAGTTCAGCTAAAACTTGGGGAAAAGACATTCTCAGACTAGGTTCTCTGAATGGCCTAAAGATCACGTGGCTCCTTGGGAGGCACATGCACAAGTGATGAGCAACCCACCCACATAAAAATGAGCACCAGGTTGCTAAGTAAAAGCTTCAAATTCAATGGCTCCTTTCTGGTGTGAGAAAATTTAAAAGACACACCACATGTGTAGGCATATTTAGGGGGAATTGGGGCCCAAGCAATCTGAGGTGGCTGTATGGGAAGCTTATTCAGCCCACAGGATCTGCTGTAATGTGACTCTGGTGAGCTTTTAACTCTTCCAAGGAGATTCCAAAAACTTCCAGGGGGTGTTTCTGGTAGGTTTTGGATGCTTGGTGCTTTAAGAAAGTTCAACTGACTGAGTGGGGCCTGCCTAACCTTTCCAATGTAACAGAAGTTACCAATGGGTTTGAAGTTTGGTGATAACCTTCATTGGTGCTCACTGTAAGAAGAGTCCACAATGGGGCTTGCACATGCATATTCCAAGAAACTGCTTGATATAAGGGAAGGTTTGGGCACCTAGGATGAGTCTGCCCTGCCCACCGTTTCTACCTGAAATGAAGTTTGTTTTGTGGGCTGTATTATTGCTGGGGTTTCCTTCTGTAGTTTGTGCTTGCAGGTAGTCTCTGTCTGGGCATAAATGCTGACAGAATTTCAATGGAGTCTGAGGATGCTATGCCATAATGGTGCTGGTCTTTTGTGATATTAGTTTTGAGTGGGTTGGAGGCATAATTTGGGAGAGGTTAGGGGACCCCCAGAAGGCAGGAATGATTGTGACCCCTGAATATTATTTGGATCTGGGTCCAATAATATTAAAGGGCCCAAAGGGAATTCCCTGCTTTTGGAGCCAGGCTCCACTTAACATGACACAGAGAGTTTTCCCCTAGAATCTGTGAAAGCCAACCCTATGTACCCCTTATGCATGTTTCTGTCCTTCAGAGACAGACTCTATGGGGCACACTTGATTTTCAGCCTCTGAAATCAATGTTATTAGTAAATTCCAAGAAGACTTCCCTGGCCCATCTGATCCTGATTTTGCTAATGCACAATAGGTTAGTTCTGAGTGGCACTGATTCTGACAATTCTCTGCAAATCCAGTGAAAGGCAGGTCAGAGTCAGATCAGGGTAAACTTACACTGCTTTCATGAGGAGGGCAACCAACTTATCTGAAATTGATTAATTTAATTTAATTTTTTTCACAAAGTTAAATTTTGATTTATTTTCTGTCAATATTCTTCTCATCCATGGATATCAATGCATAAAATAAATGTTCTATCTTTATATATTCTTGTAGCTTTTCCTATAAGAACAAAGAAATTCTCTTATGTGCACAGAAAGAGTCTCTCAATCAGAAAATTTACTTTGGTATATTTACTAGTGTCTCATCTATAGGTTGTATCCATATGTCATCAATTACTCCAATAATGTCATTTATAGCAAGCAAAACCTTAATAAAAGTAATAATGCTACAAATGAAGGAAGGAAAAGGAAAAATTAACAGGTTCAGTCTAATATACATTGCTTTTGATTTCTGGTAGATATATATTCACATTGATGCAAATATATATCTATTTTTCCTTCATCTTTAAATATACAAGAATGTTGAAGAATCAATTTATAGAATGTTCCTCAATTTTCATTTATTCCATATTTGTTCATGATTAGATTGAGTTTCTGGATTTTGGGCATGGAAGACAGAAAAGTATAGTGCCATCGGTATGATTATTTATTAAATGTTATTTTTTTATTTTTTATTGCATTTTATTTTTGTCTTTATTAAAAATTTGAAAACATCCCACACAAAAAACATAAAGTACTACTTTACAAAGAAAGCAAAGCAAATGATTGAGAAAAAGAAATAACCTAATTACTCTTCCTCAGCATCATGTTCTTAACTTGCATTAATGTGGTATCTTCAATGCAGTTGATTAAAATTACATTTCTAATATTATAAACTCTACTGATAATTCAGGCCATGTATTTTCTTGTGGGTCATGTGTATTTTTACCCACTCCTATATTTCTTATTTTCATTTCTTTCCTTCTAGTTACATATACACTTCTTCATGTACCACTTACCCAATTACAAATATAAATGTCTTTGCTGAATATTATGTGGAACAATTTCTACAATCAACAGCAACAGTAACTGAAGATTTTCCATCAATCTGAATAGTAATTCTTGACCCCAAATGTGCCCAATATACAGCAGCAATTCCTAGTGCTAAGAAACCTTGGGGGAAAAAATCTCATTTTAGCTAGAACCATGGGAGAAGACATCCTCAGACTAGGTTCTCAAAGTGGCCTAGAATTCAGGGGTTCCTTGGAAAGTGCATGTGCAAGCAATAAGCCACACACACACAAAATAAGCACCAGGTTGCTAGCTGTAAGCCTCAAATGTGATGTCTCCATCTGGGGTCTGAAAATTTAAAGGGTATCCATATCTCAAAAATCACTTCCAATAATGTCCCTTATAGCAAGCAAAACCTTAATAGTAATAATAAAGATAGAAATGAAGGAATAAACAAACAAAAAACTAACATGTCCTGTCACATATCATATATTGCTTTCTATTTTCAGATTTCTGCAAATATATAACTCTTATTCCCTCATCTTGATATACTTGAAGAGTGCTGAAGAACCATTTTATAGAATGTTCCACAATTTGTATTTGTTCCATATTTGTTCCTGATTAGATTGAGTTTATGGATTTTGGGTATGAATGGCAGAAAAGTATGTTGCTGTCAGTGTGATTATTTATTCAATGTTAATTTTTTTTTTTTACTATTTTTTGTTTTCTTTCTTTTCCTATTGAACTTAATCAAAAAATTTAAATCATCCCACAAACAAACAAAACAACATATTTCAAATAAAACAAAGCAAATGATTAAGAAAATCAAATATCCTAAAATAACTATTCTTTCTAAGCTGCATGGTCCTAGCTTGCATTATTGTGGCATCTTCATTGCAGTTGATTAAAATTTCATTTCTAATATTATAAACTGTACTGTTAATTCAGGCCACATATTTTCTTATGGGGCATGTGATTTGCTACACACTACTATGTTTCTTAAATTCCTGTGTTTTCTTTATAGCCTTCAATTCTTTTACCATGTCTTCTTTGCTCATTGATTTGATTTTTTATTTAATTTAGCATATTTCTTTGAAAATCTTTAATAGACTGTTTCATTAAAGTTAAACAATGTCTCAACTGTATCTTGATTGAGGTGAAAGCTTGTTCCTTTGAGTGGGCCATATTATATTTTTTCCTAGTATAGATTTTTGTTTTCTGTTGTGTGGGCATCTAGTTTTCTTTGTTGCACCAGTCAGATTTTCCAAGTCCAGAACTGTTTCATATCCCAGAATGGAGCTATATACAGTTTCAATTCTTCCTTCAGATGTGTCTTAGATATTGACAGGCTTTACTCTGATGTCTCTAGGTACTGTGCTTTTCCTAACCTGCCCACTATGTGGCACCTGTCAGTCTGCTGCTCTTGAATGTTGTAAGGAGGGTGACCCCTATAGATTCTGTTTTGGCTGTTTTCCCCCAGGCTTTGTGGTCTAGTTCTAAAGGGAAGACCAGTAGCAGAACTGAATCCCACGTTCTTCCTCTTAGGGAAGATGCAACCCCTAGGCATTTATCATCTGCATTTGAATACCTCCTATGTCTCTCTGACTCTGTTATCTCCACCCCTGTCTGGGTCAGAGCACTATGAACTGAAAATGGCTTAGGCATTCTTCACTGAGCCCCTCAGGTTGTGAGAGAAAGGGACAGAAATCCCCTTTTCAGAGCCAGTCCACAGCCCCCCAATTACGTCTGTTGGCCAAAGGTAACTCTTGGTCTTCTGGGCTCCCCATCCTGGGACAAAGGAGTTTTCTGGTTCTTTAAGTTCAGACATAATTGAAAGCCTCTGTCTGCTTGTTAGGTGTTTGTAGTTGTATTCAGCAGTCCATATTTGCTAAATAAATCCCCAGTTGGAACCAGGTTGAGTGATATTCACTTGCTCTGGAAATGCTGCTTTGCACCACAATGAGACATTGCAGCTCAGCCTGACATTGGGGAAGGGGGCTCTCAGCCCAGTACCACAGTTTTTACTTACAGATTTTATGCTGTGATCTCAGGCATACCTCCAAATCCAGGTTGGTTTATGATGTGTGGACAGTCACATTTTCCCCCAGTAGTTGTTCAAAATTATTTACTAGTTGTTCCTGGTTGTTTATTAGTTGCTCCAAGGGGCTAACTAAATTCCATTTCTATAAATGCCACCATCTTACCCCTTTCCCAACCCTAGAGTTTCTTTTTCTTCTTTTTCACTATAGGCATTTAGGGCAATAATTTCCCTCTCAAAACCAACTTTGTGGCACCCCCAAAATTTTGAATATATTGTGTTTTCATTGTCATTTGCTCAATAAACTTACTAATTTCTCTCAAAATTTCTTCCTTGATCCACTGGTTAAGAGTGTGTTGCTCAGCCTCCATATCTTTTTTTTCAATTTTCTAGCCTTTTGCTTTTACCTATTAGCATCATATGTTAACAGGTGCTTTCCAGGCTTTTGCCTGTTAGCATCATATGTTTAAAAATCTTATGCTCTTCTGATGAATACTGTTTAAGTAGGAATGAAATATTTTCCTCTTCACTATGTACCACTAGAAGCTGGAAACATTTGTTTTCCTTCAATCTCAAGTGATTGGGTTATGTCTGGATTAAGATGCATTCTAGATTAAGATACTGATACTTTCTAGGATGAGCTAGAAGTTGACTAATAGGCAGGTGATAATTTTATATGAGACCATGAGTCCCAGAGAAATCAAAACTGGAATGAGTTCCTGAACAGAAATAGGTTTCCAATCCTAGGCACTCTCTTTAATAGTGCCCTAACTTTGATTCACTTAGGAACTGGAAATCCATACTAGGCTTCTTCCCAAATAAAAAGGTTCACCACACTACAAACCATGGGCCAAATCTGGTGAGCCATTTTAGCTAGGAAAATTTTATTAGAATATCACCATGCTCATTACTTTACATATCCATATGACAATAGCAGTGTTAAGTATTTATGACACTCTTAGGCCTGGAGCCTAAAATATTTATTATCCAGTATTTTCACACAAAATAATGCCAGCCCCTACTATAACTCAATCTATTCCCAATTGCCAGAAAAATTACATTATGTGAACATTAAAAACACATGAAAAACACCATATCTGAAGATTAATCACCTATCCCAAATCCCCACAGAAGGAAGAGGCTAAAAGGCAAACACCCCCACTGTGAAAGACATGCAAATAATAACACTTCTCTTTGTTTTCATCTGTTCTTTCCCTTATTCTCAGCAGGGTCTTACCAGTTGTAATCAATTTGAGGCATTTAGAGGAATTAAGTGCTCATATCTGTCCTACATGGATCCAGGATGTGTGTGCATCTTTGTATGTGTATACAATTTTCTGTTTGTATGCCCACAGTAAGGCAGCCAGGAAGTACTTACACTATGGTCTGTGGCTTGCATTTGGGGTATCTCAAGGCCTCACACAGAAGTTTCACCCCTCCATCCCTGATGTCATTCTTGGCCAAGCATAGGTGTGTCAGCCTCTGCTTGACAATTAGAACAGAAGCAAGATCCTTGCAGCAGGCATCTATGAGATGACAATTTTCCAAACTGCAGAAGCATCACACAAATGGCAAGATGGTGAGAGCATTTCCAAAATTCAGACCTCTTGCCTGTCCCCCAAAGCCAGAGAGTTCTCAGCTACCACCTTTCTTGTTAGTTTTTCTCTATCTTGAGTGCTCTTAAACCCAGCCACAAAGGAACAGCAAGAAAAAGGCAGGATGCACAAGCCTTCTATCTACCTGGTACCAACTATAAGAAGCATTTCTTTACATCAGTACGAGGTTCATATGGGTGACCTAATACACTGCCAAGGCTAGGTGTTACCATTGCCCTTCTCTGCACAGTCCCAGACCTAATATGGAGATGTTCCATGGGAAAAAGGGAGGAGACTTGCAACAACCTCTGGAGAGCACTTTGGGTGGGACAAGGTGATACATAGCAACTTCAGACCTTCATCCAAGAGCTCATTGGATGTGAGGTTCAGGCATGTCAGGGACTGGTTGATTTTGAGGGTTGAAGAGAGATCAACCCAATATTGAGTTTTAGTTGAACAAGATTCCAACCTGTGGGAGATATGGGAACAAGTCATTTTTATAGGAGGACTCAGATGCTATATCAGCTGCTTATGTTTTCTTGAAGATTACCTCTGTGTTTTCATCTCACTCTACTACAATTTGTGGAAAACTCTGGCCTGAATTATGGGAGATCTGATCACCTTTTCTTCTTCAAATACCATCATGGACACTTTATCAAAATCCAGCTTCATCTCCCAAGACTTGTGATAGGATTGTGTTTGAATTCACCAACAGAGCCTGCTAATTTTTCTCAAATGCCACCTTCCATCACAATCAGCTTCTCCGTCTGAGTCTGTCCAATTCCCACATTTTCAGTCTCTTTCGGTAGGACAGATATGCTCAATAACCACAAAAATGCTCAACCTCATAAGTTATTAAGGATAACTAGGTACAGACAAAATTATGATCACTCATCCTATGTTATAAGCACTACAATTTATTAAGCTTAGGATCTGGACACCAGCCTAAGTCCAAGTATTTGATACCACACAAGTTACTTAAATGTCTTGGGTTCCTTTTCATATGTGAAAAACTGATGCTACAGAGCCCATATTTAATCTATATTACCAACTTATTCACATTATCTTCCTATAGCTGCTAGAAAAAATTAACATGGACTTTTTATTTTAAACCATAGAATATCATTCTCATTGTTCTGGGGGCTAGAAATCAGAAATAAAAGTATCAACAGGGCCATGATCCCTTTGAAGTGTTTACAGAATAATTCCTTGCTTCTTCTAGCTTCTAATGGTTATTGACAATCCTTAGCACAACATGGCTTGTAGATGCCTCACTTCAATCTCTGCACCAACTTCACTTGGGCATTATTCCCTGGGTGTGTCCAAATTTCCTTCTTCTTATAAGGCCACAAGTCACTGGATGTAGGGCCCACTCTTACGGAAGACAAACTCTTTATAACTTGATACATCTACAATATCTTATACTTCCAAATGAGGTCACACATACCAAGTAGACATGAATTTGGGGGGATACTTCCCAACCAAATATATTCATCTAAAATTCTCAGCGTACCATTTACTCTATCCATTTCTAAGATGTAACCTAAACAAATATGCACAGAATAGACTTTGAGAACATCCAAACTCTTTGTAATACTTCTTAAAAATTATTTGATGTAATTCATTCTTCCCTGTAGACAAATTTCATGAAAGGAATTATTTTGTTTCCTTTTATCCTGAGTACCTTGTTGAAGCCTGACTAGGCATTAAAATATTGATAATATGTTATACATGGAAGAAGCTAAGTCATGGCTAGGGTTTCTCCATCCCAGGATTCTCTTCTTCTTACACCACTTTCTGGAGATTCCAGATGCCATGGTTGGTTTTCTCACAAAGTGTGCTCACTGAGGAGTCACTGAGGAAGCTATGATTTACTTGCAGAAAGCTTAGGTTCTCATT
Source organism: Choloepus didactylus (assembly GCF_015220235.1). Classification (NCBI taxonomy): domain Eukaryota; kingdom Metazoa; phylum Chordata; class Mammalia; order Pilosa; family Megalonychidae; genus Choloepus; species Choloepus didactylus. The sequence continues at coordinate 213,018 of NC_051332.1, forward strand.
GGAACTAAACACAGAGCAGAGATCCTTCCAGAGACAAAGACAGTGATAATCTTTCTGGGACTGGTATCAAAGACAGCAAAGATTGCATACTTAAAAGTATGTATGGGAAAATTGTAACAACTAAGTGTATTGAGGGGAAAATATTTGAAATATTGACAGTGTTTATGGATAACTGATGGCCCCTAACTATCTCACATTAAAAGAGGGGTTGATTCCAAAGCACCCATTCCTAGTCATGACATCATGCCTCCCACTTTGAATATTCAGCAGGCAGGAAGTCCAGCAACAGGGAGGATTCAGATTCTAAGCTACAGGTATTAGGAATTATTCAGAACTTTTCTTAATGGAATGGGAAATGAGATTGATGATGTGAGAAACAGGGGAGTAAAAATGAATTCTTACCTCTCAACCTGAGAATGCAGTTCTGATGTATAATCATTCCCCAAAAGTATCCCCTTTCCCACGTGCAGGGAGATTTTCTATAAAGTTTGACATTGATTGAAGCAGAATGAAGAATGCAGCATTTCAAATATGCTTTTCAAGTGAAGACAGTTCCTTAAATTGTGCCACAACATTCTTCACAAACTCTTCTAAAATTCATGGAGACAGTAAAACAGTTCCTTCATGCCCATCATTGAAGACAAGTGTTTAATCTCATTGGAATTTCATTTGTATTTCTGCAATTCCTGTTTGACCTCCACTGACATCTGGCAGTTGAAAATTGTCTCCAGCTCCTTGACTCTATTCAAAAGGTCAAACAAGAAACATCTCACTTGGGTCAGGCAGCAGACCTTTAACATTTCTTACTTGGAAAGCAGTTCCTCCACTCCCCCCAATATTCCACCTGCAGTTCTCCACATCATCTTCCTTCTTACTCCCCAGGATACAGAACATGGCAGGAAGAAACTGCTGGAAACTGACATGGATGAAGCAGTAGCAGCCCTCTCAATCTGTTCCTCTGAAGGATATTCTTTTCCAGGAAGGGAAAGAGATCACCATCCTCTATCCCAATCCTCCTGATGTCTTCTCCATCAAACAATGTTGTCTGTGTCCAAATGCTCTTGGCAGTCAGGAAACACAAAGCATTCACTGCTGCTTGGAGATAATGATGAGGGCAGATGACAACTGCAAGTGTGAATTGCCTGCAAAGGAAATGTAGGAAGATCAACATGGTAGTCTGGCAATTTGGGGTGGGCCCTCCGCCATCTCATTCTGTAGTCTCAGACAAGAGCAAACTATCCAGAACCCAAGGGTAGCCATGCAAATGTTGAACAAGTTTGCATTGCTTATCAGGTGGAAAGTTTGCAGGGCTCTATCTTCATCTTTCACATGTTTCAAGACATATGCCTTTCTCTTACTGACTTTTGGTCAAAATTTATTCTTCCAGAGGGAAGAAACAGTCTGCATCATGTTTCTCTCTCCCTCCTTTTTGCTGGTAGTGATATACAATAACACTAGGGATACAAACAATCATACATAATTGTAGTAGGAGTGAGGATTCACCAAGAAGAAGTGATTTCCCTTGCATACTTCCAAACACCAAAGTTATGCTTAAAAGATAGTATTTACCAACCCAGCTTTTCTACCTCCAAATCTTCTGCTTCTTTTCACATTTGGTCTTCCCTTGTTTCCACCTGTGCAAACTATAAAACACAATGTGGATTTGAGCTTGACTCAAATAATTTATATTTTGTAAACCAGACATTGTGGATAAAGCAAATTTCTAATATCCCTGAGCCTATTTTATTTGTATTATGGTGAGGGACATAAGATTTACCATCTTAACCTTTGCAAATACATGCAATAGGCTCAATTTTAGCCCGTGGCCCATAGTCTACACATTACAGAAGCTCAAGTGTTTGATGGCAAGCCAATTGATTAAAATGGAATGTGACTCACAGAGGGGGGGTAAAATATTTGTATAGAACAGTGGTTCTTTCCTGAAGGAACTTTGCTTCCAACCCTTCCCAGGGTGGTTGGGTGGTGGCATTTTGCAGTGCCTGGAGACATTTTTGATTGATACAAATGTGTAAGAGGGATATTGCCGATAGTGGGTACAGACCACAGTTGCTGCTAAACACCCAGCAATCACAGGATAATGTCCCACAACAAAGAATTATACAGTCCAAAAGGGCAATAGTGCCTAGTTCAAGAAACCCTGATGTAGATTATGTAACAGAGTCATCTCAACTTAGTCACTTCCCTTAACAGTTATACATTCTTTATTCTGTGAAATAATGAGGTCATTCTCACCTAGGCATCTGAAATTCTGCAAAGGGTAGAACTTCAATATAATATACTCTTAGGCTTCCAGGATCCTGAATTCTCTTATAAAACCTCCTGGATTAAGAGAAACCACTCTTCATTATGCCCAGCAGATACTATAACCAATGGAAGGAAGTGGTATAAAGAGAATTCAGTAATTCTATCATGGAATAGGGAAGCAAAAGGGGAGCCCCAACACTCATCTCACTCCAGCACCTGGTGATGTTGACACAAACATATTTCTTTTTCATCTGAGTGCTTTTTTGGTCTCCCACAGTTATGTTTCTAGTGTTTTTGAGGTCCACATGTACTCTGAAGAAAGTGGAATTTGGCTTGTCAAAACATTACTGAAATATATACTGGGAAAACAAAGAGACTTATAGGAGGGGCCTGAATTCAGCCTTGGGTCCCAACAATTAAGCTCCTGCTATCTTACAGTGATAGTAATGTGGTAAGCCACAATTCCAAGGTACTGGGTGACTTCCTTCCAATTCCCCTCTCTACCAAACAATTAAAAAAATTTGTTTCAGAAATTCATACACTTACTCATGCTTATACCCCAGGAGTGGACAAGAAGCCATGTGTGTTAAATTTTGTATTTTCTTTTATAAAAATTGCATTGTAGTATCACAAAATTGCCTATTTTAAACATTAATATTCAGTTTTATTAAATACATTCATCCCTTGCCAAAATTTCCCATCACCCCAAATGGGAACTGTGCCTATTAAGCAATAGCTTCCCCTTCCCCCATCCCCAACCCATGATAACATTTTTTCTACTTTGCTTCTATGAAGTTACTTACTGTATATATTTTACAACTAAAGTCAGGCAAAGTAGCACTCCCCTTTTGTAGACAGGTAGTGCTACCATGAAAACTGGAAAAGAATATGGGAGGAATGGTACCTAGAAGGAAGTGAGACATGTTATATGGTCAAATTTTGATGGAAGAGTTGAAGTTACGATGGGACAGAGAGGATATACAGAAGAGGAATTATAAAGTATTCTGAAATTTAGGGAAAAATGCAGGCTGGGAGATGCCCTAATACCCTTTGCAGAGGGTTAGCATAGTTTAAAGTATAATAGGAGATATCAACCAGGACAAGTAGAATGTGCAAACAGCTGGTCAGCCCAGTGGGATATACCCAATTTGAAGAGTAGGCAAAAATCATGAGCTCTTAAAGATGTAATAGCCCTATAGAAATGAAGAAAATGAAGACAACATAATTGACATGGAAATGAGAAATAAGTTATTGAAATATAAAGTGTGCAGGTAATATTAAATATATATTCTATTGTAGCACTAAGACTCTAAAATTTAAACTTCCAATTTTTGTGAAAATTAAGTCACACTTCAGAGGTTTCTGCTAGAGCACACTTAATGTGTCAGTAATAGTCTAATGGCACTCATTTTAGAACTGATAGTAAGGGAAGTAGAGTGATTTTGGATATCTATTGGAAATTTAGACAAGAGGAGCAAGGATGCTTTTTGAAAAGGCCATCATGGTTAGGTCAGTAAGCTGCAAATGGAAATTTTACAAGTTTATTCTGATGAATGTAGGAGCCACAATCACTTGCTAGAAGATTTTACAATGAAATCATATACCTGCACAAGGACTTTGTTTTTAAATCTAGACAACTTCAATACCACATGGATTAGCAAAGAAATTTAGATGTTTTGTTTTCCTATATGTAGAGCCTGGGGTTTCATGGATTTTAAAAATCTCTTACATTCTAAATTCATCACCAGTAAAATAAATTGAAATTTAAAAAATGTTCCCAGTCAATATCTAACATGCTATATCAGAATCTCTATGTACCCACACAGAAACAGCATTTAAAAAGTTCTCTATGCAGTTTCATAAGCCATGTGTGTTAAATTTTGTGTTTTCTTTTATAAAAATTGCATTGTTTGAAATTCACTGCTTTGTAACTGATTGGCCAACTATGGCTCACCAGCCATATCCAGTCTTTTGCCTTCTTGTGTAAATTAAGTTTATTAGAACACAGCCATACCCACTTATTACAATCATCTATGACTGCTTTCACTATGGAACAGTAGAGTTGAGCATTTGAAACACAGGCTTATGGCCTACAATGTTGACAATATTTATATACAGTCCTATATATGAAAGGTTTGCTAACTCCTGCTTAGAAGAAAATGATGATGTGAGAAACTTTTTTTAACATGATAGAATTGGGCAAATTTATTCTACCTGGGAAAGGAACTGGTCAAAATAAACAATAAAGTCATGAGAACACATAAAATGCTTGCATTTGTGGTAAACTAGCCAACAACATGAGAGGGCAAAGGGAAAGGAAACATTATTGCAGGTAGAATCAGGAGGGAGACCCACAGATGTAGCACTGATTAACAAACTCTGAAAACTAAACAAAAATTTCAACCATATATAAACTGAGACCAGACATCAGAGGATCTCAGAGCAATCAGCCCAGCAGAGAGGAGATAGGGCTAGCAAAAACAGCAAAATAAATAAATAAATAAAAATTGAGACTTTTAGAGTTGGGGTAAACATAATAGGGAGAAATGCTGGGCTCAAGTAGAATCAGGCACATATGCAAACCCAGCAGAGCAGAGCCCTTCCCTGAAAAGCATGTTTTTCTTGGTCCTTGATTGTTCCTTAATTGCCCTCAACTCCTTGTCTTTTTGCATCTCAATAGCCCATCAGAGCTGCAAGGACTATAAATAGTCTATCCTGGGCCCTTCTTTATTCTTATCTTTTTGTTTGTTTTTTCTCTTTTTTTTTATGAATAACTGTTCTATGACTGCCATTATAGAAAGCTTAAAAGTCTTGCAATTTGGGCCCAGGCAAGAGCATAATTAAGGTAGCTCTGAGAGACAAAATGATAAGTCTAGTGGCAGAGAAAATTCACTAAAGACAATAATTTCCCAAGAAAAGGGTGGTGTGGTCCAGCTCCAGTAGCAGCCCTCATTTGGGGAACTCAGACCCCAGGGGCAGGAATTCAGAAACCAGATTCATTCAGCCATGCTCCCAACAGGGTTAGGGTCACCAGGAAAACTAAAGTCTCCATACATCCTCACACTAGTGGGGAACTGTGCATTGGGAAGCACCACCTGCTGGACAGCATAGGAAAAGCACAGAATCTAAAGGCCTCACAGAAGGACTTCATCCCAAGGAAATGCCATATCCCCCTCCTGAGACCTGGATCACTCTGGATTGGAAAACCTGACTTGGGCTGGCAATCTCTGAGGAGATCCTCATACAAAAATTCTACCTAGAGGCAGAGCAAGAAACAGAAAAACAAGAGGTGAAAATCTCCAATCAACAAAATATAACCTAAGTTAGAGGCCTAGAATAAGCTGAACTAAACAAAAATGGTTAGAGAATAAAGTCAACAAACAAGAAAACCCTATGTAAAACTGTGAAAACAAGCTCCAGAATAACCTAATCAAGAAATTAAGATGACTAGCCAAAGGAAAAAACTAATACTTCAACCAAGATACAGGAATTGAGGCAACTAATGCTAAATTAATTCAATGAACTGAAGGAAGAACTAATTAAAGATATTCAAACAAATCTTATAAATGAATTCAAAAGTTAAGTCAATGAACTGAGGCAAGATATAGCAAAAGAGATGAAAAATATAAGGAAGACACTGGATAACATAAAGTTGAAAAAACAAATGGCAGAACTTATTGGAATAAAGGGCATAATGGAGGAGATGAAAAAGACAATTGAGGGACACAACAGTAGATTTGAACAGGCAGAAGAAAGGATCAGTGAAATGGAAGACATGACATTTGAATTCATACACACAAAAGGACAGATATTTAAAAGGGTGGAAATATATGAGCAGCATCTTGGGAGTTGAGTGACACCATGAAATGCACAAATATACGTGTTATAGGTATCCCAGTGGGAGAAGAGAGGGGAAAGGGGGCAGAAAGTATAATAGAAGAAATAATCACTGATAATTTCCCAACTCTTATGAAGGACAGGAAATTAGAGATTCAAGAAGTACAGCCCACCCCACACAGAATAGGCTCAATAGACTTACCCCAAGATGTTACTGAACAGATTGTCCAATATGAAAGGCAAAGAGAATTCTGAAATCAGCAAGGGAAAGCAATCTATCACATACAAGGGAAGCTTAGTAAGATTATGTACAGATTTCTCTATAGAAAACATGAAGTCAAGGAGACAGGGGTATAATATATTTAAGACACTGAAAGAAGAATTGTCAAACAAGAATTCTATATCTGTCAAAATTGTCCTTCAAAAATGGGGGAGAGATTAAAATATTTTCAAACAAACAGACACTGAGAGAGTTTGTGAATAAGATACTGGAGGTACAAGAATTACTAAATGGAGTACTACAGGCTGGTAGGAGAAGACAGGAGAAAGAGGCTTGGAGAATAGTGAAGAAATCAAGATTATCAGTTAAGGTAAAAAGAGAGAGGAAAAATAAGACATCACATATAAAATCCAAAAGATATAACGGTAGAAGAAAGTACTGCCCTTACAGTAATAACACTAAATATTAATGGATTGAGCTCCCCAATAAAAAGACAGAGACTGGTAGAATGGATTAAAAAACAGGACCCATCAGTATGTTGCCTATAAGGAATTCACTTTAGACACAAGGACAAAAATTGGCTGAAGTGAAAGGTTGGAAAAAGATATTTCATGCAAGCAGCAACCAGAAAAATGTGAGATTAGCTATATTAATATCAGATAATTCATAAAGAAAACATACCAATCATAAATATTTATGCACCAAGCTAGAGTGCCACAAAATTCAAACACCAAGAAAACTGAAAGGAGAAGTAGATAACTCTACAAAAATAGTTGGAGATTTCAATACACTGCTCTCATAAATGGATAGAAATCTAGACAGAGGATCAATAGAGAAACAGAGCTGTTGAATTGTATGATAAATGAACTAGACTTGACTGATATTTACAGAACATTACACCCCACAACAGCAGGATACACATTTTTTCTCAAGTGCACATGGAACATTCTCCAGGGTAGGCAACATGTTGGGTCACAAAGCAGGTCTGAACAAATTTAAAAATGTTGTTATAAAAAACACTTCTTGGATCATAATGGAACAAAGTTAGAAATAAATAACAGGCAGAAGATTGTAAAATTCACAAATATATGGAAACTAAGCAACACACTCTTAGTAAAGCAGTGAGTGGGTAAAGGAAGAAAACACAAGAGAAATTAGTAAATACCTCAAGGCAAATGAAAATGAAAACACAACATATCAAAACATATGGGATCCAGCAAGTGGTGTGTAGAATGGAATGTATTGCCTTAAATGCCTATATTAAAGGAGAAGAGACAGCAAAAATTGTGGAATTAACTGTCCACCTGGAGGAACTAGAGAAAGAACAGCAAACTACACCCAAAGCAAACAAAAGGAAAGAAATAACAAAAATTAGAGCATAAATAAATAAAATTGAAAATAGGAAAACAATAGAATCAACAAAACCAGAAGGTGGATCTTTGAAAAATTCAACCAAATTGATGAACAACTCATTAGGCTAACAAAAAAAGAGAGAGGGTTGATGCAAATAAATGCAATCAGATACATGAAAGGAAACATAACTACTGACCCTGCTGAAATAAAGGAGATAATGAGAAGATACTATGAGCAACTATATGCCAATAAATAAGACATCTTACATGAAATGGTCAGGTTCCTAGAAAAGCATAAACAACCACAATTGACCTGAGAAGAACTGGATGACCTCGGCAAACCAATCACTATTATAGGGATTGAGTCACTCATCAAAAGTTCCCAAAAAAGAAAAGCCCAGGACCAGATGGCTTCACATGTGAATTCTACCAAGGATTCAGGAAAGAATTAATACCAATCCTGCTCAAGCTATTCAAAACATTGAAGAGGAGGGAGATCTACCCAACTCATTCTATGAAGTCAAAATCACCCTAATTCCAATATCAGACAGATACTACAAAAAGGAATATTGCAGACCAATCTCTTTACTGAATATTGGTGCAACATTCCTCAACAGAATACTCACAAATAGAATCCAGCCACACATTATAAGAATAATCCACCACACCTTGTTGGGTTTTATTCCAGTTATGCAAGGCTGGTTAACATAGTATCAATTAATGTAATATAGATCAATAATTCAAAGCAGAAGAAGCACATGATCATCTCAGTCAGTGCAGAAAAGACATTTGACAAAATTCAACATATTTTCTTCATGAAAACACTTCAAAGGATAGGAATAGAAAGGAAAGTTTTCACTACAATAAAGGCATTATATGGAAAACCCACAGCTAACATCATACTCAATGGGGAGCAACAGAAAGCTTCCTCTAAGATCAGGAACAAGACAAGGATGCTCACTGTCACCATTGTTATTCAACATTTTGCTGGAAGTTCTAGTTAGAGCAACTAGGCAAATAAAAGAAATAAAAAGCATCCAAATTGGAGAGGAAGAAGTAAAACTTCCCCTGTTTGCAGATAACATGATTCTATATGTAGAAAATCCAGAAAAATCAACAGCAAAGTTATTAGAGGTAATCAATGAATACACCAAAGGGGCAGGCTATGGGATCAATATGCAAAAATCTCTAGCATTCTTATACACAAGTAATGTGCAAAAAGGAAGAAATAAATAAATTATATTTACAATAGCAACCAAAAGAATCAAGTATTTAGGAATAAAGTTAACAAAGGCCACAAAAGACCTATACAAAGAAATCTACAAGACACTGCTAAAAGAAATTGAACAGGACCTGAAAAAAATGAAAGAACATACTCTTTTCATGGATTGGAATACTAAGTATAATTAAGATGTTAACTCCACCTGAAATGATTTATAGCTTCAATGCAATACCAATTAAAATCCTAACAACTTACTTTGAAGAAAATTAAAAACCAATAATCACATTTATTTGGTAGGTAAATGTGCCCTGATATGTCAAAAATATCTTGAAAAAATGGAACACAGTGGGAGGACTCACACTATGTGACTTTGAAACATATTACAAAATTACAGTGCTCAAAACAGCATGGAGCTGGCATGAGGATAGAGATACTGACCAATGGAATTGAATTGAGGGTTCAGAAATACATTCTTACATCTATGGACAATTGATCTTTGATAAGGTAGTCAAGCCAAATCAACTGGGACAGAGTAGCCTTATCAATAAATGGTGTTTGTAGAAAGGGATATCCATTTCCAAAAGGATGAAAGAGGACTCCGACCTCACATCTTAAACAAAAAGTATCTCAAAATGTATCAATGACCAAAATATTAGTATTAAGACCATAAGACTCTTAAAAGAAAATTTTAGGGCAAATTCTTAAAGATCTTGTGATAGGAGGTGGTTTCCTAAACTTTACACCCAAAGTATGAGAAAGCAAAAAACAAATAGACAAATGGGATCCCCTCTAAGTCAAACACTTCCTTACATCAAAGGACTTTCTTAAAAAGTAAAAAGGCAGCCTACACAATGGGAGACAATATTTGGAAACTACATCTTACATAAGGGTTTAATATCCAGAATATGTAAAGTAATCCTACAACTGAACAACAGAAAGACAAACAACCCAATTAAAAAATGGGCAAAAGACATGGAGCAACACTTTTCTGAAGAGGAAATACAAATGGTTCAAACACAGATGGAAAAATGCTCAACTTCACTGGCTATTCAGAAAATGCCAATCAAAGCCACAATGAGATATCATCTCACACCTACCAGAATGGCCATTACCCAAAAAACATAAAATTACAAGTGCTGGAGAGGAGGTGGATAATGAGGAACAATTATTCTTTGATGGTGGGAATGGAGAATGATGCAACCACTCTGGAAGACAGTGTGGAATTTCCTCAGGGAGGAAATTATAGATTTGCCATCTGACCCAGCTATTCCATTGCTAGGTATATATTTAAAAGACTTGAAAGTTAAGACCAAAATGGACATTCATAAATCGATGTTTATTGTGGCATTACTCATGATTGTCAAGAGACAGAGACAGCTGAAATGTCCATCAATGGATGACTGGATAAACAAAATGTGGTATATACACATGATGGAATATTATGGACCTGTAAGACAGAACAAAGACATGGAACATATAATAATTTGGATGAACTTTGAGGACATTATGTTGAGTGAAGTCATCCAGAAACAAAAGGACAAATTGTATGTGGTCTCACTAATATGAATCAACATTAATGAGCAAACTTTGAGAGTTAAAAGCTGATAACACAGGCTACCAGGAGATAGAAAGAGGGTAGAGATCAGGCATTTGATGCTGAAGGACTAAAGAATGTTCAGCAGGATTTATTGTACAGATCCAGAAATAGCATAATACTGTGTAATGGTAGCACAATATTATAAGTACACTGAGCAATGATGTCTGTTAATAAGCTCAAAGTGGTGGAATAGTAGAATGTATGACACCAGAGGTAATGATAGATGATGAAGAATGGGACTGTATAACTTGGCAAAAACTGGAGTGGCCAATGACTGTTACTAAATGTTCAAATATAAAAATATTTTACATGTGGTAGGAAAAATAAATGTCAACCATGAAAGAGTGTTGAGCAGTGATGGTGTTTGGGAAAAAAGATGAAGCAAACTAGAGTCTATGGTCAACAGTAACATTGTAATAGTCTTCCATTTAATGTAACAAAGGCAATAGACCAAAGGTAATTGTGTATGAGAGGTGGATATAAGGGAGGGATATAGATTCTTGGTAGTGGAATTGTTTTCTGTTCTTACTATTGTATTGTATGAAATTTCATTTTTATCTTTATTATCATTTTTATTATTTGCCAAAAAACTTTTTCATAGTAATCAATATGTTCAAGTGCTGACTGTGGTGATAAATATACAACTACATGATGATACTGTTAACAACTGACTGTACACTGCAGATAATTGTATGGCATGTGAATATATCTCTATTAAATTGTAGGGAAAATATAAACAATGATTAAAGTTCTGGAGAAAACTGTTGATGAGGAAGAATGGTGTAGCCTTTCTGGAGGTTGGTGAGGTGGTTTCATAAGAAGCTAAGCATGTGGGGGCCATAATGTCCTGCAATCTCATTATGGGGTATGTACTTGGAATATCCAAGAGCAGAGACATGAATGGACATTTGCTCACTGGTGTTTATGGAGCAGTATTCATGATTTGCAATGGGTGGAGATGGCCTAAGCATGCATCAGCTGAGGAACAGAATGGTGAACTGTGGTGTAGGCATACAGTGGAATATTGAGCAACTACAAGAAGGAGTGAAGGTATGAGACACTCTACAAGGCAAATGGATCCTGTAGATAGCATTTTGAGTTTTTTCAGTTACCAAGGCAAAAGCTATAATGCCTTACCAATATGGACTAACTACAATGTGTAAACCCAGAATTGAATCTTAGAGCACAGTCTAAAAAGGAAACAATTACTGCAATAGTCCCTAGTCTGTAAGCTTTTACAGTAGTCAAGTCTATTCCTGAATTGTAATGGCTATCTCCAAACTCTGTGATGCTGATCCCTTTGTATATAACCTGAATAGTCTCTGGAAGAGTGGGTATCTTTGAGACACCTGAAACTCAGAGATAGATCTCAGCAGGTATGTATATCAGTATTAATGTATACAGCAACTTTAAAAAAAAAAAAGCTGAAAAAGAGCCCAGACTTTAAATAGAGATATGAAGGAAGCAGATCTGTTTAAGATGACGTCAAATGGGGACAAAAGGTAAAGTTGAAACTGACTATGCTCTAAACCTTCAAATTCTATGTGAGACCAAAGGAAGAGATGTTTATTTGGTGCAGGATCTATGTTTTCTAGGCAATATAAGTTCTTCAGTCAGTTTGTTCAAAGCCCACAATTGCATGGGACTTTGAATAGGAAGTGAGATATGGTAGGTTTTCATAGGTTAGTGTGAAATAGCAACACATCTCAAAGTGATCTGGGTGGAGAATATAATATATATGCAGGACCCCCTGAGGAGCTGGGGGAAAATGCAGAACTATTGGACTTCCTCACCTAGATTGTTGCTGATGTTCTCACAAACATTGAGGGCTGAAAGCTTGGTATGCTGAGCACTCTATCTTCAGGCCTGCCCTTACGAAGCTTGTTATTGCAAAGGAGAGGCTAAACCTGCTTATAATTGTTCCTGTGTCTCCGCACTAAGTGTCTTGCTTAGTTGTGGCCCTCTCCCTATAGCTAAGCCACCTTAGCAGAAGAACTCACTGCCCCCCCCCCCATATGGGAACCGACTCCCAGTGGTGGAAATCTCCCCAGCAATGCAGGATATGACTCCCAGGGATGAGTCTGAACCCAACATCATGGGATTGAGAAGACCTTATTAACCAAAAAGGAGATGAAAGATGAATTGAAGTGAAGCTTCATTGGCTGAGAGATTTCAAATGCAGTTGAGAGTTCACTCTGGTGGACATTCTTATGCACTATATAGATAAACCTCTTTAGGATTTAATGTGTTGAAATGCCTAGAAATAAACATCTAAAACTATCAAACTCCAACCCAGTAGCCTTAACTCTTGAAGATGAGTGAATAACAATGTAACTTACAAGGGGTGACGGTGTGATGATGAAAACATTGTGGATCAAACTCCCTTTATCCACTGTATGGATGGATGAGTAGAAAGATAGGGACAAAAACTAAATGAAAAATAGGGTGGGACCAGGGGGATGACTTGGGTGTACTCTTTTACTTTTATTTTTTTATTCTTCTGATTCTTTCTGGTGTAAGGAAAATGTTTAAAAATTGATTGGGTTGATGAATATTCAACTATATGATGGTACTGTGAACAGTTGATTGTACACCATGGATGATTGTCTGGTATGTGAATATATCTCAATAAAACTGAATTTAATTAAAAAATCAACTGTCCGATATACATACAGACAACTCCCACATTTTCAACTACCTTCTACAGGTTTGCTCCCTCACCCCATCATATCTCCCATCAAACATCAACTTCCCATTGAGGCCTTACCTCACCACTCCTATTTAAAGCTGCAAACCACACCCTCTCCACTCAGCCTCTTTTTCCCTCTCAACTACTCATTTTTTTTCAAAATACTTTTTACCTTTTAATAGATGGTGTAACTTATTTACTTAGTTTATTTTACATCTTCTTAACACTAGAATGCAAGCTTAATGAGAATAGGGATTTTGTTCTGTTCTTTCCTGCTATATCCTCAGTAGGTAATAGTGTATGTCACATAGTAAGTGCTCAATAAATACTTTTGAAAGGAATGGATAAATGAATATCCTTACAGGAGCTATCATAATAGTATGGGACCTAATATGATAATTGGAAGCATCTGTTTTCATGCTAAATTAGTGGTCCTGTTTCCTAACTACACATGTATTCTCACTTCTGTGACAGTTGTTCTAAGACATGCCTAAGAAGTCACAGCTGTATTGTGCTTTTCAGCTTCAAAAGCACATTCATAGACTGTGAGCTGGTATCTGAGCTGAAGGGATTCCAGCGGCAATAGGTAGAATGACTCCCACCAAAGATGTCCACACCCTAATCCCCAGAACCTGTGAATATGTTATGTGACATGACAAAGGCCCTTTGCACCCATAATTAAGGTTATTAACCTTAAAATAGGATGGTTATACTGGATTATCCAAGTGAATAATCACAGGGGCACTTAAAAGCAGGAAACATTCTCCAGCTGGATGCAGGAGAATTTGGGCAGAAAGGTCAAATATATTCAAAGTGAGAAGGGACTTGACCTGTTGTCACTGGCTTTGGAGATGCAGGGGGCCATGTGTCAGGGAATGCAGGTCACAGCTAGAAGTGAGAAAGACCCTCAGTTGAGAGCCAGCAGGGAAACTGGGACTTCAGTCCTACAACTACAGGGAACTGAATTTTGTCAACAAGCTAAATGAGCCTGGACACAGAAAATCCTCCTTGCTGGGCTAACACTTTAATTTTTGGCATTGTGACCCCAGGCAGAGAGAGCCCAATTAAGCCCACATGAAATTCCTCCTACACTGTGAGACAATAAATGAGTATTAATTTTAATCTTCCAGAAATGTTGAAGCCAAAATAATCAAGGCAATTTTATCCCATAAACTGTGCTCTCATTCATCAGCACACAGCCTCAGCCAAACAATTAAATACAAAAGCAAATAAAACACCTTACTTATTCTGATGTAAATGGACAAAACTTATGGATGATTCAAAATATGCAATAGACTGTCAAATAAACATATGGGTGGAAGGGAAGATAGGCAATCAGAAGAATGATCATGCAAAGCAATTCAATGCACCACTGATCATAGGCTAATGATCATTGGGAAATATATAACAACAATATTTATGCTAAAATGCTAAGTAAGAAGAAAAAATACCAAAAAGTGAAGCTACACTTAGAGTTCTCCAATCAAAGGAAGATGAAACAATGATCTTCAATAGGAAAGTTCTAGAAGAATATGCACCCCAAAATTCAGTGATTATGTTTGAGCATTGTTACCACAGATGAGTTTATTCTTTTGTTGTCTTTTCTTGAAGCTATCCTGGATCAGCATGCATTTGATTTTCTGAGGAAAAAATTGAAAGAATAAGTCAGTCAGGTAATAGAGTCATCAGACAAGGAACCCAATTGCTTTTTGTGGTTTCTTTTGGCTACTGTCATTAAAAAATCAGTTTAAGGAGCATGATGGGGTTAGAAATCATATTTGACTGGACCAAGAGAATTGGAGTGGTGGTGATTTGGAGATCATCAGCTTTTTATAGAAACTCGATTGATGAAATGGGAACTTAGAATACAGCTTTAAATGCCCATGATGTAAGGATGGGTTGGAATTCCACGGAAGGCATAAGCATGGAGAGGGAAACATGATGTCTAATGAGGTTTTAAACATGCAGTCTTTAAATATAAAACAGGACAAAACAAAAAGCACTATATGAAACATGTCACTAAGAAAGGCTTAAAGTCACTATTGGGATATTCATAGCATTGGTTATAGACTGATAATTTGTTTCCCACATAAAGGGGAAGGTTTAGAGGTGACAGCAAAGTGTGCTGTGTCACTAAAAAAAGCATCCCAGACAGCAAAATGTTACACAACAAGACTGTGCTTAATGCCATTGAATTGTACACTTTAAAATAGCTAAAGTGGCAAATTTTATTTTTTTCATTTTACCATGTTTTAAGTCTTATTGCAGTCACATGGTAAAACAGGAAGTTGAATGCCCAAGCCAAAATGGCATCCTGATGTAGTTTGCTATATTCTACTCAGGGGATGGTGCATGGCAATGAAGCAGAAATAATCCCAAATGAAGTCAGGGAAGGAAACAATAGGATTCTAGTTTAGTAAAAATTAAAATAAGCATGTTTATTTGAGAATCCTCAGAGTGGGGGATACTTCATACCTGCTGTTTCCCCCACTGACCCTGTTCAAGCAAACTTGGAAACATTAAATTCTAGTTTCCATCCAAGAACCTGTTCAGCCCACTGCTATGCATGAAATGGTTCACTGCAGGGAATGGAAAGTCTCATTGCTGAGTGAGTGCCTTGTAATTGCAGGGAGAGAGGAACCCCCTTGCTTAGATTATTTTCTCTGTCCTTACTATTGTGAAAGAGGTTTGTTTCCACCCACAATGAGTTAAGGGGGTGGAGTAGGGAGCCAGTGACTTGAGTATATTTATGGGTATATAAAGGAGCCACTTGAGGTGTAGCTTTGGAAAATGAATAGCAGCAAGTGAATTGATGGAGCAAAGCCCCAGTGAGACTATAGGGGAAGAATTTGCTCTTGGAAGGGAGGCAAAGCAACTCCCCATTAGAAACATAGAATCTGAGCTAGAGTGAGCTGAAGAGGCTGTATCATCACTGCAAAACTAAGGCAAATGCATCTACCAAGAGGAACACTACAAAGTTGTTCAAGACTCTTCACACAATTAGCAGCCACACCTATTTTTTCAGTTTTCCTTGGATCTCTCTCACCACAGGTGTTTGAGCAGAAAAGTTGCAAACCTGTGAAGTCTATAAGCACTCTCCTTTAGCCTCCAAGGCTGCAGTGTTTGCATTCTTCTTTCAAGATCAAGAAGTCACAACAGTCCAAATTATAAATGAAAAGGCTGAGGTGTAAAGTAATACCACACTTAGAGCAGGAAAATAGTTGTCTGCATATTGACTGATAGATTTTTTAGGTGATGGAAATATTCTAAAACTGGACTGTGGTGATGGCTGGTTATTCCATACATCTACCAAAGTCATTGGGTTATATGCCTCACATGACATAATTTAGGGTACTTAAATAATACTTTAATAAAATTCTTAAAAACAAAAAGATTTAGAAGGAAAAATCCATATATGGAATCATTATCAGTTGTCCCCTCCAAACTTATTTCTCATGAAGGGAGCATTCAACATGAGGTCTCAAAAATCTTTCATCTCATCCCATCACTTAAAGTTGGCAAAATTAGACCTGAGTGAATATTCAACCAGTTCTTGCTGTTCACTTAAAAGAGGAGACAGAGGAGAGAGGTAGGTACAAGAATGAGTACTCACCTCTTTAAGGGTAGAACTTCCTGTCCCTGGTCACTGCCCTTGGTGGGTGCCAGAAAGGCAAGGGTGTAGCCAGGCATGAGTCACTGGCTGGTAAGTGGGGTTTGGTGGGGGTCTGCAGTGTCCAGTGTTGGGGGGTTTCATCAGCAGCAGCACCTGTTTGTCCCCTGAACATGGGTGTGCAGCCACCATGGTATTTTGTTCCCACAGGCTGGCAGCACTTGGCCTGGCTGGTGTTAACAGACTGCCTGGGCCCTCTTGTTGGAAACCTTGTCCAAGTACCTAGGGTTGTCTTTCATGGAGTTTTAAGGACCCTCAGTGGTCACCTGCCCACCTGACCTCATCAGAGGTTACAGTCAGATGAAAGCTCCAATAAGAATTTTTCTGTTGTCCTAAGTTCTGTGATTGGCCCTTGGGACTCTGAGTGGGGCAGGCCATTCTCTCCCATTGCTCACAATTTCTCCCTTTGTGCCATGCCCCTCTGTCACTCAACCTTAATTTGGGCTCACATTGAAATCTCCTGGGCTGCTACTAAGTGGTTCTAATTTAATTGATCTACGGTGGGCCTTAGAAGTCTTTGAAAGCAACCCAGATTTAACTTTGTGAGGAACCAAAACTTTTTCACACAGAAGCTACACCATTTTTCTTCCACATTGTTGTATGTTGGTGTTATATACTGAGGAATCTGAACATGAAGATACTGACTACTCTTCATGTAAGGATCGGACAGCTGAGGAGCCTTGCTGCTCTCAAATACCACCTAATGCTTTCAGTTCTAAGAATGAAGAATCAGTTATTTTTTTCATATCAAAGTCTATTTAACAGAAATTCTTCCCCAAAATACTCAAGTAAACTTTCCAAATACTAAAAAGTGGGAAGGTCTTACTATAATAACTGGGACAAATTATTCATGCCTGTCAAGACCTACAGTTGAAAATTGTAACCAAAAGAGAAGCTAAGCAGGCCCAAGCAAGAAGGGAGAGACAGTCTTGCAGAGCTTGGTAAAAGCTGTGACTATTTTCAGAGAAGCAAAACCCTTTCTTAACCTTCAATATAGATAACATATAATCATCTTATCCTCTGTAAAAAGAAAACAGGATAGGGCTGTAGCTGTTACTTCAATCATAGATAAATCATAAGTAATGTTACAAGGTTGAATAGAGTTTTAATCAAATGTATGCTTATCAACATGATGTAATGGCTAAACTAATTATAGAATGAAATAAGAAAACTCTACTACCACATTAGATTTAGTGAAAGAAATATCTTTTAAATTTTAGTTTTTATATAAAAGATGGGTTATATCACTCTGACATAAGTAATAGCTTAATTAGAAATATTTTAAGTAGTCTTGCAGACATTCAATGTTAAGTTTGAATCTCTGATAACAGTGTAAATGCCCCCCTTTGATCTTGACTCACCCATGGTTCACCACTTGTGATTCAACACCTGTAGTTCACCACACATATTTCAAGCATAAATATAGGATGTGAATTAATTGAATGTTTCCTAAATCAAAGGCTCTGTAAATACTCTGTAATTTAGACTGAAGGGATATATCCAGTGGTATATGGAAGGACAGAAGTCCCCAGGCTTGGTAATGTATCAAGTTATTGTTACAGATTAATTTTAAAGTATGCCTTTGCACTAAAGTGCCACTGTATGTTATAATTTGTATGGTTGTAGACTATGTTTCACAGTAATTCCTAGTGTAAGAAGTTTTCTATTGTAACTGAAAGGATATGAGATGCTAAAACACTTTCTATTTTTAACAGATATGAAATGTAGTGTAGAAATGTTTTTCCCCCTTAGGCTAGGCCCAAAGATGAATATTAAAGTCTCCCTCTAACCTTAAAGACCAGGAAAAAAAAAAAAACAAAAAACAGAGAAAGATTAAGATGTTCACAGACAAAAGCCAAGGAAGATTCATTGCTAGACCTTCCAAAGGGAGTTCTTCAGACTGAAAGGTAAGAACTGTAAACAGTGGTTCAAAGCAGCATAAAGAAATAAAGACCACCAGTAAAATGGTTCTCAAACTTGGCTGAAATTACAGTCATCAGGAAGCTTTAAAGAAACCCAGTGTCTGGGCAGTGCTGATCTGGGCAGTAAATCAGAATTTCTGGAGAGGAGGCACAGGTGATTTTAATGCAAATATTATACCAGTTGAGTTTAATGTGCAGTCCAGGTTGATATTCGTTTGGCTGAGAGTATGGGAAAATCAGGTTGAGAAAATTGTCTCCACCTATTAGTAATCATGGTATGTGAAGAAATTCTAAGCAAAAGGATTAGGACCCAAGAGCCAATCACAGACCTTGACAGAAAGAGAAACCCTCCTTTCTTGAAGTTTTTCTATACCTGTAGCCCTTATTGCTGGGAAGAAGGGCCAGTTACAGGGGAGGTGAATAGCAGCTTGCTTCCCTACTTCATTTCCCTGTTGTTTGCTTAACTGTTAGTTGAGTATTTTCAGTAGAATTCCTTCTCTCTTTCTTTGGACATTTGAATATAAGGCCTTAAAAGATTACTGAGGTTTCAAGTAAGTTCCTTTTGGTACAAAAGTTGAAACAGACTTGGAGGGAAGACTCTGATAATGATCTCTTATATAACTTTGAACAGCTCCTTTTCCTCTTGTTTAATCTCAGGTCTTTTCATTTGTAAGAAGGGGATGTTTGATTTCTTAGTCATCAGTGGTTCTGTGATTTAAGGAGGCTGCTCATGCTTAGATCTAGAGACTCAAAGATAGTTTTGACAGATAAAATGAGCCTTCTGTTTGTAGGTTTCTATTTCTCTTACCCTGGGGAATTTAGACTATATGTGCAGACTTAGGGAATTCCAAGGAAAACCAAATAAACAGGACACTACAACTACATGCAGTCACGAAAAATTCTATAATTTTTGGCTTTAATGCACACCCTCCTCTTAGACTTTCTTTTATTCATTTGTATATAAAGCATCTTAGAATCATTCTAGCTCTGTTTCTGGGCTTGAGTCTCATGTGCCTACATGCACCAATTTTTGTCCTTACATGTTATACCTTCTCTAAGGTTAAAGCTATTCACCATATTCTGACTGAGATGAGGCTCAATCAGTTCAATTTCAAGTCTTATCTAGGCTCATCATTTTTCTCTTTAAGCATGCTCAATTCACTGACTCCATTTTTCACTTTCTCAGCTTATTCTGTTTTGGAGAGAAATCAAAGCAATAGTGGTGTGGGTCACCACATTCAATTTGAGTCTCCACAGTAGCCAAATGTGGCAATTTCATCCAGTTAAACTTGTGAATGCTGGGAATTTCAATTGCATTGTCTGATGCACGGGGAAGCAGAAGGTCTCATAATACTACTGGAAGGTTTCAAAGTCATGTCCTTGTGTTTTGCTTTCCACATGGAAAAAAAAAAAACCCTTTCTTTTCATCCTCCTCTAATTTCACCCAGGTTTTCACCAAGAATCTTGAAAATCATTGGCATCAACTCCTTGGTGATTCACACAGCTATCCACTTCCATGTCCAATCTACACTGGTTTATTCATCTTTCTGTTTTACCACATTGTTATAATATGGAGTGTATTTTGTCTTTTGAAAAGAGGGTTTTTCCTTGGGGAAACCTTAATGCCACCTGGTTATGTTGCAGTTAGGTGAGACATTATGTTTCTATAACCAAATTCATGTATAGAATGATGTGTTAGCTTTCAGTCCTATAACACCATGTGTTTCACAGTGCTTCTACTTTCTCCCCAAGCCTGCTCATTTTATCTGAGAATTTATAAAAGGTTGTTAGGTAACTGTGTATGTGTTTCTTGTAGCTCTTCATCAGTAACTTTTAAGAACACTCTCCTCATATCACCTACATAAAAATTCCCTCCATTCCCCTCTCCTTTAATTTTCCTCTCTTTCTTGTCCCTCTTTCCCACCCCACCACCACTTGTTATTCAGTTCGGTTCATGGTGGAGGATGTTGATAGAGACTAGGTAACCTTCCTAAGTCACTTGAATCTGAATGTTAGTTGGACCAGCTTTGTCTAAATGAGAACAGAGCTTTATGCATGACAGTCTCACTTTCTCCAGAAAATATTCACAATGGGGAGACAATTGATAGTGAATGGGTTAATGTGTTGGTTATTTTAGTTGGCATCTAATCTTTTTCTCTTAATTGCATTTCCAGAAATAGCATTCTACACTCATTTCCAAGTCAGTATATGTCATGCATGTTTTAATCCATTGCAGTCTGGTTTTAACCCCACCAATTCTCCCAAATTGCTCTTAATATCTTGTCTGCTAAATAGAAATATATTATTTGGTCCTCCCCTTGAAGGCCTCCATAACATGACTGAAACATTCTTGTATTTTGTCATATAAATAAAATGCATGCTAATTAAAGACAGAAAAGTAAAGACTAGTAATACAGATATCCCACTACATTGAGAGGTAAACACACCATTACCTGTTTGAATTATATGTACTCTTTCCATGTACACTCTTTTCCTTGCTGCAATTGTAACCATGTTAAATGTATAAATGTGAGTACAGTGATAAAGTCTTAAAAAAATCCAACCTTGGCACACATTTACTTGTCCCCTAGCTTGACAGAACACTTTGATCAGTTCACCTTTCTCTTTAAAATTTTCCTGATTTTGTTTCTTGATTACAATTAAGATTACATTTATTTGAATCAATTACCTGAGGGTTTATGATTACAGGTTTTGTAATAAGAGTTAATTGATTCAAATCTTGACCTCAGTGCTTGGCAGTTGTATGAGATGGGCAAATATTTAATCTCCTCTTCTCCATCTTTTAAAAAGAATCATCCTTACATGATTATAATAGGCCCTTGTTTTATACAAATAACAGAGGTAAATTCAGGAATAAATGCTTGGCAATTGAATGACAAATAAAGGGAGAGAGAGACTTAAGACTTAAAAATTTCCTCTATTATTTTGTTTACTTACTGTTGCTATGGTGTTTATTTGCCTCATTTACTATAAAAT
Source organism: Choloepus didactylus (assembly GCF_015220235.1). Taxonomy (NCBI): domain Eukaryota; kingdom Metazoa; phylum Chordata; class Mammalia; order Pilosa; family Megalonychidae; genus Choloepus; species Choloepus didactylus. The sequence goes on from NC_051332.1 coordinate 234,789, forward strand.
GTGATAAGTATATTTGTATAAGCAATAATTTTTAAATTTGGGGGTTCACCATTTGCACCCTTCATAGACCGGAGAGTGACAACATTGCCTGAGGCCTTTGGGGAAGGGTGCAGAAGGCTGACCCAGTTAGAATCTCCAGGCAACACCAACGCCTAACTCCCTGAATCAGGTGACTTCCCTGGCTCCCATTGGCTGACTTCTTACCTCTGGGCAAGGGAGCAGGGATCCCTTGGGAGATGCAGGCTGCCTGGACACATGCATGAGAATTAAAAATCTTTGTAATTCTATGATTAATTTTGTTTACTTATTTTTACTAAGGTGTTTATCTGCCTTATTTATAAAAGAAATGTGATAGGTAGCTTATATAAGGAATATTTATTTAATAAGGAAGATTGCTATTTGAGATTTTCAACTTATGAAAAGTGCCATGGAATGTATTTTTCAGGTAAAAGGAGGTCCTATTGTACCTTATATAACCCTTACAACAAAAGCTTAATTAAATTCTGAACACATGGCTAGCATAAAAGCCCTATGGGGGAAGGGAAAGCTGGCTTTATGAAGGTTCCCTTTTAAAATGAAAGAGATGAAATCTGAAGGAAGCTCTTTATTTAGATAAATCAATTTTTAAGTTTATAATGTGCACAGTTTATTCATTTTAGCCCTTTGCCTCAACTTGTCACTTTTAAGCAGTCTCTGCTACTGTTTCCAATTGATATATTTCTTATTGGTGTCTGTCCAGTATACAAAGAAAAAAAAAAGAAAACACACTATGGTTACAAACATTTATCATTAATGATACCATAGTTAAAAGTAAAGCAGGGCCCCACCTTCCCCTGAGCCTGCCCCCACCTCCATCTTGTCTGTAGGAGTGGAGGGTAGATGGAGGTTGTGATTTGATATAGGATCAAGATGGGGGCTAGGGTGACCAGGCTGGCTGTGTCATGGCTGCCTAGGAGTTGGAGTCAGCTAGGTATGGTGTCCCCTTTCCCCTTGGCCTCCTCAGCCCCAGCTTGCTCTGTGCCCACCCACCTGGAGGTGGCAGAGCTCTACTGTGCCCCATTCCTGGGCATGGCAGAGGGGTGGGTGAGCCTCAGGGTGGTGGGCACCTCTGCATGTGAGCTGTGACATTGGGGTGGGATAGGTAAGGCAGTGGGCCAGGCAAGCAGGGAAGCAAGGAGGTTGCTTTCATTGGTGCTTTGCACTGTTCTGCCACAAGAGGATCAGAGTGTGCAGTGAAGCCCTAACACTTGGACAGGTTGACCACAGGTAGGAGCTGGGGCAAGGGGTGGCCCTGCTGAAGAGACCTCAGGGAAGACTGAGTAGCAAAGACTGGAGGGTGAATAGACTTTATGGAGACAGCAAATTTAGGGAAACATGGGAAATTTGTATCATGCTTACTGCATCCCAGAACAGAAGGTGTAAACCTGAAATTGTACACTACCCCATGTTTATAGTTCTTGGAAACTATTGGAAATAGCATTCCAGAATTGATTCCTCTTTCTAGAACAGCAGCAAACATGCACTGATCCCAGATAGTCTTGTGTGAACAATTCTTAGTGAAATAAACAAAGATACAGAGGGAGATGGCTGATGGTTGATATCTACCATAAAGTGATAGCGATGAGAAGGCACTATATCTCCTAATTGCCTTTAAATATCCAGCTTTCTGCCAACAGATGGGGAGCTAATCTGATAAAATGACCTGTGCTATTTAGATAATGAGTGTAATGAGTTACCTCTCAGGCAAAGGAGTTTCAAGCTTTTGATAGACAGGTAGAACAGGAAATTTTGGCCTCTGCAAACTTAAGCTGCCCTTCAGCCCTCACCCATGTGTGCCTGCCTCCCTGCCTAAGCAGAGGGCTAGTTGTACTGCCAGGTTATGTATGCCAAGACTCTAGCTGATGATTTAAATGATATTTCTGGACTTGGAAAATTGTAGTATCTGCTATTGGCCATCTTCAGTGACCATTCCAGTTTTTATTTGTTTCATAAATTTGTAATGGCTGCCTCTTGTGCTCCTGGGCTTCTTACCATCTATGAGACCCACACCTTTCAGTAACTGACTCACTAGGTGGAGATGGCTTGGTGAACAAAGAATGATTTTCTAGTCTTTCAAAAGTAGCCATTGACAGAGAATGCTAAGAAGAAAACAAGCCTATTCACCAGGATAGTCTTTGTTTTCACTAGGCACAGTTGAGTTCTCAGTGAGTCACTCTGGGATTCATTTAGCTTTTTACAGAATCTTTGTAAATCTATCTTTTGAATGGATGATACATTCACATTGTGCAGAGTTCTAAAACAGCTAAAGGTACATTGAAAACTCTCCTTACTATGCCACAGCTCTCCTTCCAGGAGGCAGCCACTGCTTCTAAATCCTTTGTTATCCTTTAAGAGATATATTATATATAATGAAGAAACTATGTGTATTTTTTACACATATGGCTGTAAACTATCTTTGCATTGTTTTATACCTTGTGTTTTTTTTTTCCTCTATGTGTTGGAGGTAATAGTACTATCATGGAGAACATAAAGGGATGCCTATTTTTAATAGTTATATAATACTCCATTGTGTGGGTAATCATAATCTATTTCACCTGTCACTCATTAAGGGACAATTAGATTGTTTCTAACTTTTTTCAATTGCAAATAATACTGCAATGAATAGCCCGTACATATATAATTTTCCACTTGCAATGACAATTTCCATAAGTTTTTCTATAAGTATTTCCTGGAAGCAGAATTGCCTTCAATCAATCTATATAAGTACATTCTCAATCTACCCAAATTCACTTTCTTTTTCTTAATTCAGTTTTACTGAGATACATTCAAATACCATGCAGTCATACAAAGTAAACATTCAGTTGTTCACAGTACCATTATATAGTTGTGCATTCATCACCAAAATTAAATTTTGAATATTTTCATTACCACACATACAAATATAAAAAGAATAAAAATTAAAATGAAAAAGAACAATTAAAGTAAAAAAGAACACTTGGTGCTTTTCTTTTGCCCCATTTTTCTACTCATCCATCCATACACTGGACAAAGGGGAGTGTGATCCATATGGCTTTCCCAATCACATTGTCAGCCCCTATAAGCAACATTTTTATACTATTGTCTTCAAGATTAAAGGGTTCTGGGTTGTAGTTTGATAGTTTCAGGTATTTGAAGCTTGCTATTCCAATTCATTAGAACCTAAAAATGGTTATGTATATTGTGCATAAACGTGCCCACCAGAATGACCTCTCAGCTCCTTTTGGAATCTCTCTGCCACGGAAGCTTATTTCATTTCCTTTCACATCCCCCTTTTGGACAATAAGATGTCCTCCATCTCACATTGCCAGGTCTAGATTCCTCTCTGGGAGTCATATTCCCTGTTGCCAGGGAGATTTACTCCCCTGGGTGTCAGATCCCATGTAGCAGGGAGGGCAGGGATTTCACATGCCAAGTTGATTTAGCTAGAGAGAGAGGGCCACATCTGAGTAACAAAGAGGAACTCAGCAGAAAACTCCTAAGCACAATTATAAGCAGGCCTTGCCTCTCCTTTGCAGCAGCTGTTGCTCTAAATTCACTTTCTTATAATTGCATTTCATTTTTTATATGCAGATAGTCTTTGCTTTATTCTCATTCTGTTTTGAAAGTATTGTTGACAGAATTCTGCTAGGCCCTTAAAGATGATTTGATATATTAACAAAAGAATGTAGAAAAAAGACTTTGTCACTGGGCATTTCAATTGCTTATGGATTCTGGTACCATAACTCTTTGTTGCCCTTAAAATTGTTATTTAATTTATGTCATAAGTTATTTTCAGATTACTCCCCTTTCTTTTGACCCTGACCTTTCTTTTCCCTGGTCCTTCTGACTATTCTTTAGAGCAGTCTTCCCTCCTTTACTCCTTATACCAAACAGGTTAGAGAAGAAGAAAGCAAAGATACTTTAGCCTATACCTCTTTTTATATCCAGGCCTTTGGTTTCCAAATGGCTATTTTAGAATTGACTGGGATCTGCTTTCTTATTGTATTGTAATCTTCTTTTTAATATATTACTTTGAATATATGCTCATTTAGTGTCAATTTAACCAGTTTTTAACTTTTATCTTGTGCTTATATCATGGAAGACACTAAAGCTTAAAAACATTATCTCATTTTCTAATACTGTGTATGCAAAAGGCAGGATGCTCAGCCCCACCCCACCCCCAACCGTATCTATCCTATCAGCATGTAAGACAGTGCTTATTACATAATGGATTCTCATAAATGTTCAATGTAATTGGATTTGTTTGGGGTCTTGGTATAAAAGAAATATGAGTCATTTACAGTTGTCTTGAGGAGAAAAGCCAAAACAGGTTTTAAAATTTAGAAAGTTAAGAACAAAGGTGGATAGTAAAGATAGACATGCCAAAATATTCTGGTACCAATGTTTGATCCAAAGACCAAGCATTGGCATCACCTGGAAGCCTTATTAGAATTGCAGAATCTCAGGCCCCATCCTAGAACTATTGAATCTCAGTATGCACTTTAAAACAATCCCTAGGTTATTCACCAAAATAGTAAAATTTGAAATGTGCTGTTTTATCTAGTATTATGAAAGGTGAAAGAATGTTTGAGTTGGAAAAAATTGGTAACAAATGGGAGGAGCTAGTGAGCCCAGACTAGAGGGCTTAAGAAAAGGCATGTTGGGAATGGTTCATTTGGTAGAGATTTCACATTGAGGGTGAGTGTGTTGGTAAGAGATAAATTGGAACCAATACCAAGGGAACCTAAATGTCAAAATGATGAATTTGCAATTGGTACTCCAGCAGTAGTCATTGAGGATTTTTAAGCTGAAGCATGGTATGCTGAGAGAGCAGAATTTTAGGAAAGTTCATCAAGTGCCCAGGGAAATTTGAAGGATGAGAAATATAAACAAGGACATAAATGGAGAAGTAATTGTAGTAAATCAGAGAGATCAAGTGTTGGAAACATTGTCTAAGGATATGGCTACAAGAACAGAAATGACAGGAAGAATAGACAAGACATTTCAAAGGAAGAATAGAAAATATTGGTTTACTTACTACAGTGGAGTATTGGGTAACTTAAGTAGTGGTCTTCTTGACAGATGTGGCATATTAAGGGTGATCTGGAGGGGATGAGTATTTCCACTCCAGTAGTGAAGGCCTCTAACTGGTCTATCCAGCCCTACTCTCATTTTGTTTTGGTGATTGTGTATCTCACAATTATGTTCTGCCTTTTGTTTCTTGTTCCCCTACTTCCCTGCCAATCTGTGCCCAGTGCCTTTGATCATTTATTTACCCTCCCATCTTAGTACAGTGCATTGGATGTCAAAGATAATAATACTACATCTGACTTTATACAGATACATTTCTCAGACATCTTACAACTGATCACTAATTGTATTTTAGATATGATCGAGCTAAGAGAGTATTTTCTTTTGAATGTTTTTCTCTCATTTATTTGCATTTGTTTTACGTTAGTGGTTCTCTTCAAATGCAAAATGTGTATATATAAGTTTTTGCTTTTGTTTTGTGCATACTACTTCATTTCTTTTATGTGAGATTTTTAAAACTTTTTATTATGGAAAAATTTAAATGTACAAAAGTAGGCAGAAGAGTATAAAGAATTCCTATGTACTCATTACCATGTACAAATATTGATCAACTCATGGCTGATCTTTTTTCATATATACTCCCCCACAATTTCTCCATATTATTTAGAAGGGTTTTCCAGAAGTATTTTATCTGTGACTAGTCAGGGTGTCTCTCTAAAATATAAGGATACTTTATCAAAAATCATAATACCACTACTGTACCAAAAAATATATTAATATCACCAACAAAATGCCCAGTGTATTGTTTACATTTTTAAATGGAAATGAGCTCCTTTTTAAAAAATTAACTTTCAAACTTTATGGTGCAGACTGCAGTTCCCAAAAGATATTTCCATGTTGGTTTTGCTGATCAGAATATTATCAACTGTTGATCACCATATACCATCAGAGAAAAGATAATCTATGTGTGAATGACTCTTTAATCTCAGACTTTCTTCACTCTACCACCTCTCATACTATATTATGCCATTATTGGAGAAAGCAAACTAATTTTAAAATTAGTCCTGGACCAATATAATTGGGAAGGTAAATCTATTAAATGTGTTGTAAACCATGTATAAGGTCAAATTTTGTGGGGATTATTTTTTAATATTCTTGCATTTGCACTGTTCTCTATCATCATAGCAGTTAACACTTATTGATGACTAATCATGTTCCAAAAACACTGCTAAATGCTTTAGTCTTTTACTTAATCCTTAGAAGAGTCTCATGTTGTAGGTACTTGTCCATCCCATTTTATACATGAAGTAACTAGGACTAGAAAGGCTGAGTAACTTGCTCTCATTCAAACAACTTGCCAGGATTCTACATTGAAAATATTGTTAGGAAACTTTGGAAGGTAATTTGGCAGTATCTAGTGAAATTCCATTTTCATGTACCCTTTTTCTCAGCAATGCTAATTTTAGGAATTTATTCAAAAGATAATATTCACAAAAATACTGAAAGCTATCTGCACAAGGCTATTAATTGCAGCACTATTTGTAATAGCAAGACTGGAAGCAACTTAAATGTCTGTGAAGGGATTTGCTGTTGTAAGAATGAAGGAAGACTATTGTTATTCTGTCATGGGTGAGCTCCAAAAAAGAGAAAAAAGTAAGGTGAAGAAGAAGAAAATATAATTGGCTACATTTAATCTAAGAGTGGTGATACATATATATACATACCTGCTTTATTGCTTTTCTAAATGATGGATGGGCATAACACAAAAATAACATTTTCATATAGGGGAGAAGGCACAGAGAGGCATAGAATCTAATACTTTTGTGTACATATCTTGTTTTATACAGTCAGCTTTGACACAAGAAAAAGTTTTGAATAATTGCAAAACAAAACTATATTAAATTTTAAAAAGTAATATTTAAAAATCAAGAGCAAAATGAAGCAAAATCGACCAAATGTGCATCAAAATAGTAGCATAACTATACAGGAATTATATTAAATATCATTAAAACACAGTAATTTTAATATACATTTATAGTGAGATATATCCTGGGGACAAAAATAGTTGCCAAAAGATTTTAAAACTTTTTAGTGTTCATGTTTTCAGTAAATATATGGGTGTTATTAGTCAAAACTCACAAATATAGTAGGATAAAGCAGGTAATTGTGTTAATGTCATTAGAAACCAAGCATGATAGTGTAAGGGAACAACATATAGATACCAAATCAAATCAATTAAGAAATCCTGTAATCCTAAATTTCAGTTGGAAATATCAGTATGAACTAAAACGTTTTCTCTAAAAGAAAACAAATGTTTCCTGTCCCAAGGAAAAGGCCTAGAATAATGATCAGTGAGGTAGCAGTGAGCACATCTAGTACCTTACATGGTAATCTCTAAACATTGTTTTCCACTATAAGTGATAAGGGCTTCTTGAAGAGTGGACTGATTCCAGATCTGGGGTAAGGAAAGTACAAAATGAGCCTGGACCATGTTGTCATGTCAGATAGCAGGGAAGCTATGAAGATTTCTGGGATTTTATCAGAACAATTCAAGAGGCTTCCTTTAGCCTAAGATGGGATAAATTGAGCATCAATAAGAATAATAACAGCAATGGATTTTATCATATTAAATATATTTAAATCTTTGAGTTTGTAATGATGCTTAAAAGCAAAAACTTCTTTGATCATCTTGCATCCCAATTCATTATTTTAATTATCAATCAAGAGAAAGAATCATGCTTTTAGCCTACCATTCTATTAACTGTACTTAGGAAACCAGATAGCTGATAAAGGGAAATTTCTCTTTTAAGAAGTATTCCAGATTATAATTGAAGAATGATAGAGTTAGTCATTGAGCATCAGTTACAAAAAAAGAGACAGCTGATCACTATGTGTTTCCTGATAGAAGTACATAAAACACCTTTTAAGTGTTCTTGCCAAAACAATTCACCTGAATCTGTTCAAGCTTTTAAATCTGACTACAAACTTATAGGAAATAACTGTTTAAGGATGCCATGGGGATTCAGTCAGCAAAATCCAGGACAGGATGGTTTCTTCAATCAATAAACTGCAAGGGGGTAGGGGGAAGGGTGGGGAAGGGTTGGGAAGTGTGTAGACTTAAAAAGCCTTGGGAGACACATCCACAGATTAGAATATTTGGAATTTATTTGTATATTGACTTGAAATATCAAACGTTAAAAAATATTTTGAAAAAACTAAGGAAATTTGAACACTGATATTGATGGTATTAGGGACATAAGCAATTTTGAAGGTACAGTTTTAGTATTATGGCTGTGTTTTTAAGGAGTCCTTTAGTACTTATGAGTAATAGGATATGATGTGGGGGGGTTGCTTTAAAACAATCTGGGGAAGGGGAAATAGGTTGAGGTGCAAATAAAATAGGATTGATCTTGAATTGATAATTTTTGAAACTGAATATGAAGGCCTCATGGATACTCCTTACATAGGTTGAACCACAAGAAATTGCTGTTTCCATAGGTCAAATACAGTTGATCATCAATGTCATGTTGTTCAACCTAATACTGTTTTGTTTACATTTAAACATGTGGATAATTATCTATAATAAGTTAAAATAGAAAAATAAAATAATAAAAATGTTTAAAAGACAACAGGAAATTTTAACACTGAAACATTTAATGTTATTAAGGAGTTATTACTAATTTCTCCATGTGATAATATTATAGTTATAGTTTTAAAATAAACCTGCTAATTAGTTTTTTAAAATTTGCTTTTAGAGATGTATTCTGACACATATATGGCTAAAAATGATATGAAGTCTGGGATTCACTTCAAAATAATCCAGTGGTGTAGTTGGTGGAGAGTGAGAACATTGAAGAAACAACATTGGCTCTGAATTGGTAAATATTGCAGCTGAATGATGAGTCCATAGAGTTCATTATGTGATTATCTTTACTTTTGAATATGTTTGAAGTTTTCCATAATCAAAAGTTTAAAAAAAAGCAAGCAAGCCAGGCTTTAATCCAGGTATATGTGACTCCAGAAGGTAACTATCACACCATTATAGCATTGTTTCCCATTATGTGGTTATGTTGTCCTACAAGAGAATTTCTGTGGCATCTGGAAAGTATTCTTGATTTCAATAGTTATATATTCATTTCAACATTACCTTGTATTTTTGCTAAGAAAACTGTTTAAAGTTTTCCATTTATTGAAGTGAGATAATTCATAATTTCAGAATTAATTTAAGAAAAATATTGACATTAAGAAAAATATTACATAATACTACTGGTAGTACTCTGAAATGACAAAAATTACATGGTATGAGGAGAATGACATTTGAAACTTTACTGTGCTACAATGCCTTCATGGGTACAAATGGTGAAATGAAGTGAAGAAGCATTTTTAACTTTCACTTATACCACCTATATCCACATTTGAATGTCTGCTAGACTCTGTTGAAGAAAGTTATATTTTCTATAAAACCCTATTGTTATTTATTTCCTCAAAGAATTAACCCTTATAAATATTATAGGGGACATGTTTTATTGTTCCAGAATGTCATACCCAGGATATCCCCTCACTGGATACCTACCTTTCCCTCAATATCCTCCTGCAGGTCAGGAGTCATCTTTTTACCTTACTGGTCCATATCCTTATCCTAGCAGCTTTCCTCCCATGGGAGGAGGTGCCTATCCACCAGCACCAAGTAGCAGCTACCCAGGAGCTGGAGACCACCATGCCCCTGGAGGTTATCCAGCCCTTGGAAGCTATCCTGGTTCTCCAGAGCCAGGAGGGGCTCCACAATATCCTGGAGCTCCTCTAGGCCAGGAATTGATTTGGAGCCCCAACAGTTGGAGCACATTTTTCTGGCTACCCATAGCTACTCTCACAGTTCTATGACAGTGGCTCAGTAGAGGTCCCCCTACCAGGTGGCTTTCCTGGAGGACAGATGTCTTCTCAGTATCCTGGAGAACAGTTTCCCTACCCTAATAAGCCTGCTTCAATGATTCAGGGCACTCACAGAACAATCCAACCAGCTGCTGACTTTGATGCCTGGAAAGATGCAGAAATTCTCTGAAAAGCAATGAAGTGTTTGGGACAGATGAGCAGGCAATTATAGATGTTGTGGCCAACTGTTCCAATGATCAAAGGCAGAAAAATTAAAGCAGCTTTTAAGACCATGTATGGCCAGGATTTAGTCAAAGATCTCAAATCAGAGTTAAGTGGAAATATGGAAGAACTGATCCTTGCTGTTTATGCCATATATATATTATGATGCCTGGAGTTTATGGAAAGCAATGAAGGGATCAGAAACTCAGGAATGTGTCTTGAATGAAATTTTGTGGTCAAGAACAAATCAGGGAATCTGAGAAATTCAAGTGTTATCAATCAGAATTTTGATGAGACCTTGAAAAGGACATTAGGTCAGATACACCAGGGCATTTTGAATGTTTACTTGTATCCATGTGCCAGGGAAACCAAGAAGAGAACCAGAATGTGAATCATCAAATGGCTCATGAAGATACTCTGCATCTCTATCAAACAGGTGAGGGTAGGCTTGGGATGGATGAAACTTACTTTAATATGATTCTTGCCACAAGAATCTTTCCTCAGCTGAAAACTACCATGGAGGTTTATTCCAGGGTGGCTAATTGTGATTTGTTCACCAGTGTTAGCTGTGAGTTTTCAATATAGGTTGAAAGTGGTTTGAATGCCATCTTGCAGTGTGCCTTGCACTGACATGCCTTCTTTGCTGAGAGACTGGACTAGTCTATGAATGACACTGACACAGATGACTCCACCCTGGTCAAGATTTTGGTCACTCACAGTGAGACTGATCTTGTATAAATAAAACAGATGTTCAACTCAGATGCTTCAGAAAACCCTGGGCAAAACGATTGCAGGTGATACCAGTGGAGATTACTGAAGGTTTCTTCTTGCCATTGTGGGCCAATAGAGTGGATTTTAAAAAATAAATGGAGCTGTTCATAGCTTATTCTTCAAAGGCAGTGACTGATCTGCATTGCAGCAATATCAGCCATCAACCTAATCAAAAAGTCCTCCTTACTAAATACTGTCAGGGTAGTGTGCTCAATTTGCACATGTTGTAATTGCCTTAATTCTGTTATTTCTTTCTCTACATATAATCGATGTAAAGCCACACCACAATGATGTATTAATAATGCAACATTTGTAAAGCATAATTCTCACTGCTCTTTTAATTAATCAGGATGTACAATTGAACAAAAACACACCAATATCTAAACAAAAAAGTAAAGCAGACTGCCCAGCAGCCAAAGCAATCTGTCCAGCAGACAAAGGAAAGGAAAAGGAAAACAAAGCAAATCAGGGTTACAAACATTTAACATTAATGATACAATAGTGGAAAGTAAAGGGATCTGCCCAGCAGACAAAGGAAAGGAAAAGAAAACTCACAAAACCAGGGAAAGCCCCACATCTGATACTACTGGCTGGGGAGGTCCCAGGTCTTTAGCCAATCGGAGTATTCATGTGCACACCATCTGAAGCAGAGCATCCTTTCCTGGGTGAGACTTCTAACTTTCCCTGGGACTTGGACCAGTGTTTATGGCAATTTGTCCATGAGTAGGGGTGCTTTGCTGCACATCTCAAGGAAGGTCTAATTCCTTAGGATGATCACAAAGACCCCCTTATTTTAGTTTCACTAACATGTCTGCAGTTGGGGAGACTACCCCTTGGTAGAGACACAGGTGATCTCTTTACTATTATCAGAACTCCCAGGTAAATCCTGTTAGGCTTTAGTGACTTCCATTGTAATATGTATCTTTGGTGCTCATTCCCTTGTAGACTGGCTGGAACTTGCTGATGTGCAGGGCAGCTATCTGCTTATGATTCATGTTGGTTTTATCCATACATTACACATATGACCCCTGAGTCAAACAGAATATGAAGCATAAGGCAGTGATTACAGGCTTTCATTTGTCATCACTACATGTAAGAGATCACAGCAGGTTTACAGAGTGAAAGTATAGGTATAAGACATGAGCAACAACAACAAATTACAATTAAAATGTTTACAAAAACAATTAATATAGTAGAAATAAAACTCATGATTCCAGTTTTCCAATTACAAGTTTGTCCATTAAACCATGAAATTATTGGATTACTTCCTAATTGTTGGATAGCTTGTATATGTTGTCCCATATGGTTTAAAGCTACTGTAATACATTTTGAATAATCTGAAATATATAAACAACATTGGGTTTCAGTTAGAGTGCAAACCCCTCCCTGTGCTGTCATAAGTATATATAAAGTCATTTTATTCTGTAATACTATCATGAATATTGGGTAGTTTTTTTTTTAGATAATAATGTTTAATTCATGTAATATGTGCATATAATGCATGAAGTTTGTTATTATTAATTATTTTATGGACCATGTATAAAAACAATTTTCATGTTTCATCTATATTTTGACTCTTTCCAGAGTAAATATATAGAGTTTCATGAATCTAGTCCATTCCATTTCATTTGGTTGGCAGGTTTTCAGCATTTATGCTAGTTCATTCTCTGTTCACTCTGGAAATTGGATATGCATATCCCAGCATTTGGAGAGGTTGCAAATCTCTGCTGCTGAGCAAGCCCATTGCTGAATGGTGTTCACGTAACTGGAGGTAATGAGGACACTAAACAGGATTTAAGATTCATGTAAATAACAAAGATTACTGGGAACATAGAATATTTTTCATGTCTGGGGTACATTTACATGTTGCTTTTTTGTGAGGACCAAGAGTTCATCAACCTTCTACTTACTTCCTATTTCACATTTTAAAGTTACATTTTAAGGCTAATTTACCCTTTTGTCTTTACTGCCTTACCATGATGATAGGTTTAAACATTAGCTGCTTAGGTCTTGCAGACTGCTGTGTGATGACAATTTCTGCAGGCCTTTTTTGCTCAGGCAAGGGGTTGTCACAATCACACAACAGTTTTCATTGACCAAAGGAAAGACATTCCATCCATAATTCACAACAAAACAGTAAACAACATAGTAATAATATTCTGGTACACAGAGATAATAAACATGTTAGGAAGTTGTGTTATGGCCAACTTAATGAGTTTCATCATTTAGACAAGAGGATCATTAGATAAATGATCACTACTTTGTATGTGATTTTGCATATGGTCATGTGTTTGGGTTACATTTTATGAATTACCAGGCACATAACATATAACACTGAATATTAATTAGAGCACAGTACCACCTGGGGCTAAAATAGCTAAAGGATAAAACTACTAGGCAGTCTGCTTTATTCTATATCTAGTTTCTACCATTTTCTCTCTTTGACCACAGAAAATAAATTTCCCTTCCCACCAACTTTCTGCATCTTTCTATATTCATTCAAGTTTTTTTCACATCATTTTTTTTCATTCTGAAACAACCACTCATTTAAGACAAAACTACTTTATTTTACCTTCCATGAAAACATCCCTCATATCCTCTACATTCAAGTCACCAAAAATTTCTGGAAACTGTTCTTAAGAAATAATTTCACAACCTATTATTACCATTAAAATTAAACTTGTTAGAATAATGCTAAATACTCAAAACATCATAGTTAATCCATTATTGAAATGGTAATAAATATTTTTAAACAAGAATTGACAAGACATGAAAGTATTAAATTGGATAGCTGAGTGGCTTAACAATATATAAACGGAGTCCTCATTAGTAGATAGAAGAGTTCCAGGTGAGGGGGTTTTAAAAACCATGTTTTCTTCCTCTGCAGGGAGCCCTTTAGATCTACAGTTAGTTTGGCACATGATGAATGTTTGCAAAATTATGTATACAGTTCCTGGGGAATGGGGAGTCCCAGATGGGAAATACACATAGCTCTTGTCATCCTCTTTAATTCTAATAACCCATGGGCTTAGGATTTTCAATGGCCTTGCTGTGTGGGCCAGAACAGTGCTAATTGACATTATTTTCCCCAATCTCTAGTGTTTGTGGCACAGGACAGTGTAAGTTACTATCATTGCCCCATTGTGGCTTGAAGGCAGCCAGACCCTTTATCTGAATTCATCAGGCCTGTGTGGGCCCTGCAGCCCCATGGTTATCATTTCCACAGTAATGGGAGCTGGCAGCTTTGGGTCTGGAGTTAATGCTCACAAAGTCCTTGAGTCCATTGTTTCTATCATCTTTTAAGTGTTTCTTTGAAAGGCCATTCATTCTTTCAATTAACCCAGCTGCTGTGGGATTATAGGGCAAGTGACAAGTCCAAATGGCATCTTCTTCCATAGCTCAGGCCTGGGTTAATTGCCTATGAAGGCAGTCCCCCATCACTGACCACATGTGTGAGGACCCCAGAAAATGCACATACTTTTTCTAAGCTATGTGTGGTAGCTTGTTGGTTGACCTTGCCCACTGGAAGGCCAGCAGCACTCCTGTAGCTGTACCCATGGTGGTGAAGGCATATTTTGTCCCTTTGGACAGAGAAAGGGGCAAATATAGTCTACTTTTCACCAGGTGACTGGGATCTGGTGTCCTTGGTGCCCACTTTTGTGGTACAGCCATTCAGCCTCTTTATTCAGTGTTGGTGTTAGGCTATGGGATTTCACTAGTGCATCTGCTTCTATGTTACCTGGTAATGAATTGGTGTGGGCAGACATGAAAAATAGTTACCTTACATTTGTTTCAGGTAGTTCAGATGTCTTCCCACCACATGTTGTCAGTACTGGGCTGGACTGTTATGGTCATCCAGGTAGCGGGTTGTCCATGTGCCAATCCATACAGGGTCAGGTATATTTCCTTGCCCATCAGGGATGGGCATACGAAGTGCCAACTCAGGAGGATTGACAGGAAACAGGGCATGCTGCTCTTTCACATAGGAGACCAGTACTAAAATTTCATGCACCTCTGCACTTAAAGAGCTGTTTAAAACTGCCACATTGTAGGAGGAAGACTTTCCATATTGTCAGCATGCTCACCTGAGCACTCCCAAAATGGGTCTCATTTATAGTGTCCCATATTTGCATAACTGTATGAGTATGGTCTTCTGTCAGGTCACTGGCCACCTTTGAGTTAGACTTTTAACTTGTAACAAAGCATTATAACCTGTGCACAATTGCTTTTTTAAAGGGCTATACCTGAGATCTGTGCCCTTCCACAGTTGACACCAAAAACTAGTAGGTATACATTTAGCCTATTGCCTTTGTCACAAACCCCACCCAAACTCAATATTGGTACTAGCCACATTCAATTCACAGGGTATGTTGAGGTCCACCCTCCTTAAAACCTGCACGTGCACAATTGTTCACTTAGCATTTTTTAAACACAGCCTGCCATGGGAAATCCCATTCCCATGCTTTTTCTTTTCTAATTAGGTTATATAAAGGCTCTAAAATTCATACAAAATAGAGAAATAAACAGTTTTTAATAACTTAATAGACCAAGAAAACTATTAACTGTTCAGTAGTAAGCAATGTGGGATAACTTTGTATTTTAACAACTGAAGGAATAGCCTTAAATTTACCCAACAAGACAATGCCCAAGAAACTGATAAAGTATTCAGCTCTTCTGGAAGTTTTTACATTTGAAGGGATCCTTGTGGAATCACAGTTAATGTGCATTGTTGTTTTCCCCACGTGAAGGCTAACACAGGTTGACTGGAAAAATTTAAAAATATTCTATATGACATATTAGCAAGATTTAACACGAAGTTAAATTGGCTTAATTGAGTACTCATATTTTGCAACAAGGCAGCATTCCACCTCCCTACAATCCCACTTTGGCAGGGCTGACTGAAAGAATCCAGAGGAATGTTAAAGAAGGCATTAGTGAGATCTAACAAAAAAGAAACAGACCTAACTTCCTGCTAATATCTTGGAGCAAAGTGGTGATGTTGGCACAGCTGCAAAGGAGGAGTTACCTTATTTATCTCTCTATAATCACTAGTCATCCTCCAATAGCCATCAGATTTCTTTACCAGTGGGAAGGAGGGCTCTTGCACATATCCTGTGTTTGAGCAGCTGTTTCTTCAAAGGTTTTAGTGCCTAGCCTAACAAAACTTTGTGCCTTAGGTATTTTATTACACAGGTTATTGAGTAAATCCCCTTCAAGTGGCCACACTATTTTGCATTGATTTACCAGCCAATTAAAAAGTGAATGGATCTCCCAGGAAGTACAGAGTCTGCCACAGGGAAGGCTGTATGGAGATTGTGACCAATTTGCTTATCATCTCATGTCCATAAGCAAGATGCTCTCTGCCCCACTATCCCATAACTTTATCAACTAGTTCCCTAATGGCTGTCTACTTTATGTTGGTATTGGTTACTAATATCTCTTAATTTGGCCAGGGAAAACTCCCAGGATGAAATGAGCACATTTTGATTTTAAGCTCCTGCTACTGCCTCACCCTCTTTCCTCCCTGGGGGATCACAGTGTTGAATTTTCTTTTTATTAACTCATAGTTGGACTAGAGGTTGGATGCACTTACTTTCCTTTTTCTTTTTCAGTGCTTTATTTAGCTACTCACACTGCTACTTTTCCAGCCTCTGTTTGATAAGTGTAAGCTTGATTACTTAAGATATGATTCTGACACTGCAACAGCCAATTGATGTTGCAAGCTCTCTGATTCTTTTTCTGTTTGTATTTTTTCAGAAATAGCATGACCCCTAGCCTGAATGACCTTATGATAGGCAGTTAAAATGCACCATCCTCATAGGGCTAGAAAGCTTTTTTCCTTTCCTTTGGTGTTTGAAACCATGCATAGAACTTTAAGAACATCAATGGGCTCCAAATTGTGCAATTTGGCCATCCAAACTTCACATAGCCCAGAATTTGGAGGGGCATATAGGGAAGAACTATAAACCTATTACAAACTATATACTACAGTTAGTAGTATTTCAACATTTTTTCATAAACAGTAACAAATGTACTATATCAATACTACGAGTCAACAATTGAGGGGGGTTGGTTAGGGATAGGGGAGGTTTAGAGTTTCCTTTTCTTTTTTTCTTTTTTCATCTTTCACTTTATTTCTTGTCTGGAGTAATGAAAAGTTTCTAAAAATTGAACAAAAATTAAGTGTGGTGATGGATGCACAGCTGTATGAGGGTACCCAGGGGCAAGTGATTGTACACTGTGGATCTTTGGATAATTGTATGGTATCTGAACAATCTCAATAAAAATGAAAAAAAAAAAATTCCATAATTTCCCAGGAAACCAAATGAAAAACTATTAGCTAGAACTGAAGTCAGTAGATTTAACTAGCTCATTTCTCCCTGAAATTTGCTGAAAGCTAACATATATGCTAAATTCATGAAATTCAGGGAAAACTTGCTACTGCCCTTCAGAGGCTTGACTGATCTCAGAAGGTTCAATACTCTCAAAGTATGAGCTTACATACAGGATGCCTAGAATATGCAAAATGGTGGCAGAAAATATATTAGATATAACCAGAGGAACAGAATGGGTAGTTATTGTATAATGGGCTCAGAGTTTCCACTTGAGGTGACAAAATTCTGGTAATACATGGTAGTGATGGTTGTACAATATTGTGAATGTAACTAAGGCCACTGAATTACACATTTGAATGTGGTTTAAATAGGAAAATCAGAGCTGAATGCTACAATAAAATATTTACTAAAAAATGAACCACTTAAATCAAGCACAAAAAGAATTCTACATGATTTTTTTTGCCTATTGCAGAGGATGATCTTTAAAGAGCAAGTTAGGCAGTGAGAGTAACCTTGTTTCTGATACACATGCTAATTGACTAACTCATTTTCCATTTCTTCATTTAATTCTTCCTTGATGTTGAAACCTAAAATCTCATACCTGAGACAAGATGAGATATGCATAGCTGGATTTTAACTGGCAGCATCTCCTGGAACAGGTTGACCAGGATGAGTTGGGCAAGTTCAAGTCTCTACTGAGGTTCCTTCCCCTGCCAACTGAACTTCAGCATATCCCTCATATGGAGCTGGAAGAGGCTGATGAGAACAACTGGCAGAAATCCTCATTAACAACTGCCCCAGCTGTTGGGTAGTGGCAGTGTCCATCCAGGCCCTTGACAAGATGAGCAAAATTGATCTTTCTGAGAGGCTAAAGGATGAACTGAGGGATAAGAAGAAACCAGTCCACAGTAGGTACTGGGAAGAAGGAATAGTAGTCCCCAGGATTTTAGAAATACATAAAACAACTATGGGTCTTGCAGAGTTGAACTTTCTGAATGCAAATGTCAGACTTTCACAGTTTCTGGTCATAACTGTCCTGATTCTACTTCTCCTCCTTCTCCTGTTCAAGACTATTTATGTGACAGGGATTCATGATCCCATTCTTCCTCTGTCCTCCAAGATGTTTAATTATTTTACCCTCTGTTTCCAATTCCAACTATTTCCCATAAAATTTTCTAACTCTGATAAATTCAAACCTCTCTCTTGTATAGGGGTTTTTCAGCATCTTCTCTGTGTGTATCATTGGATAGGTGATGTTTTGCTGTGCGGGGCTGTGCTGTGTATTATAAGACATTAGTGGCATTCCTGTTGTCCAACCACTAGGTGCCAGTAGCCATCCCCTAAGCCCCACAAACCAAGATTTTACAACCAAATATGTCACTTGATATGGCATATATGCCCTGGGGGTCAAAATTACCCCCACTAGAAAACCACTTTCTTCTATCACTGGTTTGCATGTTTTCTGTGCTCTGGAATCTCCTGGAGAGCTTTAAACATACTGATTTCCTGGATCCAGCACAAGATATACCAATTTAACTAAATGGTTTAGGGTTCTTCCTAGTCATGAGGTTAATAAAAGCTTCATGAGTGATGCTAATATGCATACACAGGTGAGAAACCCCTCTAAGATTATGTCATCTACTGTGAAATCCACTAATCTGAGAACTACTGAGCACTCAAACATGGCTAGTTAGAACTGATGTGTGCTGTGAGGCCAAAATATACACCAGGTCTTGACTACATTGTTTCTGTATTAGATTGATAATTCTCTTATATGTTGGATAACATTTTAAATAAAGTAGGTTAAATAAATTAAAGTTGCACCTTTTTACCCTTATATAATGTGGGCTGTAAAAATTACATAGGTGGCTTTCTTTTTCATCTGGCCTAAAATTTAGCTTGGACAGCACTGGTCTACAGAGTATTTTTCTTTCATGTTCTTCAGCAAGGATATTTAAAGCAGCTCCATTTGCTATGTGAATCCTCCTCCTCCTCCCCCTCCTCCCACTCCTTCCTTCTGTCCCCTTTCTTTCCCCTCCATGGTCCTTATTTCATTCAAGTTAGGAATCAGATCTTAGCTTAACTTCCTTCACCTCTCCCTTAAAGACAGTGTTTTTGACTCTAACTTGTGTCTAGGGATGCAAATGTGAAATCAGCAATAGGAAACCCCTACAAGTGTACATTTACAAGGGCTTTGCTCTGAAAAGTGAAAACGTCTTCTGCTGCCCTCATTTTCCAAAAAAGCTTTGAATTCACTTCATGAAAACAAGCCTCCACCACCAAGTAAGTTATCTCATATAAATTTTTTAATGTGATATTTTGGAGCTTGGGGACTTTTAATAAGAAAAGACAGTGTGAGCATTTGTGTAGTAGATTGAATCATGTGCCCCAACAACAGACATGTTCTTAAATCTTAATCCATTCTCCTGTGGTGTGAATCCATTTGCAAATAGGACCTTTAAAGATGTTATTAATTAAGGTGGGACAACTGAATCAGGGTGGATCTTAACCCATATTACTGGATGCCTTATAAAGTAAAGGCAACAGAAAGAAGCCAGAAGTCAGCAGAAACCTGAAGCGTAGCTACAGGAGGAGAGTCAAGACATGATCACATGACAGGCCAAGGACAAAAGCCAAGGAACCCCAAGGATTGTAGCAAGCCTGAACCAGAACTCTGAAGATTTTAGGGAGAAATCAGGACCTTGCCAGTGTCTTGATTTGGGACTTTTTGTCCCTAAAGTCATGAGTCAGTAAATTCTTTTTTTTAAGTCAACCCATTGGATGGTATTTTTCATAGAAGCTCTGGCAAACTAATTTATTAGGAATGCAAATACATTTGAGACCTCATTTCTGCCCCTCTACCTGGGTAGAAGTAAGATGTGAAAAGCTAAAATAAGGCAGTATTTATAGAACAAACCAGTAAACCATACACATTTGGAAAAGTGAACCTACTCATTGAATCAGGATACATTTAATTTTACATTGGTCTAACACAGAGGTTAACAAACTACATCCCACAAGCCAAGTCTGGTCCACCACCTTTTGCACCTCCCAAAATTTGAGTCAATTTTTACCTTTTTAAATGGGTGAAAATAATATTTTACACATGTGAAATTTATGTGGAATTCAAATTTCAGTGTCCATAAATTTTTATTTGAATACAGCCATACTCAATTGCTTACACATTGTCTGTGGCTGATTTTGTGTTAGAGAAGCATGGTTGAACAATTTCACCAGATAGTATGGCCTGCAAAACTGCCTGGCCCTTTACAGAGTAAGTCTGCCAACTCCTAAACCCCTGGCCAAAAGGATTTTTGGGTCAGTGACTGTCAACATTCTTGATATCATCAATGTACTTCAAAAAATATGACTTGGGCTCAAGGATGTAGTTGAGGATGACTTGTTAAAATTCACCCTCAAATACTACCATTTGTACCTTAACCCCAGTTGAACTAATTATTTTTGCCCAGGCATAAAACATGTCCTATGATGGTGAAATAAATGTCATATGGAAATTTACAGTTGATTAGTTCTGATACCTGTCAATGTCCTAAGGATCAGTGCCTGTCACAAAGTGGATATTCAATATTTATTCTCGGTTAACTACCACTGTATAGCTCTTCATTTAAAATCCCATCCTCAGCTTCCAGGCATTGTTGTCCTGGTTCTATCACTTGTTTAAGATCATTGTTCCCTGGTTTGTTTGGCTTGCTTTTTCTTCTGCTTAATTTTCAAAATGGATGATTGGCTCTTTTCTCAGCACAGTGTTCCTGGCTGATATTACTTGCGCTCTTTACATATATCCTTAATCTTTCCCAAAGAATATCTTAGGACCAGAATTTTTCATGAACTTCAGATGCTTATATACAATTGCTTCCTGGATACCTCTTCAAATGATAGACTTACCCTGTTCATTATCCAAAGTCCAACTTGAAATACTACTCCCATTTTGACTCCATATCTACCTATGTTCCTTCACAGTACAATGTAATTTTATCTGCCTCTGGAAATCAGGGAATTAATCCATGAAGCATTTCTGATGCCCACAGGAAAGAATGATTGTGTGCCTATCAGTGTGTATCCATTTCACACACCATGTATTATGAACTGCATAGAGATTCACTCCCCCAAAAATGTATGTAAGCCTGAGATCATGGTCTGACACATTTCCATTTTATCTCCAGTACCTCTAATGTTTTTACACAAGCCTGGCTTTATGATTTTAATCCAGTGTTTGAACTTCAGCCATCTGAAATCCCATCCATCTCCTTGACAGTTGTTTCAGCACTACCATTGTAACAAACCCATTATAACTCCACTTTTTTTTCAGAGACAATGTGGACTTCAGAACCAAATGACTCAAATGTGTAAGAAATTGAACTTCATTTAGAAAAAGAAAATCCAGTCTACTTTTAGATTATTCTAACTTTGAATGTGCAATGTGAATTTAACCCATTCTAGCCACCCCCTCCCACTCCTTTTGAAGAAACACTCTATCTCTCTCCAATCCATTTTCTCCTGTAGTTATAATATGCCAATTATCTTGTGGAGAATACCTCCCTCCCACATGAACAGGAAGCAAACTGGATACAGGACAGCACCAGAAATCTGTTCTTAGGAGTATTCTGTATAAATCTTAGATTTTTACAATTTCACATAGTCAAGTTTAATATCAAGTCACATGACAAATCAGAAGCCTATTGCTATAATGTGTCTAGACTGAGCTGACTTAGTGGCCAATATAGAATTATAATATAATATTTTTAAAATAGTCTAATTGAAGTACAATTTACATGCTATAAATTTCACCCACTTTAGTAAACTTAGTTGAACAACCAACACTACTATCCAATTTAACAGCACTTCCATTACCCAAAAGATCCATTGTGCCCACTTGCATTCACTCCTAATCCCCATCCTGTAACCCTCACACAACAAAAAAAGAATTTTATCTCCGTAGATTTTGGTTCTGACCACTGGTTTCTTTCACTTAACATAACTTTCCTAAAGTTCTTCTGTGTTTTGTGTATCCCTGATTTTTTTATTTTATTTTATTGCTGAAACCTTTTCCATTGAATGTCTACACATTTGGTGGTTCATTCACAAGCTGATGGATACTTGAATTGTTTCTACTTCTCATCTATTGGGGAAAAGGCTGCTCTCAACAAACACATGGAAGTCTTTGTGTAGACATGTTCTCATTTCTCTTGGGAAACACTTAGGAGTTTTATAGCATTTTAGAGAGGTACAATGCTATGTCAGTTTGCAAGTATTATGTCCCCCAAAACACCATGTTCTTTACTGTAATCTTGGAGGGGCAGATGTATTAGTGTTCATTAGATTGGAATCCTTTGATTGAGTGTTTTTAAGGATATGTGACTCAATCAAATGTAAGCAAAGTTTTGATTGCATAATTTCCATGGGGGTGTTACCCAAACCATTCAGGGTGGGTGTTAATTGGATCAGTAGAGTTGCATAAAGGAGTTCACAAAAGGACCTAGAAAAACTCAGAGTGACATTTTGAAGAGCAGCTGCAGCTAACAGAAGACAAAACACCAAGAGCAACATTTTAGAGATTTCCATTTTGAAACACCACCTGAGAGCCAGAGGTTGCCATCTACATGCCTTCTAAGCTAACAGAGGTTTTCTGGATGCAAAAGGCCATCCTTCAATGAAGGTGCCCGATAGTTGATGACTTACCTTGGACACTTAATGGCCTTAAGAATAACTTTATAAACAAATAAACCCCCTTCATAACAGCCAAGACATTTCTGGTGTTTTGCATAATATCATTAGCAAATAGGAATAAATGCCAACAGATTTACTAAAATATTTGAGCAGCAATAATTGACATTACTGTGAGTGATCAACTTTCTTATCTCCTGACATTTGTTCAAATCCAATAGAAAGATAGATGAGTAGTTAGGCTAATGTACTTCTTTTCATGGCTTTATAATGTAGAGGCATTTAATCTAGGATTTCATCTGCCTGTTCATCTTTATGAACTCTGCCCTTGTATTTCCTGATACATGATCTGAACAAAGAATTCATATTACACTCTGGACTCTTTGGCAACTGCTTTATCATGCTTCTTATAATGGAAGGACAAATATTTCTGCACCAATCTCACTCTATTCTGTATTATGCAGAGCTTTCACAAGTACAGGGAGAAGATGTCAAAAACTTGGGAGAAGCAAAAAGCTGTACAAAACAGAAGCCAGGATTGTATCATGTCTTCCTGGAGTAAGCATGGTGTTAAAGTTGTTTTCTTTAATAAATTGTTCCTTTATCCCTTTATTACCTAACACAAAGTATCTTCTTTCCTAATGAATAACAGACTATAACATGTCTATGCCCTTCCTTCTATTACTGAAGGTAGAGGAGATAAATATAGAAGTGTATTGAAGAAGATATGGCAAATCTGGAAGAAAAATTTTTGGCTTAGAACCAGTGAGAACTTCACTATTGTCACTCAGAGACATGAGAGGCTAATCCCATTCTGTAATGCTAAAAGGCTTGAAGGGCCTTTTCTATATATGATGGTGATTCAAGGGTCTGCTGGCATAGGGAAAACCATGCTGGCCAAGAATTTTGTTCTGGAATGGATAGAGTAAAATCTCAGCCAGACATTCAAATATAGTTTCTATCTCTCCTGCAAAGAACTCAACCAGGTGGGGACATGCACTTTTGCTGAGCTGATTTCCAAGGACTGAGCTGAACTGCAATATGCCATTCCAGAAATCCTAGCATAAACACAGAAAGTCCTGTTCATCATTGCTGGCTTTGATGATTTGAGATTCCCACTGGGATATTTATCAGGATATATGTGGTGACTGGAAGAAACAGAAACAAGTGCACATCCTCTTGAGTAGTTTGCTAAAGAGAAAAATATTCCCCAAGGCAACCCTACTGGCCACCACATGGCCCTGGGTTTTGAGAGATCTCCAGCTCTTGGTTAAGCAGCCACTCATCATAGAAATCGAGGGGTTCTCAGAGGTGGACAGAAAGGCATATTTCTTGAAAAACTTCAAAGATGAAGAAAATCCCAGCAAACTTTTGATCTGTTGAGGACCAGTGCTGCCTTGTTCAATTTCAGCTCAGATTCCCTGGTGTGCTGGATTGTCTGTTCTTCTCTGAGACTGCAGATGGAGAAGGGAGAGGACCACATCTCTATTTGCCAGACCACTATATCACTGTTCCTGCATTTCCTCTGGAGCCAGTTCATACCTATACTGTGTCTTGTTCCCATCAGTACCATCAAGGCCCAGTGAAGTCTCTGTGTGTCCTTGCTGCTCAGGGCATTTGGGCATAGACATCACTGTTTGATGGAGAAGACCTCAGGAGCTTGGATTATACAAGTGTGTTCTCTGTCCCTTCCTGGACAAGAATACCCTTCAGAGGGGCAAAGATTGTGAAGTCTGATAAAACTTCACCCACTTCAGTGTCCAGCAGTTTCTTGCCACTCTTTTATGTACTGCAGAGTGAGGAGGGAGAAAATGGGAAGAGCTGTAGGTGAGATATTGGGGATGTGGAGAAACTTTTATGCAAAGAAGAAAGGTTAAAAAACATCAGCCTGACCCAACTGAGATACTTCTTGTTCAGCTTCTTGATTGAAAAGAAATTCAAGGAACTGGAGACAACTTTCAACTGTCAGATGTCAATGGAGTTCAAACAGGAATTGCTGAAATGCAAAGCAAGTTCCAAAGAGAATAAACCCTTGCCTTCAATGATGGACATAAAGGAACTATTTTAATGCCTCTATGAATCTCAGGAAGAAGTTTGTAAAGGATGTAATGGACCACTTTAAGGAAATGTACCTGTATTTGAAAAATAAAATGGATGTCATACACTCATTAATCCTCAACATTGTCAAAATTTTCAGAAAACTTCACTGCATGTAGAACAAAGAACATTTCTGGAGAATGATATGGCATCAGTATCAACCTCTCAAGTTAAGAGGTAAGAACTCTATTTACTCTCCTATTTCTCCCATCTTTAGCCTCCTGCCACTTTCCCATAGGTGGAAGCCAGAGTATCCTGTTCCCCATCTTTAGCCTCCTGCCACTTTCCCATAGGTGGAAGCCAGAGTATCCTGTTTCTCAAGTCAGAGTATTCTGACTTGAGATCAGAATTCTCCCTCTTGCTGGACTTTCTGTCTGCTTAACACACAAAATGGGAGCCACGATGTCATAATTAGGAATGGGGACTTGGAAACAGACAGTGTTTTGAGAACTATCTCCTTTCCTTTTGAGCTGATCAGTATTTACAAATACGCCAACATGTTTCATATAGATATACAGAAAACTAAGGCAAGACTAATAAATATAAGGAAACCAAGGGTCACCCACAAAATTCCTTCCACCGAGAAATAAACACCAGAAGAAAGCAAATACTTTTTGAGAGGTCTGTGTATATGAACATGTGAATATATAACTACTTCGTATTTTCTCAAGTTTTAGTGGAAATCATCTTAGGTCAACAACTGTAGTTCTGAACCAGCTTGAGAAATGGCCAAATATACTGTGAATAGGTATTCAAAGATCTCTTATGGCTAGGTATATTGATATCAATCTTTTGTGAATGATATGCTTAGAATCTTAACTTATTCAAACTCAGTTGTTTTAAGAAGTGTAAGTTCTTTCTCCAGTGATGTCTGGCACAATGAGTCTGGCACCATTGTGGTACTAAATGTGTGATTCATCCACCTTAAGGGTTATACCCATTTATTAGATATTTATGTACAGAGCAGTGATAAATGGTTTCACCATGTTGTGACAAATGTCTTCCTCTCCAGCAATATTTGGCAAACTTTCCCCTTCATCCCTTCATGGCAGGACTCATAATGATCAGCACATCCTTCCTTTCTGGATGGATTTTTTTCTCCATGTTTGGTGCAAACAATAATCTGTTATTTCTCAGCATCACTGAAAATTTCCTTAGTAAATCACCAGAGAGAATCATTTGTGAATAAAATGACCTCTGACTCCTGTGATCTCCAGAAGCTGGTGTAAGTAGAAGCAAATCCCTAGGTTCAAATCCCATAAGGCATTTTTAATTTTGCAGCAATATTTGAACCCCTTGCCTTTTCTCCCATCTGATTCTCAGGACACAAGTTATTGAGGTTGTTCTCATCCTTATATTTTTTCACTGGGAGAATTATATAAATTAATGCAATATGAGATATTGTTTCTCAAAAAAACACCATAAGGGCCATGGAATATCTGAGGCAGTTTTAATTCTGTTATGAGCACCATATGATTGTATGTAGGGTGGGGATTCTCAACCTCTATTGACATTTTGGTGTGGAAAATTATTGGAACTCTTCCCTGCATTGTAAGATATTTTAACAGTATCCCTTGACTCTGCTCTCACTGGATATCAATAGCAACAACTTCTCCATACAAACCCACTCCCAGTTGTGACATCTAAGAAATGTCACCATTTATTGTGTAATGTTCCTTGGAGGGCAAACTCGTATTTAGGCATGAAGCACCAGTGTAGAGACAGGGCAAGAGCATCCTCATCTAACCTGAAGATTGAGTATTAAAAGGTGACTTTCACTTTAATTTGGTATGTGTGTATCTGAAAATGACCACATGCACACAAAAAAATAAAAAAAAAAAACTTGAATTTGGCAAAAAGGGTGGGTCTGAAATGAAACAGAATAAGGTAATTACATATTTAAATTCTTACTTTCAGAACAAAGTGGGATTTTCCTACATAAACCAACACATCATGGGAACTTCATGGACCTAATCTTCGTTCATGTAGGTAATATGCTGGGAAAGTCCCTTGAGCTTATATTGGTGGGAAAGGAGGATCTAAACACAATTGACTAATCAAAGATAGCTTAGACATCAATGAAATTCCCTTTTGTTAAGACTTTCTCCAGCTGCAGGTATACTTTTTCAATGTAGAGAAATACAATCTCTTGTCTACTTAGGGTTATGTTTGCCATGTGATCCTGATTTTATGTGCAAGAAAATTCCTTGCAGTCATAAAATATTCTGCAGAAAACAGTGCTCATGAAATGGGCCTATTGATAATACTTCTGGGAAGAGATATTCCATTTCTTGCCTTTTTAAAAAAGCCATAGAAGAACAGCTTTTGTTTGAAATGACTGCTTATGATTTGCCTTCCTTTTGCAAAGGCTTGAGATGACTAAAAAATAGAGCTTACGTTCTTATAAAGATTAAACATAGTGCAGCCCTTTTTTTCAATTTGTACACATTATAGTTACAGAGGATGAAAAAATCATTTATTTTCCTTTCCCTAGCCACAAAAATATCTCCCCTATGGATGCTTATCAGAACTTCAGTCTCACTTTCAGTGGTCAAGAGGCTCTGACTCATATGACACTTCACAGCATTGACCAGAATGATATGCTTCTTGTGCAAGGTCTTGAGACACCCAAAATGTAACCTTCATAATCTCAGGTACATCTTGCCATCACCCAAAATTCATCTTCTAAGCAGAGCTGCCACAAGCCTATATAGTATTTCTGTGTAAATTAGTAAAAGTGTCCCTTATTCTGATTGTACAGAGTACTACCCAGAATAGAATATGGACTGGAGTTTAGTCACCACAGACTTTGAGCAATGAAAAACCCAGACAACCATAGAAAACATACCTCAGTCCAACAAAACTCCCAGAAACTGGGTGTTATCTTCTATCAGGTAGTTTGTTCAAAGATCATGTTTTCTATGTCATGATTCAGGATAGCAGCCCCTGGCCTCATCCTTCCAGGAAATGATCCTTCATGAGCACCCAGTTGCCCATCTCCAAGTAGTCTTGAGGTTTGAGAAGTCTCCTTTAAGGAAGTACCCCATTTGGTGGCTTGGAGATCAATCATGAGGTTCCACTGACTCTCTGTTTACTCCACTAGAGTACTAGCAGAGATATATTTGGAGAAAATTTTGTCTCAAATTGTGGCTCTGTGTCTACTAATACCACCTTTGGCTATTTAACAGATATTTTTCTCATCAGTTAAAAGATCTAGTACACCAAAAATAAGGACTTGAGGATTGTATGAAATAAGGTCCAAATACATGTATTCCCCTCATTATGACATCATCGACTCTTTTCCTTTACATCTGAAAATTAACTAGGGGGGTGAAACAGATTTTGATCACTAATGTGTTTCTCCATTAGTAAATTAGGACTCAAAACAGGAAGGAGATTTCATATAAGATGGATTGATGGCTTATTAAGTGAGAAGAGCTTTGGTGCTCAGATGTTCTCTCTGTGGGATAATCAAATTGCTGACCTCAAAGGGTGCTTTGTGGGGTAAGACTGTGTTCTGTGGCTGTCTCGGTTACAGAAGCTTGGCAGATTGACATCAGCTTTAGAGCTATGTTCTCAGTATGTGAAGCTGCCACTGGGTCTCAGCTACTTGCTCAATGGAAGAAGATGTCATTGAGTTCTATTTCCTTGTTGCCATAGCTATGAAGAACAATTAGTCTTCCTAGTATGGGTGGTGCTTCTTTGTTTGTAATGTGGTAAGAAATAGAAAATAGCTTGACATTTTCACCATTAAGTGTACAATGCAGTGGCACTATGTTCATAATGGTGTGCTTCCATCACCTACTTCCAATACCAAAATTTTTATCACCCCACACTCCATACCCATTAGTCAAAAACCTCTTCCCTGACACATCACAGACACAGGTAACTTCTAATCTATTTTCTGTCACTGAAATTTCTGATTTTTGATATTTCATAAGTGAAATTATAAAGTATTTCTCCTTTCATGACTGGCTAATTTCACTCAGTGTGATGTCTTCAGGATTCATTCATGTTGCAGAATGGATCAGAACTTCAGGCCTTTTATAGCTGAAAAATTCATTAGATGGGTATATCACATTTTGTTTATCCATTAGTCTGTTTACACCTTTAAAATTTCATAGATGATACCTACTATAGATGGCTTAAAATAACTACCATCATCTAGAAGAAACATAGATCATATATTTATTTAACATAAGTCTCAGATACTAAGTTACCTTGTGGACATTAGAGATTTGGTGCTGTTTTATTTCCTATCACCTTTGTTGTAATTTTGCTCTCAGTCACAGTGTACTCCCATCACAAAGACAACAGTACGGCTATTTCCTTAGACCAGCTGTCAGATACCCTTTCCTCAGTCTTGCAGACACATGGATCTTACATGTGCAGAGAAATCCTGTCCTTTCCCATTCTTAATTCAGTATTTAACTCTAATTCCATCAGCTATCTCAATATCCTTCTATCAATCCCTTTATATTAACTATAGTCCTTTTCTCTTACTTGAAGCTGAAGAACCCTAACATCATACCTCATTCTTAGAACAACACACTTAAGTCTTCTGATGTGGTCTTTGTGCTCTACTTCCCATTCCTTCAAGACTTTTGATTGAACTTAGAACCACCTGGGAGAACTGCAACTTTTTCTCCCCTTCCACCAACCATGACCAACCTCTAATAATCATGAATAGATACAATTACATTTGATCTTGAAGGATTATGTTTAAGATGTCAACACTATTTAGCCCTTATTTAAGTTAGTTATTTTGTTTCCCAACAAGTTATCTACTCAACCTAGCTTAAGGTTGCATGGAACTCTTGAATTAAACAAGATAAAAGCTATAGTTAATATGCTAATGATGAGGGCTACCATACTACTGAGACACATGGAAGCTAATCTCCTTGGTCTGTTATTTTTATGGCATATTTTGCTGTAATTATTCTTTCTCTCTCCCCCAACTCTATCTGTACATGTTCACAGTTGAATGTGGTTACCACAAGGTAAACCCTAGTACTCAGGTTGATGTCAGCTCAGGTCAGATAAATTGTAGTAACTGGACAGTATCTTTTGGCCAAGGCAGGAAAAGCTGGCCTGACTGGCTGGGTTCAAGTGCATGTGTCTCATCTGTTAAGCTGCTACTCCTTGTTCCACCTGATTAGAAGCTGTAAAAATATGTTATGAACTACATATGCATTAGAACTTCCTGGCATTGATTGATTCAGCAAATTCATCTTTCATTCAAAATATTGTGTGATAATCATCCAAGCAGCCAAAGCCATATAGTAGCCTTAAACCATCACGTAATCTGTTATCTGCTTAAACTATCATGCAATCTGCTGTTATATTCATTATCCTTTCAAATCAATATGGAACTCTACTTTGTACCATAGAATTATCAAAGGTGGCTCCTGCTCTGTGAAGCCTAAAACATGAAATTTACAGTACTTGGAGTTTGAAATCAATCTCCTCAAAACAACAGAGACACAGGAAACATTATTTTTATTTATTTGTACCTCGGGGTGAAGGTAGACAAACCTGATACTGAAGCTCAGAAGCTGCTGAAAGTGATCAGAGAAAGCAGTTCACAACTGACTATTGAAAATGGAAACACAGACCTTTTCCTTGTGACTTCTTTTCTGAATCTCCCTAGAGTCATTCACCCACAGAGTTATGGATCTTCAAGGAGATGGTGAATTTCATGATTCCATTCAGTCAAAACATAGTTGCTGAGGTACATGTTATCTTAGCATTAGTTCTTCTTTGGGCTTATATAAGACTGAAGTCTCTCAACCCTGGTATATGGTATATATAAAGAGAAATAAAATTAAAAGCATTCATGAATGAGGCTCTATTTATCAATGGGTTTTGACCACATTGATTTATTTTGATCACATTGATTTATTTTGCCCATTCCATCTCTGGCCTGTTTTGGCATTTCTTGACAATTCTGCAGGTTATAGGTCACCAGAGTTTGTCTTCTCCTGCTGACACTCTAATATTTTGGACTCCTAGGTACTTCAATGAAGTAGACATCTGTAAGCCATTGTCCAGATTGTTTTCTTTTAATGCAATTTTATTGGTGTGCCAGTTTGAATGTATTGTGTCCCTCAAATGCCATTATCTTTGTGGTCTTGTGGGGCAGACGTTTTTGGTGCTGGTTAGATTTGCTTGGAATGTGCCCCACCCAGCTGTGGGTGATGATTTTGATGTGATGTTCCCATGGAGGCATGGCCCCACCCATTCAGGGTGGGCCTTGATCAGTGGAGCTATATAAATGAGCTGACTCAAAGAGAGGAAACTGAGTGCAGCTGTGAGTGATGTTTTGAAGAGGAGCAAGCTTGCTAGAGAGGAACATCCTGGGAAAAAGCTGTTTTGAGGCTGGAGCTTTGGAGCAGATGCCAGCTGCCTTCCCAGCTAACAGAGGTTTTCCGGACACCGTTGACCATCCTCCGGTGCAGGTACCCGATTGCTGAGGGGTTACCTTGGATGCTTTGTGGCCTTAAGACTGTAACTGTGTAGT
Source organism: Choloepus didactylus (assembly GCF_015220235.1). Classification (NCBI taxonomy): domain Eukaryota; kingdom Metazoa; phylum Chordata; class Mammalia; order Pilosa; family Megalonychidae; genus Choloepus; species Choloepus didactylus. The sequence goes on from NC_051332.1 coordinate 266,337, forward strand.
GAAATAAACCCCCATTTTATAAAAGCCTATCCATCTCTGGTGTTTTGCATTCTGCAGCATTAGCAAACTAGGACAGATTTTGGTACCAGAACTGGGGTGCTTTTGCTGCTAAGTTTGCAAATACCAAACATGTTGGAACAGCTTTTTAAATGGATAATGGGGAGTTTCTGGAAGAGTTGTGAGGAGCTTCATAGAAAAGGCCTGAACTGCTTTGAAGAGACTGTTTGTGGATATATGGACTCTAAAGGTACTTCTGATGAAAACTTGAACCAAAATTATGAATGTATTGTTGCAAACTGGAAGAAAGGCAATCCTTGTTTTAAAGTGGCAGAGAATTTGGCAAAATTGAGTCCTGGTGTCAGATGGAAGGAAGAATTTAAAAGTGACAACTTGGAATACTTAGCTGAGGAGATATCCAGACTATGTGTGGAAGATGTAACCTGGCTTCTCCTTGCAGCTTATAGTAAAATGTGAGCAGAGAGAGATAAACTTAGAACTGAACTCTTGGGTTCATAGAAACCAGAAGCTGATGGTTTGGAAAATTATGGGCTTCCAGGGGATGGAATACCAGAGCTACAGCACAACATGAGGAAGTAACAAAACATGGAAACAAGCTGCCATTTCAGAACAAGCCAAGATTGGAGATGGAATTATCCAGAAAGGATTTGTGGAAACTCTGTTGTCTGATGGCTTTGACCCCTGCATGCTTCATGTGAAGCCAACAGAATTTTTGTGAGATCTTCACAGACAGAGCCATTGCCAGTCTGGACTGGAGAAGACAGACAAGGAACAAACTGAAGAAAAATTTCTTCAAAGACAGAGCCATGGAAGTTGAGGTCTGGAGTCAAGAGGTCTTGGGCTGGGAGAGTGGAGCAGCCCACACGCATGGAAAGGGTGAGTTTGCCCCAGAGGTCGAGAGTGGGCATTCCACCTCGATACTCTGGAAGAGTTTTGCCACCCGAGGTCCCAAAGAGGGTGGAACACGTTTCCAGGGAATTGGGGAGAGCCTGGCTGCCACCACACTGTTCTGAAGGGGTTTAGCGTGTGCCCTGGAGATGGAAGGGAATCCGGGTGCAGCCCCAATGTTTGAGGAGGGTGGAGCCAAGACTGTGGTCTCCCCAATGTGTGGATTTGTTGGAGCACTCACCTAAGCGTTTGGAGAGGAAAGGGCTGCCACAAAGGCCCTTAACAAGGGTTAGACTCCCGCTCTCTCAAGCCCCAAAGATGCAACTTCATTCTGTTAATGACTCTCAGACTTTGAAATCTAATGGAGTTTGTCCTGTGGGTTTTAGGAACTGTTTTGCTCCTGTTAACCCTGTTTTCCTTACTGTTTCTCCTTATGGCAATGGAAATGTTTATCCAATGAATGTCCCTCCTTTGTACATTGGAAGCATATAACTTGTTCTAAGTTCACAGATCCACAGCTAGAGGGGAATTATGCCTTAGGACTGGCCATGCCTAAATTGATTTTGATGGGATTTTGTACCTAACTTTTGTTACTGAAATTATTTAAGTTTTTGTGTTATTGTGATGGAATGAATGTATTTTGTATTTGGAAAGATAATGTCATTTTGGGGTCCAGGGGGTGGAATGTGCTGGTTTCAATGTATTGTGTCCCCCAAATGCCATTATCTTTGTGGTCTTGTGGGGCAGACGTTTTTGGTGCTGGTTAGATTTGCTTGGAATGTGCCCCACCCAGCTGTGGGTGATGATTTTGATGTGATGTTCCCATGGAGGCATGGCCCCGCCCATTCACGGTGGGCCTTGATCAGTGGAACTATATAAATGAGCTGACTCAAAGAGAGAAAACTGAGTGCAGCTGTGAGTGATGTTTTGAAGAGGAGCAAGCTTGCTAGAGAGGAACATCCTGGGAGAAAGCCGTTTTGAGGCCAGAGCTTTGGAGCAGATGCCAGCTGCCTTCCCAGCTAACAGAGGTTTTCTGGACACCATTGGCCATCCTCCGGTGAAGGTACCTGATTGCTGATGTGTTACCTTGGACGCTTTGTGGCCTTAAGACTGTAACTGTGTAGTGAAATAAACCCCCGTTTTATAAAAGCCTATCCATCTCTGGTGTTTTGCATTCTGCAGCATTAGCAAACTAGGACAATTGGGATCTCTTCACATACCATATAATTATCTGAAGTATACAATCAATTGTTCACAGTATCAACATTTAGTTGTATATTCATCAGCATAATCAATTTTTGAAAATTTCCATTACTCCAAAAATAAAAAATAAAAATAACAGTAAAAATAAAAGACAGCACCCAAACGTCTCATATTCCTCCTACCCTTATTATTCATTTACTTTTGATCGATCCCTATTTTTCTAGTCTTCTCTCCATACACTGGATGAAGGTAATGTGAGCCACAACATTTTCACAATCAGTCACACCATTTAAGCTATACACTTATAAGATCATCCTCAAGAATCAAGGTTATAGGGGTGCAATTCAACAGTTTCAGGTATTTCCATCTGGTTATTCTAATAAACTAAAAATTAAAAAGGGATATCTACACAGTGCATAAGAATAACCTCCATAATGACCTCTCAACTATATTTGAATAATCTACCTACTGAAACTTTATTTTGTTTCATTACTCTTCCCCCTTTTCAACCAGAAGTCTTTCTCAATCCTATGATGCCATGTTGAGGCTCATCCCTGGGAGTTATGTCCCATGTTGCCAGGGATATTTACATTTCTGGGGGTAATGCCTCACATACTGGGAAGCAGTGAGTTTACCTGCAGAGTTGACTTATAGAGAGAGGCCACATCTGAGCAACAAAAGAGCCTCTCTAGGAGTGACTCATAGGCACAATTTTAAAAATACTTAGCATGTTCTTTGCATTAACAAGCTACATATCAATGACTCAGCCTACCAAATTTGTAGTACCCAATGCCCCAATTTGTATGCCCAAATATCAATGACTCAGCATACCAAATTTGTAGTAACCAATACTTGTGAGGATATCAAGGATTCCCCAGGTGGTGAAGTTTAATATTTCCACATTTTTCCCCAGTCCTTAAAGGTGGCTTTGTAAATACTTTATTGTCTCTGCCCAGATTATTCTGGGATATATTGGGGTTTTGTGCTAACCTGCAAAAGCTGGCCAGATCTCACTCTCTATTCAAGGTCCCATGTAATTATGGTGTTTGAACAAACTGTTAAATTATATAGTATAATTTACTAGTTATAAATTAACTAGTAAAAATACTAGTTAAATTATATAGTGTGCCACAGAAAATGTAGATTTTCAACCAAATAAACATATCTTCCTTTGGTCTCACATAGAAGTTGGAGTTTTAAAAGACAGCCAATATCATTCTTTACCTTTTATTCTGATTTACCTTAGTCCCAACCAAGTCCATTTTGTACATATATCTAATTGCAATCTGATATATTTTTCAGCTTTTTTACATTTACTGTATGGGGTAATGCTGACACTCATGGCTGCCAAACTCTGGCCCTGAGTCTTAGGTGTCACACAATACTCAAATTTCCAAGGACGGACTAGGATATACACAAACCACTCAGCATCTAAGAATTCAGAAATAACCATTACAATTCATGAATGGATGTGACTGCTGTAAGAGCTTACAACCTAGGGACCTTTACATTATGCCTTCCCTTGATAACCTTTGCTCTCAGATTCAATTCTCAGAATCTGCAAATTACAGTTATTCCACATTAGTGAGGAATTATATTTTTGTTTTTGATTCTAGATTTGTCACTCAACATACTGCCCTTAAGTTCCACTAAACTAGTTGCAGACCTCGCAATTTCATTCCTTCTTGCAGCTGCTCTGTATCCCATTGTATGTATTAGACACAGGTCACTATTCCATTTATCAGTTGATGTACCTTTAGGCCACCTCCATCCATTGAAAATCATGGACACTGCTGCCATAAACACCAGTGTTCAAATGTCCATTTGTGTCCCTACTCTCATTTCTTCCACATATATACCCAATAATGGGTTTGCAGGACCATATGGCAAACCCATCCTTAGCTCCCTGTGGAACCACCACAGGCTTCCAAATGGGCTGCACCATTATACTTCCCCACCAATAGGGAATAAGAAAATCCTTCTCTCCACATTTCTCCACCACTTGTAACCCTCTATTTATTTTTAAACAATTTTATTCACACACCATAGAATCCATCCTAAGTAGACAATCAGTGATTCCTGTTATAATCAAATAATTATGAACTTATCACCACAATCTATCTGAAGATATTTCTATGTCTTCCACAACAAAATAGGAAGAGGAGAAAAACAGAATAAAAATAAAAGAATAAAAGTAAAATAAAATAAAATACAGTGGAAGGGCCAGGCATCACTGCCCCCACCAAGAATCCCATACCATAACTTTATATCCCCTCTTTCTTTTTGAACAAAGATCTGTTTATTCTAGCATTCTTTAAAATGGCAATAACAACAAATACACACACACAACCCTAAACCACAAACTTGTAAACAACCCAAGTGTTTGAAAGAGAGAGACAGAGAATTATTTTTAAAATTATGTGGCAGCCAAATGGTAGTGTCATGGAATCATTAAAAAATTGGATCTTGAAGAATCTTAAGATATGCTGAAGATCCCTTTAAGACATTCATCATCAAAGGGGGTGATATTGCCCCCAACAGCAAAACCTGGCTTTTAGGGGGTGAAAAGAATCTTAGATGTTACAATGGTTGTTGCCTCCAAAGACATGGTACATAAATACAGTAAATCTGTGGTATTAAAATTTTACTGAGGTAGGGATGATGAGAGAAAAAACTCTCAAAAAAGCTAATTAAGGGGATAATAATGAAAAAAAAATGAAAAACACTTCATTAAGGTTACTGAAAAATACCCTTAATTTCTCACATGAAAAAAAGTAGGTTACGACATGAAATGGTATGTATAGTCCAAAACGTATTAGGTATTGCAAAATGTTAACTGATGTTATTTCCTATTGGCGGAATTATACTATGTTTAAAAAAATAGATTTCACATATCCTACAATACTTTTTAAATTTTAGAACTACAGAGTGTTTTAGAAAATGTACTTTGGTATTTAATACTTTTTTTCTTAACAAAGGAATATATAAAGTTGTTTTCTCTTCAGGTACTCTTAGTAAAAAAAAAAAAAAGTCCAGGAATAGGTAGGTGGAGCTACCTCAATATTTTTGCAATTATCAGCCTTAATGTAGACAATTGTGTTGAACAGAAAAAGAAATAAGCCTGACATCCATTATGGTGTGGCTAGAGAAAATGATCTGCCTCAAAGGGAAACGTTGCCACCCTGATTCCTAAAACCAGTCCCTACTATACTTAGTACTTGATTCTTTATGATAACTATGATTCAGGCCCCCAAAAGGTAAACCAATCCTATTTTTAAAGGTTATGTATGGCCTCAAAAAAGGGGGGTATCATTAGCCTGTAGCCCTTTACTTCACTAAGAATTTGAGCAAGACTCTTGCTGTATATCTTAGGTTCTGCCTTAATCATCAACACAGTCACAAATTCTTAAAACATATCAGTATACAGTGTCCTGCAACCACATTTTTTTCTCTACTTACTATTGGAAGTATAATCTTACTATTTTGTTCAAGGTTCCAAGCTGTGAGTATTAGAGCAACACTCAAAGACAAGAATGAACAATAGCTTTTTCCAAGTCAGTAAAGTTTATTTTCCTTAGAGCCCTGTTCTTAATAGAACATGGTCACATAACACCTTTATAATAAGTCATTATCAACTACTTGATTTATAAAAAAAAATCTTAACAGTTTTACTGTTAAAATAATTTTTAAAAACACAAAAACTTTGGTGCTACAGCTACTGACTATAAGAGATAGAGATAAAACAGCAAGGCTTTTTCCTCAAAATAGGATAATTATACATCATACTGTGGGAGCAGTTTTACATTCATGTAATCAGTGAAGTCAGGGTCATTATCAGATTGGCTTTCCTTTATACTATTCTCCTGTCACACTAGGAATAATTAGGTTTGTGGTGGTATGTGAAGGGTGGCATGAAGTGTCCCCAGTGTACTTTGTTACTTGCAGGATCATAAAGGTAAGGATTGAACACTGACATTTACTTTCTATGAAAAACCAAAGCCTAGTATTATAACATGTTTTCAATGATTTTATTACTAGCGCCTGACATGCTACTTTCCTAGCTTCTCTTAGTATCCTTTAATAGATGCCTACCCTAATTCTTGATGCTGTTCCAACATACAAGCTATGAACAGAAAAAGAACAGGCTGCTAGTTTTCTTCCTTGAATTATTAACATAAACAGCTCCATTAAGCCATTTTTTTCTAAAATGTTCAAAGGTTAGATGTAAATGTGGAGAAGAGAAGGCACAATGAGTGTACTTTTTGAGACCAGAAACTGGACTCTCTTCACCAAATTTAGCTTATGATCTTTCCAGCTGTTGGATCAAGTTGTTTAGTGCATTCAGCTGAGGCCAAAGTATGGATATGCCAGCAATTCCCTGTCCCATCTCTAGTCTTTATTTAAAGCCAGATAAAAATTTTCTGATGACATTGGTCAGGACAAAGAAACTCTGAGAGAAAAACCACTGCTTTTTAGTTGAATTAGTTTACCCCTTAGGAAACCCATAATGGTTTCCAGAATTACATAAGCTTTTGATTAGCTATGGTAAAACTGGAGGTTAGTGTAAATCATTCAGAAAACTCATAAGGCTGATTGAAGCACCATACAAAAACATTAAAATACTATAAACTTAATATTAATGGTAAAGTATGGATCAGTTAGAAAGCCACATAAACATGTTTCATTCCCTAATACACTTTTAACAATACTTATTATTTATGATGAACAGCTTAAAATTTTCCCAATGAGTGAACCAGTTATCAAGAACACATGAATTAGCCCCACTCTCTTTTGTCATTTAGTCCTGTAATAAGTCAGCAAAGTTTAACATTTACCTTACCAGGTAATTGCCAGCCCTAGTCAAAACATAAACTAAACATTCCAGATTTTCTTTAGTGTACAATATCCAGAGTCACAGAAATTTCAGAGACAATATAGTATAAAATTGTAATTTTTATAGTTATAGAAAATGATGCCTAGAAGTGATTTCTACAATACCACAAAAGTAACCTGTGGCAGGAACAGGGCAAAACAGCAGAATCCTTGAAGCACAAGTGAGTTTAAAAAGAAATGGTAGCAAGGATGGAAACAGCAATTGATAAATTTAAGGTGCAAAAAGGGGGAAAATTATTGTTTTAATTAAAAGCCAAAATTAGTCATAAAGATATTTAGTATTAGCTTCTAAATAAGATATTAAAAAAATCAACCATATAAGAATATAGACTTCATCATGTTTAAGATCTATTATTTTAAATAAATGCACATATTCAAAGTATCAGAAAAAAATGACCATTTTTTGAAAAATTTACATTTGTCCTTGGATGTAATATTCATAATTTTCTTTCAAAACAAACTCAAAGTAAAGATTGGGCTTTAAGCTTCCAAGTTTATCTGCTTGTAGTAGGTCTTTCACCTCTGGTAATATTCACTGAGCTGAATGCCATCTTTTACAAGTTTCTATAAGATTTTCACAAATATGCTGTCTTTAGATACTTCAGTGGGATCATCTTTACCATCTGAACTGGGCCAATTATCTCTTTGAGGAGATTTGCAAAGGATTTCAAGTTTTAGATCATTTATGTTTACATCTTCCTCCTCATCAATATATTCCAGCAAATCTAAAGCTTTCTTGAAATCATAATCATTAGCTCTTCTGTTTTCTTCACAGTTCTACAGATGAATAAGTTGTGGTGCAGTCAAAACTGGCATTACACTGAGATTTTGCTGTTTCTCTGCTAGTAGCTGTTGAGGCAGTGACTCCTGGTGCAGTAGAAAGCACTCCTGCTCAGCCATGTCTTCATTGTTTTCTTGCAATTTATCCTCTGAAAAGTCTGATGCCAATGCAGCCAATTTACTGAAGCCAAGAAGGGTTTTTATCTTTGCAAAGTAATGAGTTTCCATATTTGCCATAGAAGTGTTGCATGATTCTTTTCTAATTTTTGGCTATTAATTTCATGTAATCAGCTGAGATGTTCATGAGCTTGCAAAAAAATTGCCAAATATCCATGCTGAGAAATAGCCTGAGATAAAAGTTTGCCTCATTTTCCTTTCTCCAGATACCAATGGAAGAGAAAATCTGAAAAATTCTGATCAGCAAATTGGGTCATGTAATGCTGTAGTCTACTCTTGTCAGTTTGTTCACACATCTATACTAAGATATCAAAGTCACAGTATTTCTCTGCTAAAGAATCAGCCCACTGGTGCTGGCCTAATGTCAAAAGAGGGGATAAGAGATCTGATCTTTTCTGTAGGTATTCCATTTCCAGATTGTTATATCATTCTTCATCATTGGATTTGTCCAGAGACTTAAGCTGAGAAATGTAACCATCCAGAAAGCAATCAATCAGTGCTACCAGCTGTTCTGTCAGAATGTTTGGAGGTTGCTGTCCACCTGAGGATAAACAATTTTCAGAACAATCCCATGTTGGCATATGATTGCTGTTCAGATGCCAGCAGGACCACTTGTTGCTGTCCATGGAACATACTCAGGTTCTTTTGCTTGACGTTTTTCTCTTTTATATAAGGAGTTTTTATTTTGGTTATAATGACTAGCAGCTTGCAGTATATCCTTGTGAATATTGCTCACATTGATAACCACCTCAGTCCATTCAACAGATTCCAATACTGTATCCTTTAATACTTGTTGCTTGTGTTCCAGTAAACATTCACAGACGGAATCTACCTGGGATACCTCTCTAAAAAAGACATCTGCAGGAGTAAGGTTTGATGGAATTTCACACTCCCTTTTGTTTAAAGCAATTAATATTGCTGTGTTCACAAGGTCAGAGAGCCTGGAGTGATGGTTCTTGAGAACAATAGCAGCTGACAACTTTTCTGCATGCTCACAGAGCAACAGTCGAGTTGCCATTGACATCCCTCTTACAGGAAAAGTACTTAGGCATCCAAATAAGTCAGCTTGGTGAATAAACTCCATAAAGAAAGAATGGACTTTCATCTTGTCTTCTAGCTGGTGAAGAATAATCATTGATGTATTGCTGAACCCAGGTGCTTCCTCAGGGACAGATTCAGCCCACCCCATAGCTGGATAGTCATCCACCAAATCCACACTGATTTGGGTAATAGCTCTGTCTAGTTCAGAATCAGAATCCAAATCAAGGTGAGAGGAAAACAGCTCATCAACCATCATTTGGGCATTACCTAAACCTTTTCTGCAGAATTGAAGAAAAGCAGCTTTTAGCAATTTGGTTTTATCTTCCTGTGCTATAGTTTCATTCTTGTTAGCTGTCTCAAAAACCATGCTCTCACTGCTTGGTACAGCAACCAAAAATGCTAGGGAATCCTCAAGTTCTTCTGCTAATATGGAGATGTTTTCCTTCAACATAATAGACACCAATCCACTGTTTCTAGAAAACATGATAGGAACACCACCACAGGAACCAGCTCCCAAAATGATCCCTTCTTGTGCATTAAAAGTAATTTTCTCTTGAGGAAGAGAAAATTTCCCAGTTCCTGTGGAGCACATATAGACAGCATTTTCAGTGTATAGATGATAGGCAGTCTGGTTTGAAAAGTTTAGGACAACCAACCGACACATTGTCTCATCTTCAGACTGAAAATGTGGACTATACTGGGTGACTTCTACCATAATTGCATCTGACATTTGGTAGCCAATATCTTCCACTGTTATCAAAGAATAATATATGAGACATGGATTGTCTGCTGGATGCCATGCTGCTGCCAAAATCAGGAGCCCATTACAGATTTGATTCAAATCCAAATATCAAATGTTGACACCTTCTTTAATAGCTTCATAGTTACTTTCTGATCCCCAAATAGCATCAGTAATGTTTTCTTTCAGGGCTCTATTTATATCCCAAGTATGTGCTTGTTTTCTGAAAAATCTTCTAATTCCCATTTACTTATGTTTAAATTTGTAAAGCTATAAGTTTGATCTTTCTTTATCCCAAAGGACACTCAAAAGCATGAGATCTCTACTAGGAGACAAAATTCCCAAAAGAGTAGAAACCTTCCAACCAATTCCTGAAAGCATGCCTCGCCCTTGAGGGAGAATATGCTGATGAATTTTTCCTGAGATTTCAGGTATCAACCGAATTAGCTGGCTCCCTGATGAGGACAAAATGAAACTTCCTCCCTGCATTGCTGTTGGAAAATTATAAGTCTTGTTACCTCCCAAACCTATAAAAGTCTCTGTGTACGTGTCTTCATGAGCAAGTCTTGGCCAATAGTGGATAGATCCTTCTCTGGTGGCAACCATTATAGCAACAGCCTGAATAGAAAATGCTTCACCTGAGATAGCAGAGTAAGAGAGATTTACCAAGTCTACATTGCAATGGAAATCACTAGGTGACAGCTGAAGTTCTTCACAAACAGATAACTTAATAATGGGTGACAGAGCAAACTTCCAAATAATGAGTTTCTCTTTGCAGACCAGACAAGCCCATCCACTTTCCTCTATGTGGATAGTCAGGAGATCACCAAATTCAGCCAATGCTAGGGCTTCCATAACTTTAACAGGGAGAGAAGATCCAAAGCTTTTCACATCATAGTTCATAGTCTCAGTTATGGAGTGGTGTAGGAATGTTTGTGTAGGTGTTTCTTGAGAGCTCAGTGAGCTTCATCAGCCAAACAGTGAGAAGAGCACAGAAGAGCTCATCAGAGACCCCAGGGACAGGCACTTCCCAATTGTCCAGGGCATGGAGCTTGGCCTGAATCTGTTGAGTGGGCCCCTTCAGGACCCTTGACCAGGGGTCCGTGGGGAGGGGACACCAGAGAACATGATGCAACGGACTTATATCCCCTCTCATAGACATTTAGCTTTGGTATATTGCCTTTATTTACTATTAATGGAATCATCTTGCAACGATGTTAACATTGGTTGTCCTTTCTCCAATATCACACAATTTTCCATACTTTTCGGTGTTGACATTCATTTGTTCTCTCTCATGTAAAAACATTCTTATATTTGTGCATTTAATCATGATCATTGACCATTCTAGGTTTTCTATCTTTCCTGCTGGTGTTATACTTGCCCCTAGCCTTCCACTTTCAGTCATACTCCCACTCATCTTTTTTTCTGAGCACTTAGAGCATTGTGCTACCATCACACAGTATTGTGCTATCCATTTCTGTATCTATACAGTCAATCCCATTGATCCTTCTGTACTCCTTCAGCATCAAATGTTTAATCTCTAACAACTTTCTAAATCCTGAAAACCTGTGTTCTCAATTTAAACTCTCAAAGATTGCTCATCAATTTTAGTTCATATTAACAATACCATAGAGTATCCATCCTTTTTTTTGGCTAATTTCTCTCAATGTAATATCTCCTGTCTACAATTTTGCCTTGGGAATTTATGTCATTTTTTTTTCTCTCTTTTTAGCATTACTGATAGTCTTCTTTCTACACCTTTCACCAAACCTCTCTCTCCTTGCTTTTCCTATCTCCTTGTAGTGCTCCTTTTAGTATTTCTCATAGAACAGTTATCTTGTTCACAATCTCTCTTAGTGTTGATTTGTAGGAAAATAATTAAACACTCCATCATATTTGAAAGACATTTTTACTGGATATAGAATTCTTGTGTGGTAGTTTTTCTCTTTCAGTATCTTAAATATATCATACCACTACCTTGTTCTCTCCATGGTTTCTATTGAGAAATCTGAACATACTCTTATCAAGCTTCCCTTGTATGTGATGGATTGATTTTCTCTTGCTGCTATCAGAATTCTCTCTTTGTCTTTGATATTTGGTAATCTTTTTAAGTGTCTTGGAGTAGATCTATTCAGGTATATTGGTTTGGGGCATGCTGTAATTCTTGGATATGTGATTTTATGTCTTTCATAAGAGTTGGGGAATTTTCAGTAATTATTACATCAGTCTTTCTGTCACCTTTCCCTTGTATTCCACTTATGGAACCCCATGACATGTATATTTCTGCACTTCATGTTTTCCATCAATTACCTGAGTCCCTGTTTATATTTTCCTTTCTATTCCCCATCTGTTGCTTTGTGTGTAAGATTTCAGATGTATTGTTCTCTAGTTCATGAATCAGTTCTACTGCATCTTCAAATCTGCTGTTATATGCTTCCATTTTGTTTTTATCTCTTCTATTTTGCATTCCATTTCTATAAGTTTTGCCAATTGTTTCCTCAAACCCTTGAGTTCTTCCTTATGTTTGCCCAATGTCTTCTTTATATCCTTCATATCTTTTGCCATATCTTTCCTCAACTCATTTGTTTCAACTTGAATTTGTTTAGCATATTTGTTTCAACTACTGTATCTCATTTGAAGTGTAAGTTTGTTTCTTTGGCTGGGCAATATCTTCATTTCCCTACTGTTACTTGGAATTTTTCCTCTCTAAGTATCTGATTTCCTTGATTACCCCAATCAGATTTTCCCAGACCAGACAGTCCCAGGTCTCAGGGTGCAGGTGAATTTAGTGTAAAGTTTCCCTGAAGATGAAACCTGGAAGTTTCTCAGAGTTTCCTGTCAGGACTCTAGATTTTGTGCCTCTCCTATCCTTCCCAGCAGGTGGTGCACCTCAGCTCACAGCTCACCACCAGCCTAAAGAGGTGTGGTGTCTCTAATTCACAGCAGACACTTTCCCCACCAGGGTCTGAGGATGAGTCAGAAGAAAAACTTAAGCTGTTTATGTTTTGTTTTTGTTTCCTTTTTCCTCAGGCCCTGTGGTCTTAATTCCATGAGGGGAGACAGCTACTTCAGCTGGGCCCACCCTCCACTTTTCTTAGGGAAGATAAGGCTTTAGGGAATTATCTCCTTCACTTGATTTCCCATCAGCTTATCTTTCTCACCAAATGTACCAAGTTTCCAGACTTTGCCTTCATATTGCCTTTCCACATACTCCATCATTTCAGTGAAATCGCTGCATACACTGTGGGCTCCTGGGGTTTCCTGCTACTTCCCTCATTTTCCTGGCTCAAGGCTTCCTTGTTCAGCTGAGCATATGATATTTCTAGAGAATTTTCTTTCTCAGTTTCCTGGGAAGTATGTGCCTTTGGTGAAAGTGGTGGGTTTGTTAAAAGAAATAATAAGCACACAATCAGATATATTCTAGCCCAGGCTTTTCCAACATTGGCACTGTTAATATTTGACACTGGATATTTCTGTTGGTAATTGAGGTTATTTGTTCTCTGTATTGTAAGGTATTTATCAGCATCACTGACCTCTGCCATCTAGATGACATTAGAAACCACCCTCCCCATTATGATCAAAAAGTTATACAAACAGTGCTAGGTATTTCCTAGGAGATAAAAATTATCTGCAACTTGACCATCACTGCTTTCTGTCCCAATCACTCTTTAAGAGATAAGATGTCTTGGACAGAAAAAGACTGAATGACTTTTGCACATCAGTTTAGTGGCCCATTACCTGCCCTTTTCACCAACAATTTAGGAGCTTTGTGAGTTTGTTTTTAATAGAGAAGTAGGTTAGAAGAAAGATATGGCCATAAATTAATGAATGCAGGCACTGGAACTTGGAGAAAAGGCATTTGCACTAAAGAATTTAGGACATCCTCAGGGTGGGGAGGCATTATGGAAAAGGTCTTAGAACTCACATATGTAGCCCAAACTTTCTGGTTTCCCATGACTGCATCAGAAGGCCAGAGAGGAAAATATGGCTTTGTCAGTATCACCTTCCCCGGGGGCTGAATTTCTACCTCTCCAGCACATCCTGGATGTTCAAAATTTTCCCACCCATCTCATTTACACATTAAATATTCAGAACTCTGTCAGAGCTACTAATTCTGTGACATCGACACAGAAAGAGGCTTAGGAATCTGTAAGTTGACTAGAGAGGGGATGAGCCTAGGAGCGCCTCTGGTGTGTCTGAATTGCCATTTAAGCTTTGAAATCCATCTCCCACCATGTGCATGGTTAGGCACAACATGAACATCCAAAAGTGAAATACAGTAGATGGGGCAGTGAACTGCATCTCTATGCCTTTCACCAATCCATCCATGAGGTGCTCCTGCAAAAGTAAACATGACAATCAGCCCCAATGTGAGTCCTCCTCCTGAATGGTGGCTCTCAGCTTATGTCCTCTGAAGTCAATGCATTGGGTGTTGGTAACAGGACCAAAAGAATGAAGAGGAAGATAACCGTAACAAGGCAGACTGAGCTGATGATCAGGTCTTCTCTTGATTCTGAGCCTGGGGGTACAAACACAAACATTTTAACCACAATTCCCTTTCCACTTCTTTCTTCTCATTTCCATTCTTTTTCCTAGCATTAAGCTTACCCAAAACATTGTCTGCCTTTAGTGCTTTCCAAAGCTGAAGTATTGAGTTGTATACAATGGAGTTGCCTCAAACTGAGATACCAAGTCTGATTCATATCTGGAAGTGTTGTGGGAATTGAGAAAATTGCAAGGATTTAAATGACATGGACCATGATCCATCTCTGCTTTACAAATAACCACAAAAGAAAATAAGTGAGTGATTTTAGTAAGGGAGTTGTTGAAGGGGCTTCTACTCTCTTACACCCACCTAAATTGCAATGTGCCTCTTTTGAGCTATTGAGATAAGAGATGTTGTCATTGTCCCTAATGATGTAGGGTTGTTTCTCAGACTCTCCTGAGGATTGATTCATCAAAATTGAAAGAGATAATTTCTCCCTCTTACCTATCACCACCAGTCTCAGGCAGTTTCTGGGTTGTGTTTGGACAGAGCGGTCTGGGCCAGGGTAGTAATGGACACTGTACTTCCGAGAGTGTTCAATGCTCACATGGATGATTTGAAATTCAGCAGTATCTAGAGTAGGTGTCTTGGTGTCATGGATCCATCTCTTTACAACTCAAACTTCTGATCTTCATTAAAGAAGTCCTCAGCCTTATCAGATTGTGATTCAGTGGGTTTGGGCTTCATTTAAGCAAACTTCCACTCAAGAGTATAGGGACAGACAATAGTTTACAATAAAGAACACCCAGGGCAATAATTCAAACAATACATATTTACTAAAGGAGCACATAAGGTTAAGGGAACAAGTTTACAATGTAAAAATAAATTGATCCATTACCAACCCTGGGGACTTCTGTCCCTTCCAGATGCAGCTGGATATGATATCAGAAAAACCAACCAGTCTAAGATACATGTATTTATAGAGCCCTTGATCTAGTATACTTTAAATTATATCCTATTCTATTTTTATGCTTCAACCATGGGTGATTAACTACAGATAGTGAACCAAGTGTGATTTGAAAACAAAGGAGGGTATTCACAGCATTATCAGAGATTCAAACTTAAACTTGAATGTTTGCAAACTTTACTGAAGGTATTTACTTTACTGAAAGTATTTCTACTAATTAAGCTATGATTTTTGTAACAGCAGCATATCACACCCTTTACTTATATAAAAACTAAAAATTAGAAGAGATTAATACATATATCTAAATTTTTAGTATCACTATATGCACAAGTAGATGCATAATTTTCATCAGAAATAGTTCAATTTTTTGGTATCATTACCTGTGGTTGAAAGTAACATATCCAGGCATTAACTCAGGTGGTATTAGAGATGTCACTAGATGAAGGAAATAGTTAATGATCTCAGATCATTTAAGAAGATGGCCAAGTTCTTTCTTAGCCATCATCTAGTAAATAACAATGCCCAAATTCTTGAAAATATATTTTCTGTTGATATTGTTCCTGAATGTATGGCTGATCTACAGGAGACCAGACAATTTCTTGCTATTTGTCAAATCCATCATCAGTTATCTGGGATGAGAGTTTGTCCTTGATTGGTATATCTGGTTATTCTGTGCCCAACTAGAGGTGTCTATCAAGAGGATTTGCGAGATACCCAAAATGTGTTTCATTTTATTGATAGAATTAGGGTATGGTTCCCAAAACCTACCATGTTGAAGACCTTGAATTTCTAAAGGAACATTCCTGGGTACAGGATGGATGTGTCATTGTTCTTGATGATATTATGGGAGAATGACAGGAATGTTAGTCATGGGTGTAACACTAGCTAATCTCCAGGAGATTATTGGACCAGGAAGATGTATAGCATTTTCCATTACAGTCTAAAGACTACTAATAGAATAAACCCTAGGATAACTTCAATCAGTATTAGTCCAAACGAGAACCACCAAAGTGTTCATGTAGTAGTGGCACACTAAACCTCATCTGTGCAGTGGGTGTCAAGATTTTTTCATGTTCCCATATTAGATCCTGTAGGTCAATATTGGGATATTTCCTCATAAAAATTCCACATATTTGCCCACATACAATCCTAAAGTTTGAGGACTGGTGTATATTTTTCCATAATGACAGTGGGCTTCATATTATCAATATTAACTTTTCATCATTGGCCAAGGGAGTACAATATCTTGACAGTATGATCATCAAATACTGTAAGAATTTTAGTAGACTTTTTCCAATGTGGACATAGAGGAGAATACTTCTGTACCATCTTCTGGATAATTTGGCAAATGAAAAGTTTCCAATCATGATTAAAGAAGGATGATGCAGAAGGTATAAGTTCCCCCCTGAGTTGCTACAGTAAAGATAATTATTCTTATCTAACAAATTAGAATCATCTACATTTACAAAATGAATATTGAATCAACATTAATTATGAGATGTGTGATGAATACAGAGGAAGGTACATTATTGATGGAAAGGTGACCAAAAAGGGATAAATGGATACCACTTTCAAAGCCATCCATAAAATATTTGAGTCTTTTTGTTTAATCATTTTCTTTACACCTTTCCACTACTTTGGGGGTAGTAATGGGTACTAAACTCCAAATATATGTCTCTGTTTTTGTTCATTCTCACAAGATAGCAGAAGAGAAAGGTACTTCTTAATCAGAATGCAGCCCCTTGGAAATGCAGTACCTCATGTAAAGTTGAGGAATTTAACAGTTGTATTAGCACTGGGGGCCCTGGTTGGGAATAACCAATATCCCATCCCAGCATCAACAGAAACAACAAGAACATGTTTGTAACCATGAGATGAGGTAAAGGATTGATATAATCCATGCAAAATTTTCAAAAGGTGTTTTGGGGTGAATAATTGTTTTTGAAGGAGTAGGAATTTGAAAGGAAGCATTAGTTACTTTGACATTCCTCACAATTGGCTACAACAGATATCCATATTTTAATCATATTAAGTCACTTGTATTTATATTTTAGTTTAATTAAGGTGGATTCTCATCCTCCATGAATTGTACTAAATACATTGTAGGGATTTTGAGCCAATTTCCCTGTTTCCATTATTGGAGGGATAATCCTTTTCCCTTCATCTCATTCAATAATAACATAACAATTTTACAGAAAAAAATATATATTTTACAGGATATACCTTAGGGTTAGGACCCTTTGAATCTGAGACTTGTTCCTCCTCTTTCTCCAGGCTTGGTTATTCTTTAACATTTCCTACCATATGACTGCTTTTTACAGCTGACTTATCTATAAAATATTACCCATAGTATGAATAGAAGTACATTGTTGCTGGTGCCCTGGCTCAAGTATCCTTTCAAAACGGCTTATTTTGCTTACAATTAGCAATAACTTCACATTTACTTACATGTTGCAGGGTTTTTTTTTCTTATTAACAAGCCCATTAATATCCAAATATCCAAGTCTTTATTAAAGCTTTTAGCTAATTACATGTTTGTGACAATTAAAATTGGCCTTTTTTCCATCATAGCTTTTTTGACAGCAAATTCACTTATTTCAGCCCTAGAATTGTGCAGTATGGTCCGCTAAGGGAATTCTCCATTGTTTAATGATAGAAAAAATAGGATCAAATTTACCTTTTACTATTCATATACCAGGAGACTATGTTTTCTGAGAATTAGGATTTTTAATAGCTGATCCATCACTGTAACATACTGCCATATACAATGTTTAATCTTATTTTGTGAGTACCTATATCTTTTCATCTAGCAGGGGCTGTGAGCAGAAATTTCAGTGCCACAACAGTTTGCTGAAAAGCAGGGAACTCCAACACCTAATTGGACTTTGGCAAGGAAAGTTTTTCTTAGACAGCATGCACCCACTTTGAAAAGTTGCCATTACTCACTGAGACTGGGTCTTGGTGCAGAATTTCCTGATTCTGCAGATGGCCTCACTTCCCAGGGACAACAGCTCTCCCAGTGATGCTGGTCAGCTCAGACCCACAGTATTCAGCTGGCAATGGGTCTTTATCCCACAAATGTGATGACTCCAACCACTACAAGTGGGAGGGTTCTCCTCAGCAGCCATTGATTACATTCACCAAAGTTCTGTAACTCCTGTGAGCAAAGCTGTGCACACATCCCACCTCTCCTTCCTCTCTCAGTCACAGCATTTCTTACTGCCACCATGGCAGCATAAGGTGGAGGAATGGTTTGCAGTATTATTCCTGGGAACTGGAACAACTTGTCCCTTCTCCTCTCCCATCTGGGAGAGTTCTTTGCCACTGCAGCCATTTGCTGCAGTTCCTCTGGTGACAGATGAGAAGTTATCAATCCCTGTGGCTGTCAGTTTCCATCCAGAAGCTCAATTTGAATACTAGCACACCTGTGGCCTACTCCACATGGCCGTGCTTCTCTTATAGTAAGAATATCCTGATGCCCTGGAGTCCTAACTCTTGATAATCCTACTAACACTTTTAATTTTGCTTTATCTAAATTTCAAAGTTGAGCCAGTGATTCAGACTGTGCATAAAGTCCCTAGGGATAAATTAACCAAATTACAAAGTGTAATATCAAAATTATTCTTGTATTGAACATCTCATTGTGTGCCAATGTCACATGTTCCTCTCTTCTTCTCTTTACACCTCAAACCTGTGATCTCCAGAATGGGCTGTTTCTGCTGTGAGACCAGAAAACAAGGCACAGATGTATATATGTATTAGGACTTATGAACAGGAGAGATTCTCTTGTGACAGCTGTCCTGCAGGGATAGCATTCCACAAAAGGGATGGGGGCACTAGAGCAGTTCATATATGATTTTAGAACAAGGACAACCCATAAACTATGAGGATGTTAGTCTCTAGTAGAATCATTAAAGGCACCTAAGACATCATGTTTTACTCAGATTAATGAATAAGGAAATATACCATCAGTGCCATTTTATAGCCATGACTACCATTGTGACCCTCCAGAGAATTTGTTTACTTTCTTGACTTTTGTTGTTGGCTAAAGTAGGCCTGCTATATGCTGTTTAGGAGGGGGCCCAGGCCTTGGGCTGCCACAGTCCATCTCTATGTAACAGGTTACATTGAACATAGGACCAGCATTTCATCCATATACAACAGCAACAGTATAAAAGGCAATAGTATAGTAATAATCCATCACATAAGGCAGATAATATCACAAAAAAAGCCACCAAGGCTTAGTAACAGAATTAAACAAAGTAGAAAGGGGTTGTATTAGTTAGGGTTCTCCTTGGAAACAGAATCAATGAGAGATGTCTCTTATTATCAAATTGTAAAAGTGACTCACGCAACTGCGGGAGCGCACGAGTCCAAATTCTGCAGAGCCGTCAACAAGCTGTCAACTCCAAGGAAGACGTCCGACAAACTCCTCGGGAAACGAACCGACAACTTTGACGAACTCCTCAGGAAACGAACCGGCAACTTTGAAGAACTCAGGAAACGAACCGACAACTTTGACGAACTCCTCAGGAAACGAACTGGCAACTTCGACGAGCTCCCCAGGAAAAGCTTCACTGAGCAGCTGAAGAAGAAGTGAAGGTTCTCTAACTGTCCGGCTTATAAGCCTCCAACTGATCACCCGGACCAAATCCAGCCAATTACATTCTCTCACTGTGGAAGCACGCCCCTTGATGAATCATCAGTCAGCTGCAGTCAATTGACTGATGATCCGACAAACCAACCAGCCTCAAATAGCCTCACAGGAATCGTCAGGCCAGTGCCCGCTTGACCAGACAGCTAGGCCACCTAGCCAAGTTGACACATGAACCCAACCATCACAGGGGTCAGTAGATAATTGAAGAATAATTTGTCTTTCTCCTGCATATGATTTAAAGCTTGTGAAATATTTTATGAGTCATCAGGGATATAAACACAACATTGTAGGTTTAGAAAGGGACAGGTTCTGACTTGTACCACAGTAAAATGTCTAAAGCCATTGTATATTTTAAGACAATCTCCATAACTGTGTTGTCTCATCATTTAAGAGTGATATTGTGAATTTGGATTCATGAAGTGCATAACCTGCATGGTTAGCTAAAGCTGTTATATGCTGTATACCTATAGGATTAAACCACCATTGGGTACGCTTCACTTCATATATAGATTTAACCTTTCCCAATTGCTAGGTGTGAATGGTAAAGAATCATATAATGTGACAGTAACATACAGCTGCCCCATATACAGTGTCTTGTTCAATTGCAAGTTAAATAGTGCCATCCATATTGTGTACTGGCCCATTTGAGAGGCATATGCTCCATATATCTTGTAGGCACTTTGCCATTGGAAAGGGCTATTGTTTTGTAGCATAATGGTAAAATTACACACTTCCAAGGGTAACTACCCCATATCTCAGTTCCCAGGAAGACTTTCCATGCAGGCAGGCATAAGGTTACTGCTTCTGCTGTCATCCATCCAATTCCATCATGTATGGTATTCCTTAATATAGGCTGGGTCTTATTTACTGGTTCCATCACAAAGAAAAATAAAATATAAGATCCTCTCATTATGGGAGAGTAATTGGATTTCAGTCTTAAAGAAGAAAGGTTCACACATGATTCATCAATGTGTCAAGTGCTGCCATGTCTACAGGACATTCTGTATAGTCCATTTATCATGAGCTATGGTCCAGGGAAGGCCAGTAGCACCAAAGACGGCAAGCCCTTGCAAACCCAACATTGGTTTTGGTAGTGGACATCATTCACCACTTAAGCTCCCTGTAGAAAAGTGTTTGCTAGGGTGCAATGGGCAAAAAGAAAGATGTTTATAGGTAGCAATGTGTGAATATTTTTTATTTAATAATTTACATACAACAGTTTAATTGGTAGATAGTAAGATACCATTCAGAGTGACATTGTGGAGAAGTTTTAGATTCCAGATATTCTCCACCTGTAAGTCTCCATCATGACATCAAACATTATTCTAGGTGTAAGAAGGGTCCACATAGTTATACAGAAGTTTCCTGTGGACTGGAACCCCTGGATTGATGATCAAAATTTTAAAAGGCATTGTATGAATTGTGGCTGTATTAGAATGTTTTGGGTGAATCCTATTCCCTATGGGCTTAAGATTTCTAAATAGTGCAGCTGCATAGGCCAGCACTCAGGAAAAAGGAACTCCTCCTCCCCATTTGTATGGTCTGAGGACAAGGCAACAATAAATTATTATCACTTCCCCTTTTAGGATGTATAGTGGCTGGCTATTTAATTTTTGACTTTAGCTATTGCATGGCCCCACTATTAGCATTTCATCTGGAGCTGGGGCTGCAATCCTTGGTGTAGAGTTTACATGGTTTAGGGCCTTAAATAACCTTTTATTCCATTGCTGTAGGGAATTCTTTTCATTTTTCAACTGTTCCTTTAAGAAGCCATTTATACTTTGTATACAGCCTGTGCCTGTGTGGTTATAGGGTTGATGAAAGTCCACATTATGTCATGGTCTATAGCGAATGCATGGGTCATTTATCCAGTGAAAGTGTTCCCTGATCACTATTTGTGCAAGTATCCAATAGAGGTCCTTTACTATTTCTAGGAAGCATATGGTTGCTCACTAATTAACATTCCCCACCAGAAAAGCTAACAGAATTCTATTGGCAGTATTTAGCATGGTGAATGCACACCTTGCCCCTTCTGGGAGCAGAATGGGCCCAACATAGTCCCCTTGCTACCTGGTCACTGGAAATTGTGATCATTGTTTACCATCTGGTGGGATAATTGTCATGGTCATCACAGCATGACAGGCACTCCCATGTGAAATCTATATGTTGTTGGTCCATGATGTGTAGCTGCAGCTGTTGGATTAAATGCTATAAGGTTTGATACCTCAGTGTCCACTCTTTCAATGAAGATACTCAGCTGCTTCTCTATTTTCAGTAGCTTTTCTTCAGACTCTATTAAGGGTTTCTGCCTCAATGTTCCTGGATAATGTGTTAGGAGTATGGGTGTGGATAAGTTAGATAGGTACCTTTCATCAATAGCAGGCATCTCATATGTCCTGCCCCATAAGGGGCAACCTAGGACTGTAAACTCTTCTGGTTTCTAGGTTGCCATCCAGGACAGGAGATCGTTGTAAACAGGCTGACCTTGGTAAACATAGTCAGGACATCTGCTGGTTCATGCACTATTAACATCCATACATCTCTTAACTCATCCCTTTGACTGCTTTGAATAAACACCAGTCCACCACCATATAGTGTCAGTTATAGGTTTTAACAACACTGATGTCCATTTGGAAGGCTACCTGTTAGCAGATCCAGCAGTATACAACACAAACTCAGGAATTGTTCCTGTGCCCTCTACAGTGGGTAGTTCAACTGCTATTTCAGGTGCTGCAGTTTATCTCTTGAATCTTCTACACATGACTCTAGTCCTAATATTTACTGCTTCTCAATACTAAATGGGCTGGTACTGAAACAGTGCCTTGCAACAAGCAAGCTGTCCTCTTTGTTAAGGTACTTCATTGTGCCCCATCAGAGTGTCAGTTATTGACCATGTCCATAATCTACACTTTTGTAGTGAGGGCAGTCCTCAAGGTGACAGGAATTTGTGTCAGAACTTCTAGTCATAGTAGAGCATTATATGCAGCACACAGTTGCTTTCCCAGGAGTCTATATCTTAATTTGCCCCTTTTATTATTGTGTCCAAAACCCCATGCATACTTGCTTGGAATTTTGCCTTTGCCACAGACCCCACCCAAAGTCAGAGTCAGTGCTAGCCAAATCCATTTCACAGGTAAATCAAGATATACCCCACAGTGTTTATGCCTGTGCTATTACCTTTCCTGCTTTTTCTGAAGGAGCCTGCTATTGATCATCCCATTCTAAACTACAATCTTTCTAATTAGCATATGTTTTTGTATTTGATTTAAATGGGGAATGAAAGATCACTAATATCCTAGTAGCTCTACAAAGGCCATTCATTGCTTTGGCATGGTTGATTGTCCATCCCCTACTCCTGAGATGGGATGTTAACATTTCTAACACCTGTTTTATTTCTGAAAGAGAATCTCCTGTTAACATAATATCATCAATATAATGAAATAAATGTAAAATTTGGGTTTCTCCCAATTGGCCAAGTCTTTTGCCACTAGGCTGTGGCAAATGATCAGGCTATGTAAATAGCCTTTTGGGAGCACATTGAAAGCCTTTGTCATCCTTGCCAGGTAAAGGTGAAACATTGACTTCCTTTATCTAAGGGAATCCTGAAGAAAACATTAGCTTAATCTAAAACAATGTGGCATAAATGGGTGCTAATTTCCTGTAGTAAGAGAGCAATGTTTGGAACCACTGCATTCAAAGGTGGTGTTATTTTATTTAATTTGTGGTAACTCACTGTCATGCATCAGGTTCTGTCAGGTTTCTGTTCTGGCCATACAGGGCTTTCAAATGGGCCATGTTTTGGTATTAATATTCCCACTCTTTCTAGTTCCTTAATGGTTTCAATAATCTCTTGATGTCCCTTTGGGAGCTTATATTGTTCAGTAGCTACAATCCTCTGAGGTTGCAGTACTTTTACAGGGGACCATATCACTTATCCCTTTAAGACTGTTTTCACTATGCCAGAGGCAGAGTTCTCTTATGCTGCTTTGTAATGCTATTTTAGAGACCAATCCTTATCAGTATATGCATATAGAGAAAATATATACAGTGTATTTGCAGGGAGTGGGGGCACTCTCCCAGTTTGTGAGATCAAGTTCTGCAGTTTGGCTCTGATTTTCTTTCCTCCATAGTTGTCTATGGCCAGGATAGGCTTGTTAAATTGTGCTAGCTTTCCCTAAACTAGCAGACATTCAGCCCCTGTATCTACAATTGTCAACAGTTTCTCTTTGTTAATAGGGAAACAATAAATATATATTTCTACATGTGACCTCCAATATATGGTGTCCCCATTTATCACTCATACACAGGAGTCATGACCCCTCTAAAATGGGAGGGGAAAGGGTGGTGGTAAGTTAGGATGTGTAAATCTATGATCCACAGAAATGAGAGGAAGAGGAGTACATTACATAGTTCAGCAGAACCTTTCTAGGTTTGGTTACAAAGACACCACAGCTGAGTCCTGTGAAGGTTGATTACCAACACTGATTAGGCTCAATGACATTCAAGGTCTGTGCTCTGGTCATGTAGGCTGCTGTGTGCTCAAGGCTTTACCACTTTCCTTAAGGGAAGGGATTTCCAAACCCAGGGCTGCTACACCAACCTAGCTGCGGGAAACTAAAGCAACTTTTAAACCAGTAACTATTTTGGGAAGGCTCAATAAGAAAATAACCCTAAAGGGAAACAGAAGCATAATTAGATCTCTCTTTTTGTAATACAAAAGCAATGTGAAAGGGCAAGTGGAGGGCACCCAGCCAGTGGCATTAGAGGCCAGGGATCATTTTGTGCTGGAAAAACCAATAGGCAAATTATGAGATATTTATCTAGTGAAATACTCTCCAGCATAAATTGACGAGGTCTGTTAGAATCTGGACATGTTTAAGTGAAAATAATATTTAGCAGAAAAAAGAGGAGCACAAGGAACTATTTACATACTGATGGCCACTGTATAAACACCATTCATGACACATACACATTTTTAAGAGTTACAATTTACAGCCTTTAAGGAGCAAGGCAACATACTGGGGCACTGCCAAGAAACCTGCCACAAATATGTCAGAATAATGCACAATAAGGAAGCCTAACTATTGTCTGGGTTCCCTGAAAGCCCCTTGTGCAAGCTCTGCATTTGTGATTCAGTTACATGGAGAATGGATTGCATATGCCTATGCCATCAAGGACAAAGTTCATAGCAGTAAGACCTCCAGAGGGCCCACCCCACTTGCCTTCAAGTTCTGCACCTGACTCCCCCTGCCAGCCACCAGAGGGCACTGCAGGCTGCTGGCACTAGGCTTTGGTCTTGGACCTTCATGCTTTGGGCCCAGAATGGCCTGAACAGACACAGTTACTGGAACCAGCAGCCATGGATCACTTCATGTGGACTAGCAGGTTCTTGGAGCTCACTGAGACCCTGCTGATCCAGCAACATGGGGTGCACATCTTCAACTGCAAAGAGAAGTTAGGGCTTCACCAGGCACCTGGTAGAAGTGACTCCAGGGCAAATGCATAGTCCAGGCTTGCCCACCTCCCAGCTTTGTCCTTGGCCATATTGGTCCACCACATTAGTTCCTCTCATCATCTTTCCATGACCTGCATATTTTGGGGTGGCTCTCTCTATGCCTGCTGTACCCTGAGGAGAACAACAGCTCCAGGATTTCAGGTGTGGGGGGTGGTCATGACCTTGGATTCTCAGACATCAGTTTCCAATGCTGACTAAGGCTGGGAGTCCAGCTCAGTGATGGGGAGAGGCCCATTCAGCCTCATTGTTGGGAGCACAGACTGTTCATAAATTCCCTGTCACAGATGAAGCTCTAACTTGGAATTTGATAATGTCCAGATGCATTGGAAAATCTGGATTAGGTGGAGGGAGTGAAGGATGACTTTGAATGTATTTCAGAAAAAGGTATCATTGCCTTACACATGAAATGTCTTGGTTTTTGTAATTACTTTAGAAAGGAGTTTTGAGCATTTCTTTTGTAAGGAGATGTTTTAGGTCGGGTTGTTATTTTGTTAAATAATACAAACATAAACTTTAGGAACTGTGCTTGCCAATGGAGAGGAGAAATATTGGCCACATATTTTGTGGACACTTTAAACACCATAAAATATCTTCCTGTTCTCGGTGAAATGTACAGATGGAAATCAGAAGAAAGCATTTTAAATAATTTTCTTTCCTTTATTTTGGGAATGTATTATAAGTTTTTAATTTATTTACCCAGAAGCATACAGAGGTTTCCAATTGCTTATCTCTTTTTCTTTGCTGTTTTGTTACTGAAACTGCCCCTGGTATATTTGTATCCATTGACAGATAGCTTTTCCTGTTTGATACTAAAAGAAGCTTTAGACTTCCTCCTAGGCAGTCGAGGGTCTCCAGCTATCAAGAGGCACATCAGAGACCAGAAACTGGTACTTGTCTTCCTTACTTCTTTGGGATTTTCCATGCACTGTGCTGCCTCCATTTTTGAGGCAGTCTTTTGCTTAAATCACTTGCTTGGACTTACTCCATTTACAGCCACAGCACTTTATGAACTATAACCAAATTGGCCCTTGAACATTTTGGTTGAAGTGAAAAGCTAAATATGTGTATTTTATGTTCTTTTTTTTTACCAAAGTTTCACATTTGGAACTGTTTTAAATGGGAAACTTAATCAACCTCCCATCTTTCCACTGGTTTGATTATTCTCCCACTCTAAGAGAATTTGAATTCAGACAGTGACAGGGGTCTTCAAAGAATCCTTAAAAGCCTCTCCCTTCTGGAATTTCAGGAGCCATGCTTTTGTTTTGTGTAACTTAGGAGCATGTTTGCTGGCATAAAGCACTCTGATATATTTTAAAAGTATAAAATCCCAACAATTACTACAAGCATATGAAAAAAAATTTGAACCAGCAAATTGTATTTATTCATTTAAAAATTTTCCTGCTTACTTTAGCAGACAAATAGATATAGGTGTAAAGATAAAAAAAGGGGGATTTATGAGACATTTGATCTAGTAAGGAATTCTTACCTGTCCTAAAATCTAGGGTTGGAGGTGTCTTGAAGTTGGGGTAGAGCTCAAAGAATGGCTTCCTTTCCACTGAATTAAACAGGTTGAAATATTGTGCTCCCAGGGCCGAACCCTGCTTAAATAGTTACTGAGTTGTCTGCAGCAACTTTGTCCTGAGTATGACTGAGTGCTAGATTTGATTCCTGGGGAGAGTTCTGGGTCCTGGCTTCCTTCATCTACCAGATATCACATGCTGTTGATGACTTCAGAGGTTGCATATCAACCTCATGTTCTGCTCAAGTCAGTCCAAGTTCAAAATTCTTCCCTTGCTACCTTGGTCTAGGGACTGCAGACCAGATGGCTTAGCCTTGCTTTCTAGTGTTGTAGCCCAGACTACCTCCAGGACTGTCTTCTAGACAACTTGGAGGTTCTTGGATGGCAGAGAGCACACTTTACTCATCCTTTGTCTGCTTGCTTATTCTGTGTGTAAGGCATGGGTTTTTGCCCCCAACAAATGTAATAATTAAAGCACCTGCAGTGTGCCAGGGACTTGACATAGATCTCATTTAATCCTTTCAACACATGCATGAGGTGAATATTTTGAAGTCAGTTGAATGAATTGTCTAAGAACCAGAATGTCAGTTATCAGGAGAGATAGGATTTAAGTCTCTATTAATCAAACTCCCAAAGCATGTGCTTTGCCCTGCTGCATTTCAAAATAAACCAGTTACCAGTGTCAGACCCCAAATAATGTTTAATATAGCTAATCCTCCCAAAGATGAGGAAGCTGAGACCCTTATTTATAGTGGAGAAATTGTGACTTCTCCTAGGTCATACAACTAGTAATTGGTTGAGCTAGAATTCCAAACCAGATTCCATGGATGATGATCTTTCCACCACCCAGTACCTCTTGTGAATAAATTGCTTGTTTATATAGGCACCATGTTCATGTGCCCATTGTGACAATAAAATCTGTTGCTTCTGTAAACAGTGAAGAGAGGATCTTTGTTGCCAATCACAGAAGCTTCTGTAGCCTCTGATAATTAGAAACATATCAGAATGCTCACAGTGGTGTAGAGCAGCAAGTCAGCAGTACATATCAAAAGAATTAGAAAATCTGTATTTCCTTCAGTCAGTGATTTCTTATTTAGGAATACACCTTGATGTGGAGGCATGGAAGTTTCCCTGGCTTGGCAAGTTAGTCAGTGAGGCTGCTCCCTAAGCATTGGATGCCTGAAGGCAGGCACCAGGTTAGGAGAAGGCCAAAGCATTGTGTGCCTGAAGGCAGGCACCAGGTTAGGAGAAGGCCAAAGCATTGTGTGCCTGAAGGCAGGCACCAAGGCATTGTGGGCCTGGAGGCAGGTGCCAAGGCATTGTGTGCCTGGAGGAAGGCGCCGAGGCATTGTGCACCTGACAGCAGGCAGTTAAGTTAGAAAATGATTCTTGGCTCCTTCTGTGCCCCTCTTTTCCACCTGGTTCAGATGAGCTCATTCCCCAAGATCACTAGTGTCCTCAAGCTTGCACCTGAAGATTGTAAACCTGCTAGTCTTGTGATTTTAGAACAAATGCAGTTGCCTGGGGAAATGGGAAAAACAATTACATAGCCCAAAGAATGCTTATGCTATATTATCCTGTGCTAAAAAGCCAATAAAGAACTTCTTGCAGGAACAGAGGGATGGAGTCAGCTCCCTTCTTTCACACCTTAAGAAATAATCAGAGAGACATAAAAATATTGCATACATGAATGTTCATCTTAGCATTATTTCTGTTGGGAAAATTTAGAAGCAGTCTGAATGTCCTCAATAAGGTTTGGCCTACTGAATTATAGCATTCTCTCATTAGCAAAAGAAAAAGCTAATAATAGGCTATAAAATGAAAGGAAGCATGTTAAAAACTATAAATAACCATCAACCATTTATAAGTGTGTGTGTGTTTGTTTCCATATAAATTGGAGGGATATACTTTAAAAGGTTAGAGCATAAGCTTAAAATCTGGGTGGTAGGATTATGAGTTATTTCAATTTTTCATTTGAAATATTAGTTTTGGTAACAAATACACAATGGAGAATTTCCCATTTTAACCACTATCATGTGTGTAATTCATTGGTATTAACTACATTACCAAAACTTCTTCACCACCCCAAATAGAAGCTCCACAACAGTTAAGCAATAATTCCCCATTTCTCCCCCATATTGGCCCACCTAAGCCCTGATAACCTGTGATCTAATTTTTGTCTTTATGAATTTACTTATTCTAGGTGTTTCATGTAAATGAAATCTTTCAGTATTTGTCATTTTATTTCTGGATTATTTCACTGAACATGATGTCTTTAAGGTTCATGCATGTTACCTCTTGTATCATTAATTCATTTATATGGGTGAATAATATTCTATTGCATGTATATTCTACATTTTGTTTATTTGTTAATGGAAGCTTGGGTTGTTTTAACCTTTTGGCTATTTGTGATCAATGTTGCCAATGAATGTTGGTGTGAATTGTCTATTCATGTCCCTGCTTTCAGTTCTTCTGGGTATATACCCAGTAAGAAGATTGCTGGGTCATATGATAGTTCCATGTTTAACTTTCTGAGGAACCACAGAACTGTTCTCTACATGAGCTGCACCATTTTCAGTGCCACTAACAATCTGTAACATTTCCTGTTTCTCTGAATTCTAACCATCATACATTATTTTCCTATTAAAAAATACCATTCTAATAGTAGGTGTGAAATCATATCTCATTTTGATTTTGATTTGCATTTCCATAATGAATAATGATGCTGAGAATCTTTTATGTGCCTATTTTAATATTCTTTGTAGATTTTAAGAATTTTCTAAATTTTCAGCAAGGGGCATGTATTCTATAGCAGGAAACATGAAATAAAAACATATGGTGATTGGAAGAAAGATGGTGGCATAGATAGGTGTGGAATTTAGTTATTCCTCTAGGGCAACTAATAAACCACTAGAAAAAACTAGTAAATAGTTTGGAATAATTGCTGGGGATAGCCATGACTGTCCCCACATTGTACAACAGCCTGGAATGGGTGGAATGGCTGAGATTGCCGCTTAAAAGATGTAAGTAAAAACTGCAAAAGCAAGCTAGAAGCCCTCTCCCCCATGACAGGTTGAAGGGCAGAACCTCACTGTGGGTGAAACAAGCATTGCCAGAGCAACTGAATATAGCTCAACCTAGCTCCATATGGGATTTTAATTTACAATTGTGGCCTGCTGAATACAATCAACAAACATAGACAAACCCCTAAGGAGCAGCAAAGTACTCTGAAGTCATTACCAGTGGAGAGGAGGTGGGGCTGATGGAAAAAATAATAATACAAAAAATACAGACGCAGTTGGAGATGGCTGACCTTAGAGTTCCAGAAAAGACCTGTGTCCTAGGAAAGGGAGCCCAGAATCCCATGGACTGACACTGGAAAAGGTCTTTTTCTCTTTATCTCTCTCTCAGTCTGAGTGGCCCAGTGGGGAAAGCCTCAGTCATTTACAGCTCACAGTGCTCTTCCCCAGACAGGGGTGGAGATAACAGAGTCAAAGAGGCAAAGGAAAAATTCAAGTGCAGAAGATAACTCCATAGGAGGTGTAGCTTCCCTAAGTGGAGGGAGCTGGGGCCCAGCTCTAGTACTTTCCATCCCTTCAGAACTCAGACCCCAGAGCCTGTGGAATACAGTCAAAACAGAAAACATTTAAGCTGAGAATTAAAGGGTCCACATCCCTTTACACCAGGAGGAGTGACAGGCTGGCAGGTGGCACCTGCTGGGCAGGTAAGGAAAGCACAGTGTCTAGAGGCCTTATAGGAAAATCTGTCAGTCTTCTAAGACACACCTTCAGAGAAAATTTACAAGGAATATAACCCCATTAGGAGAACTGAGCCCATTCTGGTCTGGGAAAATTTTTTGGGGATATCAAGGAAACCAGATGCCTAGACAACAGAAAATATAAACCTAACTAATAATAATGAAGATATGTCCTAGTCAAAGGAACAAACTTACACCTCAACTGAGATACAGGAATTGAAACAACTAGTGCTAAATCAATTCAACAAGTTTAGGGAAGATTGGCAAAAGAGATGGAGATATAAAGAAAACACTGGGTGAACATAAGGAAGAAATCAAAAGTTTGAAAAAAACAAATAGCAGAATTTATGGAAATGAAAGGCACAACACAAGAGATGAAAAACACAATGGAGACATACAACAGCAGATTTAAAGAGGTATGAGGAAATATTCAGGATCTGGAGAACAGGAAACTGAAATCCTACACAATAAAACAAATGCAGAAAAGAATGTAAAAATATGAGCAATGTCTCTGGGAATTGAATGACAACATGGAGCACATGACTGTACATGTCACGTGGGTCACAAAAGGAGAAGAAAAGGTAAAAGGGACAGAAGAAATAAAGGAGGAAATAATCACTGAAATTTTTCCATTTCTTAAGAAAGACATAAAATTAAAGATCCAAGAAGTACAGCTAGCCAAATCAGAATAGATCTGAATAGACCTAAACCAAGACACTTAATAATAAGATAATCGAACATCAAAAACAGAGAGAGAATCCTGAGAGCAGCAAGAGAAAACTGATCCATCACACACAAGGGAAGCTTGACAAGACTATGTGCAAATTTCTCAGTAGAAACCGTGGAGGTGAGAAGGAAGGGGCGTCATATACTGAAGACACAGAAAGAGTAAAAACATTAACTGAGAATCCTGTATCTGACCAAACTGTCCTTTAAATATGAGGGAGATTTTAAAATATTCTCTGACAGACAATGGGAGAGTTTGTGAACAGGATACCTGCCCTACAGAAAATACTAAAGGGAGATGTACAGACAAATAGGAAAAGACAGGAGTGAGAATTTTGGAACACAATTGTGGGTGGTGGTAGCACAATAATGTAAGTTCACTGAGCAAAGATGACTCTGAGTATGGTTGAAAGAGGAAGATTAGGATCATCTGGGACACCAGGAGGAAAGAGGAAAGATAAAGACGGAACTGTATAACTCCATGAACTAGAGTGCTCAATAATTGTGATATAATGTAAAAATATGTTTTTACATGAGGAAGAACAAATGAATGTCAAACTTGCAAAGTGTTAAAAATGGGTTGGTATTTGGAGAAAAATACAATCAATGTAATCTAGAGGCTATAGACATTGCAATAGGCTTCTTTAATGTCACAAAGTAAATATACCAACGCTAAATGACTTTAAGAGAGGAATATAAGGGAGGGGTATTGGAATCTTGGCATTGGTGATATGGTCTGACTATTTTATTGTCCTTTAATTTCATTTTACATTTTGTTGCTTTTACCTATCATTTTTTTTTCTTTTTCTTTTTCTTTCATCACTCTACCTCCCTTGATTCTTTCTCTTTCTCTGTTGAAGAACCTGTAATGTCCTTATATAGATATTGGTGGTGGTTGTGAATACATAACTAGGTGATTATAAAAGGAGCCATTGATTGTTTACTTAGGATGGAATATATGTTGTGTGAACAAAACTATCTTAAAAAGAAAGGGTTGATGGAGAAAACTTGAGGACATAATATTGAGTGAAATAAGCCAGACATAAAAGAACAAATGTATGGTCTTACTGATATGAACTATTCATAATATGTAAACTCATAGATATGAAATATAGGTTACCAGGATACAGAGTGAGGCTAAAGAATAGAGAGCTGTCACTTATTATGAGCAGAATAACTAGGTTGAACGTCAGTGTTTGGAAATATACAGAAGTGACAGTAGCATGTTATGGTGAGAATAATTAAAAGTGCTGAATGGTGTGTGAATGTGGTGGTATGTGGTGGAAAGAAGAAATTTCGAGTCACGTATGTCACCTGAAGGAAAGTTGGAAGCTAAAATATTGTAATGTATAAAACAGTAAATATTGTCATAGACCGTGCATGATAAACTGTACTAATATTAGAAATCTCTTTCATGAACTATGAGAAATATATGACACCATAGGTAGAAGTTAATAAAGGGATATATGGGGGAAAATATGCCTATTGCAAACTATGTACTACAGTTAGTAGTATTTTAACATTCTTTCAACAGTAACAAAAGTACTATACCAGTAGTATGAATCAATAATGGAAGGGGGTTAGAGGTATAGAAGAATTTGGGTTTCCATTTATCTTTTTATTTCTTTTCTGTAGTAATGAAAATGTTCTAAACATTAAAAAAATGATTCTGGTGAAGAATGCAAAACTATATTATGGTACTGTGAACAATTGTACATTTTGGATGATTGTATGTTGTGTCAATAATCCCAATAAGATTGAATTTTAAAAATAGGGCAAATATATAATTATAACATAGGGCATATAATAAAATAATCACAGGGCAAAATAAATAATCCAATATATAACTCAGTACTGTTAATTACTTTCACAATGTTGTGCTCTCATCACCACCATCCATTACCAAAATTTTCCATCATCCCAAACAGAAACTCTATAAAATTTATGCTTTATCTCCCTACTCCCTACCCGCCCTGTCCCCCAGTACCTAATATTCTAGATTGCAACTCTATGAGTGTGCACATTCTAATTATTTCACATCAATGAGAGTTGTACAATATTTGTCCTTTTGTGTCTGGCTTATTTCACTTAATATTGCCTTCAAGGTTCATCTATGTTATCACAAATGTCAGGACTGCACTCCATTTTAGAGCTGAATAATATTTCATTGTACATGTGTATCTCATTTTATCTGTTCATAAGTTGATGGACACTTGGTATGCTTTCATGTTTGGGTATTGGAAACAGTGTCATTATAAACATTCATGTACAAATACTTGTTCAAGTCCCTGCATTTAAATTTTTGGGTATGTATCCAATAATGGGATTTCTGGGCCATATGATAATTTCTGAGGAGCTACCAAATTATCTTTCACAGTGGCTGCACCATTTTACATTACCACCAGCAATTGATGAGTATCCCTATTTATTTACATCCTCTCCAAAACTTTTAATTTTCAATTTGTTTTGGTAGCCATTCTAGGGGGTGTAAAATGATATCTTGTGGTTTTGTTTTGTATTTCCCTAATAACTAGTGATATTGTACATCATTTTGTGTGCTTCTTTTGACCAATTGCACATTTTCTTCCTTGAAACTTCCATCGAAGTCTTTTGCCCATTTTTTGGATGGGTTGTTTTTCTTATCATTTTTGAGTTGTAAGACTTCTTTAGCTATTCTGGATATTAAACCTTTATTGGATATGTGTTTTCTAAACATATTTGGAAATTCCAGAAATAATAATCAACAGTCTATATTTTTTACTCCTACCAGACACTTTTCATAAGAAAGTGTCCTTACTGGTCTAAACATGCCTATGTAGAAGAATAAAGGATGGTTATGGTTATGAGGTAATGAGGCAAACAATTTGGTGAGAGAGGAGAAATATCAGGGCATAAGGGGAGAAGATGCTTTTAGATGAAAGCCAAATATTTGGACATCAATAGAGGAAAGCAAAGATAGATGCTTTTGTCATGTTGAATGTCAAGTTCTAGGAATCAATGTGGTCTGTAAAGAATTTCTGAATAAATCTACTCATAAAAATTGACTTTGTGGCTTTCTATATACTCTCAATAACATATTGGCCTAAGACTAATCTCAGCAAAGTCCTTAGAACTATCAATTTTTATACAATATTAAAGATTATAGGTTTTTCAGGATTTCATTTAACCTAACTCTTCAATATAGAGTAACTAAATGAAAAAAAAAAAAAAAAGAAAAAAGCTTGCTTAGGGTTATATGGGTGTTTGGTAGCAGAGTTGGATTTAAACTGTGATTCCCTTGACTCTTGATCCACAGCACTTTATTATTATTTTTTATATAATGGTAATCTATTTTGTTAGATTGAAAATGAAAACAAACAAAAAATCCAAAAAAGGGACAGCTTTATTGGCCAAGGTAAAGAATAAGTCTATACAGTAGTGGCTATAAATAAGCATACATATGTCATTATAAGTTTAACAATATCATCTGAAAATTTATTCCTTAATCTAACTTGGGATAAAAAACAAAAACCAACATACTTCTCATTTGTAAGAAAGTATCTTTGCATAAGAGCAGTATCACTTGAGAAATAGAAAGCCAGTAAAAAACAGATTTCTTAATAAAAATTTGACAACTATTGTAAATAAATGGAATCTGGTGAACAAAATTAAGTTAATCTAAGAAGATCAAAAGGTATAGTAGTAGGAAGTAAGTGATTATATTCACAGTAGATTTCATCAAATTATACTTAAAGCTGATACAAATAAAAGAATATGCAGGGTGATGACACCAACATGGATATCTGAACAGCTACTGAAAACTACACTACAAAGATTCAATGAAAAAAATGACAATTCTGAATGGTTCAGAAATCTGGGGGAGGACATACACTGGAAAATGAAACTGCAAATGCCAAATTGAAAGAAAGAAATATAAGCTAGGAATCCTCCATCTAGGGCCAGCTAACATTCTCTCCTCCTCCTCACTTGGTCTCAGTACAGGAAAGTCTCAGACTATAAAATCTCTCATAGAAGTGCAGCATACACTCACCATTTTAAGACCTCAGGGACAGGGTAGGATATTTCAAGGCCCAAGTCAGAGAGGAAAAATGAGAAAACATGGACAGACAATATGTTTCCATCCATGGATTGAACTCCCTCACCCCCACACTTGAGGGAAGCAGCAGAGGGCAGCCACTTCATTGCCTGAGAAATGGCTGCAGGACTGGGTCATCTTGGAGAGTCCTCCACCACAGGTGGAGTGGCAGACATCATCATACTTGAGCCAGGTTTTGGCAAGAAAATGTGGGCATAAGAATCCTGCAGTTTTTGCTCCACCTGTGCAAATGCAGCCTGTGCATGGAGGCAATGTGCCTTCTGAGAGCAAGTAAATTACTGAACAGTACCATGTTCTGGAGAGACTGGAAGGTGAATAGGAATTGAAGGACATAAAAAGATGCTCCAGGCCATTACTTAGGATGACAGAAACATGTCTAAAACCTCAGCATGGAAACCCAGCCCTGTTTGGGTTAGAAATACAGACAACCTGTCTCTTAAAGCAGGGCTCTGAAATAAACCCAGGTCTTCCTGGCCAGTGAAAAACAGAGCACCATTCAAAGACAGCATAAATTTTTACCACACACAGTGAAACTTCTGGGGTGTCCAGTGTGTACCTCCCATCCTGGTGGCAGGCAACTGTGGGTGCCTGAATTTGGATAAGACTGTGGACCAGAGATTATCTGACAATTGGCCACTGAGAGAAACAAACAACAGATAGAGATCAAACAACATAAAGAAAGCCCTAGGCAAAAGAATGAAAATAGCTTCCAGAATAAACAAATCCAGAAAATCAGATACTCAGAGGTGTCCCAGGAGAGGAGAAAAGGGGCAGAGAGAATAATAGAAGACATAATGAAAATTTCCCAACTCTTAAGAATGACATAAATTTACAGGTCTAAGAAGTAGAGCATACATCAAGGAGAATTGATCCCAATTGAACTACTCCAAGACACTAATCAGATAGTCAAAATTCAAAGAAAAAGAGAAAATTCAGAAAGCAGCAATTGGAAAGCAATCCATCACATACAAGGGAATCTTGACATGAATAAGTGTGGATCTCTCAGCAGAAACCATGGAGGTGAGAAGGAAGTGATAGGATATATTCAGGATATGGAAAGGGAAAAACTGCAAAATGAAAATTCCATACCTGGGAAAATTGCCCTTAAAAAATGAGGTAGGGTTTAAAATGTATACAGATAAACAGTCACTGAGAGAGTTCATGAAGAGACCTATCTACAAGAAATAATAAAGGGTGCATTACAGACATGAAAAGACAGGAGAGAGACGTTTGGAGTAGAGTGTAGTAATGAAGATTAGCAGTAAGGTTAAGTAAAAGGGTTAAATGAAAGAGAAAGTATATGCTTCTATGTTATATTTTGTGAAGTTGATCTCCCCAAGGGTGATCAATCCTAATCAGGATTTACCAGGCCAGACAGGCCTAGGTCTCCAGATGAACCAAATCATTTCCCTGAGAATGAGACAAAACAGGATTTCAGACCCTCCTGTGAAGACTTTAGACACTGCTTTTCCAATCCTGTCCAGCATGTGGCACTGATCTGCCTGCAGCTCTAACTCTCAACAGCACCTCTCACTGCCAGTTGTGGGGCATACTAAATCTCTTTCTGTTTCCAGTCCCTGGGGTTTGAGTTCTCTGAACAAATGTTGCCAATTATGCTGGGCTCCATCAATCCTTTTCTTGGGGAAGTTATGCCCTTTAGTGAATTATCTTCCCCAATACACTTATTGAGTTTTCCCTAGGACAAGCTGCCAATTAAAAATATCTGAGATTTTCATTTGTGAGTGACAGAAAAGTTTTTGAAAAAAGAAAAATTAGAAAGAAACAAAAGAAGGAAAGAGCAAGCAAAAAGGAAGCCCCTTTTCAGAGATTTTCCCATCACACAAGTTTCACCAATCAAGAGCTGGATGTGGTGCCTGGCTCTGTGCACCCTCTTTCTTTGAGAACAGGCGCTTTCCAGCACTCTGAACTGTGCTGCAACAAAAGCCTCAGTCTTTATTCTTTCTTTTTATTTCATTTATTTTTTTTTGTTTGTGCCCTGCCTCCTTTCTGCCAAGATTAAAGCCAGTATTTTAAATTTTCCAAGTTACATTCCCTTGTTCTCAGTAGAGGCTATTTAATGCTGTGACCTTCAGGGAATTATCTCCTTCACCTCACTAGTTACTCAGACAAAATTAATTCTGCCCTTTCACAGGGCAGTGCAGAAACCTGAAAGTTCCAGCAGCACTAATTGACTATTGAAATGTAAAAAACAAAATAAATAAACGGAGAGAAAAAAGTGAGCAACCCTTTTCAGAGCTGGACACCAGCTCCCTGGATTTGCACATGAATAGCCAGAATTTGTACTCATTTCTATGTGAACTTTTTTGTAGGTTCCAGCCTTTTCCAGTATTCAGAGATCCTTCAACTCCAAAAGTCTGTGTTTCATGTTACTGTTGTTAGCCCCACCTCCTCTCTGCAGGAGTAAAACCTCCCAATTCCTTTTACTTGCTCTTGATTTTTCTGTGCTTGGAGATTTCATTCAGCAGCCTTAATTTGTTAATTTTTATGCAATTTGAGACTGGTTGAGCCCAGATCCTTGGTCTCAGAAGAGACTGCTTCTTTTTCCCTTGGGGAACCAGCCCTAAGGCAGTCTTCTGTGCCTGTGATGGAGGAGCACCAGCCCCCTGGCTGGGGAAACTTAACAGTTCTTCACTGCAAACTCTACTGCCCTTCCACACATTCAAGACTGGTGTAGGATGTTTCCAGTCACAGAAGTCCCCTAAAGAATTGTTTAAGACAATTTCTGGCTATTTACTAGCTGCTAGAGAGTAGTTACTAAATTCCATACCTCACCACCCCACCATCTTGCCCCTTTTGCTGTAATTCTTATATAAGTACTATGTAGCATAATATGTTGGTTGCAGCAATAAGAAAAACTGAAGACATATTTATGCACTATATGCATGATTTAGAAATGAAAAATAAAAGCTGAAAAACCATGATCTAAACATCCACCACAAGAATTTTCTGAAATTGATTAAAAACTAAACTCAAATAAGATAAATATAAGAAAAGAGAAAAATCAATGTAGTGAAATATGAACAAAGTATAAATAGAAAGGATGAAGAGAACCAGTGATAGATTCTTAGAAAAGAGTAATAAACTTGATAACTGTAAGTTAAGACTGATCAAAATCTGAGAAGCATAAACATCATCAGAAATGAAAAACTCATAATAAAACAGTTTTCAAAATGTCAAATGATTATAACACACAGCTGATTTAATATATTGGGAAATCTGCATGAAATGAACACATTTTTAGTAAAAACATTACCAGATCTGATACAAGAAGAATTGGGAAACATGATTTAAGATTCAATTCACAATTTAAATACAGAATGGGTTCCAGTTTGCTAATGCTGCCATTATGCAAAATACCAGAAATGGATTGGCTTTTATAGAGTTGGTTTTCGATACAAAGTTACAGTCTTAACATGATAAAGTGTCCAATATAAGGCATCAACAATAAGGTACCTTCACTGAAGGATGGCCAATGGCATCTGGGAAACCACTGTTAGCTGGAAAGACATGTGGCTGGCATCTGCTCTGGACATTTCTCTCTAGGCATCTGAGAGTGTTCTCTCAGTTTTTATGGTAAAGCTCTGTAATAGGAAAAGTCTGCTTTCACTAGCCATCTCCAAAATGACTCTCTTGGCTGCTCTAAGTTCCTTCTGTTTGTGAGCTCTTTTATAGGACTCCAGTGATTAGACCAAGACCCGCACTGAAAGGATGAGGTCCATACCTCCATGGGAATAATTCAGAGTCATCATCTACAGTAGGGTGGGTCACATCTCCATGGAAACAACTTAATCCAAATAATCCAACCTAATCAACACTAATACATTTGCCCACACAAAACTGCACTAAATTACACGTTTCTCTGGTGGACATAATACATCCAAACTAACACAGAATATAAACATTCCCATAAAAAATATGAGGCCCATATAATTTTACTTTAAATTCAACAAAACATTTTTAAAAGGATAAAATAGTAGAGGCAGGGCAAGATTGCAGAGTGGTGACGTCTAGGTTGTAGTTACTCCTCTGGGGAAGTTGGTAGAAAGCCAGGAATAGCATAGACTGTACACTGTAGAGGAATTTGAGATTGCACAACCTTCATACAACATTCACAAAATGTGGAAAAGCTGAGATCAGTGAATCTGTAATTTTTCACAGCCAGGGG
This sequence comes from Choloepus didactylus, assembly GCF_015220235.1. NCBI lineage: Eukaryota > Metazoa > Chordata > Mammalia > Pilosa > Megalonychidae > Choloepus > Choloepus didactylus. The sequence goes on from NC_051332.1 coordinate 305,985, forward strand.
GCCTGCAACCATCCCTGCCAGGAACAATCCTGAAGGAGGAGGGGTCATCTGTGCTGGGAACCTGGAAGGAGAATGAAAGCTGCAACCATAGATAAACTGAGAGCAGACACTGGAAAATCTGGGAGCAGTCAGCCAAGCAGAGAGGAGATAGGGCTAGCAAAACAGCAAAAACTAGAAACCAAAATAAAAACAGAGACTTTTTGGAGTTATGTGAACATAAAACAGAGGAGGGCAGGGCTCAAGCAGAATCAGGTACATATGCAAATCCAGGGAGGGAGAGCCCTTTTCTGAAAAGTCAGGCTCTCTGCTTTCTTGATTGCTCCTTAATCACCCTCAACTCCTAGTCTTTTAGCATTTCAATAGCAGATTAGATCTGTAAAGACTGTAAATAGTCCATACTGGGACCTATCTTTTTTTAATTTTTTCTCTTTTTCTAAAACAATTATTTTAAGAAGTAAACTACAGAGAGCCTCAAGGACTTGAAATTTGGGCCCAGGCAAGAGCAGAGTTAAGATAGCTCTGAAAGAAGAAGATATAAGCCTAGTGGTGGAGAAAATTCTCCAAACAATATAACTTCCAAGCTCTTCTGGGAACTCAGATCCCAGGGTTTGGAAATCATTAACTAGCTACAGTCAGCCACATCCTGAACTGGGTTAGGATCACCTGGAGAACTAAAGGCTCCTAACCTCCTTATGGTGGTGAGGGAACTATGGGCTGTCAAGCAACATGTGCTGGACAGCATAGGAGAAGCACAGAGTCTAAAGGCCTCACAGGAGAGTCTCATTTTCAAGGAAACTCCATACCCTCCTCTGAAGAACTGGACCTCCCTGGACTAGAAAAACCTAACTGGGGCTGACCAAATCTGAGAAGATCACCACACAGAGAAGTTACATAGAAGCAGGGAAGAAGCAGAAAAACAAGAGGTGAAAAACTGATCAACTAAACAGGATCTAAGTTAAAGGTCTAGAATAAGCTGAACTAAACACCAAAGGTTAGAGAACAAAGCCAACCAACAAGAAAATGCTAGGTAAAAAAGTGAAAACAAGCTCCAGAAAAAAACTAATCAAGAAATTCAGATGCCTAGACAGCATAAAATAATGAGATATACTAGGAAATATGAAAATATGAATCAGTCAAAGGAACAAACTAATAGTTCAACTGAGATACACGAATTGAAGCAATTATTGGTAAATCAATTCAATGAGCTGAAGGAAGAACTAAGTGGAGATATTCAAACAAATCTAAATCAATTGAAAAATCAAGTCAATAAACTGAAGGAAGACATAGCAAAAGAGAAGAAGGATATAAGAAGGACACTGGATGACAATAAGGAAGAATTCTTAAACTTGAAAAGAAAAAACAAATGCCAGAACTTATGGGAATGAAGGGCATATTGGAGATAAAAAAGACAATGGAAGGATACAACTGTAGATTTCAACAGCAGAAGAAAGGATAAGTGAACTGGAATAACAGACATCTGAATTCAAACACATGAAAGAACAGACAGTGAAAAGAATGCAAAAATATGAGCAGGGTCTTAGGGAGCTTAGTGACAACACAAAATGCACAAACTTATGTGTATGGGTGTCCCAGAAGGAGAAGAGAGGGGGAAAGGGGAAGAAAGAGTAATAGAAGAAATAGGCACTGAACATTTCCCAACTCTTATAAAGACAGAAAATTAGAGATTCAAGAAGGACAGTGCACCCCAAACAGGATAGACCCCAATAGATGTACTTCAAGACACTTATTGATCAAATTGTCCAATATCAAAGACAAAGAGAGAATTCTGAAAGCAGGAAAAGAAAAGAAATCCATCACATACAAGGTAAGCTTCATAAGACTTTGTATAGATTTCTCTGCAGAAATGAAGGCGAGAAACAGTGATATGATATATTCAGCATACTGAAAGAAAAGAACTCCCAACCAAGAATTCTATATCCAGCAAAACTGTCCTTCAAAAATGAAGGATGGATTAAAATATTTTCAGACAAACAGACACTGAATTTGTAAATATGAGACTGACACTACAGGAAATACTAAAGAGAGTGCTACAGGCTGATAGGAAAAGAGAGGAGAAAGAGGTAGGAGAAGAATGTAGAAATGAAGACTACCAGGAAGGGTAAAAAGAGTAAGGAAAAAATAAGATATGACATATAAAACCCAAAAGACAAAATGATAGAAGAAAGTACCACCCTTACAGTAATAACACTAACTGTTAGTGGTTTAAACTCCCAAATAAAAAGACACACACTAGCAGAATGGATAAAAAACAGGAGACATCTATATGCTGTCTACAAGAAACTCACCTTAGACACAAGGACAAAAATAGGCTGAAACTGAAAGTGTGGAAACAGCAACTAGAAAAACGTGGGGGTAACTATATTAATATCAGACAAAGTAGACTTCAAACGTAAAACAATTAAAAGGGACAGAAGGAAACTATGTATTAATAAAAGTGTGAATTCATCAACAAAACATAACAGTCATAAACATTTATGCATGATGAAGCCAGAGTGCCCCAAAATTCATGAGGCAGACCCTGAGAACACTGAAAGGAAAGGTGATAACTCCACAATAATAGTTGGAGTCTTCAATACACCACTATCATCAATGGATAGAACATCAAGACAAGGGATAAACAAGGAAATGGAGATGTGGAATTGTATGATAAATGAACTAGACTGAAAGACATTTATAGAACATTCTACACCACAACAGCAGGATCCACATGCTTCTCAAGTGCTCATGGAACATTTCCTAGGATAGGCCATATGCTGCATCACAAAGCAAGCCTCAACAAATTTAGAAATATTGATATTATATAAAACACTATGTCAGATCATAATGGAATGAAGTTGGAAATAAATTATAAGCAGAATATTGTAAAATTAAAAAATATATGGAGCCTAAACAACACAAACTTAGAAAACCGGTGGGTAAAGGTAGAAATTACAAGAGAATTTAGTAAATACCTGGAGGCAAATGACAATGAACACAAAATATATCAAAACTTATGGGATGCAGCAAAGGTGGTGCTGAGAGGGAAATTTATTCCCTTAAATGCCTATATTAAACAGGAGAAAGCAAAAATTTAGGAATTAATTGTCCACCTGGAAGAAGTAGAGAAAGAAGAGCAAATAAACTCCAAAGCAAACAGAAGTAAAGAAATAACAAAGATCCAAGCAGAAATAAATGAAACTGAGAACAGGAATACAATAGAGAGAATCAACAAAACTAGAAGTTTCTTCTTTGAGAAAATCAAGAAAATTGTTTGAACACTTGCTGGGCTAACAAAAAAAAAATAAGAGAGCAGATGCAAATAAATGCAATCAGAAAAAGGACTCTGAAACCTAACTGCTGAGCGTGCAGAAATAAAAGAGATAATGAGAAGATATTATGAGCAAATATATGCTAATGAACTGGAGAACTTATACAGAATGGACAACTTCCTAGAAAAGCATAAACAACCAACATTGACCCAAGAAGATATAGAAGACCTCAACAAACCAATCTAAGCAAAGAGATTGAGTCAAACATTAAAAAGCTCCCAAAAAAAGAAAAGCGAGGGCCAGATTGTCTCATGAGTGAATTCTATCAGCATCCAAGAAAGAATTAATACCAAACCTGCTCAAACTCATCAAAAACTAGAAGAGGTGGGAAAACCATCCAACTCATTCTATGAAGCCAGTATCAACTTAATACCAAATTCAGACAAATATGCTACAAAGAAAGATTATAGACCAATCTCTTTAATTAATATAGATGCAAAAATACTCAAAAAAATACTCACAGATCAAATCCAGCAACACATTAAAAGAATTACACACCATGACTAAGTGGGGTTTATTCCAGGTATGCAAGGCTGGTTCAACATAAGAAAATCAATTAATGTAATACACCACATCAATAAATCAAAGCAAAACAAACACATGATCATCTCAATTGATACAGAAAAGGAATTTGACAAAATTCAACATCCTTTCTTGATAAAAACACTTCAAAAGATAGGAATAAAATGGAATTTTCCAATATGATAAAGGTAATATATCAAAAACCCACAGCTAACATCATATGCAATGGGGAGAGAATGAAAGCTTTTGCTCTAAGATCTGGAAGAAGACAGGGATGCCAACTGCCACCATTGTTATTCAACATTGTGCTGGAACTTCTAGCTAGAGCAATCAGGCAAGAAAAAGAAATAAACTATTACAGCTAATTAATGAAAACAGCAAATTTGCAGGCCACAAGATCAACAAGCAAAAATCTGTAGTGTTCTTTTACACAAGTAATGTGCAACAAGAGGAATAATTTTAAAAAGTCCATGTAAAATAGCAAACAAAAGAATCAACTATTTAGGAATAAACTTAATGAAGGCTGCAAAAGACCTATACAAAGAAAATTACAAGAAACTGCTAAAAGAAATTGAGCAGGTCCTACAGAAATGGAAGAACATACTGTGTTCATGGATTGGAAGACTAAATATAATTAGGATGTCAACTATACCTAAACTGATTTATAGATTGAATGCAATACCAATTAAAATCCCAACAACTTACTTTGCAGAAATAGAAAAACCAATAACCAAATTTATTTGGAAGGACAAAGTGTTCAGAATAGCTAAAAATATCTTGAGAAAGAGGAAAAAAGTAGGAGGTCTCACACTACCTGACTTTGAAGCATATTACAAAGCTACAGTGCTAAAAACCACATGGTCTGGCATAAGGACAAAGATACCAACCAATGGAATTAAATTGAGTGTTCAAAAATAGAATCTTGTATCTATGACAATTGATCTTTGATAAGGCAGTCATGCCAAATCAACTGGGACAGAGAAGCCTCTTCAATAATTGGTGTTTGGAGAACAAGATATCCATTTCCAAAAGAATGAAAGAGGTTGCCTACCTCACACCTTATACAAAAATTAACACTAACTGGATCAAAGACCTAAACATAATTGCTAAGACCATAAGACTCTTAGAAGAAAACATAGGACACTATCTTAAATATCTTGTGATAGGAGGTAGTTTCCTAGACCTTACACCAAAAGCATGAGCAACCAAAGATCAAACAGACAAATGGGATCTCCTCAAAATCAAACACTTTTTTACAACAAAGGAATTTCTTAGATATTTAAAAAGGCAGCCTACACAATGGGAGGTAATATTTGGAAACTGTATATCAGATAAGGGTTTAATATCTTGAATATATAAATCATCCCTACAACTCATCAACAGAAAGACAGACAACCCAATTAAAAATGAGCAAAAGGCATTGACAGATACTTTTCCAAACAGGAAATACAAATGGCTCAAAAACATGAAAAAATGCTTAACTTCACTGGCTATTAGGGAAATGCAAATCAAAACCACAATGAGATACCATCTCACACTTACCAGAATAACCATTATCCAAAACACAGAAAATTAAATGTGCTGTAGAAGATGTGGAGAAAGAGGCACACTTATTCATTGCTGGTGGGAAGGTACAATGGTGCAAACACTCAGGAAGACAGTGTTGATGTTCCTCAAGAATCTCAATATAGATTTGCTGTATGACCCAGCTATTCCATTGGTAGGTATATACTCAAAGGAAATGAAAGCTGACACACAAATGAACATTTGTAAACTGATGTTTATTGCAACATTATTCATGATTGCCAAGAGATTGAAACAGAACAAATGTTCATCAAAGGATGAGTCAATAAACAAATTGTGGTATATATACAAGACGGAATATTATTGCAGCTGTAAGATGGATTAACCTTGAGGAAATTATGTTGAGTGAAGTTAGCCAGAAACAAAAGGACAAATACTGTATGGTTTCACTAATAGAAAATATCACTATTGAGCAAACATTGAGAGTTAAAAGCTGATAATCCAGATTATCAGGATATAGAAAGAGGATAGAGGTCAGGAATTTGATGCTGAATACTAGAAATGTTCAGCAGGATTGATTGTATATTTCCAGAAATATATAGCATAATACTGTGTAATGGCAGCACAAGACGACTGTGAGTAAAGCTGAAAGAGGTGGGATTGGGGAATTTATGACACCAGAGGTAAAGATAGATGATGGAGACTGGGACTGTATGACTTGGCAAAAACTGGAGTGGCCAATGACTGTCACTAAAGGTACAAATATAAAATATTCTCATATGTGGGAAAACAAATGAATGTCAAACATTCAGAGTGTTGTAAAATGGATGGTATTTGGGAAAAAATATAATCAAAGCAAACTGGAGTCCATGGTCAACAGTAATGTTCAGTATGCTTCCGTTAAATGTAAGAAAGGCAATATACCAAACTTATATGTGTATGAGAGGGGGATATAAGGGAGGGATATGGGATTCTTGGTAGTGGTATTATTTTTTGTCCTTAGTATTCTATTTATTGTATGATATTTTAATTTTTTTTACTATCTTTTTTATTATTCACCCAAAAAACACTTTTTCATAATAATATGTTCAAGTGCTGACTGTTGTGATAAATGTAAAAGTATGTGATGATGTCATAAACAACTGATTGTACACTGTGGATGGTTGTATGTTGTGTGAATATATCTCTACAAGATTGTAAGAAAAATTATAAATAGAGGTAAAATGTTGCAGAAAATATGGAGAGAGTGATATACCTATTTACTATAGATGAGGGGGCAGAATGGTGTAGCCTTTCTGGATGTCACTGTGGTGGCTTCACAAGAAGCTAAGTATGTGGGCCCATAAGGTCCTACAACCTCATTATGGGGTAGGTATTTGGAAGATCCAAGAGCAGACACTTGAATGGACATTTGCACACTGGTATTTATGGAGGCAGTATTCATAATTTGCAATGGGTGGAGGCTGCCTAAGGGTACACTTACTGAGGAAAAGAATGGTGAACTGTGGTGTATGCATACAATGGAATACTGAGCAACTACTAGCAGTGAAGCTATGAGACAAAGAAGGAAGTGAATGGATCCTGTACACAGCATGTTGAGTGAAGTATGTCAGAAACCAAGGCATACACAATAATGCCTCACCAATATGGACTAACTACAATGTGTAAACTCAGAATTAAATCTTAGTGCACAGCCTAACAGGGAAATGATTATTGTAATGGTCCTTAGATTGTAAGCTCTTACAGCAGTCAATTCTATTCCTGAATTGTAATCGCTGTTTCCAAACTCTGAGATGTTGATCCCTCAATGTATAACCTGATTGGTCTCTGGGACACAGGGTATCTGTGTTGCACCTGAAACAGAGCTAGAGCTTGGAAGATATGAATATCAGTATTAACACATAGAGCACCTGTTAAAAATGCTGAAATAGAGTACAGACTTCAATTAGAGATATGAATAAAGCAGATCTGGTTAAGACTAGAGCAAACTGGACCAAAGGGTAAAGGTTGAAGCTGACCGTGTTCAAACTTCAACTTCCATGTGAGACCAAGGGAAGAGACGTGTATTTGGTGTAGAATCTATATTTTCTAAACAATATGACTTCTACAGTCAGTTTGTTCAAATACTACAATTACATGGCACTTTAATTAGGAAGTGAGCTATGGTAGGTCTGTATAGATTAGAATGAAAGAGCAACACATCCTAAAGTAATTTGGGTGGAGAATTAAAATATATTTTGGGGCCTCCCTGAAGAGATGGGGAAGAATGCAGAGGTGTTGGATTTCCTCACCTGTATTGTTGCTGATGTTCTCATAATCATTGGGGACTGAAGGCTTGATGCGCTGATCCCTGTGTCTTGGGCCTTGCCCCTATGATCCTTGTTGCTGCAAGGAGAGGCTAAACCTGCTTATAATTGTGCCTAAGAGTCTCCCACTGAGTGCTTCTTTGTTGCTCAGATATGGCCCTCTCTCTCTCTAACTAAGCCATCTTGGAAGGTGATCTCACTGCCCTCCCCTCTACATGGGACCTAACTCCCAGGGGTGTAAATCTCCCTGGCAACAAAGGACATGACTCCCAGGGATGAATCTAGTCCCAGCATCATGGAACTGAGAACAACTTCTTGACCAAAAGGGGAATGTGAAATGAAACAAAATAAAGTTTCAGCACCTGAGAGATTTTAAACAGATTTGAGAGGTCACTCTGGTGCACATTCTGACACACTATATAGATATCAATTTTTGGGTTTTAATATATTGGAATAGGTAGAAGCAAATACCTGAATCTACCGAACTCCAAACCAGTAGCCTTGACCCTTGATGATGATTGTATAACAATATAGTATACAAGGGATGACTGTGTGATTTTGAAAACCCATGGATATCACTCCATTTATCCAGTGTATGGATGGATGAGTAGAAAAAATGGGGGCAAAACCTAAATGAAAAATAAGGTGGGATGGGGGTGATTTGGGTTTTCTTTTTTAATTTTATTTTTTATTCTGATTCTGATTCTTTCTGTTGTAAGGAATATGTTCAAAGTAGATTTGGGTGATGTGCCGGTTTGAATGTATTGTGTTCCCCCAAATACCATTATCTTTGTGGTCTTGTGGGACAGACGTTTTGGTGTTGGTTAGATTTGCTTGGAATGTGCCCCACCCAGCTGTGGATGATGATTTTGATGAGATGTTCCCATGGAGGTATGGCCCAGCCCATTTGGGGTGGGCCTTGATCAGTGGAGCCATATAAATGAGCTGACTCAGAGAGAGGGAACTCAGTTAGTGCAGCTGTGAGTGATGTTTTGAAGAGGAGCTTGCTAGGTAGAGAGGAACATCCTGGGAGAAAGCCATTTTGAGGCTAGAGCTTTGGAGCGGACGCCAGCTGCCTTCCTAGCTAGCAGAGGTTTTCTGGATGCCATTGGCCCTCCTCTGGTGAAGGTACCCGATTGCTGATGTGTTACGTTGGACGCTTTGTGGCCTTAAGACTGTAACTGGGTAGTGAAATAAACCCCATTTTATAAAAGCCTATCCATCTCTGGTGTTTTGCATTCTGCAGCATTAGCAAACTAGGGCAGGTGGTGAATGCACAACTATGAGATGGTACTGTGAAGAGTTGATTGTACACCATGGATGATTGTATGGTATGTGAATATATCTCAATAAAACTGAATTTTGAAAAAAAGGATAAAATGGTAGAATTGGCTCTACCAGGAAACAAGATTTATTGTAAAAATATTGTCAGATATTATGAAGAAGAGCAAAGACCTGAACTGAGACGGCAGAAAAAGTTCCAGAAGCATATGTATTTATTTACTTGAGTTGCAACAAATTTGGACCTGAAGCAACATTGGGTTTGTGGGGAAGGGGTTATTTTCAATACATCCTGCTATGTCATTTGCAAATCTGTATGGAGAAACTAAAACCTGATGTCTACTTCATATTCTACACAAAATCAATTGCAGCAGGCTTAATGGTATAAATTGTAAAAACAAAATATTATGGAAACATTTTTTAAACAGAACAGAAAATTCAATACCAGCAATGAAAGAGATAGATGAGTTGAACTAAATGTATACTATAAAATGATGTTCACTGATGAAAGCAGATTTAAAGAAGGAAATGGCAATCCTGAATCAATGCCATATAACTAGAAAATATAAATTGTCTTACAATGAAATAAGGACACAGAAAACTAATCAAAAAAGATACAACATATTTGATGCTGCATCAGAAAACATAACCCCAAATGGTAAATAAATACCAGAAAACAAGTCAACCTCATTAGAAATCAGGCAAAGTCACACTAAATGCTCAGCAGGATATCACATGCAAATTCATTAACAAGGATTTAATAAATGAGACATTTTAAATGTCTAGTGACTAAATTATGAAATAGTTTCAAAATGCTGTTGGGATTATTTTTTGTCTTTTGATTGAAAAGTTGCTTAGTCAATGCAAATAAAAAACAGAGCCAGATATGGGATAATTTCTTAAAAAATGAAAACAAAATCTTGAAACAATTAAAATAGATGTGTGCATGTGTGTGTGTGTGTGTGTGTGTGTGTGAGCAATGTAAAAATACTGAATTATGAAGGACAGTTTTAATGATCTTACATAGTATTAAACTGTACCTTGATTTTTAGATTACATGAATAACTGAGAAAAATCTATCAGAATAAAAAGGAACCATCATATTCAAGCTATATAAGCTGGCAGTTAAAAAGTTATACATACGTATTTATTTTACTATTAAAATAAACATGATTGTGAACTGTGTTTTTAAGAAACTAACAAGCCATCTCATAACTATGAAGTGTGATATTTTTCCTTTTTAATTTTTATTGGATTGTTCAGATACCATACAATCATCCTAAGATCCAAATTGCACAATCTGTTGCCTCTGGCACCCTCACACAGCTATGCATTCATCACCACACTTAATTTTTGTTCAATTTTTAGAAACTTTTCATTATTCCAGACAACAAATAAAGTGAAAGATGTAAAAAGAAAGAAAAAAAGACAAAATGAAACTTGAACCCTCCCATATCCCTAACCAACCCCCCCACAATTGTTGACTCATAGTGTTGGTATAGTACATTTGTTATTGTTTATGAAAGAATGCTGAAATACTAACTGTAGCATATAGTTTGCAATAGGTATATATTTCTTCCCTATATGCCCCAATATTATTAACTTCTAATTGTACTGTCATACATTTGTTCTGGTTCATGAAAGAGGTTTCTAATATTTGTAAAGTTAATCATGGACATTGCCCACCATAGGATTCAGTTTTATACATTCCCATCTTTTGACCTCCAACTTTCCTTCTGTTGACATATATGACTCTGAGCTTCCCATTTCCACCTGATTAATGCACCATTCAGCACTGTTAGTTATTCTCACATCTTGCTACTGACACCTCTGTTCATTTCCAAACATTTAAATTCATCCTAGTTGAACATCCTGCACATACTAAGCAACCACTCCCCATTCTTGAGCCTCATTCTATATCTTGGTACCTTATATTTCATGTCTATGAATTTACATATTATAATGAGTTCCTATCAGTGAGACCTTGCAAGATTTGTCATTATGTGTCTCACTTTTTTTCACTCAGTATATTGCCCTTGAGGTTTTATTGACCCATCTTTTTTTAAGATGGTTTGTTCACACACCATACATTCCATCCTAAGTAAACAATTGATGGTTCTCTGTAGGGTCACATATTTATGTGTTTACCACCTTCACCACTATCTATATAAGGGCACCTATATTTCTTCCACAAGGCAGGATGGGGAGTTAAAGAAGGTAGAGAGGCAAAAGCGAGAGGAAAAAAATGACAGCTAGGAAGCAGCAAAAGGGAAAATAACCTTAAATCAAAAGAGTAAAGAGACAACACCACCAATGTCAAGTGTCTAACATGCCTCCCCTATCCCCCCTCTTATCTGTATTTACCTTGATATGTCACCTTTGTTACATTAAAGGAAGCATAATACAATGATACTGTTAGTTACAGTCTCTAGTTTATGTTGACTGCATCCCTCCCCCAATGTCTCCCCACTTTTAACACCTTGCAAGGTTGAAATTGGCTTGTTCTCCCTGGTAAGAGAACATATCTGTACAGTATATCACAATTGAACACTAGATTTCACCTAGTTGCACAGTCCCAGTCTTTATTTTACCTCCTTTCTTCTGGTGTCTCACATGCTCCCAACCTTCTTCTCTCAACCATATTCATAGTCATCTTTGTTCAGTGTACTTACATTGCAGTGCTACCATCTCCCAAATGTGTGTTCCAAACCACACACTTCTGTCTTCTCCTATCACTGTGTAGTGCACCCTTTAGTATTTTCTGTAGGGGGGGGGTTTCTTGTTCACAAAGTCTCTTATTGTCTGTTTGTCAGAAAATATTTTGAGCTCTCCCTCATAATTGAAGGACAGCTTTGCTGGATATAGGATTCTTGGTTGGTGATTTTTCTCTTTCAGTATCTTAAATATATCACACCACTTCCTTCTTCCCTCCATGATTCTGCTGAGAGATCCACACAGTCTTATTAAGTTTCCTTTCTATGTGATGGATTGCTTTTCTCCTGCTGCTTTCAGGATTCTCTCTTTCTCTTTGACATTTGATAATCTGATTATTAAGTGTCTTGGCATAGGCCTATTCAGATCTATTCTGTTTGGATTATGCTGTGCTTCTTGGATCTGTAATTTTATGTCTTTCATAAGAGATGAGAAATTTTCATTGATTATTTCCTCTATTATTGCTTCTCCGCTTTTTCCTTCTCTTCTCCTTCTGGGACACCAATGGTACATATATTCTTGTACTTTGTTTCATCCTTAAGGTCCTGGAGACATTGCTCATATTTTTTCATTCTTTTCTCCTTCTTCTCCTTTGCATGTAGGCTTTCAGGTATTTTGTTCTCCAGTTCCTGAGTGTTTTCTTCTGCCTCTTGGGTTCTGCTTTTTCATGTTTCCATTGTGTCTTTCATCTCTTGTGTTGTGCCTTTCATTTCCATAGATTCTACTAGCTGTTTTTTTGAACTTTTGATTTCTGCCTTATGTATGCCCAGTGTTTTCTTTACAGCCTCTATCTCTTTTTCAAAATCTTCTCTAAACTTTTTAAATTGATTTAGCATTTGTGGCTTAAATTCCTGTATCTCAGTTGAAGTGTATGTTTGTTCCTTTGACTGGACCATAACTTCGTTTTTCTTGGTGTAAGTTGTAGTTTTCCTTTGTCTAGGCATCTGACCTCCCAGGCCACCCCAATCAGGTTTTCTCATATGAGAACAGTCTCAGGTCACAGAAAGAGAAAATATTTAGTATGTGGTTTCACTGATGGTTTTTCTTAGAGGCTGACACACCTGTGCTTTTCTTCCCAGCAGGTGCACCTGTCAGCCTGTCACCAGCTGATGTAAGTGCCTGTGGCCTGTAGCTCTTCTCCCCCAGGCTTTGGGGTCTGGTTCCAGTAAGGCAGGCAGTAGAGCTGGGCCCCTCCCTTTCCTCTTGGTAAGTTATGCCCCCTCCAGGGAGGTCATCTGCATATCAGTAAGTTCTTTGATTCTCTGACTCTGCTGATCAAAGTGTTTTGATTTAAAAATGGCTGAGGCTTTCTTTACTGCAAAGCACTGTGGGCTGAAAATCACTGAGGTTTTCCCCATAGAGACATCCTCTGGGCTCCCTATCCTAAGACAGATATGCTCCCTGACTCTCCCAATGTCAGTTGTCACCAAAAGCATCTGTGTGCTTGTTGGGGATTCACTGTCTGTATTCAGTGGTTAATATTAAAACCCCAATTGAGACTGGGCTGAGGCCCACTCACTTGTTCAGAGAGTGATGCTGTCAAGCATCACAAGGCTTCTGTGAGGGAGGGTCTCTTGGCTCTCAGATCTCAGCTTGGATCCACAGTTTTTACTTACAGATTTTATGTTGTGATCTTGGACATTCCTCCCAATTAAGGTTGGTGGATGATGAGTGAACAGTCACGTTTGTCTCCCTGCAGTTATTCCAGGTTATTTACTAGTTTTGTGGTCATTTATGAATTGTTCCAGGGAGGCACTAACAGTCTTCCACTCCTCTCTATGCCACCATCTTCAAGTGTGATTCTATTTGGGCATTTTTATTTGATATATAAAATATCTTCTCAATCTATATGCATTATAATATCCACATTTCACTTCTGGAATTATCTTCAGAAAATAAGATATTTGCACACAGATAAATATTGCAAAATCTATTGTACACAAGTATTTACATTACTAGAAGACTAAAGACAATCAGAAAGTCTTTGGCAAAAAATCCTTTTAAATTTATAGATGATACATATGACCAGGCCCTGAACAGCCAATAAAACCAGATTGTAGTGATGACCTAAGATGGCAGCTAGTACAGACAGGGCAAAAAACACCTCCATGAAAAATATGAGATAAAAGCCAGAAACTGACCCAGAACACCAGTTCCAGCGATGCTTCAGTTGGACAAGGTCCCTGAAATCCACAGGGACCGTGTACTTGGTGAAACCAGGAGTCTGCATTCTGAAATGAATAAGATGGCTGAATATCTGGCAGTCACACTGCAGTTTGGGGAAATTGTGGGTTTGCATTTGACCAGACTAGTTCATTTATAAAAAACCCAAAAGTGGCTGCAGGTACAGCAGCAAGAACTGCAAAGTGAAGCATGGCAGGAACAGGCTGTGGGTCTGTATCAATATCTGGCATGGAACATAGCCTTTTGTACACCTGCTGCTAATTGTCTCAGAGCAAGGAAGACAGAGGGAAGCCAAAAGGGGGAATAACCATGCCCCTTGCAGCTTTCTTGCTGGCAGGCTTGGACTGTTCCTGCCTAGTGCAGGTGCCACAGCACAGAGCTGTGCCAAAAAAAAAAAATCCAGTGTGACAGGGAGTGTTTCCAGCACCAAATGCACACACCACAATATCAGGCATGGACAGTAGCCTTTTGTGCACCCACAGGTAGTTGTTCTGGAGCTGGGAAGATGGAGCTGTGCAAAAAGGGGAAAATTAACTTGCCCATAAATCCATCCTCACAGCAGGCTGGGAATGCATCTACATTGCTCAGTGGTGCAGAACTTCCCTTGAGGGATGGTGTGCACTTGTGTTGTAGCACAACCTTCCCTTGGCAGAGGCCCTAGAAGGGCATGGTTTGGAAAAGGAACCCACTCAGAAATCCCAGGGACCATATGCCAATACCGAGGACTTGTTGGTCAGTGGCAGAGACAATCTGTGGCAAGACTGAACTGCAGGTTTAGACTCTTGCAACAGCATTAAATATCCAGGAACACCTGGGAGGCTTGATTATTATAGCTTCCTTCCCTCTCTAACTGCTCAGACACTCACCCAAAATTCAGGGCAGACAGCACAAAAACACCACCAAACTTGGTGCACCAATTGGATCCCACAAGAATCAGACCCCCATACACCACAAAGACAAATTTGGGGAGAAATGGCTTGGGGGAATAGGTGACTCAAAGATGCCATCTGCTGGTTTGTTAAAGTGTACACCACCAAGCTGTAGATCTGAAAAATTAGAGAATAGACATTGAATAATCCTACATATCCTAAAAGACCCCTATCAAGTAAAGCAATACCAAGAGGCCAAAAACAGCAGAAAAATTTTAAAGCATATGAAAAAAACCAGATGATATGGATAACCCAAACCAAAACACCTGAATCAAAATATCAGAGGAGACACAGTACTTAGAGCAATTAAACAAAGAACTAAAGATAAACAATGAGAGCACAGCACAGGCTATAAAGGACATGAAGAGCATGGCATGAGATATAAAGGACATGAAGAAGACCCTAGTAGAGCATAAAGAAGAAATTGCTGGAGTAAATTAAAAAAAAAAAAAATAGATGGTCTTATGGAAAAAAGAATCAGTTGACCAAGTTAATAAGATTCTGGATACTCATAGTACAAGATTAGAGGAAGCTGAACAATGAATCTGTGACCTAGAGGGCCACAGAATGGAAAATGAGAGAACAAAAGAAAGAATGGGGAAAAATCAAAAAGAATTGAAATGGACTTCAGGGATATGGTAGACAAAATAAAGCATCCAAATATAAGACTCATTGGTGTTCCAGAAGGGGAAGTGAAGGGTAAAGGTCTAGAAAGAGTATTCAAATAAATTGTTGGGGAAAACTTCCCAAACCTACACAAAATAAATTCACAAAGCATAAATTCCCAGTGAATTCCAAATAGCATAAATCCAAAAAACCCACCCCAAGACATATTATGATCAGACTGCAAAATTCTGAGGAGAAGGAGCAAGACTGAAAGCAGCAAAAGAAAAGCAATTCACCACATGCAAAGAAAACAACATAAGACTAATTGGTGACTACTCAGCAGCCAACAGGGAGGCAAGAAGGCAGTGGCATGACATATATAAAATTCTGAGGGAGAAAAATTTCCAACCAATAATACTTTATCCAGCAAACCTCTCCTTGAAATTTGAGGGAGAGCTTAAATTTTTCACAGACAAATGCTGAGATTTTGCTAATAAAAGACCTGCCCTACTTCAGCTACTAAAGGGAGCCCTACCAACAGAGAAACAAAGAAGGGAGAGACAGAAATGGTGAAAGGTTCAGTACTAAAGAGATTCAATATTAGTTCATTAAAGGACAGTAAGAGAGACAGGGAAAAATATTTCTGACAAACGTAAACCAAAGGATAGGATGACTGATTCAAGAAATGCCTTCACAGTAATAACCTTAAATGCAAATGGAATAAAATCCCCAATTAAAAGATATAGATTGGCAGTATGGATCAAAAAATATGAAGCATCAATATGTTGCATACAAGAGACTTATCTTAGACACAGGGACACAAAGAAATTAAAAGTGAAAGGATGGAAAAATATTTCATGCAAGCTACAGCAAACAGTAAGCAGGAGTAGCAATACTAATCTCAGAAAAAATATACTTTAAATGCAAGGATGTTATGAGAGACAAAGAAGGCCACTGCATATTAATAAAAGGGGCAATTCAATGAGAAGAAATAACAATCATAAATGTTTATGCACCCAATCATGGTGCCACAAAATATAGGAGACAAACACTGGCAAAAGAAGCAATTGATGTTTCCACAATAATTGTGGGAGACTTCAACACATCACTTTCTCCCATAGATAGACCAACCAGACAGAAGACCAAAAAGGAAAATGAAAACCTAAACAATCAGATAAATTTATTAGATTTAACAGACATATATAGAACATTGCATCCCAAATCACCAGGATACACATTCATCTCTAGTGCTCATGGAACTTACTTTCTCCAGAATAGACCATATGCTGGGACATAAAACAAGCTTCAGTAAATTTTAAAAAAATTGAAATTATTCAAAGCACATTCTCTGACCACAATGGAATACAATTAGAAATCAATAACCATCAGAGATTAGAAAATTCACAAACACCTGGAGGTTAAACAAACCAATCCTAAAATAAATGGTTCATAATGTATAATGTAGGGGAAGTAGTGATAGAAAGCAATTAAAGAAGGGGGAATGATGACCTAAATAAGAACAGATGCTATTATGGGTAAATTTAATGTTCTGGGAATGACCAGGAATGAATATGCTTTGTTCATTTCTGATGGGTATGGTAGGAATAAGTTTACAGAAATTTTGCTCTATTAGGTTATTTTCTTGGGGTAGAATAGGAACATGCTGGAAGTAAAGTGGTTATTTTAGGTTAATTGTCTTTTTCTTACTCCCTTGTTATGGTTTGTTTGAAATGTTTTTTATTGTATATCTTTTAAAAAAATTTTTTATATAATTAACTTTTTTTTAAAAAGTGGGGGAGTTAATTGGAAAAAGGGGAAAGAACAGTGACAGAACTGTGCAAAGCCCCCTTGAGGGGCTGGTGGAGAGTGCAGGAGTGTTGGGCTTCCCCACCTCCATGGTTGCTGATGTGCTCACAGACATAGGGGACTGGTAGTTTGATGGGCTGAGCCCTCTACCACAGGACTTGCCCTTGGCAAGACTGTTCCTGCAAAGGAGAGACTAGGCCTCCCTATAATTGTGCCTGCAATCCTACTCCCAAATGCCTCTGTGTTGTTCAGATGTGGCCCTCTCTCTCTAGCTAAGCCAACTTGGCAGGTGAAATCATGGCTGTCCCCCCTACATGAGATCTGATAACTAGGGGAGTGGATCCCCCTGGCAACATGGAATATGACTCCCAGGAAGTAATCTAGACCTGTCATCTTGTGATAGAGAACATCTTATTGACCAAAAGGGGGATGTGAAAGAAATGAAATAAGCTTCACTGGCAGAAAGATTCCAAAAGTAACCAAGAGGTCACTCTATAGAGCACTCTTATGCACCATATAGGCAACCCTTTTTAGGTTCTAATGATTTGGAATAACTAGCAGTAAATACCTGAAACTATCAAACTACAACCAAGTACCCATGGATCTTGAAGATGATTGTATAAAAATGTTGCTTATGAGGGGTGACAATGTGATTGGGAAAGCCATATGGACCATACTTCCCTTTGTCTCATTTATGGATGGATGAGTAGAAAAATGGGGGAAAAGGCACTCAGTGTTCTTTTTTGCTCAATTATTCTTTTTCACTTTAAACTTTATTCTTATTTTTGTGTGTGTGGTAATGAAAATGTCAAAAATTAATTTTGTTGATGCACAACTATATAATGGTATGGTAAACAATTGAATGCATGCTTTGTTTTGTATGACTGCATTTTATGTGAATATATCTCAATAAATGTGAACTTAAAATAGTAAAAAAACATTATATTAATTATTAATTGATAAATGAAACTTGTATATAAAAATGTCAATTACTAAATTTAAAATCGTAGGATAACATCATATATATATATTCATGTGGTATGAAGTAAGATTGTTTTCTGTTCTGATTATTTGTTTTTTATTTATATATATTTTTATTGAGATTGTTCAGATACCATACAACTATCCAAAGAGCCAAAGTGTACAATCAATTGCCCACAGCACCACTATACAGCTGTGCATCCATAAACACAAATTTTTTTTTCAATATTTAGAACATTTTCACTACTCCAGAAAAGAAATAGACAAAAAAAGGAATCTCAGATCCTCCCATACCGCTAACCACACCCCCCTCCATTATTGATTCATAGTTTTGCTATAGTACATTTGTTACTATGATGAAAGATTGTTAAAATACTACTAACTGTAGTATATAGTTTGCAATAGGTATATATTTTTTCTTATATGCCTCTCTATTATTATCCTCTAGGTATAGTGGCATTTGTTCTAGTTCATGAGGGACATTTCTAATATTTGTATAGTTAATCACACACATTGCCTACCACGAGATTCACTGCTTTATACATTCCCATTTTTTAACTTCCAACTTTCCTTGTGGTGACATGCATGACTCTGTGCTTACCCTTTCCACCACCTTCACACAGCTTTTAGCACTGTTAGTTATTCTCATTAAATGCTACCATCACCCCTGTACATTTCCAAATATTTAAGTTCACCCTAGTTGAACATTCTGCTCATAGTAAGCAACCACTCCCCAATTCTTTAGCCTCATTCTATATACTGGTAACTTATATTTCACATCTATGAGTTTACATATTATAATTGGTTCATATCAGTGAGACCCTAGAATATTTGCCTTTATGTGTCTGTCTTATTTCACTCAATATAGTGTCCTCAAGTTTTCTTCATCAACCCATTTCTTTAAAATGGTTTTGTTCAAACACTATACATTCTATTCTAGCTAAACAATTGGTTTCCTCTACAGTCATGTAGTTATGTGTTGAGCACCCTCACCACTCTCTATATAAGGACATATCCATTTCTTCCACAAAGATGGAGCAAGAGTCAAAGAAGGCAGAGAGGCAAAAGAAAAAGGCAAGAGAAAGAAAAACAAACAAAACAAAACTTGATAGCTAGAAGGTGACAAAAGGAAAGATAGCATTAACCTAAAGTAGGATAAAGAGTCAGACAACATCACCAATGCCAGTAGTCCCATACCCTTCCCCTATTCCCCACCCCCTCATATACATTTAGTTTTGGTATATTGCTTTTGTTACAATAAAGGGAGCATAATACAATGTTTCTGTTAATTCTAGCCTCTAGTTTGCAGTGATTATATTTTCCCCCAATCCCACCCTATTTTTAACACATTGCAATGTTTTCATTTGTTTGTTCTACATCATGTAAAAATATATTTGTACCTTTTATTACAATCATTTAGCACCCTAGGTTTCCCTGAGTTACACAGTCCCAGTCTTTATCATTTGTCTTTTGTTCTGGTGACCTACATGATCCCAGCCTTCCTCTTTCACCATATTCAGTCATCTTTGTTCAGTGTACTTACATTGCTGTGCTACTATCTCCCAAAATTGTTCTCCAAACCTCTCATTCCTGTCTTTTCCTTTCTGTTTGCAGTGCTTCCTTTAGTGTTTCCTGTAGTGCAGGTATCTTGTTCACAAATTCCATCATTTTCTGTTTGTCAGAGAATATTTTAAGATTTCCCTCATATCTGAAAGATAGTTTTGTCAGATATAGGATTTTTGGTTGGTGGTTTTCTCTTTCAGTATCTTAAATATATAAGTTCACTTCCTTCTTGCCTCCATAGTTTCTATTGGGAAATCTGCACATAATCTTATTAACCTTCCTTTGTATGTGTTGGATCACTTCTCTCTTGCTGCTTTCAGGATTCTCTCTTTATCTTTGATGTCTAATAATCTGATTATTAAGTGCCTTGTAGGCCTAATCAGATCTATTCTGTTTGGGGTACACTGAACTTCTTGTATCCATAATATGTCTTTCATAAGAGATGGGAAATTTTTATTGATTATTTCCTCTATTATTGCTTCTGCACCTTTTCCCTTCTCTTGTCCTTCTGGGACAAAAAAGACATGTAAATTCTTACTTTTTTGTTTTGTCTTTAAGTTCACAGAGATGTTGCTCATATTTTTCCATTCTTTTCTTTATCTGTTCTTTTGTTTGTAGGCTTTCAGGGGTCTTGTTCTCCAGTTCCTGAGAGTTTTCTTCTGCCTCTTGAGGTCTGCTGTTGTATGTTTCCATTGTGTCTTTCATCTCTTGTGTTGTGCCTTTCATTTCCATAGATTTCACCAATTGGTGTTTTGAGCTTTCAATTTCTACCTTATGTACATCCTGTGTTTCCATTATATGGTTCAGCTCTTTCACCATATCTTTTATAAACTTTTTGAATTGACTTATTAGTTGTTTCATTTCCTGCATCACAGTTGAAGTGCAAGTTTCTTCCCTTGACTGGACCATGACCTCATTTTTCTTGGAGTAGGTTGTAGTTTTCTGCTGTCTAAGCAGGGTTTCCTTGGTTACCCCAATCAAGCCTTCCCAGAGCAGAATGGGCTAAGTTCCCAAAAGGAAGAAATATTCAGTATCTGGTTTTCCTGAAGGTGTGTCACAGAAAATTGGTACACCCTCTGATGCCTCTGGTCACTGTGCTTTTCTGCCCAGCAGGTGGCACCTGTTAGCCTATAATTCTTGACTGGGGTAAGGAGGAGTGATGTTTTTCCACAAGTTTTGAATGAAAGGCAGGTAGTAGAGCTGGGTTCCACCCCTTTCATCTTAGACAAGACAGACCCCTATGTGGAGGTCATTAGCATTTCAATGGTCTCTCTGCCTGTGCTATGCCCTTGTCTGGGTCATAGAACTGGGAACTGAAAATGGCTGAGGCTTTCTACACTGAGTCAGAAAAGGAACCGAGAGTCCCCTTCAGAGCTAGTCCAAGGCAAACCTCTGGCAATCCAAGGTCAGTCATCACCCAAAGCCTCTGTCTGCTTGTTGGGGATTCCTAAGTCATAGTGAGCAGTTGACATTGGCTAATTAAAACCCCAGTTGGAGCTCAGCTGAGCTATATTCACTTGCTGGGAGAACGCTTCTCTCTGGAACCATGAGGCTTTGTAGCTCAGGCTGTGGGAGAGTGGTCTCCAAATTTGTATCGACAGTTTTACTTACAGATTTTATTCTGTGATCTTGGGCATTCCTCCCAATTCAGGCTGGTGTGATGAGTGGATGGTCACACTTGTCCCCCTGCAGTTATTCCAGATTATTTACTAGTTGTTTCTGGGTATTTTTAGTTGTTCCAGGGGGACTACTTCACTTCCACTCCTCTATGCTCCCATCTTAGATCCTGATGCTTTATTTTTATGTTTATTTTCCTCTGTTCTATTTTTGTATTTCAATGCATTTGATTAATAGCATAGCTATCACTTAGTTTCATGAGAAAATAATTGTTAATGCTATCAATAAAGTAATATAAAGGGTGGAAATAATTAAGAAATTATTTCAAAACTTCCCTTCTTGATTTTAATAAAATATGTCCCATTAAACTAATAATTTTCCAACTTATAGGAATATTTCCTTTATCTTGCAACTTATTAAAAAATAAAATATTGTACATAAAATCAACAGTGACCAGACAACAATTATTCTCCTTTCTTTCCCATCCCTTCTTATGCTCTTAAAGATTTATTAAAGGCCCTTTTAAACTCACAGTTTTTAAATTTGAAATAATTCACACACATCCTAACACATATACAATTCTTTGGTTTAAAGTAAATTTACCAATTTGTGCAACCATTGCCATTACCTATTTGCAAAACATATTCATTGCTCCATAAAGAAACTCCATATTTGTTGAGTGTTACTCTACATTCCTTTATACACAATCATCTGGCAATCAATAGTCTATTTCATTATATAAATAATGAAATATATATATATAAATAAATACTCTATTTCAAGATTATATATACTTGCATATATATATATATATAATATGTATTTAACAAATTGGGCCATTTCATTTAAAATGAATCATACACTATGTGGCTTTTTGCGCCTGACTTTTTCATGTAGTGAAACATTTTCAGGGTACATTCATATCTAATCAGGTATCATTGTTTCATTCCTTTTTTAAATTGCTGATTAATATTCCATTTATGGATATATCATTTTTGCTGTTTGTTCATCAATTGATGTATATTGAAGTATTTTCAGTTTGGGACTATTATGAATAATGCTTCTATAAAAATATGCATATATACACACACACTTGCTGATAATGTGATTGATGTACCTAAATTTATAGATGGATTTTGCAAAAGGTAAAATATTTACAATATGGAATATTCCATAATCTTTCCTTTTTTCCCCACAGCTATTCTACTTCTAAAGTATTTGACCTGATGAAACACTCCATTACCTGAATTTCTCACTACTGTAGTTTTTGTTGGTGAAAAGGGGAACATATATGTTATAGGTCTTAGGTAATATAACATCTAAATGTTTGTTCATTACCTTTGCACTTGAATGACAACTTGATTGACAATAATATTATTAGAATACACTTTCCTCAAAATTTTTTAAGCCTGCCTCAAGGGATGGATTTGTTTCTCCCCTGATATGAGAGTTGCTCTTTCTGCTGTTTTTGTAAATATCTTTCTTTATTATTCAACCTCAATAATAAAGGCACTTCTGAGTAAATAGGAATTATTCCTTGACAATTTCCCTTATATATACTGAACATTTCTCCTGTAAGTTTGACTTTTCATCTGAATCACAAATGAATCATGTCTTCTTAATACTTTATTTAATTGTTAGATCTGCTGTTTTGATACAATTTATTATCATTATGGTGGATAATTTTAACCACTGCTGGAGCTACCTTCCTTTACATACAGTTTACATTTTCTTACACATTCTATTGCTATTAAGTCAGTGCTTGCAACCAACAGCAGTTAGTATGATTTCTGATGTCTCTTTAGTTCTTTTCTTGTTCTCAGGTCCATCTGAGGCTTTGTGGTTTCCTTCTGCTTCTCTTCACACAGACATGGATAACATGAACTGTTGGTGATTATTAATAATTTGTCCTATTTCTTACATTTTGGAAGCCCTTCATAATGCCTTGTCCCCTATTTTGGTAAGAAATGTCATGTTTTCAGTTTTTTTTTTTTTTATTAATTCCTCTCTGTTTTATAAGGGAATTCTTAAACTCTGCCACCATTGCTGCCTGTTAATCAGAATACATCCTTCATCTTTGAAAGATAGTTGTTAAACAATTTTAATTAAAATTATTTGTTGTTACACAGGGTATGACTCCTGGGGATCAATCTGGACCTTGCATCATGGGACTGAGAACATCTAATTGACCAAAAGGGGGATGTGAAATGAAACAAAATAAAGTTTCATTGGCTGAAAGATTTCAAGTGTAGTCAAAAGGTCACTCTGGTGGACATTCATATGCACTATGTAGGTAACATGTTTTAGGTTTTAATATAATGGAATAGCTAGAAGTAAATACCTGAAACTATCAAACTCAAATCCAGTAGCCTTGACCCTTGAAGACAATTGTATAACAATGTAGATTACAAGGGATGACAGTGTGATTGTGTAAACCTTGTGGATCACACTTCCTTGATCCAGTGTATGGATGGATGACTAGAAAAATGGGGACAAAAACTAAAAGAAAAATAGGTGGGATGGGAGGATGATTTGGGTGTTCTTTTTTACTTTAATTTTGTATTATTATTCTTACTCTTTCTGGTGTAAGGAAAATGTTCAAAAATAGATTGGGGCAATGAATGCTTAACTATATGTTGGTACTGTGAACAGTTGATTGTACACCATGGATGATGGCATGGTGTGTGAATATATCTCAATAAAACTGTACTTAATTTAGAAAAATATTTGTTGTTAGCTTTTTAAAAATATAACAGTGTAATTTTTTTAATTCTGACTGTTTTAGTCTTCTCTTCCACTTTCTAGTGCTTTAGTTCCACTATGACATGACTGGAAATATATTTTTGAATTCATTGTGCTTCTTAAAGAACAAGATTGTTTTTAAACACTTATAATTCTTGTTTTGTATACTGATTTTTCTTAGGTTATTTTCTCCACTCTATGCACACCTTCTGATGTTTGCTGAAGTTTTTTTGTTTCCTGCTCAGGGTATGTGGTGTCCTCTTCTATTTATTATGTGCAAATATGAGCTACAGTTATAAATTTTACATTTAGGAATCTTCAGAGGACAGTATTTTGGTGATTTGGCTTGGTTTCGGCCAGATGATAGGGACACAAAAATTTAGATCCATTTCAACATTCTTTCTTTCATTGGGATTCTCATTCTGAAAGTATGGAATAATTCTGATGCCTAGACTACATGAGAGAAAGGCTATAGATATGAATTATTTGGGGAGACTTTTATTATTAATTATTTAATTCCCTATTAATTTCCAACACAAACTAGTTTAGCTTTTTATTCACTTGGAAATCTTCTGAATTTTAGAACATCTTCTCAATTGAAGATATAGATTTTTGAATTCATGATTTTTAAAATATGTGTGGAGATGCCCTCAATTTCATCTCCTCCAGTTAGGATGAAAGTCAGTTCCTCAGTGGAGCTGATACCCAGTAATGTAGTAGGATTATGGATTGGGCACAGTTCGAGGGCTGGTTTTTGAGTTGTCTTTCCTCCTACATTCAGTAAGAAGTGTAGTACTGTTTTGATTTTCTTTTTTGTTGAGATTTTTTGTAGTGGTGGTTATTGTTGTCCACTGATGAACTTGCTATAATTCCTTGAGAGCTTAAAAACATTTTTCAAATTGTTCTCATTTTAAATAATTCAGCATTGCAGTGTTTTCCAGAAGAAGGACATTTCAGAATAGCTTGTCTTCTAAGACTGCATTTAAATCATATGTAGAATTTATGATTTTGTATTGGGCTTCATTACAAAATTAGAAGTAAAATCCACATCATACACTTGTGGGGGTCCCTTGTTATTTTAAAATTACTTTTAAATATAAAGCAATTTTTGATATCAAGTACTAATAGAAATAAAAATAAAACAATGAAACACACAGTCTTTGGCCCCAATTACTTCTCAAGTCCAACTTCCCAGAGAAAACCTTGTTTTAGTTATTGCATTCATTATTGAACTCAATAATTTAAAATGCTATTTGCATTGTTATTTCATGCTTTATTAATTTTAGGCAATTAATTTTGTACTTTAGTGTTGTCAGTAAGCACCTGACTTTCAAAACCAACACCATTATCATGCAAAAATCATTTAAAAAGAATCATATCACAATTTTGTTTACATCTATGTTCTCTACTTATATAAATTATAATTGTACTGACATAGATTATAGTTATTTTACTGATATCACAGATTTGTATGTGTGCTTGTTCAATACTTTAGTTTCTTTTAATCTGAATATGTTCTGAACTACCATATTAAAGCATATGAACTAAATTTATTAATTAAACATATAAAATAATAGGGTTTAACCATATATCTGACAAGGGGTTGACATTCAGCATATATAAAGAAATTCTACACCTCAACAATAAATGGGCAAACAACCCAGTTATAATAAGGGCAAAATATATGAATAGAAAACTCTCCAAGGAAGAAACTCAAATGGCTAAATAGCACATGAAAAGATGTTAATCTTCTTTAGCTATTAGAGAAATGCAAAGCAAACCCACAATAAGCTGCTGCACACTTATAAGTGGGGCTATTATAAAGCAATCAGAAAACTACAAGGATTTGAAGGGATGTGAAGAAATAGAAACCATTATTCACTGCTGGTTGAAGTTTAAAATGGTACATCCACTTGGAAAGCAATTTGGTGGTTCTTCAGAAAACTAAATTTTGAGTTGCTCTATGACTCAGCATTTCTGCTTCTCAGTATATACACAGAAGATCTGAAATAAAGAACATGAACAGACACTGGCACACCAATGTTCATAGCAGCATTGTTGACAATAACCAAATGATAGAAAGAATACAAATGCCCATTAACAGATGAATGGATATACAATATGTGGTATATATATGAGATTGAATATTATGCAGCACTGAGAAGAAATGTGGTTCCAAAGAATGTGACACTATGGATGAATCTTGAGGACAAAATGCTGAGTGAAATAAGTCAGACACAAAAGGACAAGTATTGTATGATTTCACTAAAATGAACTTAGAATAAATAACTCAGAGTCTTAAAATGTAGAATATAGTATACCTAGAAATAGGCAAAAGATAGAGGAAAAACATAATCTAATATGTTCAGAATGTATAATGAATAGCTCGTTATTGGGAACATAAGGAATAGTGTTGTATTGTTGGTGACTTTGGTTGAAAGGGGTTTTTTAAAGTTATGAATGTCATCAATTACTACAAATTTAAATAAGTTCTTGCATGAACTAGTACAAATGAAGGACACTTGTACAAAGAGTTAATAATATGGTTATATATGGGGAAAACATCTAGTGCAAGCTACAGAATATAAATTATTTCATCAACAGTAAACAATAGTAGGGATAATCAACATGGGGAGGTAAGGGATATGGGGTGTTTTGGGTTTCCTTTTTTGTGTCTATCTGATAATTTTCTTTTTGGAGCATTGAGTATGGTTTAAAATTGAGTGTGATGAATGCACAACTAAGTGATGCAATGGTGAGATATCGATTGTATTGTTTGGATAGAATATATGATAAGTAAATATATCTGAATGAAATCTGCATAAAATCCAACTGATGAAAAATGTCATAGTGTTTGTGAAGGGATTTTTAAAACACAGAGAACCCTCCAGATCTCACCAGTATACATAGAATGATATGGCTTGAAGTTTAAATTCTCTGGATAAAAGAGATGATGAAGTTATTGATACTAGAGAAAGCATACAGAGAAAATATCCCTTAGTTCTGGAAAATTTTCACCCTAAAAGAAATATCTGATCAAAAAATCACCAAAAAAAATATTGAACACAAAATTTCCATAGTGACATGGAGAGAAACTGATAAAACTTGAGATAAATCCAAGCAAATTAGCCAGGGAAATAGAGTTGAGAGAAGTAGAGTTTCCAGGTATAAATCAAAAGTTATACCCAAAATTCTTGGGAGATGTTACCATTTTCAAGGACTGTAGAATTGGCATGCCAGCATGGTGGCTACTAGTTGTTTCTGTACTAAGTGAAATGGAAAATTATACTAAAATTATACCTATGAAGTAAATAAAAGATAGGTTTGGAAAAGATAGGTTTACTCCAAAGTAAAACTTGGAGAGAATAAAATACTGGAAGAGGGGATGTCAGTTGGTCCAAAGGAGAATTGAAGTGGTGGGAGGATGGGCCATGGTTGAACCTTCCTCTGGGCATCTCCTCCCCAAACAACTGAAACTCTGTGACTGTTCTAACCCCTGTGATATAAGACCAGAATACTGGGCTGGAGTGTGCTTTCTCAGTGTGTAGTAGCCTGAGGCTGTACTTCATTGGGGATGATGTAAAATCTCTATAATTTGAGCAGCAACAGTGCCCCATGGTTGAGCTCCTGCTCAGCTACATGGAACCCGAGTTCTGTCCACTTCCTCTTTCTGTACTCAGGCTTTTCCTTCTCTTTCTTCACTACAGGCAGAGGAAGTTAATATCCCAGAGCATTGAGCAATGTCTGAACTTCAGTGAGGTAAGGAACCCTGGGACTTCTCCACAGTAGAAATTCACTATTATCCCCTGTTCCCACTTCTCATATTTATAAATCCATTATGTTGACACAGAGGAAAAGCTTAGCACAAAATTCTCACGAAGGAGAGACTATCAGTTTGGGAACAGGTAAGGGAGGAGAGATAAGGAGTTAGGCTATTTTTCCAATCCAAACCTCACAGTCATCCATATAGGGATGAGAGGGATGAAAAGGCTGGAGAACAAAATCTAAAATACATGTGTTTGTGGTTATGGATTGAAATATTTAGGAAATTCTGGATATCCAGAGAGATGCTTCATACTTTTTCTCTCTCCAGATCCCACATCAGGTATACCTGGGCCAAGCATGTTCCCTGTGTTAGGATGATATGGAGAGCAATGGCAAGCCTCTGGAAGGCTCTGATGAGATGCTTTTGTCTGAGCTCTGTCCTCAGGGAGGAGCACCCTATTGTAACTACCACACATGCTCCTGTAGTACTGACATTCTGTGTACTGTTCAGAAGACTCCTGAGCAAAAAAAAAAAGGATTCCTGGTTAAAAATCAATTGTCTCCTCCAGAAAGAATTTTTTACGTTGTTCAAAGATGAAAATTAATAGAAAGCAATTAACTCATTTAAAAATGTTTAACAGGCAAGATACAAAGGATACATTATTCAGGGATGAGGTTCAGAAGGATTTCTTGAAAAGAGAGATTGAGATTATAACCCAAGACCCTATTTTTCTTGTTTTTCCAGCATCAAAACACAGACAAGAAATTATAGATAGAGGGTGAATTGACTCAAAGGGCTCTGCTTTCCCAACACATCTGCTCCAAATGTGAACAAACATCTCATTATCCCTGACAGGACACACTAAACTGCATAGTCTTTTTATGCCAAGTGTTAGATTAAGTCTCTGTCAGAAAGCAAAGAACCCAGAAGTCAGGGTCACAGGAAAGACATCCAAACCTTGGGACACTTTCAAATCCTTGAAAGAAAAGAAAGAAGGTGCTGGAGAATGGGGCATACATGAGATGCCATGGAAAAATCTTTGTTGGTCTGTGGGACAGGTATTGTAGTGCCTATAATAAACAAATAATTGCACTATACCCGAGATTCCTCCAGTGAGATAACATTTTTTCAATTTAATTCACATATTTGTGGGGTCATACAATTATATTTAGAATGAAAGCACTTGGAAAATAATAAAACATTGAACAAATGAGCCTCTCCATGGATTAAATTGAACTTTTCACATTGTGTCCTCTTTCTTGAAGCTCTTAGAATCTGTTCTTCTTAGAGTCTCTTCAAAAGGGCTGTGACATGCAGCTCCATAGAGGGTGTTTTGATTCTTGCCTTCAAAACATGTAACCCAGACCTGATTTGCCAGCTTTGAGAGTTTACCAAGGAGGATCAGTAGAGACACCAGACATGAGTTCTCCTTGGAAAAGGAGATAAATCTTTTCCACTTCTTTCCTGGTCACTCTTCTGATCATGGCCTTTAATATCCCAGAGTCACAGAGATATCTAGGTTGGATAAGAGAGGGAACAAAATAGGGAAAGAAAGTAAAAGACAGCCAAGAGGTGTGACTAAAATGTCTACTAGAAAGTCAAAGGTGTAAGGAATGTGTTGGCACATGGTTAATCAAAAGCCCCTTTGCAGGTCAGGTCTACCAGGGCTTCCTGTCCCCCTTCCTCCTCTTACTGAAGCTTCTAATTTCTGTCTCCTGCAGCATCCTGTGCAAGCATCTATGAAAGGCCAGATACTGTGAAGTCATCTATCATCCCTGGGTCTTTCCACATACCCAGGATGACCATCTGTCAGAGGGAAACCCTGTGGAGGATGCCTCTCCCTTTGCAACCCCTTTGAAATTTCACTATCTGGCCTCCAGTCTACTTCCACACATCTGATAGATCAGCTATAAACACCTACAGCTGAGTCTCTGATTCTTGTCTCTGCTGGCATATTCTTTCCTCCAGGGGCTGAACTACTGGACCCCCCGTGGAAGGCCCTGGAACACCAGATGGTGCCTATGGAAGCACATTATCCCTTAGTGAGCACCATCCTTGATCTGTCCTGTCCTTCCTCATTCCATCACTTTTCTCCTTCTCCTCTTATCCTTCCCTGTAACTGCTGCCACCTCCACCACTGGCCTTTTCACTGATTCCAGATTCCCACCCTGTACTGGCTCCCAATTACTCATCCCCATTTTTCCACCTCAACCTGTGAGTTTTCTCATAGCTGCCTCTAGGGTTCCTCTTTCCCAAAATCCTTTTATGGTTTTCCTTGTCTTCCAATTCACCATATCACTTAATTTTCCATCTCTGATACAGATGGTTTCTGGCCATTTCACCCTGACCCCCTGCATTTTCCCCTTTTCCCACCCTTGATCTGTTCTGCTCCTTATCACCTGAGACCCTGGATCTGCCCAACCTCTCTCATTCCTTGTCTTTGCCCTCTCGTCTTCCCACATCTATTCCTTCAGTGCACTTACTGAGGACATGGGCAAGAGGCATTCCTCCAATCCAATAACATGCCCTTACCTCCTTTCAACCTCATAACCTTGAACCCCTCTCCCTCCCTGATATTCACCTGTCCATGGACACCCTTCCTCCCCCTGGCCATAACTTCAGTTGGAATATCAAAATCCTTGAGAACATGGCCCATTCCAAAGTTCACAGGGGAGCACTGGGCTGCCATCTTCCAACACCACTCACCCCTCGACCACCAGCAGTTGACACTGCTCTCTCCACTGCTATTGCAATCAAGCATTACAGTCCATCCCCACCCACTGTGATGGCCACCAAAATCCACCCATGCCGTCTGGACTCCTCCCATGATTCTCTTGCATAAATGAACCAGGAGATCCAGTCCCAGGCCTGGTAGGCTGGCCTCTAGGGCCTTTCATTGCCAACCTTAAGATGGGATATTTGGGACCTGTCACCTTCCCAGCTTGTGGGAGCCTATAGGGGGCAGAGGATTGGCCTATGTTAGCAGGAATTCCCTAAGCTCCTTCTTGTAGAGGCACTGTAATGAGTCCATGTTCCATAAATCTCTCAAAGAGTAGGGTGATATGAATGCCACCTTAAAACACATCCACAGAGAGAGAGGGTTAAGGGACCTCAAATCCAAGGGAAGTAATCCCCTACCCAGGCCAGTGTTTTCTCTGAAACTGTTCTATAATCCCATCAACCCTTAAAGAGAACACCCAGGTCCTCCACAAACTAAAATGAGTTAACATCCTAAGGTAGGCTCTTCATTGGCTCTGGAAGAGGAGGAACAACAAATGGCAGTAGAGACCACTGAAAATGTGGCCTGAATGGGTCCAGTGGGAACCTGGTAGTTTCTCAGCTGGTAGGAGCCTATAGGAAGCCCAGAGAAGTAGCCACTGGCAGCAGGTTCTCCCTATGCTTCTACTTACAAGGAAGCACTTTCATAAGGCCACATTCCATACATTTCTGAGAGAGGAAATGCTCTTTATTTCACCTTAGAACATGTCCACCAGGAGAAAAGGCTTAGCAACACCAAAGGCCAAGGAAACAGCCACCCTGTCCAGGCCAGAGATTTTCCTGACATTCTTTGTTCCATGATCCTATCAGCCCTTGAAGAGAGCAGCTATACACTCACCAAACAGAAGAGAGGTAATGTAGTAAGCAGGGCCTTTCAATGATATGGAAAAAGAGAAATATGAAGGGTGAGGAAGGATCCCTGAAACCAGGTGAAAAAGTTACAGCCCCTGGGATGTGCTGAGGCCTGGAGTAAATGGGTCCTAATATCCTTGACTCCTCCCTCCTCAAATTGGCAACTACAGGAAGATGCCCAGCACAGACCTAGCAGTGATGGGGGCATCAGGAAATGACAAAGACATCCCTGAAAATGTGTACAATTTGAGGACACCTTGTGCTTCATGCCTTATTCTCCTGCTACAGGACCCCCTGCAATGAAATCCTTTCAGGAGCTGTTATTTTTCACCTTGAGGTGAAAAAGCTTAAACCCACAGGCAGGTTCTTTCAATGCCAAAGATTTTTCTATGGATGGTGTAAAACCTGAGTGTATCCTCCTTCCTTTGAAGGAGAAAAATAAAAAAATGTGATTATTTTTGAAGCCGTTGACATTCATAATAATTTATAATTCACCAAATAATTAACACACCAAACACCCAAACAATGAAATTAAACAAAGTCCACATTCTTCTCTATCCCACCACTCCCTGTTCTACACATTTGTTAATTTAATGAGAGAATTTCTGTCAATTTATAATCCTTACATTTTACTGTGTGAGTGGGTAACAAGTCAAACCTCAGACATTCTCTTAAACCTTGTCCAGTGAGAGCCATACTTAGCAGCAATTTTTCAGACCACTGACAGGTTATTGTTTTATATAAGAAATCCTTTGTCTTTTTGTTCATTTTTTTCTAGAAGTTCTTCATGTGTTTTGACATTATTTTGCATTGTTTAAAAATGAGAACACCACTGGACACTACCACAAGGTGATATTTTTTCCTGACTAGATAGCAGAGAGTCATTCTTCATTCCCTTTGAAGTTACTAGGGTTTCATATAATAATATTCCAACTGTAAGCAAAGAATAATTATATTAGTGAAAAAATAAATCAAAAATTAAAAACATGCAAAAATGTCTCTAAATTCTTTCTAAACCTGGTGACCCATTGATTTTATGACCCTTGCCATAGTTACTTGCTTATTAAATGTTTTATAATCATGTACAAAGTATCACAAAGTTTCCTTTAATGACTTGAGAAATTTCTTCCCATTGAAATCATTGAATTGGTAAATCTTTCAATGTTTCATTCTCTTTATACTGGGTTTTAATAATTTTAGCCTTACTAAATGAAAATAAACATGTTCACAATCATAAATGTATTTATGGGAATCAAATTCATTGAAGTTCTTTTCACACCTTAGAGTTCCAAATTTTATATTTCACTATCAAACACTTCAGCTTAATATAGATGAAACCAACGTTTTATGGTTAAAACAATCTTTTTTTCTTTCATTGAATAAAAGGGAGAAACTGTTAATAGTGTAAGTGGATGTGAAACTTTATGAAAATGTTGGCAAGAGAAGGTGAAAAATGTACTGCCATAATCCCCAAGACTGTGTATATTGAAATGTCACACCAGTAATGTCAGTTTGTAAAAGAAAATTTTGCAGACGTAGTTATGGTTACTAAACAATTGACATGTGTCTCCTAGAAGGGAGATTATGGCAGGGGGTAATCTGATCAGAGAACCATTTAAAAGCAGAGAATTTACCCTGACTGGTGTCAGAAGAGGTTGTCAGAGAGATTGTAATGGTAAGGATTCAACATGTCATTGGTTTGATGATACAGGTGGCTCTGTGTGAGGAAGAATGCAGACAATCTCTGGTAGCTAGGAAATGGGGACCACCTGTGGAGGAAGCAATGGGTTCTGCAGAGTGAATGAGCTTGGAAATAATTGAAAATCATGAAACCTCATGATAATTGCCATTCCCTTAGACATTATCTAATAGCCCTGAATAAGAAATTCTCTGAAGAAGATGGTCTCTTTGAATCACAAGCAGATATATTTATGAGTCCATAATGTATTTCTTTATTCAATTTATCATGTGCTGCCTTCTGCCTGTGTCCTGTTTGGGGGTATATATTTAGGATATCCCAGGGCTTTGGGTTTAGTTTATGAAAGGGGACATCCTTAGGTCTTACTGAGTGCTTGCTTTGACTACATTAGTATATAGTTTTAAGTAAAGATAGCATGAAATTTGCATAATACCATTTATATGAAATGTGCATGCTTTTGGTTTTTGATCCAAAATATGCTTAAGTTGTGAATTTCTTTCTGAGATTCATATCTGCCAATTTGTGTTCTTCTCTTAAAGCATACAGAAAATTTACATTCACTTAGGCAGAGTTTTAAATACATTGAGTTTAGAATACTAGAGAAAGTTCAGTGTGATTTTCAAATGGACCCAGGCCACTGCTTGCTGGTAAGACATGACCTTATAAATAATGGACTTTAGAACAACTAAAGAGAACAGGAAAATTAGGTTACTGGAGTGAATTATCTTGTGTATTATGCCTAATATCCTCTTTGGAAAGTAATCAAGTTTTCTCTTAAAATGTCACATAAGAAAAAGTATTGTTTTTAAAAATAGACTAAATAGTAATTTTTACAAAAAATTGGGGAATAAGCATACTCATTAAAATAAACTGTTTCCTTTGATTGCCACCTTCCAGTGCACCCAACTATTATATATTCTCAAGAGCTAGAGCAGAGTGTTCCAGTCAAACAAGGTGGTGTTGTCAAACCTCCAAGTTACCATTCCTGCAAAGAATCTTTGAATAACTAGCTAAACATGACAGGGTCATCTTCCTTGAAATTCTATACAAGAATTAAAGTTGTGCAGTAACTGGGCAAATGACAAATCAAGAAAATGCAGCTTAAAAAATTTGTAATTGAATCTAAAGTCACACTTGCTGTCCCCTCTTCCACCCTTTCCCCATCCTAGAGTGATGTGGAGCCAACCTGTGCTACCATTTTACTCCATTGGTCCAGTTGCTGAGGTAGCATAGTATCCCTTATGGGCATTCTGGGCTGCCTATATGTTGGTGCCAGTTGATCCAGTTGCAAGATGAAAGACTGAACCAGAAACTCTTCTCTGAGTCACCCACCTAAAAGCAAAAGAATTGCAAGCAGGGACTCAGTTATTTGACCACCAACATTCAAAGTGGCATGTTTTGCAATAGCTAAAAGATGGAAGCAACCCACATATCCATCAGAATATGAGTAGATAAAAAAAAAAATATGGGATATGTACAGGAAGTGGACTATTCAGCTGTTAATTGGAATTAAGCTCTGGGACATTGGAAAACTGGAAGAAACTTGAAGACATCATGTTGTGTGAAATAAGCCAAGTACATTCTTTTTTTTTTTTATCTTCATTTTATTGAGATATATTCACATACCACACAGTCATACAAAACAAATCGTACTTTTGATTGTTTACAGTACCATTACATAGTTGTACATTCATCACCTAAATCAATCCCTGACACCTTCATTAGCACACACACAAAAATAACAAGAATAATAATTAGAGTGAAAAAGAGCAATTAAAGTAAAAAAGAACACTGGGTACCTTTGTCTGTTTGTTTCCTTCCCCTATTTTTCTACTTATACATCCATAAACTAGACAAAGTGGAGTGTGGTCCTTATGGCTTTCCCAATCCCATTGGCACCCCTCATAACCTACATTTTTATACAACTGTCTTCGAGATTCATGGGTTCTGAGTTGTAGTTTGATAGTTTCAGGTATCCACCACCAGCTACCCCAATTCTTTAGAACCTAAAAAGGGTTGTCTAAATTGTGCATAAGAGTGCCCACCAGAGTGACCTCTCGGCTCCTTTTGGAATCTCACTGTCACTGAAGCTTATTTCATTTCCTTTCACATCCCCCTTTTGGTCAAGAAGATGTTCTCCGTCCCATGATGCTGGGTCTATATTCCTCCCCGGGAGTCATATTCCACGTTGCCAGGGAGATTCACTCCCCTGGGTGTCTGATCCCACGTAGGGGGGAGGGCAGTGATTTCACCTTTCAAGTTGGCTTAGCCAGAGAGAGAGGGCCACATCTGAGCAACAAAGAGGCATTCGGGAGGAGGCTCTTAGGCACAACCATAGGGAGGCCTAGCCTCTCCTTTGCAGCAACTGTCTTCCCAAGGGTAAAACCTATGGTAGAGGGCCCAACCCATCAAACCACCAGTCCCCTATGTCTGTGGTCATGTTAGCAACAATGGAGGTGGGGTAGGCGAATACCCCTGCATTCTCCACAGGCTCCTCAAGGGGGCACTACATATTTTTTTTCTCCTTGTTTTTCTTTCTTTTTTTTTTTAACTTTCCCTTCTTTTTTAAATTAACTGTATGAAAAAAAAGTTAAAAAGAAAACAAACATACAATAAAGGAACATTTCAAAGAGCCCATAACAAGGGAGTAAGAAAAAGACAACTAACCTAAGATAACTGCTTAACTTCCAACATGTTCCTACTTTACCCCAAGAAAGTTACCTAATAGAGCAACATTTCTGTGATCTTGTTCCTACTATATCCATCAGAAATTAACAGACCATAGTCATTCCTGGGCATCCCCAGAACGTTAAATAGCTTATCTGGTCTTCTTGGATTATTGTTCCCCCTTCCTTAATTGCTCTCTACTGCTAGTTCCCCTACATTCTACATTATAAACCATTTGTTTTACATTTTCAAAGTTCACATTAGTGGTAGCATATAATATTTCTCTTTCTGTGACTGGCTTATTTCGCTCAGCATTATGTCTTCAAGGTTCATCCATGTTGTCATATGTTTCACGAGATCGTTCCTTCTTACTGCCGCGTAGTATTCCATCGTGTGTATATACCACATTTTATTTATCCACTCATCTGTTGAAGGACATTTGGGTTGTTTCCATCTCTTGGCAATTGTGAATAATGCTGCTATGAACATTGGCGTGCAGATATCTGTTCGTGTCACTGCTTTCCGATCTTCCGGGTATATACCGAGAAGTGCAATCGCTGGATCGAATGGTAACTCTATATCTAGTTTTCTAAGGAACTGCCAGACTGACTTCCAGAGTGGCTGAACCATTATACAGTCCCACCAACAATGAATAAGACTTCCAATTTCTCCACATCCCCACCAGCATTTGTAGATTCCAGTTTGTTTAATGGCAGCCATTCTAATTGGTGTTAGATGGTATCTCATTGTGGTCTTAATTTGCATCTCTCTAATAGCTAGTGAAGCTGAACATTTTTTCATGTGTTTCTTGGCCATTTGTATTTCCTCTTCAGAGAACTGTCTTTTCATATCTTTTGCCCATTTTATAATTGGGCTGTCTGTACTATTGTCATTGAGTTGTAGGATTTCTTTATATATGCAAGATATCAGTCTTTTGTCAGATACATGGTTTCCAAAAATTTTTTCCCATTGAGTTGGCTGCCTCTTTACCTTTTTGAGAAATTCCTTTGAGGTGCAGAAACTTCTAAGCTTGAGGAGTTCCCATTTATCTATTTTCTCTTTTGTTGCTTGTGCTTTGGGTGTAAAGTCTAGGAAGTGGCCGCCTAATACAAGGTCTTGAAGATGTTTTCCGACATTATCTTCTAGGAGTTTTATGGTACTTTCTTTTATATTGAGATCTTTGGTCCATTTTGAGTTAATTTTTGTGTAGGGGGTGAGGTAGGGGTCCTCTTTCATTCTTTTGGATATGGATATCTAACTCTCCCAGCCCCATTTGTTGAAAAGACCATTATGACTCAGTTCAGTGACTTTGGGGGCCTTATCAAAGATCAGTCGGCCATAGATCTGAGGGTCTATCTCTGAATTCTCAATTCGATTCCATTGATCTATATGTCTATCTTTGTGCCAGTACCATGCTGTTTTGGCAACTGTGGCTTTATAATAAGCTTCAAAGTCAGGGAGTGTAAGTCCTCCCACTTCATTTTTCTTTTTTAGAGTGTCTTTAGCAATTCGAGGCATCTTCCCTTTCCAAATAAATTTGATAACTAGCTTTTCCAAGTCTGCAAAGTAGGTTGTTGGAATTTTGATTGGGATTGCATTGAATCTGTAGATGAGTTTGGGTAGAATTGACATCTTAATGACATTTAGTCTTCCTATCCATGAACATGGAATATTTTTCCATCCTTTAAGGTCCCCTTCTATTTCTTTTAGTAGAGTTATGTAGCTTTCTTTGTATAGGTCTTTTACATCTTTGGTTAAGTTTATTCCTAGGTACTTGATTTTTTTAGTTGCTATTGAAAATGGTATCTTTTTCTTGAGTGTCTCTTCAGTTTGTTCATTTCTAGCATATAGAAACATTACTGAATTATGTGCATTAATCTTGTATCCCGCTACTTTGCTAAATTTGTTTATTAGCTCTAGTAGCTGTATCATTGATTTCTCAGGGTTTTCTAGATATAAGATCATATCATCTGCAAACAATGACAGTTTTACTTCTTCTTTTCCAATTTGGATGCCTTTTATTTCTTTGTCTTGCTGGATTGCCCTGGCTAGCACTTCCAGCACAATGTTGAATAACAGTGGTGACAGTGGGCATCCTTGTCTTGTTCCTGATCTTAGAGGGAAGGATTTCAGTCTCTCACCATTGAGTACTATGCTGGCTGTGGGTTTTTCATATATGCTCTTTATCATGTTGAGGAAGTTTCCTTCAATTCCTACCTTTTGAAGTGTTTTTATCAAAAACGGATGTTGGATATTGTCAAATGCTTTTTCAGCATCTATTGAGATGATCAATTGATTTTTCCCTTTTGACTTGTTAATGTGTTGTAATACATTGATTGATTTTCTTATGTTGAACCATCCTTGCATGCCTGGAATGAACCCCACTTGGTCCTGGTGTATGATTTTTTTAATGTGTCTTTGGATTTGATTTGCAAGTATTTTGTTGAGGATTTTTGCATCTATATTCATTAGGGAGATTGGCCGGTAGTTTTCCTTTCTTGTAGCATCTTTGCCTGGTTTTGGTATTAGATTGATGTTAGCTTCGTAAAATGAGTTAGGTAGTGTTCCATTTTCTTCAATGTTTTGAAAGAGTTTGAGTAAGATTGGTGTCAGTTCTTTCTGGAAAGTTTGGTAGAATTCCCCTGTGAAGCCATCTGGCCCTGGGCATTTATTTGTGGGAAGATTTTTGATGACTGATTGGATCTCTTTGCTTGTGATGGGTTGGTTGAGGTCTTCTATTTCTTCTCTGTTCAGTCTAGGTTGTTCATATGTTTCCAGGAAATTGTCCATTTCTTCTACATTATCCAGTTTGTTGCCGTACAGTTGTTCATAATATCCTCTTATAATTTTTTTAATTTCTTCAGGATCTGCAGTTATGTCACCTTTTTCATTCATTATTTTGTTTATATGTGTCTTCTCTCTTTTTGATTTTGTCAGTCTAGCTAGGGGCTTGTCAGTCTTGTTGATCTCAAAGAACCAACTTTTGGTGATATTTATCCTCTATTGTTTTTTTGTTCTCTATGTCATTTATTTCTGCTTTAATCCTTGTTATTTCTTTTCTTCGACTTGGTTTAGGATTGGTTTGCTGTTCATTTTCTAGTTTCTTCAGTTGATCCATTAGTTCTTTGATTTTGGCTCTTTCTTCCTCTTTAATATATGCTTTTAGTGCTATAAATTTCCCCCCTAGCACTGCGTTTGCTGCATCCCATAGGTTTTGGTATGTTGTGTTCTCATTTTCATTCATCTCTATATATTTAGCAATTTCTCTTGCTATTTCTTCTTTAACCCACTGATTGTTTAGGAGTGTGTTGTTTAACCTCCAGGTATTTGTGAATATTCTAAGTCTCTGATGGTTATTGACTTCTAATTGTATTCCATTGTGGTCAGAGAATGTGCTTTGAATAATTTCAATCTTTTTAATTTTATTGAGGCTTGTTTTATGTCCCAGCATATGATCTATTCTGGAGAAAGTTCCGTGAGCACTAGAAAAGTATGTGTATCCTGGTGATTTGGGATGTAATGTCCTGTATATGTCTGTTAAATCTAATTCATTTATCAGATTGTTTAGGTTTTCAATTTCCTTATTGGTCTTCTGTCTGGTTGATCTATTTATAGGAGAGAGTGATGTGTTGAAGTCTCCCACAATTATTGTGGAAACCTCAATTGCTTCCTTTAGTTTTGCCAG
The DNA here is from genome assembly GCF_015220235.1 of Choloepus didactylus. NCBI lineage: Eukaryota > Metazoa > Chordata > Mammalia > Pilosa > Megalonychidae > Choloepus > Choloepus didactylus. The sequence continues at coordinate 345,534 of NC_051332.1, forward strand.
TGTTTCTCTCATGTATTTTGTGGCATCTTGATTGGGTGCATAGACATTTACGATTGTTATTTCTTCTTGCTGAATTGCCCCTTTTATTAGTATGTAGTGGCCTTCTTTGTCTCTCAAAACTTCCCTGCATTTGAAGTCTATTTTACCTGAGATTAATATTGCTACACCTGCTTTCTTTTGGCTGTAGCTTGCATGAAATATTTTTTCCATCCTTTCACTTTCAGTTTCTTTGTGTCCCTGTGTCTAAGATGAGTCTCTTGTATGCAACATATTGATGGTTCATTTTTTTTTGATCCATTCTGCGAATCTATATCTTCTAATTGGGGAGTTTAAGCCATTTACATTCAACATTATAACCATGAAGGCATTTCTTGAATCAGCCATCTTATCCTTTGGTTTATGTTTGTCATATTTTTCCCCTCTGTCTATTAATATCCTTTATTGTACCCATACTGAATCTCTTTAGTACTGAACCTTTCTCCATGTCTCTCTCCCCTTTCTTTGTTTCTCTGTCTGTAGGGCTCCCTTTAGTATCTCCAGTAGGGCAGGTCTCTTGTTAGCAAATTCTCTCAGCATTTGTTTGTCTGTGAAAAATTTAAGCTCTCCCTCAAATTTGAAGGAGAGCTTTGCTGGATAAAGTATTCTTGGCTGGAAATTTTTCTCACTCAGAATTTTAAATATATCGTGCCACTGCCTTCTCGCCTCCATGGTGGCTGCTGAGTGGTCACTACTTAGTCTTATGCTGTTTCCTTTGTATGTGGTGAATTGCTTTTCTCTTGCTGCTTTCAGAACTTGCTCCTTCTCTTCTGTGTTTAACAGTGTGATCAGTATATGTCTCGGAGTGGGTTTATTTGGATTTATTCTATTTGGAGTTCACTGAGCATTTATGATTTGTGTATTTATGTTGTTTAGAAGATTTGGGAAGTTTTCCCCAACAATTTCTTTGAACACTCTTCCTAGACCTTTACCCTTTTCTTCCCCTTCTGGGACACCAATGAGTCTTATATTCGGATGTTTCATATTATCTATCATATCCCTGAGGTCCATTTCGATTTTTTCAATTTTTTTCCCCATTCTTTCTTTTATGCTTTCATTTTCCATTCTGTCATCTTCCAGGTCACTGATTCATTGTTCAACTTCCTCTAGTCTTGTACTATGAGTGTCCAGAATCTTTTTAATTTGGTCAACAGTTTCTTTAATTTCCATAAGATCATCCATTTTTTTATTTAGTCTTGCAAAGTCTTCTTTATGCTCTTCTAGGGTCTTCTTGATTTCCTTTGTATCCCATACTATGGTCTCATTGTTCATCTTTAGTTCTTTGAGTAGCTGCTCTAGGTGTGTGTCTCTTCTGATCTTTTGATTTGGGTGCTTGGGCTTGGGTTATCCATATCGTCTTTTTTTTTCATATGCTTTACAATTTTCTGTTGTTTTTGGCCTCGTGGCATTTGCTGAACTTGATAGGGTTCTTTTAGGATTTGTAGACCAATTGAAGTCCTTATCTCTAATTTATCAGATCTACAGCTTCGTGGAGTACACTTTCTCTAACTAACCAGCAGGTGGCACCCACGAGCCACCTGTTCTCCACGAGCCAGTTCTCCCCTGCTTAGCCTTTTTGGTGAGTGTGGGAGTGAGTCTTGTGGGGTCCAATTGGTGTACCAAGCTTGCATGTGTAGTTGATGTTGCCTGCCCTGTATATGGGGCGTGTTTCTGGGCAGTCAGGGAGGGGGGGGTGGCCCTAACAATCAAATCTCCCTGGTGATCTTAGAGTTTTAAAGCTGCTGCAATAGTCTAATCATTCAGTTCAGTCCTGCCACAGTTTGTCTCTGCCACTGACCCACAAGTCCTTGGTATTGGCGTATGGCTCCTGAGACTTGCAAGTGGGCCCCTCTCCCAGGCTGTGCACCCCGGGTCCTCTGTTGAGGGATGACTGTGCTATGTCACAGGTGAGTGCCATCCCCCCAGGGCAGTTCTGGGCTGCTGGGCTGTGTAGGGAGGCTCCCAGTCTGCTGAAATGATGGCTGAATGGGGCTGTGTTGATTCACACTGCTCCACCTTCCCAACTCTGGGACAATCAGCTGAGGTTGCAGGGAAGGCTAATGCCCATGCCCAGTTTTGTGGTGTGTGCCTGTTATTTGAAGCACTTCCATCACACTGGGTTGTCTGGGGCAGCTCTGGGCTATGGGGCTGGCGATGGGCCGGGGTGTTTCCTGTCCACCAGGATGATGGCTATGAGTGGACACCCCCCTTTTCTTGGGAAGTTGTGTTTAGTGAATTTTCTCAGCCACTGGATTATTGCCTTTTGTCTCAGAGCTCTCTTAGTTCTGCTCTTGTCTTGGCCTGCCCAAATTGCAAGTCTTTGAAGCTTTCTGTATTGGGCTTCTTAGAGTAATTGTTTTAGAAAAAGAAAAAAGGATTAAAAAAAAAAAGGGGCCCTCCTCAGAGATCTAATGGGTTATTGAAATGCTAAGAGACAAAGTAACCAGGGCCATTAAGGAAAGGTCCGCAGGGCAGAGAGATCAGCTTTTCTTTGGGATTTGCATATGCACCTCAGGGCCTGAGCTCTGCCCTTCCCCTTTCTATGTTCACCAGAACTCCAAAAATCCTCCGCTTTTATTTTGGAGTTTTTCGTGTTGTTTTTTTTTTTTTCTATGCCTGTCTCCTCTCTGCTGGGCTGGCTGCTCTCAGATTCTCTGGTGTCTGATCTCAGTCTATCTATGGTTGGAGTTTGGATCAGTAGAATGAGTTTCCAATAAGGGCTGCCACTGCAGTTCTCCCTTCTCCTTCCCGGAGCTGACAGCCCCTCTTCCCACGGGACTGAGCCTGGCAGGGAGGGGCGCGGGTCCCCTGGCCACAAAAACTTACAGATTTCGCTGATCTCAGCAGTTCCACGTTTTCATGAGTGTTGTATGAAGTATGCCCAAAGTCAGATTGCTCTGTGGTGTCCAGTCCACGCAGTTCCTGGCTTTCTACCTACTTTCCTGGAGGAGTAACTAAAATATACAGCTCACCAGTCCGCCATCTTGCCCTGCCTCCAAGTACATTCTTCATATTTTTTTTTTCAGTCTCAGCTTGGTGACTCAGAAAGAAAGTTTGATACCAGTATGGTTTTTGTAGCTGAATAAATGTCATTATCTCTAATTTTTTAATATCTCAAATATACTGAGCATGTTTAGACTACAATATCTTAGGGTCAACCGAATAGATCTTAATTCTATGAGCAGAAGGAAAAGTACTGATAAAATGGTGGCCTAATTTACTCTGAATGCATACATTAAAAAGGAAGAAAGAGGTAAAATAAAAAAATAAAAAAACTAATGGAACTGAAGAAGCAAGAAAATGAACAGCAAACTAATCCTAAAGCAAGTAGAAGAAAAGAAATAACAAGGATTAAAGTAGAAATAAATGACATAAAGGGAAAAAATAGAATAAATAAAACCAAAAGATGGTTCTTTGAGAAGATCAACAAAAACAGGAAGCCCCTAGGCTAGACTTATAAAATAAAAATGAGAGAACACCCAAGTAAACAAAATATTAAATAAGAGAGGCAACATTACTATGAAGAAATAAAAAAATATATAAAAGGATACAGTGAACTACTTTATGCCAACAAAATAGATAATGTAGAGGAAATGGACAATTTCCTGGAAAAACATAAACAACTTTGACTCACCAGAGAAGTAATAGATGATCTCAATCAACCAATCACAAACAAAGAGATCCAATCAGTCATCAAAAAGCTTCCCACATATAAATGCCCATGGCCATATGACTTCCCAGTGGGTTTTTATAAAACTTTCCAGAAAGAACTGACACCAACCTAACTCAAAATTCTTTCCAAACATTGAAAAAAATGGAACACTATTTAACTTATTTTATAAAGCTAAGTCCACTCAAATACAAAAACTAGGGATGCTGCAAGAAAGGAAAACTACAGGCCAAACTTCCTCCTGACTATAGATACAAAAATTCTCAACAAAATACTTGCCAATCAAATCCAAAGGCATATTTAAAAAAAATCATACACTGTGATCAAGTGGAGATCATTCCAGGCATGCAACGATGGTTCAATATAAGAAAATCTATCAATGTCATAAAAGACATTAACAAAAGCGAAAAATAAGTGATCATCTCAATACATGTTGAAAAAGCATTCAATAAAACCCAGCATACTTTTTTTGATAAAAAAAACACTTCAAATGGTAGGAGTTGAATGAAACTTCCTCAATATGGAAAACCCAGATCCATCGTAGTACTCAATGGCAGAAGAGTGAAAACCTTACCTCTATGATCATGAATGAGACAAGGATACCTGCTCTCAGCACTGCTACCATTGTGCTAGAAGTGCTAGTCAGAGAAATCCAGCAAGACAAAGAAATAAAAGGCACCCAAATTGGAAAGGAATAAGGAAAACTGTAATTATTTGCAATTAATATGATCTTATATTTGGAAAACCCTGAGAAATTGACAACATGGATACTTGAGCTAATGGCAAATTTAGCAAATTAGTAGGATAAAAGATTAATGTACAAAAGTCAGTTAGGTTCCTATACACCAGAAATGACCCAACTGAAGAGACACTCAAGGTAAAGATTCCATTCTCAATAGTGACTAAAAAATAAAGTACCTAGGAATAAATTTAACAAGGGATGTAAAAGAACTATACATTTAAAACTATAAAAATTTATTTAAAGAAATAGAAGGAGACAAAAAAAAATGGGAAACTATTATGTGTTCATGGATAGGAAGGATTAATGTAAAGATGTCCATTCTACCCAAACTCATCTAAAGATTCACTGCAATTAAATTCAAAATTCCAACAACCTACTTTGCAGACTTGGAAAAGCTAGTTATCAAATTTATTTGGAAGGGAAAGGTACCTTGAAATGGTAAAAACCTTATAAAAAGAAAAAGCAAGTGGGCTTACGCTTTCTGATTTTGAAGTTCATTATAAAGCCACAGTAGTCAAAACTGTATGGTCCTGGCACAAAGATAGATATATTGATCAATGGAATCAAGTTGAGAATTCAGAGATAGACCCCTAGACCTATGGTTAACTGATCTTTGATGATGCCCCCAAAACCACGGAACTGGGATATAACAGTCTCTTCACTGTATGGGGCTGGGAGAGTCGGACATCCTTATCCAAAAGAGTTAAACAGGACCCCTACATCCCACCCTACACAAAAACTAACTCAGAGTGGATTAAAAACCTCAATATAGAACACAATGTAGGGTAACATATTCAAGACCTTGTTTTATGAGGTCGACTCTTAGATCATACACCAAAAGCACAAGCAACAACAACAAAAAAAGATAAATGGGAACTCTGCAAACTTAAAAGCTTCTTTACCTCAAATGAATTTGCCATAAGGTTGCACATGCAGACAACTCAGTGGGAAAAATATTTGAAACCATGTATCTGACAAAAGACTGATATCTTATACATATAAAGATATCCTACAACATGGTGACAATAGTATGAACAGCCCAATTATAAAAAGGGTAAAAGATATGAGACATTTCCATGAAGGGGAAATACAAATGGTAAAAAGCACATGAAAAAAATGCTCACCTTCTCTGGCTATTAGGGAGAAGCAAGTTAAGACCGCAATGAGTTATCATCTTACACCAACTACATTGGTTCCATTATACAAACAGGAAACTACAAATGCTGCAGAAGATGTGGAGAAATTGGAAGGCTTATTCATTGTTGGTGGGAATGTATAATGGTACAGCCACTCTGGAAGACAGTCTGGTGAGTTCCTTAGAAAACTAGATATAGAGTTACCATTTGATCCAGCAATTTCACTTCTCAGTAAATACCCAGAAATTATAAAAGCAGTGACATGAACAAATATTTGCAAATCAATGCTCATACCAGCATTATAGACAATTGTCAAGAGATGGAAACAATCTAAATGCCCCTCAGTAGATGAGTGGATAAACAAAATGTGGTATATACACACCATGGAATACTACACAGCAGTAAGAAGGAATGAAGTCATGAAATATATGACACCATAGATGAACATTGGAGATATAATGCTGAGTCAAATAAGCCAGGCACAAAATGAGAGATATTGTATGTTACCACTCATGTGAACTCTGAAAAATGTAAAATAAGTGGATTATATTGTAGAATGTAGGAGACCAAGCATTAGATAGCAAATCATGAAAGGGGAAAGATAATCTAATAAGAATAAATAAGTTATGGATGGTAATGTTAATGTGGGAATGCTCAGGAATGACAATAGCTTGTTAATTTTGGGGGCCAAACTGAATCATGGTAGTTGTTCACCCAATGTGTCTAGTGACCTTATAAGCAGAGGAAATCTAGGCAGATATATAGATCACTGAGTAGGAGACAGAAAGGAGATGATCAAGTGACAGAGGTAGAGATTGAGTTATGGATTCTTGGCAAGCCACCACCAGAATGCTATAGTCTTCAGAGAAAGCATGACCTCACAACATCTTGATTTTTGGACTTCCAACTTCCAAAACTATGAGACATTAAATTCCTATTGTTTAAGTCAAGTAGTCTGTGGTATCTTTTAGCAAACTAAGACAAGGTATTTGTTATAGTATAATATAATAAATTGAATTTATTTTTCAACCCTCTCCCAAAAATGGTATGGAACAATCTCAGTGAATACATTTATTTTATGTAAGATGGTTGCAAGTGTAGATTTCATTATTTCTTTTATTATTTTTATTGTTAATTTGCATTTCTCTGAGATGATCAAATTATTTTATTTTCAAATATTTACTACCTTAAATTGAAGGTTATATAAGTTTTTGAGAATCTTTGTGCAATATATCTCAGATGGTGGAAAGAAAGAAGACATGGAACAGAGGGTAGAAATAAGAAAGCCATGGCCAGTATGCATACTTAAATTGTTTGACATTTATAGTATGTATATATTTTTTTAAAAACTTCTTTGCAATATCTAAAAAACAGGAGAATTTATACTAAGTTCTGAATTTTTGATTTCTCTGATAATCTGATTTCTCTGACAATCTGACAACAAAATGAACTACATATTCAGATGATAAATTTTCTGCAGCTGATAAGCAGTTTCCTTCTTTACATAGAATTCTCATTCATCATAGAAACACTGATTATATATGACCTACTTTTCTCATTCATACTACATGCCTCATACCCAAGTGTGAGCAGTTCCTGACAAATTCGTGTCTTCTAGAGCTGTCCTTTCCTTGACGTGTGATTATTCCAAATTAAGGCATGCTGTATATGTAAAGTTCAAACTGGATTTCAAAGATTTACTTCAGAAAATATTGCAAAATAGTAACTTTTAATGTTGACTGCACATATAACTTATAATATCTTGGATATATAGATTTAAATAAAATATATCATTAATAAATAAAACTCTGGAGGAGGACATAGACTGGAGTAAGACCCTGCAAATGCTGAATTTAAGAAACAGAAGAAATATCATGTAGGAATTTTCCATCCCAGACCAGGCAATCAACTTCCCTTCCCCTCAGTCTCTGTGGGAAAGGCACAGAAGAAACTAAGTCCCCTCCCACAGGGGGCACAGATATTAAAATCTCACAGCAGTGAAAAATACCCTCACTGTCTGTAAAGCTTGTGGAAGGGGAGGACATTTCAAGGTCCGCATCAGTGAGGGGCAGATACTGAGAAAATGCAGACAGAGATGCATTTCCAGCCCTGGTCCAAAGCACATTCAGTAGCTGTGCTCCTAGGCAGACCACCCTCTGAGGACAATTAAGTTACCCACAGCACCATCTGCTGGACAGCCCTTTCTTGTGAACACAGAAATGGGTCTATGTGCCCTGTATGGAAACTCAGCCCTGTTTAGGCTGAGAAAAAGGGGAGACCAAATTTTAAAGCAGGGATCAAAATCAAACCCAATTCTCGCTAGCCAGCAGAAAACAGCACCTCTGGAAGTCAACAGGTTTGTATTACCACACAGTGAACTTGCTGGGGTGCCAAGTGCCTAACTCTCAAAACTGTGGCAGGTCACAGTAGACACATGATTTTGGGGAGAAGAGTAGGGGGCAAAGCCAATCTGAAAACTGGCCAGGGAGAGACACACAGAAAGTATAGACATCAGAGTCAAAGAACAGAAACCCTTATGCAAAAGAGAGAAAACAACTTCGAGAATAAACAAATCAAGAAACCTCATGTGATCACAGCAGAAAATGATGAGCCATATGAGGAAACAGGAAGATATGGCCCAGTTAAAGGAAGAAACTAGCATCTCAACCAAGATTCAGGAGTTGAAAAAATGAATTATAGGTGTTCAAACAAATATTTTAAATTGAATCAATGAGGTGAGACAGAAGGTGACAAAAGAAATAAAGGATGTAAAGAAAACACTGGGTGATCATAAGGAGGAATTTCTAAACTTCAAACATCAAATGGCAAAATTTATGGGAATGAAAGGTATAATAAAAGAGATGTAAAGCACCATGGAAACATACAGTAGCAGATGTAAGGAGAAGAAAAGACAATGAGATGGAAAACAGGATATCTTAAATCCTGCACACAAAAGAACAGATAGGGAAAAGAATGAAAAAACATGAGCAGGGTCTCAGGGAACTGAAAGACAACATTAAGCACACAAATATGCATGTTATAGGTGTCCCAGAAAGAGAAGAGAAGGGAAAATCAGCAGAAGGAATAATAGATGAAATAATCATTGAAAAACTCCTAACTTTTATGAAAGATATAAAATTATACATCCAAGAGCCCCTGCTGACCCTAAACAGAATTGATATGAATAACTTACCCCAAGACAGGTATTTGTCAGATTCTCAAATGGCAAGGACAAAGGGAGAATTCTGAAAGCAGTAGAATTCATCTAGAGAGGTTGAAAGAACCAACAGAATCCTTATATTAAAATTAGCAAAGTTTTCAGAAGCCCTTGCACTCTTTTGGCCAAAGATACTTCCACTAATTCTTATGGCCATTTGGTCCACTCTCTTTGGGGCACATTGTTTATCCCCTATAAACTGGTAATTGGAAGGCCATTGTGTTTAGGGATTTCCCCTCCCATACTAGACCTTGCCCTGCTGCATGCAGATATGGAAAAATATTGCAAGGGTCTAATGTTCTGTACTCAGTACTGTAACCAACAGGTTAAGGCCACCTTCTCACAGCTATTTTCTAAACAGACTCTTCATTATCTCCAACTAGGATACTCCATCCACTTGAACAGGGTAAAAGAAAAACAACTCTTGACACTTGTTGGAATGGACCCTATCATGTACTGTTAATAACAAGTGCAGCAGTGAAATTTCATGAAATCATTCTTTAGTTTCACATTTCACAACAAAAGAAACAATACAGAATTATGCACAATTAGAAGGCTATTATACCAGGAAAGCTAAAAATGAGGATTCTAAGAGATTTTATAAAAGCAGCAGCCAATCTTTTGAAGTAGATTGCTGACTCAAGACCCTCAAAACAGTCTGATGAACTCAGAGTGGACAACTTCCATCCAAGATGTCAGACCATGACCCTTGTCTAAATCTGCTTTTTTTTTCTACATCAGCTTGCTTATTCTTCTTCTAATTTTCTATAGACACCAGTTGTCACCCACCAATAATTTTCCTTTTATTCTCTTTCCTTTCCTCTTTGTTATAATTGTTAGATCATAATATAATCACTCTAATGCTGCCATAGACTTTCCTAAACAATAGCCACTCCCCCCAATCTTACTAATTTATGGATATGCCATTTATCACCATGTCCTAATGATGGAAACCTCTAGGCAATTTTAATTTCATCAAACAAGACCATTGGGAATTACAGGTGATGGAATTTCCACTTGCACTAACATGGACAAATGACCTAAAATACAGCATTCTGTGACTTTGCTGGTATCCCTCTCTCCCAGAAAGAGAACTAATTATTATAATTTCTTGATCATATCCAAGGTAATTCTAAATTTGAATTCAGCTACTTTCACAGGGAACAGGTGAAATACCTGTCACCTGCAAGAGACTGATAACGACTCATAAATATATAATCCAGATAATGTAAGGCATTTCCAACCTTGTATCATGAACAAATCACTTTTTCCTGGATCTCCATGTTCCCCCACTGGCCACTATTTCCTCTGTGGCTTGAATGCCTGGTCCTGTTTGCCTCATACTAATACCTCATGCACTTTAGGAAAGTGTCTTAGAATTATCTTTACACAGATATCCTGATTCTATAAATCAGCAAGGCTGAAAATTCCTACTTAAATGTGAGCTCCAAAATTGAGGCTCCTTTTTGTTAATCAGGCATACTACCTGGGGAGGTTACCAGCTCATTGTATATGCAAACAGAGCAGTGTTTCCAATGGGAATCATATGCATAAGAAAGTAAGAAACTTATCACTGACTCTGGCAGAAGTTATTGGTGATGTCACCTCTGCCCTTGATGGAATACAAATCAGACCCAACTTGAGTAGCAATAGACAATGTCATTGCTCTAGATCCCTTATTGGCTAGTCATAGAGGCATCTGTGCAATTGCTAATACTTTTTGATGTACTGGGGTAAATGAAATAGGCAAGGTAGAACAGGCTACACATCACCTTAAGGCAAAAGCTACCTAGCCCTCTAAGTTTGATCCTTATGGCCTGGATGGGATTTGTTCTTGGCTGCAGCTTCAAGACATGAACAACAAGCAAAGAACAAGGGAACTGTAAATGTCTGAACAGAACTCTGGTTCCTATTCCAGGGAAGGAAGCCCTGAAATGAAAGAAAAAGTGAAGTTGTTTTTTCCTTCTGAGTTTCTAATATTTACTAAAAATTTGCTATTTACATATGTATTTTACAAGATGATACTTCAATACCTCCAAGAGTCCTTTGGCCATTTTATGATTTTTATGCAATTTTATTGAGATATAATCAAATAACATACAATCATTGAAAGTGTACAATCATTTGTTCACAGTATCAAATAGTTGAGCTGCCATCACCACAATCAAACTTTGAACATTTTCATTATTTCCAAAAAATAAAATGAAAATAAAAAAAGAATATCCAAAACACCCAATTCTCTTCCTTCCCGTTGTTCATTTACTTTTTAATACAGTTTAATTGAGATATATTCACACACCCTACAGTCATCCACAGTGTATAGTTATTTTCAGTACCATCAAACACTTGTGCATTCATCACCAAAATCAATTTCTGAACATTTTCTTTATTCCAAATTTAAAATGAAAGCAAAAAAAGAATACCTGAGTCTTTCCATCCCCTCCATCCCACACTATTCTTCATCTAATTTCATCCCCATTTTCCCACTCATCTCTCGATACACTGGATAAAGGGATTGTGAACCACAAGATTTTCACAGTGACACAGTCACACTATGCAATCTATATAGCTATGCAATCATCTTCAAGAGTCTATGTCACTGTGTTATAGTTTGACAGCTTCAGTTATGTCCCTCTAGCCATTTCAACACAGTAAAAACTAAAATGTGATACCTGTATAGCAATAGGAATACTCTCCAGAGTGACTTCTTGACTCTATCTGAAATCTCTCAGCCACTGAAACCCTACTTTAGTTCATCTACCTTCCCCCTTTTGTCAAGAAGAGCCTCTCAATTGAACTGTGTTGGGTCCATGCTCATCTCCCGGAATAATTTCCCACATTACCAGGGGGAATCATACCCCTGGTATTCATGTCCCATGTAGGGGGGAGTATAGTGAGTTCACTTGCCAAGTGGGCTTAGAGAGGGGGCCAAATCTGAGCAACAAAAAGGCTCTCTGGGACGGAATCCTAGGCACAAGTATAAGTGGGCTTAGCCTCTCCCTAGTGACAACTAGCCTCATAGGGGAAGGCCCCCAGATAGGGATCTCCACCGACTAAATTGTCAGTCCTCAATGTTTGTGGGAAAATCAGTAATAACCCAGGTGGGGAAGTGCAACACTTCTGCATTTCTCGCCAGCTCATGGGGGGGGGCATATATACACATCTACTCTCTGCCCATATCACTCTGGGATATGATGGGATTTCACCCCAGCCTGCACAAACTCATCAAATCCCACTTCCCATTCACCAGCCATGTCCCTGCATCTATGGTGTTCAAACTGATTGTATAAGTTGAATTATGCTGTGAGCTAAAGAATATATAGATCCTGCACCAGATAAATGCCTCCTCCCTTGGTTTCACACATAAGTTGTAGTTTTAAAACCCAGTCAGGTGGACATAATAATTGTAATTGTCCCTAGATTGCAAGCTCTTACAGCAGTTAACTCTATCCCTGAATTTTAATGCCGATCTCTAAACTTTGAGATGCTGATCCCCTAGCGTATAACCTGATTGGTCTCTGGAACAATGTATATCTCTGAGACACCTGAAACTCAGAGCTAGAGCTCGGCAGATATGAATGTCAGTATTAGTGCATACAGCCACTGTAAAAAAAAAAAAAAAAAAAAAAAAAGCTGAAAGAGAGCCCAGACTTCAATTAGTGATATGAATGAAGCAGGTCTGGTTAAGACCAGGGCAAGCCAGGCCAAAGGGTAAAGGTTGAAACTGATTGTGTTTTAAAACTTCAACTTCCATATGAGACCAAGGGAAGAGATATCTATTTGGTACAGGATCTAAATTTTCTAAACGGTACATCTCTACAGTCGATTTGTTCAAACACCACAATTGCATGGAACTTTGAATAGGAAATTAGATACAGTAGGTTAGTATAGGCTGGAGTGAAATAGTGACACATCCCAGAGTAATTTGGGCAGATAATAAAAAATATATTTACAGCCTCCCCCTCCCCAGCCCCAAGGATCTGGGGGAAGGTGCGGATGTGTTGGACATCCTCACCTGGACTGGTGTTGATGTTGTCACAAACATGGGACTGGTGGTTTTTTGCTGAGCCCTTGATCATGGGACTTGCCCTTATGAAGCTCATTGCTGCAAAGGAGAGTCTAAACTTGCATGTAATTGTGCCTAAGAGTCTCCCCCTGAGTACCTCTTTGTTGCTCAGACGTGACCCTCTCTCTCTCTGATCCATCTCGACAGGTGAACTCGCTGCCCTTCCCCCTACGTGGGACCCAACTCCCAGGGTTGTGAATCTCCCTTGCAATGCAGAATATGACTCCCGGGGATGAATGTGGACCTGGCATCGTGGGACTGAGAGTATCTTCTTGACTAAAAGGGGGATGCAAAATGAGACAAAATAGTTTCAGTGGCTAAGAGATTTCAAATGGAGTCGAGAGGTCACTCTGGTGGACATTCTTATGCACTATATATATAACACCTCTTAGGTTTTAATGTATTGGAATAGCTAGAAGTAAATACCTGAAACTACCAAACTCCAACCCAGCAGTCTGGATTCCTGAAGACAATTATATAATAATGTAGATTACAAGGGTTGACAGTGTAAGTGTGAAGACCTTGTGGATCACACCCCTTTTATCTAGTGTATGGATGAGTGGAAAAATGGGGGTAAAAACTAAAGGACAAATGGGGTGGGATGAGGGGATGATTTGGGTGTTCTTGTTTAACTTTTATTTTTTATGCTTGTTCTGGTTCTTTCTGATGTAATGAAAATGTTCAGAGATAGATTGTGGTGATGAATGCATAACAATGTTATCATACTGTGGACAGTGGATTGTATACCATGGATGATTGTATGGTGTGTGAATGCATTTCAATAAAACTGAATTTAATAAAAAAAAAATCCAGTCAGTATCATCCTTTACTTTTGGGCCTGATTTGCCTTTGCCCTAATCAGATCCTCTTCATTCATATTGCTATTTAAAGACTGAATTCTTTTCAGCTCTTTCAACAGTTGCAATATGAGGTAATAAATTCGTAGCTGCCATTCTAGCTCCAAGTCTCATGTGTCACAAAGATATGCCAAGTTCCAGGGACCAACCAGGTTATAAGGAGCTCAGCATCTCATGATTAAGAGATAAACATTACAACTCAGGAATAGATATGATGGCTCTAAAAGCTTAGAATCTAGAGGTCTCTACAATAGACATTTCCCTTATAAGCTGTGCTCTAAGATTCAGTTCTCAGAGTTTACATGTTATAGTTAGTCTATATTAGTGAGGTATTATAACATTTGTCTCTCATTTCTGGCAAGCTTCACTCTAAATGCTGTACTCAAGATCCATTCCCTTGTTGCATGTCTCACAGCTTCATTTCTTCTTGTAGCCAATTTTGTGTTGCATACTTACACCACAGTTCACCATTCTGTTCATCAATGTACTCTTAGGCCACCTGCATCTGTTGCAGATAGTGAATACTGCCACCATATATAATGATGCATAACTGTCCATTTATGTCCCTACTCTCTAATCTTCCAATATATACTCCATACTGAGGTTACAAGATCTAGAAACCCCTACATATCTAGCTTATTGTGAGGCCACCACATTATCCTCCAGATAGGCTACACCATTCTACTTCTCCACCAACAGTGAATAAATACATCTTTTTCCCTAAGTTCTCTCCAACACTTGTGCCCCTCTGTTTATTTTTCCCCTGCAATTTTATAGGGATTGTACTAGTTTGGATACATTATTTCCTCCCAAATGCCAAATACTTTATTGCAATCTTGTGGGGGGCAGATGTATTAGTGTTATTTAGGTTGGAACCTATTTGAGTGTTTCCATGGAGATGTGACTCAATCAACTGTTGGCAAGAACTTTTATTGGATAATTGCTATGGAGGTTTTACCACAACCATTCAGGGTGTGTCTTAATTAAATCATTGGAGCCATATATAACAGCTCACAAACAGAAGGAAATCAGAGCTGCAGCTGGGACAGACATTTTCAAGATGGCCATTGAAAGATGACACTGACATTTTGGAGAATGCCATTTGGAAACACAACCTGGGAGCAAGCAGATGCCAGCCATGTGGCTTCCCAACTAACAGAGGTTTTCTGGATGCTTGGCCAGCCTTCAGTGAAAGTACCCTATTTTTGATGCCTTATGACTGTAACTTTGTTACCAAATAAACCCCCTTTATAAAAGCCAATCCATTTCTGGTGTTTTGCCAAACGGCAGCATAGCAAACTGGAAAAGGGATATATTGAAATACCACACAATCATCCACAGTGTTCAATCAATTGTTTACAGTATCATCTTATGTTTGTGCATTCATCTTCCCAATTAGCACTTCCACATGTTCATTACTCAAAAGAGAGCTGAAAAAAGAATAATATAAAAGGATAAAAGTAAAAGTAAAAATAAAATACAGCAATACTGTCAGTCAACACCACTATCAAGAATCCCATACCCCTCCACTACACCCCTCCCTCCTAGATATCCAGCTTTGGTAAATTGCCCCACCACATTTCATGGAATCATGCTACAATGTTATTCTTAACCCCAGACTCAAGTTGCATTGGTTATATTATTTGCCCCAATGCCCTTCCCTTTTCAACATCCTGCAAGGTCATCATTCATCTGTTTTCCAGTGTGTAAAAACATTCTTACATTTGTGTATTTATTCACAATCACTGACTACTCTATTTTTCACTGAGCTACACAGTCCCAGTCTCTATCATCCATCCTTCCCTCTGGTATCACACATGCCCCCAGTGCTCCTCCCTCAACCCCACTCACAGACATCCTTTGTCAGTGCACCTACAATACTGTGATACTATTACACAGCAATGCATTCTCCATTTCTGGATCTACATAATCAATCCTTTTGAGCATTCTATAATCCTTCAGCATGAAATGCCTGATATCTAACCACTTTCTTTCTCTTGATAACCTGTGTTCTCAATTTTAACTCTCCCAGCTTGTTCATTAATATTAGTTCATATTAGTGAGACCATATAGTATTTGTCCTTTTGTTTCTGGCTAACATCACTCAACATAATGTCCTCAATGTTCACCCATATTATTATATATTTCATGACTTTGTTCTGTCTTACAACTGTGTAATATTCCATTGTGTGTATATACCAGTTTGTCTATTCACTTGTCCATTGATGGACATCTGGGCTGTTCCCAAATCTTGGCAATCACGAATAACGCCACTATACACATTGGTTTAAAAAAGTCCATTCATGCCTTAGCTTTCAGTTCCTCTGGGTATATACCTATTAAAGGACTTCTGGATAATATGGAAATTATATACTTAGCTTCCAGAGGAGCTGTCATACTGTCTTGCAGAGTGGCAGCACCATTCTATATTTCCACCAACAATGAATAAGTGTGCCTTTTTCCACATCCTCTCCAACAGTTGTAATTTTCTGTTTTATGGATAATGGTCATTCTGGTAGGTGTGAGACGATATCTCTTTGTGATTTTGATTTTTATTTCTCTGATAGCCAGTGAAATTGAATATCTTTTCATATGTTTTTGATCCATTTGTATTTCCTCTTCAGAAAAGTGTCTATCCATGTTTTGTTTTGTTTTGTTTTGTTTTGTTTTTGGCCAATTTTTAAATTGGGTTGTTTGTCTTTCCCTTGTTGAATTGTAGGATTCTTTATATATTCTGGATATTAAGCCCTTATCTGATATGTGGTTTCCAAATATTTTCTCCTATTTTGTAATCTGCCTTTTCAATTTCCTGACAGTCCTTTGATGTACAAAAGTGTTTAATTTTGAGGACATCCCATTTATCTGTTTCTTTGATTGCTCATGCTTTGGGTATAAGTTCTAAGAAGCACCTCCTGACACTAGATACTTAAGATATTTCCCTATGTTTTCTTCTATAAGCCTTAAGATCTTAGCAATAGTGTTTAGTTCCTTACCCCTTTTCAGTTAATTTTTCTATAACTTGTCAGAGAGGAGTCCTCTTTCATTATTTTGGATATAGATATCCAGTTCTCAAGACACCATTTATTGAAGAGGCTGCTCTCTCCCAGTTGTTTTGGCTTGACTGCCTTATCAAAGATCAAATGTCCATAGACATGAGGGTCTATTTCTGAAAACTCAATTCTTTTCCATTGTTCAATATATCTATCTTTATTCCAGCATCATACCATTTTCACCATTGTTGATTTGTAGTATGGTTCATGGTCAAGTAGTGAGTGACCTCCCACCTCCTTCCTCCTTCTTAAGATATTTTTGGCTATTCAGGGCATCTTTCCCTTCCAGATAAAATTGGTTGTTTGTTTTTCTATTACTGCAAAGTAAGTTACTGGGGATTTAATTGGTTTTGCATAGAATCTATAAATCAGTTTAGGTAGAATTGGCATCTTTACTACAGTTAGTCTTCCAATCCATGACCATGGTATGTTTTTCCATTTTCCATAAGGCCTTTTTGATTTTTTTTAGCAGTTTCTTATAGTTGTCTCTGTATAGGCCTTTTGTGATCTTGGATAAGTTTATTCCTAAATAATTGATTCTTTCAATTGCTATTGTAAATGGAATTTTTTTTTCTTGATTTCCTCCTCAAGTTGCTCATTAATTGTGTATCGCAAAACTAATGATTTTTCCATGTTGATCTTGTAGCATGCCACTCTGCTGCATTCATTGGTTAGGTCTAGTAGCTTTACTGTAGATTTTTCTGGATTGTCTACATCTTTTTCTTGCCTAATTGCTCTAACTAGAACTCTCTACACAATGTTGAATAACAATGGTGACAGTGGGCATCCATGTGTTTTTCCTTATCTTAGAGGGAAAGTTTTCAGTCTTTCCCCATTGAGTATGATGCTAGCTATGAGTTTTTCATATGTTGCCTTTATCATATTGAGAAAGTTCCCTTCTATTCCTATCCTTTGAAGTATTTTCATCAATAAAGGATGTTGAATTTTGTCAAATAGCTTTTTTGTATTGATCAAGATGATCATGTGTTTATTCCATTTTAATTAATTGATGTGGTGTATTACATCAATTGATTTTCTTATTTTGAACCAGGCTTTCATACCTGGAATAAACCCCCATTGAGTATGGTGTATAGTTGTTTTAATGTGCTGCTGGATTCAATTTGCAAGTATTTTATTGAGGATTTTTGCACATATATTCAGTAAAGAGATTGGTCTAAAATTTTCTTTTTTTGTGTGCTATCCTTGTCTGACTTTGGTATTAGGGTGATTTTGGCTTAATAGAATGAGTTAGGTAGCTTTCCCTCCTCTTCAATTTTTTGAAGACTTTGAACAGGATTGGTACTAATTCTTCACTGCTTGGTAGAATTCACATGTGAAGCCATCTGGTCCTGGGAATTTCTTCTTTGTGAGTTTTTGATGACTGATTCATTCTCTTTACTTATTGGTTTGTTGAGGTTGTCTATCTCTTCTTGAGTCAATGTTGTTTGTTCATGGTTTTCTAGGGAGTTGTCCATTTCATCTAGATTGTTTGATTTATTAGCTTATGGTTGCTCATATCATCCTCTCATTATCTCCTTTATTTCTGCAGGGTCAGTAGTTATGTCCCCTTTTCTATTTCTGATTGTGTTTATTTGCATGCTCTCTCTTGATCTCTCTCTATATATATTTTTCCCTCTTTCTCTCTCTCTCTCTATCTTCTATCATTCTATCTATCTATCTATCTTTTGTTGTCATACCTCAGGGTCCATCAATTTTATTTGTTTTCTCAAAGAACCAACTTCTGGTTTTGTTGATACTCTCTACTGTTTTCCTGTTCTCAATTTCATTAATTTCTGTTCTAACCTTTGTTATTTCTGTCCTTCTGTTTGCTTTTGAATTAGTTTGTTCTTTTTTTAGTTCCTACAGGTGAGCAGTTAATTCATTTTTGCTACTTAGAAAACTTGTTTCAAACAAAACAACAGAGAAGAAAGAAGAATCTGAGAAAAGGAAAAAAAAAAAAAGGAAAAGAGAGATCTTTCTCCAGGTCATGAGTTTTGTCTGTCACAGTATGGACTAGTTAAAGATAAGTCCTCTGGGACAACTTTAATTCATCCCTTGCAGAGGCACCTGGTTCACACAGAAGTTCTGATGGGCTATTGAAATGCTAAAAGATAAGGAGTTGGAGAGCAAGGAAAGAGGAAACAAGAAACCAGAAAAACTGACTTTTCAGAGAAAGACCCCAGCTTCCAGGATTTGCATATGTGCTCTTCTCTGTATTGTGAACACCCCCAAATCCAAAAGTCTTTTTATTGGTGTTTTCCCTAGCCCTGTCTCCTCTCCACGAGGCTGATTGCTCCCAGATTCTCTACTGTAGTGTCTGGTCCCTGTTTAGCTGTGGTTGGAGTTTTTATTAAAAAGCCTGAGTTTATTAATCAGTTCTGCATCTGGGGCTGGATTGAGCCTTCCTCCAGGTGTTTCCAAAATAGACTGCTTCCTCCTCCCTTAGGAAAACAGCTACAAGACAGTCTGCTGTGTCTTGTGGGGAGCAACATTAGCCACATGGCCAGGGAAACAAAAATTTCACTGGGATCTCTGCTGCTCCACCCATTCCAGACGGTTGTATTACACATGACTGGTCACAGATTTCCCTGAGGTGTCCGTTCCACACAGTTCCTGGCTATCTACCAGCTGCCCCAGAGGAGTAACTAAAACACACACCTCACCACTCTGCCATCTTGCCCTGCATTCTATGATTATGAATTACTTGGTGGCTACTGTAATAGATTTGTGCTATTTTGCTTTGTGTTGCCATGTCAAAAACTGATGTTTCCAACTAGGATGTTTATAAAGAGAGAATAAATTAACACATTTCATGATACATTATTTTATTTATATAACTCAAGTTTTTTTACTCACCTTGATTACAGCAACAAATCAGTGGGGTATAGTTTAATAAACTATAAATTTTTTACTAATTTTAACAACAGATTGCTAAGTAATACTCTGTAATTCATAATACTTAACATACATACGTAGGAAAATTCTGTCTGAGAGGACTGATAAGTGTGGATGCTTTTTAACTCAGGAATAGATAAATGGATGATTAGTCATGGGCTAAGTCCCCATCACTGGGTCAGCCTTAAAGACACCAGGTTTCTCATCTACAAAAAACTACAAACACAAAAGAGTTACATTCACACTTACCAAGTAGGCATTTTTGCAATTTCACAGAGCTTATCCTTATTTCTATATTTAATAAGACTATCATTGAGTACATCTAAAAACCAAAAAAAAAAAAAAAAAAAAATACCATGACTGCAGATACTCGTAAAAGTACTTCTCACAGTGTATCTGGGAAAATAGCCAAACCTAAAGCCAAACTATAGCTCCAGTGAGTGTTTGCCACCTCTTTGTCTGGATACACACACACACACACACACACACACACACACACACACACTCAATGAGGCTCCATCACATGCTCACCCTAGCATTCTTGGCCAGAGAGAATGCCACTGCTTACTTCTTTTGTGCAATGTTTATAAAATACAGTGTTTTCATACAGTGTTTTGAGACCTATCACAGTGTTTTAAACCTGAAGACCAGGCAGTGTATGGGTAACTCCACCCTTTCCTGTGAGGGTGGAGGGGAGAACACTGTGAACTGACAATAACCAGAACATCCTGGGAGCCACCGCCTAAGACTGGAGGAGTGTGTTGAGAGCCCTGAAGTACAGTGAGAATATATGAGTCATGGTCAGAATCTAAGAAAGAAAAAATCTCTTGCCACAGCAGCATCAAATTTCAAACATGAGAAGGGCAGATCTGCAGGTCTTTTCACACAGCTCTGTAAAAGCCAGCATCATCTTTCCCAGATCAGAAGCATAACCAGAGTGGTAGCAGTCCTTGGTCATATTGTGCTTCTTCTCACATACCTAGCTGAACTGCCCCTTGGATAATTAAGTTGATGAGGTACCAATTAAACTGAGTACAAGCCCTTCCTACTTCTAATGTGTGAGAGGGACTATTTTAGAGGACTATTTGGGTTGCATTAGGAAAGATGATGAGGGATGGATTTACAACTGCTTAATTCCTACCCTCCACAATCCTCTGCCTGGAGTCCATGACACTCAAACACCCCCTTTCTTCTAGATTGTTCTCTTCAAGAGAGGAAAGACTACTTGAAAATGAACATGGGAAGATGCTGACATGGATGTATTGGAGACAAGCATGTCTTGGGGGCCATCCTCCCTTACATCCACATGTCCACAGAGCAGAAGATGTTGGACCTCTCCATTGTTCTAAATCTAAGAATCATTTTAAACATGATAAAAACCAAAGGTCTTCAAAGAAATGGCAACAAGGCTTTAAAAACTATATTTTCATGATCCCATGTGTTGAGATGAGGCCCCTGCTTCAAGGTCCCCATCCCATCTTCCTCCCCAGCCCTTGGCCAGGCTTTGTACATCATTATCAAGATTTTGCTTGGTCTGATTCTGAAACAAGTCCAGGTACTTTGATCCAGTGTTTTCCTTCTGCGTTTCATGTGTGTTCTTCAGGTTTAAATCTCATTGCCTTGTTTGGTGGCAACCAGAAAAGTCAAACAGTTCAGGTACAATTTCCCACAAAAAGGGTAGTCACAAGGGGCAGTCCCAACACTTTTGTGAGACAGGTGTGGTTGCTAGCAGTAAGCACATACCAACACTGAATTCTGGAAGGTACTGGATAGAAACAAATAATTAAACCCTAGACTTAGAACTGTTACACAGTTTGATGTTTTTTGAGGAGGGAAAGTTACCAGCTACTGTAAGGAAAGGCACTTTGGAAAGCAGTTGGAGCTGACTACTGAAAAATGAATTAGCCACCTTGGAATTTAATGGTAACTTAGCCAGTTTTCAAATTGCACAAAGGAGGAGGCAGTGGATCCCCATCTTGGCATGTTTCTTCCCCTTGTGAGTCCATTTCCTCTCACAAAGAAATGTTAACTATCAAACTTATCCAGAAATTTTGCTGCTGAGGGAGAAACCATTCAGTTAGTGTATACACTATCATTGGTATATCTTAGACACCCAATGTTAGAGCAATTGAATCTTGTGATTCAGACCAAGACTCTCTTCAGGCCAGTTCAGGCCTGCACACCTAAAAATGAAAAAAGATCATTCATTCTGCACTGAAGAACTAAAACTGCATGTGCAGTTAGGAAGGCCTTGGCAAAACTCCCTTTGATGTTGAAACCAAACTTCTGGTTTCTGTGCCAGTTGTATTTAATGATTTTGTGCTCCTGGACTCCAAAACACTGTTCTATATTTTGGGAATATCACAGGCTCCCTTGGGTAAATATATCCAAATAGAAACTACCCATTTTGACTGAACAATCTCGAAACTCTCAGATTGGTTATGTGTTTATTGAATTGTTTAACTCCATTTTTAAGGCAGAATCAAGTAGCAGCACACCATTGTAACAAGTCACTCACTGCTACAGGAAGCTTTGGCTCTGTAAAATCCCCTATCTTAAAAGAAGCCTACTCATCCATCATCAGACACTGCCATGGTGGAATGGCCCTTCTGACTGGAGGGCACATGCAGGCAACTTCACAGCCTCACAAATGCAAAAGAGATGTAGTGCTAGACCCCAAGCCAGTAAGGTAACTTTGATTCAGGATGCATGCAAAAAAGATGGAAAAATCTCCACTGAAAGATACTTTATAAACTCTGAGATTTTGAAACAATCAAAAATTAAATTAGGAAACAGACAAAAAACTCTCAAATGTGTCATTGAAAACAAAAAATATTTTGGCAAGAACTGTATTTACTCTCTATCTCATGATTTCACCACCACAGACTACATTCTTTTAAATAAAAGCATTTTATCCTTCTTTCAACATTGATTTCACAGACATTTGTCATCAGAGGATGTGAAAATATTACCTGACAGGCATTCTTCCTGAGAGGACTGTCTGTCCATGCTCCCCAGCACTCTTGCCCCCAGAAACAGGGCTGTAGTCACCTGCTGGGAAGGCTTTGCCCAGGAGGTTTGGCCAGGCAGTAGATGCTTCCTTTCTAAACTAAATTCCTCCCCAAATCTGGGAAATTTTCTGAAGTATTAACTTACAAGTATAGTTCCTTGAGACCCCCACTTCCCCCTCTCCAGTGGCTTATTAATCATTTTTCTCAGCATCTCCTAAGCTGTACTGTCCTTTATGTCCTTGAGTTTCTGAATGGTGTGGGAATCTCACTTATTTTCACATCCTTTTAAAAAAATATAGTTGCAAAAATGCCTAAATAGAAATCCAATGCACAGACAGACATGTACAAATAAAAAGGCTTCAGAGCAGACTTTGGTTTCTCACTCAGACCAGAAACACTCTTGGAAAAGCTTTATAGAGATGGAGGACAGGTCAGGCTTTATGGTGCTAGAACCAAGTAAAGGCATGTGGAATTCTACCATAGGGTTTGTTTTTAACCCATGTGGAAGGGAGGCTGTGAGGAAGGGGAGCAATGTCATAGTCCACCAGGGGTGTCTCCTTTTCTGAGAGGGTGTCATCATACAACAGGGAGTCTGATGAGTTGGATGCCACCAGGTTCAGGTATTCCTGGGGGTGAAGGGAGGCCTGATTACTGCAGCCATGATCCTGACCATGGAGGCCTGTGCCCTCTTGCCACCATTGGGGCAGGGTCCTGTACACCCAACTGGTGAATCCCTGACTGGATGGCCTCCTACCTCCGATCTAGACCCTGTGCGTCCCCAGCCTCCCATCCTCATTCCCTGCCAACCTGTCCACACTTGCCTGCCTCCTGGTCTTTCCCTGAGTCTGTAGAGTCCCCTCCTGTGGATGCCCCATTCTGAAACTTCCCCAAGGAAGTCTACTCCAGGAGAGCAACAGAGTGCTTGTCCTTGTGCTGCCTCCAGGGCTGGGAGTATGGCCACTGGTTGAGGGTGAATGCAGCCACTGTCAGCCACTGCTTGGCTTCTCCCACCTGTCCTCCCAGACAGACACTGGACAACCAACTCTGCATTGCTGATGCCTCCTTGGGCCTTGGAAGAGCTGGTGGAATCCCAGCTCCTTGAGCTGAAATGAAATGCTCCAGCCTCCCAATATCTGGTGGACAGGGTCAGCTCTCCCCTAGAACTCTGCATCATACACAATGTCATAGCATCCTCAGGGCTCTTGGTCACAGAGGCCAATTTCACAGAAGCAGCAGTGCCAGGCTTCACTGCCCGAGCCCAGTGAGCAAAAAATGCCTACCACTTCTTTGGCCCTGGTTAATTGTGTAAAGAGTTGTTTGCACTTCTTTTCTGGCTGCTTTTCCTCAATGTTCTAGCAAGGCTGGGTCTCCTGACATCAGTTTTTATTTTTGTTTAGGTAACCCCACAATCACAGGCCCCAGAGGTTTGGCAAAACTGATAACTGATGTTAAACTGCACTGAAAGTGGTCTTATCAGGCATCTTGATTTTGGGGTCTAAAGCAATTGCAACACTGAGTAAACATGTTCTTGTCAGGATGAAACTGCCACATGAATGCTGTGAGGGTGGGGACCATGACTGTTATGTTTACTTGAAACCCCATCATTTAAGCCAGGATGTGGCACAGAACAGCCACTGAAAATGTACTTACATTATCACTGACTGAACAAATTGTATACTGCTGGCACCAGCGCTGAATCTGTCCCACCAGACATGTTTGTTTTGGCCCACACTAGGCTTTTAAAATTTTAAACGAGTTGCTAATGTTAAAAAAATATGGGATTTAACACTCCATATTTCAGAATTCAGAAGATCTGGTGGGCATCATTTGGCTAGCACAAGTGCCCTTGAGAAAGGACCGGTGACCCCTTTGCCAACACCCACCCCCCCAGCCAGGCCCCTCATAGTGTCTGAGTTTAGGATACCCTGGCTGCTCTAACTTTCTAATGTTCCATGATTGAAGATGATTTCACTTGGTTTGGAACACATTTCTCCCCCACCTGTTTGGGGAGAGCTCTTTTGAAATGTCACTATTTGAAAGGAAGATCAATGGCCCGGCTCCCAGAAAAGGGTTTGGTATGCTGCCTGCCCCAAGGGGGCAGTGTGAAGACCTCCCTCTGAAGGGGGCAGGGATATCTTGGCACAGCCTAGCTCTGCCCAGCACTGGGAACCCCATATGCCTAGACCCAGTATCCACTCCTACTCTGGGGTGATGCCAGAATCCCCAAACTGCCACATTCAGCCCATGGGAGGCTGGGTCCCAGGAAGTCAGCACCAGACATTCCCTCTGCTTTTAACCATCATCTACTCCAGTTCTTTGCTGATGTTGGCAAACACGGGCCTCCTATCTGGTTCCAGCTTCCAGTACTGAAGCATCAGGCCATACCTGGGGTTGTGGGGGGAAACAGATGCAGACATGACCATTCTGCAAGGCCAGGTCTCCAGAAGACTGCCCCATTATGGCCTCTGCACCTAGCCCCAAGCCATGAGTTCCCAGCTCCAAAACTGTTTCTGCATTGCTGACACCTCCTCTGAGTCCCACTGTGTGCTGGATAAAGCAGACCTGTCAGGACCCAGCCTGTGAGCTCATCAGGGCTGCTGAGTGCCAGTATCTTAGAAACATCCCACCCCAGGAAGGTTTCATTTTCACCTCCCTTTTAAATAGCCTGGAAAATAGCTGATTGTGAGGTTTACCCCCTGTGACAGCTGAAGTGGGAATGCCAGTCCCTAAGTCTCTTATGAAGGGCAGATGGTACCAAGCCAAAAGGAGCAAGTGGTGCATATTTCTGGCTGTTTCTCCACAATGTTCTAGCAAGGCAATGTCTCCTGGCATCATTTGTCTTTTTCTTTAGGAAGCCACACAATCACAAGCATCGGGTTTTGCCCAAGCAAGACACTGATGTTAAATTATACTGATAATGGCCTGATCAGGCATATTGCTTTTGGGATGTGAAGCCATACAATACTGAGTAAATGTGTTCATGTCAGGATGAAACTGCCATGTGAATGCCCTGAGGGCAGGAGCTAATGCCTGTCTTCTTTACTTGAAATCCCAGGATCTAAACCAGAATGCAGAAAACAAGAACAGAAAACTTGCAAAGGACACCTGCTGTACATGTCTGCACCTTCCCCAGCTGGCCTTGCTTGTCCATCCTCATGCTCCCCTACATGGCCTGAGCCTGGCAGGGAGTGCTCAAGATACATTATGGAGTGAATTGACAGGGAATACATGCCTCCAAGGAGTTGCCCTAGTAAGGCTCTGGGATGCCTTTTGGGATGAGGGGCAATGGCAGTGAGGGACCATTCATTGGCTGACTCTCTGACTCCTGGCCCCTCCCACTGCTGAGGGCTTGGCCAGATGTTTGTGGGGACATGGAGGAGTTCCCACACCTTTCTGGAAGCATTAGTGAGGGGGATCTTTGCACCTTGCCATCTTCCTATAGACAGTGATTGCAGGGAGTTACTGTTATCTGCACCTTCCATCTGCCCCAGGAGGCCCCTGCCTGCCTCTGAGCCTCATCACAGGCACAGCCCAGTGCACCTTGCTAGGCCCTTCTGAGTTGTCTGCTCTTCCCCCAAGCATGCCATGGGCCACTCCTTGGGCTTTTGGCACCCTTTGGTCTCCCACTGCCAGTTCACTGGGCCATGATCACCCTCATTCTTTATGTCCTCAGGAAAACCCTGCCACCCCCACCCACTGTCATGAGCAATGGTGGTTCCCTGAGACTTCCCTCTCAGACTCTGTTCTGGGACTCCCCAGGGTCTGGCTTACCTAGGTCAGCACCCCTGGGCTGCTCAGGAATGCATGGGTGGGGTGGGAACTTTGTTCAGCAACCCCTCCTTTCCCAACACAGCCTCAGCCAAGGGGGATCAGGGCAACTTGCTCACATATTTCTGCAGGTGTTGGGGTACTCCATCTGGTAGCTGGTCTTCAGGAGGTTGAAGAGCCACTCAGGGAGGATCCCAGGTTAGGGATAGACCCCAGAATCATGATTTCCCACAGCAGGACACCAAAGGAGCAGCTGCAGGACAAGTGGACAGGGAGTGGCTCCATGGGGCCATGGCCTGCCCAGAGTGTCCACACACTGTATCCCCAGTAGCTCCATCCTGCATGGGGACCAGCAAAGGGGCAATGAGACCAGCATCCATCACAAAACAGCCATGCTCAGGGGCTGCAGCCTGGGTTGAGTGTTGCAAAGATGAGGCAGCAGGGGGTTGCTGAATGAGACCTCCTGATGCCCAGCCCAGGCCCCCAGTGATGGCCCAGGGGCAACGCTCTCTGAGTGCTGGCCCCCCACATGGGGGGGGGGGCTTTTGAACCCGTGTGACCATATTGTAATGTCACCATGGACTGAGAGAGACAGGTGTGGGAAAAGTGAGCCCAGGGCTTGGGGGTTCCCTATACAATCCTTTTGTCTTTTCCATTTGCTTCAAAATCTTCATAAAATCTTAAAATAAGGGAACTGCCAAAGAAAATATTTAACACTGGCGACAAATTTACTGTTAAATGGGAAAAAATCATGCCCCATTATGGTATGTATCACACAAGCCCATTTATGGTAACAAAGAGTATACATGCACACCATGGAAAATGCTAGAAGTTCATGCCTCTGTGTGCCTGCAGTCATCCCTTATGGGTGGTGCAATTTAATTATCCATTTAGTCTCTTTGTTATATTTTCTCTGCATTTTCCAATTTGACCATAGCCAGTATGTACATTATTTTCATAATCAGAAAAGAGTTGCTTAAAATTCTTTGGGGAGGGCCTTTATTGTGTCCCCACCATTAAAGATATGCAGAACTGTTGCTTACAGAACACTTGAGAAACAAGTGAGAAATATTTTTTGTGAGAAATATTGGTCTTGTTATTCGACCTTCAGAACTGAGTCTTTGTTCCCATCTGGGGGCACTCTGGGGCACACAATCCTCCAGCTCCAGTGAAGACCACCTCCAGACCCAGGGTGTCTATCCCTGGCTATGGGCATGGGACAGTCATGGCCTCTCTTGTCTGTGGCTGGCTCCAGGCTCAGAGCCCACAGGGAAGGGACTGTTGGGTAAAGAATGGGACAGGAATGGGAAGGGAGGGGATAGGGGAGATGGTTTGGAGGTCACTGGTCCCACCCACCATTCACACACCACCCAAGCACTGGCTGAATGAATGCTCCAAACCCCTTGGCTTGGGGGGGGGGGTCACTGTAATTGTTGGCCATGGGCCAAAAGGTCCTTGGGCCATCACTGTCCCCACTGTTGCTACACACACACACAGCCTGAGGTCACCCCTGTCACCTATGTCAGGAGGCCAGGCCAACATTACACATCATTCTGGGTGGTGTAGTTGTGATCAAAGAGGGATTCGATTGCCACCCATTTGATCAGGATCCTACCATAAAAAGGGGTTAGGAGGAAAGTG
The DNA here is from genome assembly GCF_015220235.1 of Choloepus didactylus. Taxonomy (NCBI): domain Eukaryota; kingdom Metazoa; phylum Chordata; class Mammalia; order Pilosa; family Megalonychidae; genus Choloepus; species Choloepus didactylus. The sequence goes on from NC_051332.1 coordinate 373,623, forward strand.
GTGACTGTCATTCTGACCAGAGAAAGGAGTCCTGGGGCATGGAGATCAGAGGGTGGTTGGCAGGATTGCCCCTGTGCTTCTGCTCCAGGTGAAAGCTGAGTCACAGCACACAGAACTCTATGGTAACAGGCCCTGTGTCACTCTAGGAGTGGGCTTGCTAACACATCAGTAAGACAAGGTGCCCAGCTAGCCCATTACCCCACAGCCACACTGTACCATATCATCTCCATTAAGAAATCCACAGGAAGCAAGCCCATGCCCCTTCATGCCAGAGACTGGAAGACTCTGGAAACCTCTGAGTGGTACAGAGCATGTCTTTGCCCTAGATGGGCCTGACAACCTTGTCCACACTTGATGCTTCCAAAGAGGGGCTTGAAAATGGCTGAGGAACTCAGAGGCAATAATGACTGCCTCACCCACAACTAGAAAAGATGGTAGAGCTAATCCCTCTCCCCACTGTCTCCTGAAATGGGCAGGAATCACTGCACTAAACCAAACATTATTGAAAATTAAAAAAGGTCCAAATTTTCAGAATTAGGTGGTAAAACATTCTGTCCAGCACAATCTCCCCCAGCAGTCCTGAGGCTTGCTGTGTTTGGGAAACCAACATCGTTTATCTCTGTCAAGGAGCACCCGATGCAAAGGGCATTCCAAAGGCTCTTCTGGTGGCACAGATAGGCTTTCCACACCCATTCCCAGGCATCCCACCATCCTGCTGAATTGCTGAATGGGCAGAAGGTGGGATTGTACCTGACTCTTTCCAAAGCAGCAGGAGAAATCACTTTTCTCCTGTGTGTACCCCACACAGGCCACTGGTAATCTCTCACTCTCATGCCACTTGTCTGAGACAGACCACCCAGGGCCTTTGTAGTGCACCTCCTTGGAGGTATCGGCATCATCAACACTGAGCCCTCTGGATGTGCCACACACAGGGAAATGATACTCACATGCAGAACTGAGCTCTAATGAACTGGCCACTGGAAGCCAAACATGAAAGCACCCGAAATAAAGTGGCCTGGTCCACTAAGTGCAGATGTGGATGTTTGACTTGGGACTTTTCAGTAACCCACACAGTTGCTTACAAAAATCTCATGGCAAATGGTGCATGGTCCCCATGCAAGCATCTCATGCAGACTTCCCAGAATGTAACTGTGCCAAGCAGGGTACATGCCTCCAGGAAGGAGAGCTGGGCTCCAGCTCCCTCTGGCACTTCAAAATCAAAAGTTGATGGTTGAGAGGTCTCCTGTGGACCCCCAACCCCACCTGGCTGCCCCATGCCTCCTTCTCTGTCCTGCAAACTTGTTAGTGTTGGGCCCCTTTCAGGACACCCCTGGTGAGGAGAGCTGGTGCTTAGGTACACCTGGAATCCTGGGGGTTCTTACTGTGCCTACTCATCCTCACCTGCCTCAGGGTATATGTCCTCTGGATGTGGGGCCTTCCTGATCTGAAGGACCCAGTGGGTACATGCATAGAAGTGCCTGCAGCTGCTGCAGCAATCCAACTGGCTGTACTGAGCCCCTCTGCCCTGATCTCCTACTGGGGCTGCACCCCAGATTCTCAGAAACACAGCACATGTGCACAGAAGGCTGGAGGACCAGGCCAGGTCAGATGTCAGAAAATCTGGGAAGATGCTGAGTCAGATGTCAAAAAACTGGGAACATGCTCCCACTCACCCAGGAGGCCTCCTGGATGCTGACCCTTGCAGGTAGTTGCTTGTCCAGACCCCAGAAGAGGCTTGGATTTGAGTAAGGGAGGACAGCAGCATGGGCTGGGGGAACTTTAGTTAAAAACCCAAAGGGCTTTTGAATTTGTTTTAAAAACTCAAATCTGCCTCTGACCTTGCAGTAGAAGGAGTACCATTCTAGAGTCCTATCCAAGGACCAACTGGGCTACTATATCTGCAGTGGGGGCAGCCTGGCAGTAGAGGGGCTCCCATGGCATGTGAGTTTGGGGTTGGACCTTGGCCAGCCATTGGACCTGGGACTCTTGGGGAGGACTCAACTACAGCCAGTGGCTAAGACAGTGGGAAGCAGGGTCACCACTGGTATGCATGACAAGCTCATGTGCCTGGCTGGGGTCCAGTACCTTTCAGCATCTTCATGGCCACTGTGGTGTAGCCTGTTTCACCTTTGAGGTGGAAGGCAGTCACCTTGACCACTTTTCCAAATTCACCCTCTCCCAGAGTGTTCCCAAGCACAAAGTTCTTCTGTGGAAATTCTCACTTTGGATCCTCCTACATTGGGGTTGAATGAGGGGTTAGGTGGGGGAGAGGTGACCAAGAGTGATAGGGAAGAAAGAAGGAGAGTGCACACATGAGTCCCCTGTCTTTGTAGAAGGTGGGATCCCACAGCTTGAAGGGTGCCTCTGAACCAAGAGCCACTGGGTACCAAACATGAGGTTGCCAGACCCAACCTGTGCACTGAGGGCCACAGATCCCACCCCAGGCTAACCTGTTTCATCTTCCTCAACTCTAAAATGTCATAATAGCTGGGCTTCTGAGAGCCATTCCAGGGCAGACCCCCCCCCCCCTGCAGGTTCTCCCTGCAATGTTTCCAACTCTCCTAGACATGCCTCACTTTGGAATCCCTGATCTCAGGCCCCTGGGAGGCTGTGTTGGCCTGTGGAGACCTTTCAGGGCACCTCCAGAGGAGCCAACTTCCCTCAAGAGCCCAGAGAGCTTCTCAGCACAGGACAAGCCCGCAGATGGTGATGCATTGGGCACCTGCTTGGTGGTCCCCACCTGTGTTCCTCAGAAACCTCCCCCCTCCCCAAAGCATAGAGGAGGAACTCTTCCCTGAGGCCAACAGACTCTCCTGACAGTTGCTGCCTGCCTCTGGCAATTGTTGACCCATGGGCTATACCCATCCATGCCCTTGTCCCTGCTCCCACAGAACCCCTCCAGCACCAGGGCCACCTGGACATGCCAGACTCCTTTCCCAGCTCCCTTCCCCAGCCTTGTCCACTTTGAATTCCAGTATGGGGGTGCCCAAGGCAGTCAGGCCAAAGGCACCTCCTGGGCCTGCACCAGGGGTCAATCACTCCATCCCTACAGTGTATACCAGGCACCTGCCACCTCATGCTCTCCACAATTTTAAGGCTGGTAACAGACACCTTTGAGAAAACCCTGGGCCATCTGCTCTTGCCTCATTTTCTCCAAGAACACACAGTCAGAACCAACACCAACCAGAGGTCAGCATGATGCCACCATTGTCCTCACTGCTGCTGCCCCCACCTGCCAACTGGCATTTAACAACCACCTGTTGTACACTTGCCTCCCTTCAGGCCTGGGATCACATTTCAAACTATGTATATCAACACCCTCAAATACCTCCCTGCTCTCCACAGCCCTCTTCCCTACTCAGCCTTCTCCCTGCACTGGGGTAAGCTCTGTGCAGGTGGGGGTGCTGTCAGTATGCCCACCGTGGCTCCCCCGTACTGGGCTCACAGTGGGCTAAGCATCACTGGCTACCTGGAACTGCAGGTGAGGAGACCCAGGCCTGTACCAGGAGGTCCCAGATGCAGGGACCAGTGCAATCTCTGCACCCTTGCATGCTCCCAGTACCCTGGAGGCCAGAGATGAAGCTGGCCCAGGGAGAGGTTGCCTCCCCACCCTGGCAGCACCCTTTCAAGTGGAGCTCAAGAGAATATGAAGGGCATACAAACAGATCTGGATATGAGAGTGGGCTGGCAGGTGTTAGCCAAAGAGTAGCTGACCATGAAGGCCTCAGCAGGCTGGAGGGATGTCATCTTGGCCAATGTGATGGGAGGTTTGTGGGTGTTCTTGTTGTAGCAGTGGATGCAGAAGGTGGAGAGAAGCATGAAGATGATGAAGGAGAAGAGCACAGCTGCAGCAATCACTGTGTGGCAGAGCTCATCGCACAGGGTCTTGGCAGGTAAAGGTGGTTGTGAGAGTGCTGCCCAGAGAGTACCCCAGAAAGCCTCCGAATGAGCTGGCCAAGCACTTCAGGAGGCACATGTGGCAGTGCTCATGGCCTGCCTATGTCCACAGCAGCCAAGAAGTTGCCTGGCCTGTGCTGTTCACTTAAAGATTCTGAGAATGATTGCAAACATGTAAGCAACAATAACCAGACAGTGGACCTGTTCCTAGCACACTGTGTACATTATCTCTCTTGCTGCTATGCTGGTTATGACCATCCTGTCTTACTGATGGAAAGAAGCCTGAGGGTGAGCATATTGCCTGCAAGGACTGCCCTCAGAACCTTAGCCCATGGCACCAGCACCCAGATAAATGGACTACCTTGGGGTTTGGGAGGATAGGCAGATTTTCCTCTGTGGTCCAGATCTTTTTGGCATTTTCTTTTTAAAAAGGGAAAAAGAAGAGGAGTCTAGTCCAGGACAAGGGCCATGCAATAACAATGCAGATATCTGATGACACTCCTGGGCTTGGGCAGAGAGCCCCACCAGTGTGGTCAGTTAGGACATGGGATAGAGGCAGAGCCTGGGACTCCTGCTGGTCACTCAACTGCCACCCCTGAAGACCCACCTGGGAGATTCTAAGAGCAGGGGCCCTGCTGGACAGTCCCTGTGGTCCCAGCCATGCCCCACACAGGGAAAATCTCATCACATGAATTATTCATTGGAAGAATTAAATTTACTGCTTTGTTAATTTTATCACAGAACTTCAGACCTGAGAGGCACTTTACAGAGGGCATCCAACTCAACTTCCCCATCATTCAGATGAGGACACAGCCTGGAGAGAGGAAGAGTCCTATTCATTCACCTTCCTGCACTTTCCTCTCTCCCTGGGTGCTTGGAATTGCTGATTTACATCCTCCCTGGGGAGTGGGAACACATGGGGATCACTGTGTGGCAATTCTTGGCCCCCACCCCCAGCATCCACTCACACTGGCTGTCTTCTGTCTCACAGAACACTTCTTCTCCTCAGGGAAGCAGTTGCAGATGCTGAGGCTGGCTTTAATACCCCAGCACTCCCCTGGCTTATGACCCCTAATCTTTCTGCTGACCCTTGGAGACCCAGACACATCCACCTCAGACTCCTGGCCTGAAGACACACCCAGAGACTTCCACATCATGTATCCACCATGAACCACACTGAAGACAGTGCCCATGGAGCTTGCAGAGCCCCTTCACCCACCAATGCCCACTCCCTCAGGCCCAGGGCAGGCAGTGAGAACAGGGATGCCCAAGTCCCAGGGACAGGAGGCCCAGCCATGACTCTCCCAGGCCCACCTCTCAGCCAGACCCCACAGAATGCACAGGAGACATGGGGCCTTCAGGAGTCCCAACAACACTGGGGACAAGTACCTTCCATAAGCCAAGAAGGGGTAGTAGGAAGAGCAGTCATGGCCCACAGGGTGGGAGAGCTGCACCCCATTTGGTGCCAAGACAGTGGGCTGCTGAGGGGGTGGGGAAGAAATTTTGTCCACACTGGAATCTTAGGAAGAAATCAACTTATAAAGCAGAGGTTGGTGACCAATGTGACAGAGGGTTGGGGGGAAGGGGAGCTCCCCAGGGCCCTACCCCTGACTGAAACAGGGCTTACAGAGGTAGTCCTGGGGGCAGATGCAGATGTTCTTGTTCTCCATGGCATCATCACACCCATCAGGGCAGGTGTTGGTGCTCAGAGAAGAGGTGGAGAAGTTCTTAGTGATTCCTATGGCATATAGCAGGCAGTCACCCCTCCCAGAATATTCCAGGGACTACTCCCACCACCCACCCTACCCTGAAGCACCCCTCTAGAAGGGGCATGCTGAGGCCTTGGCAGAGGAATAATTGGTCTGAATACTTGGGGGATCCCCCAGGAGCAGCAGAGGGCTCCACAGTCCTGGCCAAGGTCCCATCTTACTTCAAGGAGATGACGCATCAAGGCTGGACAAGGCCAGGCACCTATCAAGGCCACTCAGTGTGTGGAACCCTTGAAGTGGCAGGTACTCTGAGCCAGCCACTGGCCAATGCACAGGGAGCAACCTCCATTGGCCTGGGCCACATTCCTGGGAATAACCATTCTCTCCCTCCTTCCTCCCAACTTTGGCTCAGCTCTTCCCAAGCCCTAAGTGGTGGCCCAAGGCACCTTTGGTCCCAGGAGGAGGCACCATCCAGGCAGCTTGCCATGGTCCAAATGAGCTGCCTGCACCCTGCCCACCCTCTCCCAGGCATCATGAGATCCCCAAGGAAACAGGTACTAGGGAGGAAATGCAGAGAAGGGAAGGCTTATTGCAGAGGCCTGTGGGGCCCACCCTATCACTGCCTCCAAGGAGTACATCCCCCCACTTGGTTAACAACCCCCCCAACAGCCACTGTTCCAGTCTCTCAGCACCCCTAGCCTGCCATGCAGGCCTTACCTTTGCCATCACCCTTTCTCTGCTCACACCAGCCAGAGAGCCCAGGCTGCCACACTCCTCACACTTGTTCCATCCAGCACCCACCAGTTCCATCCAGCACCCACAGATGGGGAAGACCCTGACTGAGCTGCCTCATCAATCAAGCCCAAACTGGCCCAGTGGAACAGAATGCACAACCACATGATGGACAGTGGCAGGGTCAGCTACTGCAGGAGGAAGGGCATGGGGACAGTGAGTCAAGGAGGAGAGCCAGACCCTGCAAACCAAACTTTGGGACCTGGGTTAAATGTGTATTTTGGACAAACCAGCACCACTTTTATGTTATCAGTATACCCAGCATATGGCATGAAGCCTACTTGGAAGTGTCTTCCAAGAGTCTGCAAATATCATATGGGAAAGGCTCAAACCAAAAGCTGTTTGTTGTTTATCTGGAATTCCAATAAAACATGCATCTGTGTTTTCTCTGGCAACCCTGAAGCCAGTGCATGCACAGGATTTATAAAGGTTGTTACAGGTGGCAGCACCAAGTGGTGACTGGCTCCTCTGCAGTAACCTGTGGTGAAGCTTTTGTGTGCTCTTCTGATTTTACAGAGGAGGTGGCTGTGGCTCAGGGATGTTCAGGACACCATCCACAGGGGCCAATTCTGGGGCATCCCCATGCCCTGGCCTCCCCCACTCTACTAAAGCCTGCACTGCAGGGAGAAGCTGGGGGTGCAAGGCCAGGCTCCAGGCTCTGGGGAACCAGATTGCTCACCAGAAGCCTATTCCCCCACCCCATGGCAATGGCAGGAGCAGGGCCAGGTACTTACATGTCCCCTCAGCCATGACAAGCAGCTTTGCCTGGGTCTGACTACGGGTCTGCCAGGAGGTCGGTGTCAGAATGTATTGGAGTTTGGTACACTTGGGCTGCTGCAGCAATTCCATGTCATTCACAAACAGGGTCCCAAAAGTGTCCTCAGTGGAGATGGCCATGTCCAGGGTGCTGGATTTGTCACTGGAGGTCTCAGCCTGTACAGAACATGTACACCACTGAGGTTCTGGCAGTTCTCCATGCAGACCCTTCAAATCTAGGTGGGGGGTGGGGGTGTGCACCAGGGATGTCTGAGCTGGGAAGCAGCAGGGGCTCCTGCAACAGTGGTCCCCCAGCCTGGGGGCAGATGGTCCCTGCCCCAAAATGCCCCACCCTTCCACCCCATCTGAAACCACAACTCATTTTATGCATGAGCCAACCTTAGTCTGGGGGTCCCTAGGCTGTCCCAGCTCTACTCAGTCCCCTTCCATCCTGCTCTTGTGAGCCAGATATCTCCAGCATATGGGGAAGCAGGGGACAGAGGGGAAACCAGACATTGTTATTTGGTGGCAGGTAAAGGACTGGGCAGGCCCTCCAATGAGGCACCACATCACCCACTCACTTAAGTCATGAAAGGTGACCACACACCCCCATGTTCTGGGAACTGTTTCAGAAGCCAGTCATTTAGCAGCGACAGAGCAGAGAATGTCCCTGCAATCCTGGAAGTCACATTTCAGGGGAAACCTGAGCCCTCACCTGTGCAAACACACAAATCTGCCAATATACAATGCTGTCCTGTAAACCCCACCCCATCCCTGTAGCCCTGTACCCCACCCATTCATCCCTGTGCCTTGACCAGGAGCAGCCCTCTGGGATTCTAGGTGGCCCTGCTCAGTCTCAACTCAGGCCACATCCAAGGGCTGGTTAGGCCAGGGAGGGGGCATTGTCCACACCAGCCCTACTGGCAATCTGCTAAACCAAGGCCACACAGCACTCATCCAGGGGTAGCCCCAACTGTCACCACCCAGACAGGTAACAGCCATGGGCTTACCTGGGCAAAGTGGCATGTCCTCCTGCTCATGGCAAAGGAATAGGTGCCAGGGAAACAGAGGCTGAGGGGCAACATGGACACATTAAAGTACAGGAGGAGGACACCATTCCCCAGGTCCTGGAAGTCTGATTCTTTGACCAGAACAGCCATCTGCAGGGCACAGCTCTCTGAGATTGGCAGGCTCCAGTTGAGGACAAGCCCTGGGGGTATGAGTGGAGATGGCACAGATGGTTACTGAGTGGCCTGGGCCTGAACCCCACCTCATGCCCCTTGCAAGCCTCCTTCTGCAGCACACAGACCTGCACACACATGTGTGTCCCTCCCTGCAGGGTGTGCAGAGGGTTGGGTGGGGTAGGGGGGTGAGGTCAGAACCACATACTCAATAGAGAATCACAGAAACCCACCACACTGCAGCAGCAGCTGGTGTACACCAGGAACTAACATGTTTCTGCTACCAGCTATGTGCCCAGCCTGTGTGCTTTTTAGCTGAGACTAAGCTACAGGGTGGTACCTGCCATGTACACAGCACTGGGGCAGGGATAGGTTCAACCTGGGTGGGGGCAGGGCAGTGGGTTGCTGAGAAATGAACAGGATTGTGCCAAGCAGACTGGGGTTGATGCTCCTGCCTGCCTGAGAATTCCCCAGAAGCAACCCCCAAAATAAGGCTCCAAGTGCAAGGGGGGTATTTGGAAGGTGACCCCAGGAAAGCCCAGGAGTGAGGAGGGAAGGGGAGCCCTTGGGTACTAGCTGCTGGTGGGTGCAGGGCCAGGTGCTGCCACTGTCTGGCACTGGCTGGTCCCTTACTGTAGTCATGCACCATGTCCCAAATGAAGCTGCCATTGGCCTGGGTCAGGGTCTTGTTGGGCACATGATCCGTGCAGAAGGACTGGCAGGCCCAGGGGTGCCTAGACAGCAGTGTGCTGGTGTACCTCTGCAGGAGCAACCCAGACACCAGCACCACATCTGTGTGTGGAAGATTCACAGAGTGGCCACCACTGTGCCCTACAAGAGAACAGTGCTACCCAGGGAGGGTGGGAGGAACTGCCTGGTAGAATGAAACATGCATTCCCATTTTGCTGGAGTACAAAAAATGGGGTCTTAGGGTAGCTGAGGGGTGGGCACAAGATCTTAGAGCAAGAGATGGCATTTCTGGAACCCAGACAAGGGCATGAACCAAAATGTCCTCAAAGCATCCTTCTATGTCAAGTGGGAAGGTTTGGGGAGGAAATCTCAGGGAAACAGAGCACCACTCTGTGTACTGTCACCTGTGTCACTACAAAGGCAGCCATTCCAGGCTTCCATGGCCTTGTCCCATAAGTTGGGCTTTCCTACCACCCTCCACTTCCAACAATCCTACCCCTGGGGTACCTAGAGAGGCAGCCAAATGTCACACAGGGAGGGTACAGTATCCCCACCCTCTCCACCCTCAGAACCAGGTGGGTCAGGCTGCAGGATATCCCATGGCTGGCAGGTGGACATCACACTCAACCTCTCAAGGCCAGAGAGACAGGGAGGGGTTAAGTGGGGCACCCTCAGACTCCAGAAGGGAACCCACAGCAGCCCAGCACAGGGATTGGGGTCTGAGCTCCACCCAAATCTCTCCCATCCTGGTGGGACCCCCCAGCAGCCTCAAGTTCCATGGGCACAGAGGGGCAATCTGCAAATTGCCCTGCACTATGTCAGCTCTTCTCCCAGCCCCAGAGCACACCTCCTGCCCTTGGGGCACCCCTGAGACCTGAGGATGGTGGCTTAGATGTCCCATCTGGGCCATGGGGCAAGAACAGCACAGAGGCACCCACAGCCCCCTGCACAGGTCAGACAATGGGGGCAGTTCAGATCCTGGTGGGCCTCCAGTCCCCAGAGTCAAGGGCAACCTGTGTGCCTGCAGGGCTTTAGCCTCCACCTCTTGCCCATGACCTGGAGGCAGCCCCACTCCCAAGAGACAGACACACCAATGAATGGGTGAATAAATGCATTCAGCAGGCCAGAGAGGACTACATGAGGGACAGAGAGATGGCCACCCAAATGCACACATGCATGAAACAGGTACCTCTTTCTGCTTGAACTCCTCTGTGCTAGTGGTGTCCTTACTGCTGTGGAAGGAGGGCAGTGAGTCATCCTTGTCATTTATGGTCATGAGGAAGGGCGCCATCACCTCCTCCTCACATGCACCAGCCCACACCATAAACACTGCCACCAGCTCATACTTCTCATGCTCATGGTGCAGCGTCCACTGCATGCTCACCTCCAGGCTGTCTGGGGCACAGCAGAAGGGCACACTCTCACCCAGGGTGGAGCATTGCAGAAATGCCTGTGTGATGAGGGCATCACAGGCCAGCTTCTGTTCCTGGGGTCCACTGGGAACAGCAGCACCAGGGTGGGGGAGTGGGAGGGCCTCTGCAAAGGACACAGCTGGGTCCACACTGGAAACCCTGTTTGCCACCACCTCTATGGCCCCACACATGTGTGTAGCCATCACTACTGCAGGAAGAGCTGGACCCGGGAAGCCTCCCAGCACATCAGCTCCTTGCCAGGCTCCCAGAGACCATGAAACCCATCCTCAACAGGACCCATGAGCAGAGACTGTCTGGGGGTTGTCTCTGGCAATGCAGAGCTTGGTATCCAAGGCCTGCTTGTGCCCCCTCAAGGCCTTGGGGACCAGTGACTTTGGCAGCTGGAAGGGAAATGCAACCCCTCTGGTCTGGGCTCCTGTAAGGAGGGTGAGGAGCCCCAGCTTAAAGCCAAAAATTGAACCACTTTCCCTTCCTTGTCCTCCCTCTCTGGGCTGCAGGCCCAAAGATCCAACTTGGGCATTTGATGGCTCTGAAAATATAATGCTCAGAATTATTCAAAATTATGGAAGCAATATGTGCTCATTTTCACCAATGTGAGAAAGGCAAAAAGGATAAAATTAAGTCAGTGCCATTATACCACTAGAAAATGAACTAGGGGTGGGGTGGGGTATACTATTGGATGAGGTTAGTGTATAGATATTTCATGGCTGCTTGGATTTTCATCCCTGCTCTACCACCTCCTGACTGAATGTCCTAAGGCTGCTCATTTGTTCTCTCCATGCCTCAGTTTCCTCATGTAAGATGGGAGGATGATGGCTTAATTAGCTCACTTTAGGCCAGGCACTGCCCTGCCTTGGTTTCTGGGGAGGGTTGGGCAGAACACTGTCACTCCTTCAACCAGAGCCCCCAACCTGAAATCCACCCTCAAGAAACAGTATAGAGAATGTGAGCACACTGTGGACCCCTCCTCAGGGAGAGGGGAGTTAGTGTCAGTGCCACCCATGGCTGACCACAGAGGGCTCCTCAGTTCAGAACCACAGAATTAGCAGCAGCTGGAGAAAGGCATATGACAGGTTTTCCTGTGTTTTGTTATTTTTTTCTGATTTCAAAAAAAAGTCATCAGAAGTTTTAAAAATTAATTGTCATTTTTCATGAAAAAAGGGCAGCAGGCAAAACTGGAGGCTTTACTGACAACTTTGCACAGAGACATTTATCCCTGCCCCAGGGTAGAGGAAAGGAAGCTGAGGGCACTGTGTTTGGGTTTTCTTTCACATCCTCTCCACGTTTGTGTGCTAAACCTGACACCAATCCATGCTTCACTTGCAAGAACCCTGCCTTGGTTCCATACCTTTCATTTAAAATTGGGCACAACCACCCTTCCAGAGGCAGCCCTGCTACACCAGGGTTTTTGTCTTGGGGCATCTCTGCTGAAACTCAGCCCATGAGCAGATTTCCATGGGGCACCAGCAGCTTCCAGCAAGTTATATCAGCATGTCACCACAGCAACCCCAACCCCTACCCCAACACCAAAAGAGTTGCACCCATGACCCCTCCTATGAAGTATCCTGTATCACAGCTGCAAGGGGGCCCTTCCTTGGAGGGTCTTAGGATAGTAGCTCCTGCTTATATCTGCTATTCTTGTGTTTTTAAACTCTTCCTGGGTTCTCTGCTGTGTTAATCATGCCTGATAGTAAACTTTCCGTGATTGTTATACTCAGTAGCTTCTTTTTGCTGACTGGACCCTGCCTGGTATATGGGGACCTCTGATTGCAATGGATCAGATCTCCTAACACCAGGCCACTGCATGTGTTTTCTTACAGTGGATTCCCCTCTGGCCTCCAGCCAAGGAACACTCCAGTCCCTTAAATTCCCTGCCATCTGTATCCTGTAGTCTGCTCAGGAAACAGCAGGATGTGTGAGTGCTTAGCATACTCTGGATGGGGAACTGCCACCCCAAAACCTCTGCCCACCCAGCCCCCTACACCATCATGCCAGGCCCTTCTGGGAGCTCTGACCACCTGGGAATGCAGGATGGGACAGTGTCCATGCCCCATGATAGACAGCCCCCCTCTCTGCCCCATTATCATGGGTTTGGTGCCTGCATCTTGTCAGCAGGGCACAGCATGGTGCTCCCAGGAGGTCACCCTGTCATCCATGCCCACAGCAGAGCTCTGCCTTACCCCAAACCTACTCTGCCTCCACCCAGTGCTGAGCCTCCACTCTCCTTTGGGCCATCTTGGTGGCCACTGTCCCCACTGGGTGCTAATGCCTTTTTTTACTGACAGGTAACTGCCGCTCCTCCAGAAAGTTTAAGGACTTATGCTAGATCAAAATTCCAGGGGTTTTCCAGTTCCTCTTAACTAATCTCTCCCAACCAGAGAAGGCTGAGGGAACATAAACATGTAGATGCATTCTCCAAAACCTTCCTCAGAAAGCTGTGGTCCTGGCTCCCTTGTCATGCTGGACATAGAAGCAAGCCATCCTCCCTGCACCCTGTCCTGCAATTGTAACCAGAGCCCATGTAAGGCCAGAACCTGCAGCCATCTTGGCAGTTGTAACCAGAGCCCATGTAAGGCCAGGACCTGGTGTTGGAGGCCTGTGGGTCACTGTGGACTCTCACTCACTGCAGATGCTGAGCTTCTCCCAGGTGCTCTGGTCCAAGCTCTGGTTAAGGTAAGTAAGGCCCATGTCATCCTGGATGTTGGTCCAGTCATTCTTGTGCAGCCATGAGTGTAAGGCACTGTAGAGGTGTGGACCCAGGTGGAAAGTGACCCCAACCCCAGTAAGGTCCTCCAGGGAGACGATGAATAAAAGGGGCATGCCTGCTGGCTGACCCAGGTACAGCTTCTCCCATTAGTGTCTCATGAGAAGTATAGGCCCAGCAGGACTGCAGGGAGTGGGGAGTGGACATGAGGAGGGAGGACAATGATGGGGTGTTGTCCCAACCCCTACCCCACACCTGTCACTAAGCCTGCAGCAGAGGCCTCCAACCAGACCACCATCTCCAACAGCAGCCTGGTGTACACTCTGTTGAATTCTTCCTAATGGGTCCAGAAAATTCCCTAATGAACAAATCCCATCTTTCCTAGAATCTTCTGATTTTTAGTCCCGAGTATGTAAACACACAGTTGCTTGAATAGGGAAACAGTGGCTGAAAGTTCACAAAAAGTGCTTTGAATAAGAATAAAAAGGAGAAAGGGGTGGTCCATAAAATAGCTGCAAGAGCATTCTACATTGCCCAAGCTTGATGAGCATGCATGCCACATGCCAGCCTGGTGTTCACACATGCTTCTGAACAAGTGGAGCCCGAGTTTTCACATGATGCAGCCAGATCAGCAGGACAGGCAACGCTGAAAGCAATGAATACTGGTCTGAACTGTTTTTGGTAAAATGTGTAAAAAATTAGAATTTTTAAAAAGATGGATAGTAAAATAATGCTTAAAACCCATTAAACCCTGCAAATGTACTCTATAATGGACACACACACACAAAACACCAGCACACAGAGCAGGTATTTGAGATCTGTACTCACGTGTGACTGAATCATCTTCTCTGTCAGTGTATTTTCAACATGGCCCTCCTCCCTTGTGGGGGTCCTGGAGGTGGACTGGGGGCTGCTGCTCTGTCCAAGGGCCACCCCATACCTGTGGTGCCCTGGGAATTCTGGGAATAGATCTGGATTGGGGAAACCATCTGATGCCAACTGGAGTCAAGTGAAAAGAACAGGTGGGACTGATAGGGGTCCCCAAAGTGGTAAGGTGATAGGAAAGTGGGAGGCTGCTTTCACTCTGGAACATTCTCCCGGGAGGACACATGCACTGGTCACGCCCAGCATGGGTGCTGCATGTTCCCTGTGGGCCTCTGTCCCAGGATATCCAGAAGCTTCTGCCCTTGGTTGCAGCTCTTTGCTCACCCAGCTGGCCTGGCAAATGTCCAGGTTACACTGTCTCCCTGGTGATATTTACATGGCCTGTCCCCAAGGCTTCTTGTCACTTCCCACAAGGGTCTTGCTGGAGCCTCCCCTTGTTTCCTGGTGGGGGAAGCCCATGGCTGCCCTGGCCAGAGTGCTGCAGGTCTCCACTCTCAGGAAACAGAGGGATCCACAGCCATGGGCACAGATTCAGGGAAGAACACCAATGCTCCCCCTACAATGGGTCCAACAGCAAGGAAATGTTCCAAACCAGAAGCAGATGCCAAGTCTTGTTCCTGACACCCGCATGAACATTCAGAGTGGGAAAGTGTGAGCTGGACATCACATGGGGCTGGGAAATGCTGTGAGGACCCTGACACTAGTTGCCCCAGCAGATGGGCAGGAGGGTTCCCCTGCCATGTCTTGCCCCCATGGCCTTCAATCAGGGTGGGTGTGAAGTGGGCACTGCCCAGCCATCATCCAGTGGGAAGAAAGGCTATGCAGAACATGGACTCTTCAGTGCTCACCTTGTCCAAGCTGGAGGCACAGCCACAACCATTGCTGTGTGAACAGAAACAGAGACAGAAAAGAAGGTAGTCATTTGCTCAAGGCCACATAAATGGAAAGCCAAAGGACCAGGATGTGTGAAGTGGTCTTTCCAAATCACTCAACCCACACACTCAGCTGCTGGGCAGAGCAAGCCAGGCCAAAGGGTGGCCACAGCTGTGGCCTCAGACCAGGGCCTGGAGCATACTGCTCCCCCACTTGGTGCTCCATGTCCACTGGGAACAAGACCACTTGTCCACCATTAGAAGCCCCCAGGCCATCACTGAGGGCTCAGCATCTCTCAGGGCAGCTTGAGCTTCTGGTCCCAAAGAAAACAAGATTGTCACTTGGTGAACCATTAAGGCAGTGGCCCTGGGGGAGCCTGGGTATGTAACACCATGGTGTGGTGCACACAGGCACCCTGTTCCCTCTGTGGACTGACTGTCCTCCACCCCAGCAGAAGGCCACATGCACCAATAGCCAATGGTCAGAGGGGCTGCCAGGTGTGATCCCAAATTCTTAGATCAGAATGGCCCTGGCATGGATCCCAGGGTCAAGTTTTACCTCTCAAAGACCAGTCTGCACCCCAGAACCCCTGCTCTCCTTACCATTTGACCTGGACCCTCTTTCAGCAGGGGGTTGGGTGCCTGTGTCCTCCCCCTGCCCTGAGAGTGGGTAGGAGTGATTCCATGTAAGAACTGAGCTTAGGTCAAGAAAGGCAATGCCTCTGCCTAGCTCTCACTCATGCTCAGACCCACACTGTGGTCCCAGGCAGTGGAGAAGAGTGGGTCTAATGGCACCTGGGTGCTGCAAACAGAGCTAGCAGGGCCAAGACACCTGGCCACACCCACAGGTGCAGGGGGTACAGCGCTGCATGTCTGTTGTGTCTCTGGGTGCCTGATACACATCCAGCACCTCATGGTCCAGGGGCCAGTGGAAATGATGGAGAGCAGAGCCCCTGGAGCTCCTGCCCACCTCACAGGGTGGCTACATCAGCCCCATCCCAGGCTCTGCAGCCCAGAGAATGGGACCTCCTAGCTGTGGCCTTGCCAAGACCAACCCCACAGTCCAGAGGACAGGGGGGCTTATTGCTGCCAAAAGGAATTTGTGGCTCAGGCAGTGATTGGGAGCAAAACAGCCTTAAATGCACTTAAAATGCCTCCCCAAGTCCCTGCAGCAGGGGCATCATGGCTCTAGTGCACCTCCTTGTCAGGGACACATTCTAGAAGCTATGACTGTGTGGGGTCCTCCAAAACCCATGATGCCCACACTCAGGATGCACTCTGTCCACCAAAGTAGGAACCCCAGCCAGGGCAGGCCAGCAGGACCACCACTCATCCAGAAAGTGGCAGAGAGAGATTCCAGCACTGCAGAAGAGGGACAGAAGGGGCCGTGTTTGTGGGGCACCAGACAGGAGGCAGGGACAGCCAGGAGGGTGGGCTCAGCCTTGTGGGAGGAGAACTGGCAAAGTAGCAGAAGACAGGAGATGGAAAAGACCCCCCCAGGTAGGGAGAGCAGGGGTGGGGGTGACAACTGGGAGGAGAGTCCACTTGTGCAGACCAAGAGACCATGGCCCTGTGAAACACAAGTGGCAGGATGAGCCAGGGCATGCATGTGGGCAAAAGACAGAGTACTTCATATGGGGGCAGAGGAGAGCACCTTGGGCTTGTGGGAGTGGCAGGTGTGCCTCCCTGGGCTAATGACCTCTGCTCAGTATCTCAAGTAAGTGTTCCACTGCACAGGGTGTTTGGGTTAAAAGGAATTATTGCAGAGGAATTGCTTAGAGCTGGGTTGTGGAACCCAGGAAATGCTCGATGAAGGCTGGTGACACCACTCCTACCATCAACATTACAGCTGCTGCCATCACCATAACTACAACCTCTGCCATCATCATCACCACCATTTGCATCTCCACCACCACTGCCCACCATCACTATCTTCACCATCACCTCCACCACCATCTTCACCAGTGCTATCACTTGGCTGCCATCATTGTCAACATTCTCACCTCCTTCACCACCACCACCATTACCTCTGTCATCATCATTCTTACCTCCACCAACACCACCATCTTCATCACTTTCACCACCATCTTCACCATCATCATCACCTCAGCAATCATTGCCACCATTCTTACCTCTACCACTGCTGCCCACCTTAACATCTTTACCATCACCTCCACCATCTTCACCAAAGCTGTCACCTCAGCCATCATCATTGCCATCAGTCTCACCTCCACCATTGCTG
This sequence comes from Choloepus didactylus, assembly GCF_015220235.1. Classification (NCBI taxonomy): domain Eukaryota; kingdom Metazoa; phylum Chordata; class Mammalia; order Pilosa; family Megalonychidae; genus Choloepus; species Choloepus didactylus. Next base: position 390,784 of record NC_051332.1, read on the forward strand.
CCCAACTCATCATCTTCACCATCACCTCCACCACCATCTTCATAACTGCCATCACCTCGGCTACCATCATTGCCACCATTCTCACCTCACCACCACCAGCATCACCGTCACTCTCATCTCTGCAATCAATACCATGAATCTCACCTTCATGACCATCTTCACCAGGGCCACCACCTCCACCACTATCTTCCCTTTGCCTGCCCTCCTGAGGCATCCAACCAAAAGCAGATTTGCCTGGTCTGACCCACACTAGCCATGGGGAAGAGCCAGGCTGTAGGACCTACTAGGCCACCCTAGGCCTGTCAGACTCACAGCTGCAGCCCCAGACCCTTGCCAGGTGCTCAGCACCAAGCAGGCATGGAGGGGAGGCCTTGAGCAGACCCTCCTGATAACACAATGGGGCCCAGCACCTTGCTTTAGGAGTTGCTGTTCTGACTCATGGCTCCCTGGCTCCAGCCTGCTTCTACTCACAAGCCAATCTCTCCCTCACAGATGACCTGACAACTTACCCCAATCCTGATACCCTAAGTTTATGCCTCTATCTATAAAACCATTGAGAAACTCTGACCTCTGACATGGGGCCAACAGATGGCATCTCAGTGCCTATGCTAAGCAGGCCCCACTGTAGAAGTACAGGCTCAGTCCCAGCCTTGAATTCCCTGTTCCCAATGCTGCCAGCAACCCCCTCCAGACACCCATGCTGTCCAGAGGTGCAGGTACAGGGTCTCCTGGAAGGGGCCCTGGGCTTTCCATGCTCCCCAAGTGTCTGTCTACCATGGAGCCCAGGAGCCTGCTGGGGTTCCCACACACCACAGGGTTCATGGCCCTTCCCCCATCCTGAAGGGTCATCCCAGAGACTGGTCCTTCAGAGCTTCTCTGGCCAGGATCAGGGTGGAAGGTTGCCTGGAAGGCACAGCTGTGAGAGGTTGGGAAACAGAGGGGAGAGTCTGGGGTCAGGAGCTGCCTCACAGTACACACATGCACCCTCCAACTCTTTTCTTCAAAACTCTTCTACACAGATTTCCTTCTGGAGGCAAGACATATCCCTAGCCCCATTTAACATTGGGTAATCTGAGGCCCAGTATGCACTTGTCCTATTCATGGTGATACTGCAGCCAGGGACCCAGTCAACCTGGGTTTCCCACACCATCCATGGGGTGGGGAAAGGGGTTAAGGTCTCAGCTGAGGATTAGGGGGAGCATGGGAACCAGCCACCCAGGTCTGTCCTGCTCTGAGGGGACTGATTCCTGGGCTGCACCCAACAGCACCCATGGCCACCATCTGCCTTCCTACCCTGATCTGAGCAGCTGCCATGTCCTTGCCAAAATGATAAATGCCCTGCACCCACCCAAGTGTGATTCCCCAGCTGTGCAGAGTTAATCACCAGCCAGTCTTGCTGCTCTTTCTGGGTGCTGTGCAAAGAAAACTGACAATTAGGGTTACAATTAATATCTTTCCTAGGGCAAGGCCCAGCTTGAAAAGGACAGGCCACCCATGTGGTCTGCTGGGGACCACATGAGGTTCACAGGCCCCTGAGGCTTGGCCAGCTGCAATGAGCACCTGCACTGGTCAGGGGCCTCTGGAGCCAGGAACCTGCCATGCCTCCAGGGCCAGCCACACAGCAGCTCAAACTAACCTGTGCCCTCACGTGCCCTGAGATGCACACACTGTACCCCAGTGCCATCCTCACCAGGGGGTATCTGCAGCATGACCTTTGGGAGAGGCCTTGGCCTCAGCCCCTCTCAGAGGCAATCATGGTGACAAGTCCTTCATCACAGAGGAGATATCAAGGCAGAGAGCTGGGGTAGAATGCCAGAGTCTGTTGGTGGTGCCAGGGGGCCATTCCACTCCCAGAGAATGCCAAATGTAACTGAAGGGAAGTTGATGGTGTGGGGGGAGGATCTGGGACTTCCAGATCCACCTCCCAGGGCCTAATATCCCCCCAGGAATATGCTAGCAGGTGCCCTAAGAGTCCCCAAACTATTCCATCTAACTGTAATAGAAATAGGGGTGGGGGAAGAACTCCAAAACTGCATGTGGGCAGAGAGTACCTGCACCTCCTCTGGCTTGCTTGGCTGTGCCAGTGGGGCCAAACACAGCAATGGTGACACTCATTGAGCTCCTCCCCACCACTGCCATGGAAGGACTTCCATGTTGGCACCATTTCTGCATCACTGCCACGCCAAGAGGCTCAGCTGGCAGCAACCCCACAGTTCCCAGGAAGCTGAGTCTCTGGGGCTGAAGGACTTCTTCAAGGGCTTAGCTTGGTAAGGCTGGTTGAATTCCTGCCTCCTGCCTGGGCCACCAGGACCAATGGACACACAGGGTGTGGGGAACCCCAGCTTAGAAAATCACCAAGAGGTAACTTCCTCTTCATTACATGGGGCATGAATGCACCTTTTCCCACTCCTCTGGTTGGCAGCAAACAGGCTCTACAGCATGTGAGTATCCTGTTATCCTACAGAAGACAGGACAGGGAGGGTGGCTCATGGGGAAGGAAACCCCTACCCCACAGGGACCTTTCCACTTGGGCCACTTCTTCCAGCTCCTGTCACTTCATCAGTGGGGGTGGGGGCTGTGGGGAGAGTGAAGAACCAGGCACCAAGCCCAGTGGAAACTGCCTGGGGAAGGAAATACACAATGCATGGTAGTGCTTCAGGACCTGGATGGTCCATATCATTCAACCAGCTGGCTGCACAGCTGACTGGGAAGGGAAAACCAGGTGCTCCCACCCTGCCCCCAGGGAAGAGATAGATGGCAGCATCCCAGGCAGACTAATGAGCTTGTGCATTTCAGGAAGCTCCCTTGGTGCCCATTCCCTGCAGAGGGGGTGGGGTCATCCCACAGCTCAGTGCAGACCAAGGTCAGATACTAAAGACCATCCTGCACCCAGAAATATTCAGACATGTGCTGCAGAAGCAGGAGCCAGGGCAACACTCTGTGGACCCCTCTAGGCCCTGCAAGGGCTGCAGTGATAGTGAGCAAGGTCCCTGTAGAGGTTCAGATCATGGGGGTTGGGTTGGGCAGGCTGCCTGTATTCAGACACTTGATGGTCCCCCCTGCCTTGTGGTGCAGGGTGTGAGGACTCTGCAAAGCTGACCTGGGTCCTACCTGTCTGGGCATCCTTCAGGGTGGGTGGGGACCCTGACCACCCATGCCAGGACACTACCTGCCTCCAGGTCTTCTTCAGTAAGAGGATTGTTCTAGCAAAACCCAGTGCAGAGGTGCAGCATCTCAGGGTGCCGGGGAGAGGGGAGAGGGGCTGCAAGGCCAGTCTGAGGTTAGGACACAATCCTCCTCAAAGAACTACAGTAGCTGAGACTCCCCTTTCTGAGGAAACCCTTCTCCTCTCAGGGCATCAGGTTCCCAGACAGCTAAGCCTTGCAGCCAGGCTTTTCTGGGCCTCCTGTTCCCACCAGGCACTGGACAAAGCCTGCCAAGCAGCCTCCTGGCATGGGGTCACATCACACACCTGGTTCACAGGCTGCTGCTGACCCCTCCCTTGGGGTGAGGGCAGACCCTAGGCAGGCCCCTCAGGCCAGACCCCATGATCTCTCAGAAAATGAAGCTGAGACTCCCCATGGGGTGGGTTTGCCTTAGTGGAATGATGCAAGGAAGAGGGCAGGGGAGGCCACCCAGAGACACAGGTCCTACAGCATGACCTTAGACATGTCCCAAAGTTACCCTGCCCCTAAGAAGCCCTATGGCTCTACTCCAGACCTGCCAGCTGAGTGTGCAAGCAAAGCATCCTGAGGGTCCTAGGGACCAGATTCCAGAGACTGCAGCTTCAAGAGTCAAAAGAAACCAACCCCAGTGACATCATCTCCTGGAAATGTCTCCTCTCAGAAAGAGCTAATAAAAGGGCAAATCTCACTTTATTCCATTTCCAGGGGATGATGGAGATGGGAGAAGAACCCCATAAATTCTGAATCAAAGAAAAAGAAAAGAAAACAGAAAAATTAGATAGGAGATCTATGACAAAGTTCTGTCAGCCTGGAGCCCACCCCCTCACTCATTCCTATGCAGCTTGACCTGGGACTCTCCAGCTGCAGATGCAGATCATGGAGCCATTCACAGCAGGGTTAGATCCCTATCACATCCAGCAGAGTGGCCCAAGTCCACAGAGAACCAGGGCAGAACACAAGACATATATGAAAGTGCCTCCAGGAAAAATAGAGACCATGGTTGAACCATTGGACAGAGGTGCATACACTCAAATCCGTCTCTGGTGTACCAACTAAATGCAAAATCGGCTTTTCTGGAGTGACCCATTAGCTCCCTGGGGCAGGACAGCATAACATGGAAGAAACAGAGTCAGAAAAGCCACGTGGACAAAAAAAGGGGGTGGTGCTGAATTACCATAAGGAATGAAGGATCTCAGAACTGAAAAATGCAATGAAAAGGGGGCACTGAAGTAGGGTGAGAGGCTAAATCATAGAAGCTTGGGAGAAAATTCTTCACAACAACAAAGAACAGATCAGGAATCCTGCGGAAGGAATAGATGAAAGGATGTTTTCTCCTAGAGGGTAAAAAATGCATATAAAAGTGTCACCTTAAAAGTTGTACAGCATATCCAGGGCAAGAATCAGATGCAGAGGTCTTGAGAAAACCTGAACATTTAAGCACAGGCTACTCTTAACAGTTCAGTAAAAGTTGCACCAAGAGTCAAAGAAGAGCCTTAACACAGCCAAACTACAATAAAACCCTAGGCAAGAGGGAAAAACTGACCTTCAGAGTTAGCACATCAATATAATCAGATGCCAAGGCATCAGCAAAAATTTATAAGCCATACTAAGAAAAAGGAAGATATTGTTCAGTGAAGGGAAAAAATTAAGACTTCAGAGGAGACAAAGAATTTGGAAGTAATCAAATCTCCTAACATCCAATCAAGGAGATGAAGAAAAATTGGGATAGAAGTAAACTGATGATAGATATAGAGCTAAAGGATTTAAGAAGAAAATGTGTGAGTAAAATACAGAATTAGATACTTAAAAAGAAAGAGAAGGGAAATAATGGGGATGAAAGAAGAAGTCAATGTATGAGTAAAATTAGAATCCAAAAGTTTAGAAAGAAACAGAATAGAAATTATGGGGATGGAAGGCACATTAATGGAGAATAAAAATACACTAGAGGCAAACAATAGCAGATTTGAATAGGCAGAAGAAACAGTGAACTATAGGACAATCGAAGTCATTCAGTCAGAGGAACACATAGAGAAAAGAAAAGAAAAAATTAAGCAGTGTCTCAGGGATTTAAGTGACAGCATAAAGCACAACCACGTTTGCATAATGGGTGTCTGAGGAGAAAAGAAGGGAAAGAAGGCACAAAGCATTACTTGAGGAAATAGAAGCCAAAAACTTCCCAACTCTTAGGAAAGACATAAATACACATGTCCAAAAAGCACAACCCACTCCATACAGAATAAATCCTGATAGACCTACTCCAGCACACATTCTAATCATAAAGGTAAAGAGAATTCTGCAAGTAGCAAGAGAAAAGTGATCCATCACATACAAGGGATCTACAATAAGACTAAGTGTTAATTTCTCATCAGAAACCATGGAGGTGAGAAGGCAGTTGTTTGATATAGTTAAGTTACTGAAACAGAAAAACTGCCAGGAAATTCATCTAGTAAAACTGTCCATGAAAAATAAGGAAGAGTTAAAAACATTCTCAAGCAGGACCTGAGAGAATTCAAAATGAAAAGACCTGCTCTATAAGAATTGCTAAAGAGAGTCCTTCAGGTTGAAAGGAAAAGACCAGAAGGAGTGGTTTGAAGTAGTCTGAAGAAGTGAAGGTCTTCAGTACAGGTAACTGTGCAAATGCAAAACTGAAGAGAACTATGTATCCTCAATATATAAATGTATTTTTTAATTCCTGTAAGAGTTAGGACACAATTAAGTAAGAATTAGTCCTATTTCCTGATACTGGATATGCAAAATATGGAGATAATGAGGGAAAAAATCACAATAAGGAGGGGAAATGGAGTGATATGGGAGCAAAACATGTATGCCATTGAAGCTAAATTGGTATCTTTTCAAGTTAGTAGGTTATAGGTGTAGGCCGTATAATACAAACTCAGAGTAACCACAAAAATTATTTTAAAAATATGCAGAACCAGAAATGAGAAAGAGATCAGCCATATGTATCACAAAAGATCAACTATATAGAAAAAGAGACTGCAATAAAGGGAAAGAGAGTTAAAAAAAAGCTATGACATATAAAAAACAAAGAAAAAAATGACTTAAGTAAGTACTACATTTACAGTAATAACACCAAATTTTAACAGATTAAATTCCCCAATCAAAAGACACAGTTTAGCAGAATAGACAGAAAAGTATGGACCAACTACATGGAGTTTACCAGAGATTCACCAGAGACCATCCACTCATCATACACCAAACTGAATTGGGAGGAATGCCCAAGATCACAGCCTAAAATCTGTAAGTAAAATCTGAAGATCCAACCTGTGAGACTCCTCCCCTCACAGTGTGAGCTGCAAAGCCTCATGGTACCAGACAGAATCTCTCTCCCAGCAAATGAATATAGCTCAGCTGAGCTCCAACTGGGGTTTTAATTAACAAGTGTGAACTGCTCACTATGAGGTACAAATTCTCAAGAAGCACACAGAGCCTTTGGGTGATGACTGATCTTGGAGAGCTGGAGGGTCACCTCAGACTAGCTCTGAAGGGGACTTTCTGTTCCTTTTTCAGCTCAGGGGAGACAGCCTCAGCCATTTTCAGTTCCCAGTGCTGTGACCCAGACAAGACAGAGAGAGACCACTGAAATTCTAGTGACCACCCCCTGGGGGTTCTATCTTCTCTAAGAGGAAAGGGTTGGAGCCCAGTCTACTACCTCCTTTCCATTCAGAACAAGACACCAGAGCCTGGAGAAAACAGCCACACCTCCTTATACCTGTCAAGAATTACAGGCTAACAGATGCCCCCTACTGGGCAGAAAAGTACAGTGACCCAAGGCATCACAGTGTGTAGCAACTTTCTAAGACACCCTCCAGGAAACCAGATACTGAGTGTTTCTTCCTTCTGGGACATGAGCCTGTTCTGGTCTGTGAAAACCTGATTGGGTAACCAAGGAAATCATGTCTAGACAACAGAAAACTGCAACCTATACAAAGAAAAATGAAGTTATGGCCAGTCAAAGGAACCAACTTACACTTCAACTGTGATACAGGAGTTGAAACAACTAATAATAAGTCAATTAAAAAAAAATTAGGGAAGATATGGCAAAAGAGCTGAACCATACAATGAAAACACAGGATGCACATAAGAAAGAAATGGAAAATTCAAAAAACCAACTAGCAGAGTCCATGGAAATGAAAGGCACAACACAAGACATGAAAGACACAATGGAAACATAAAATAGCAGATCTCAAGAGGCAGAAGAAAACACTCAGGAAATGGAGAACAAGGCACCTGAAAGCCCACACAAGAAAGAAAAGATAGAGAAAAGAATGGGAAAATATGAGCAATGTCTCCAGGAACTTAAAGACAAAATGAAAAGCAAGAATTTATGTGTCTTTGGTGTCCCAGAAGGAGAACAGAAGGGGAAAAGGGCAGAAGCAATAATAGACGAAATAATCAATGAAAATTTCACATATCTTATGAAAGATATAAAATTATGGATCCAGGAAGTGCAGCATACCCCAAACAGAATAGATCTGAATAGGCCTATGACAAGACAAATAATAATCAGATTATCAAACATCAAAGATAAAGAGAATCCTGAAAGCAGCAAGAGAAAAGTGATCTATTACATACAAAGGAAGCATAATAAGACTGCGTGTGGATTTCTCAACAGAAACCTTGGAGGCAAGAAGGAAGTGGGGTGATGTATTTAAGATACTAAGAGAGAAATACCACCAGCCAAGAATCCTATATCTGGCAAAAATATCCTTCAGACATGAGGGAGAACTTAAAATATTCTCTGACATACAGACAATGACAGTGTGTGAACAAGACACCTGCTCTACAGGAAGCACTAAAGGAAGAACTGCAGACAGAAAACAAAAGACAGGAGTGAAAGGTTTGGAAAACAATTTTGGGAGATAGTAGCACAGCAATGTATGTACACTGAACAAATATGACTGAATATGGTTGAAAGAGGAAGGCTGGGACCATGTGTGACACCAGAACAAAAGATGAATGATAAAATGTGGGAAAGTGTAACTCAGGGAAACCTAGGGTGCCCAATAATTGTAATAAAAGGTGCAAATATATTTTTACATGAAGTAGAAAAAATGAATGTCAACATTGCAAGGTGTTAAAAATAGGGTGGGATTGGGGAAATAAAATCAATGCAAACTAGAGGCTAGAATTAACAGAAACACTGTATTATGCTTCCATTAATGTAACAAAGGCAATATACCAAGGCTAAATGGGTATGGGGGTGGGGAATATGGGAAGGGTTTGGGAATCCTGGCATTGGTGATGTCTGACTTTTTATTCTACTTCAGGTTAATTCTATCTTTCCTTTTGTTACTTTCTAGCTATCAAGTTTTGTGGGCTTTTCTGTTGTCTTTCTCTTTTTCTTTTGCCTCTCTGCCTTCTTTGACTATTTCTCTGTGTTTGTGGAAGAAAAGGAGATGTTCTTATATAGAGAGAGGCAATGGTGCTCAATAAATAAATATGTGACTACATAGAGAACCAACATTGTTTACCTAGGACAGAATGTATAGTGTGTGACCAAAACCATCTTAAAAGAAATGGGTTGATGAAGAATCTTTAAGGGCACTATATTGAGTGAAATAAACATTGAGGGCACTATACTGAGTGAAATGAGACAGACACATAAAGGAAAATATTGCAGGGTCTCACTGATATGAACTAATTATAATGTGTAAACTCATAGACATGAAATATAAGTTACCAGGATATAGAAATGAGGCTAAAGAATGGGGAGCCATTGCTTATTATGAGCAGAATGTTCAACTAGGGTGAACTTAAATGTTTGGAAATGGACAGGGGTGAGAGTAGCATGTTATGAGAATAATTAACAGTGCTGAAAGGTGTGTGAAGGTGATGGAAAGGGAAAGCTCAGAGTTAAGCATGTCACCTGAAGAAAAGTTGGAGGTAAAAGGTGGGAACATATAAACAGTGAATCTTGTGGTCTACAATATCCATGATTGACTATACAAATATTAGAAATCTCTCTTATGAACTACAACAAATGTATGTCACTATAACTAGAAGTTAATAATAGAGAGGCATATAGGGAAAAATATACACCTATTGCAAACAATATACTACAGTTAGTTGTATTTTAACATTCTTTCATTGACAGTAACAAATGTATACTACCAAAACTATGAATCAACAATGGAGGGGGCATGGATAGGGATGTGGGAGGATCCAAGTTTCCTTTTTTTGTCTTTATTTCTTTTCAGGAGTAATGAAAATGTTTTGAACATTGAAAAAAAATTGTGTTGATGGATGCACAGCTGTATGGTGGTGCCATGGGCAATTGATTGCACACTCTGGATCTTTGGGTAGTTGTATGGTATCTGAACAATCTCAATAAAAAGAAATTTTATAAAAAGTCTGCTTTCAGTGGCCATCTCCAAATTATCTCTATCACCTGCCCTGTGGGCTGTCTGTGAGCTATTTTATAGGACTCCAGTGATTAAATCAAGACCCATCCTGAATGGGCAGGGTCCATATCTCCATGGAAATAATGTGATCAAATGTTTCACCCACAGTTGATTGACTCACATTTCCATGGAAAAAATCAAAGGATTCCAAACTAATAAACACTAATTTGTCTGCCCTTCATAAGATTGCATTAAAGAATATGGCTTTTTGTGGGACATAGCATTTCCAAAACTAGCACAGTAGAGGACTAGAAAATTCACAAATTTATGGAAGTTAAATAACATACACTGAAAACAATCAATGGGCCAAGGAAGAAATCACAAGAGAAATCAGTAAATATTGAGACAGATGAAAAGGAGAATAAAACTTACCAAAACTTATCAGACGCAGTAAAGGCAGTGCTGAAAAGGAAATTTACAGCTCTAAATACTTACATTAAAAAGGAAGAAAGAGCTAAAATCAAATACCTCACTGCACACCTGGAGGAACTATAAAAAGAACAGCAAATGAAACACAAAGCAGACAGAAGGAAAAATAATAAAGAATAGAGCAGAAATAAATGAAATATATAATAAAATTTTCAAGGGTATTAACAAAACCAAAAGAAGGTTCTTTTTAAAGATTAATAAAAGTGACAAACCTATAGGTAGACTGTTCCAATTTACTAATACTGCTGTTATACAAAATACCAGAGATGGATTGACTTTTATAAAGGGGGTTTATTTGGTTACAAAGTTATGGTCTGAAGGCCATGAAAATGTCCAAAAGAAGGCATCAACACAAGCATACCTTCACCAAAGGAAGGCCAATGTCATCTAGAAAATCTCTGTTAGCTGGGAAGTTTTTTGGCTGGTATCTGCTGATCCCAGGTTGTGTTCCAGCTCCACTCTCAGCTCCTGTGCATTCTTCAAAGTGTCTATCTTGGCTGCTGCACCTCCTTCTGTCTGTGAACACTTTTATAGGACTCCTGTGATTCAATTAAGACCCACCCTGATTGGGTGTGGTAACACCTCCATGGAAATTATCCAATCAAAGCTCTCACCCACAGTTGATTGAGTCACATCTCCACAGAAACAAAGGATTCCAACATAATCACCAATAATATTTCTGCTGCAGAAGATTTCTTCAAAGAACATGGTGTTTGGGGGGACATAATATACATCCAAACTGGCACATAGATTGATAAAGAAAAAAAGGAAGAGGATGCAACTAAATAAAATCAGAAATGAGAAGGAGGATGTTACTACTGATCTCACAGATACAAAGAGGATCATAAGAGGATACTATGAACAACTATATGTCAAAAATTAGACAATTTAGATGAAATGGACAAATTCCTAGAAACACATGAACAATCTACACTGACTCTAGAAGAAATAGAAGACCTCAACACACCAATTACAAGAAAAGAGATTGAATCAATCAGCAAAAACTTCCCAAGAAAGGAAAGCCTAGAATCAGATGGCTTTATGGGTAAATTCTACCACTAATTCCAAGAAGAATTGATATGAAATCCTGTTCAAACTCTTCCAAAAATTTGAACATAAGGCAACACAACTTAACTCATTCTATGAAGCCAACATACCTTAATATCAAAGTCAGATAAAGATGCTACAAAAAAGAAAATCAAAAACCAATTTCTTTTATAAATATAGATGCAAAAATCTTCAACAAAATATTAGCAAATCAAATCCAACAGTACATTAAAAGAATTATACACCAAAACCAAGTGGGATTTATCCCAGGTACAGAAAGGTGATTCGACATAAGAAAATCAATAAACATAATACACCATGTTACCATTAACAGAATGAAGCAAAAAAAAAAAAAAAAACTGAAATGATCATCTCAATTGACACAGAAAACACACTTGAGAAAATCCAGCATCCTGTCTTGATAGAATACTTTAAATAGGAAAAGAAGGAAACTTTGTCAACATGATAAAGGGTAAACATGAAAAATCCATGGCTAACATCATACTCAGTGGTGCCATATTGAAAGTTTTCCCTCTGATTTGGAACAAACAAGGATGCCCACAGTTATTTCAGTATTGGGCTAGAAGTTCTAGCCAGAGCAATGAGGCATGAGAAGGAAATAAAAGGTATCCAAATTGGAAAGGAAGAGTAATGCTTTCAAGGTTTGCAGATTATATGATCTTATATAGAGAAATTCCCAAAAAATCAATGACGAAGCTATTAGAGCCAATAAAGAAGTTCAGCAAAGTGGCAAGGAAGATCAACATCCAAAATATAAAGTATTTCTATACACTAGTAAAGCACAATCTGAGGAGGAAAGCATGAAAAAAAGTCAGTCATATACAATAGCAACTGAAAGAATGAAAAAAATCTATGAATAAATTTAACCAAGGATGTAAGAAACTTACATGTGGCAAAGTGCAAAACTTTACTAAAAGAAATCAAAGAAGATCTGAATAAAGGGAAGGGAATTCCATGCTCATGGATTGGAAGACTATTGTTAAGGCATCAATTCTACCCAAAAATTAAACAAATTCTATGCAATCCCAATCAAAATTCCAAGAAATTTGTTTGCAGAAATGAAAAGACAGTCATCACATTTATTTGGAAGGGTAAGGGACCTGCACCAGGTTGGATGTACTATGTCCCCCAAAACACCATGGTCTTCAATGCAATTTTGTAGTGGCAGAAGTATTAGTGTTGATTAGGTTGGAATCTTTGGATAGGTTGTTTCCATAGAGATGTGACCCACCCAACAGTGGGTTGTATCTTTGATTAGATTATTTCCTTGGATGTGTGGCCCAGCCCATTCAGCCTGGATCTTGATTAATTTACTGGAGATTTTAAGAGCTCAGAAAGAAGGAGCTTAGTGCTGTAGCTTAGAGAGACATTTTGGAGACGGTCTTTGAAAGCAGGCTTTTGCTGACACTGGATAATACTAGCCCAGAGTTTGCCCCAAGAAGCTAAGCCTCAAGACATTTTGGAACACCATTTGAGACACAACCTGTGAGCAAGATATGACAGCCACATGACTTCCAATCTACCAGAGGTTTTCTGGACACCACTGGTGTTCCTTCTGTGAAGGTATACTCATGTTTATGCCTTGATTTGGACACTTTTATGGCTGTAGAACTGTAAATTTGTAACCAAATAAAATTCCTTTATAAAGCCAATCCATTTCTGGTATTTTGAATAATGGCAGAACTAGCAAACTTGAACAGGGTCCCTAATAGCCAAATTGATCTTGAAAAATAAGAACAAAGTCGAAGGACTCACATTTCCTGGCTTTAAAACTTATTACATAGCTACAATTGTGAAAACACCATTGCTGTGGCATAAAGATAGATATATTGACCAATGGAATCAAATTAGCTCAGAAATAGACCCCCACATCTATGGCCAATTAAGTTTTGATAAGGCTGCCAAGCCCACTCAATTGGGAAATAATAGTCTGTTCAACAGATTGTGCTGGCGGAGCTAGAATATCAACATGCAACAGAATGAAATAGTACCCCTATCTCACACAATATACAACAGTTATCTCAAAATGTTTCAAAATCCTAAATATAAGAATCAGGATTATAGAACTCCTAGAAGAAAACATAGGGAAACATCATCATTTTGAATTCAGGAAGGGTTTCTTAGACTCTATTTCCAAAGCAGAAGCAACAAAAGAAAAAATAGATAAATGGTACCTCATCAAAATTAAAAAAGATTTGGACATCAAAGGACTTCATCATGAAAGTGAAAACACAACCTAGTTAGTGGGAGAATATATTTTGAAACCACATATCTGATAAGGGTTTATTATCCAGACTATATAAAAAACCCTACAAATCAACAATAAATGGACAAACAAACCATTTTTAAAAGTGCACTAAAGACATGAATAGAGATTGCTCCCAAGAAAATATTCAAATGGCCAAAAAAACACATGAAAAGCTGCTCAATATCACTAGCCATCAAGGAAATGCAAATCAAAACACAATGAAATACCATTTCACATCCTCTAGAATGGCTGTTATTTAAAAGCTGGAAAATTACAAGTACTGGAGAGGAAGTGGAGAAATAGGAACATTTATTCACTGTTTGTGGAAATGTAAAATGATGCAACCAGTGTGGAAGACCATTTGGCAGTTCCTCAGAAAGTTAAGTATAGAATTACCATATGACCCAGTAACCCCTCTACTAGGTGTATATCCAAAATAATTGAAAACAGGGACCTGAACAGGCATTTGTACACAAATATTCATAGAGCCATTATTCACAATTGCCAAAAAATGGAAGCAACTCAAGTGTCCATCAACTGATAAATGGATAAACAAAATGTTAATAATTGGTACAGTAGAATGTTATTCAGCTGTAAAAAGAAGTGAAAGGCTGGTAAAAGTTACACTTGAATGAAACTCGGAGACATCATGTTGAGTGAAATAAGCCAGACACAAAGGACAAATATCTTATGATCTCACTGATATGAAATAATTAGAATAAGCAAACTCATAAAGTCAGAATCTTGTATATAGGTTACCAGGGGCTGGGTTGGGAGTAGGGAGTGGGGATTTAATGCTTGAGTTGTGCAGACTTTCTATTTGGGTTACTCATAACAATTTGTTCATGGATAGCAATGATTGTGGTGCAACACTGTGAATGTAATTAACAGTGCTGAATTATAAATGTGAATATGGTTAAAAGAGGAAATTTTACATTATATATATGTTTCTAGAGAAAAATTAAAAAGAAAACACAACTGTACAGTGCAAACAGTGCACCCTATTGTGAACAATGGATCAATGGGCTATTGCTAATAGCAAAATTATAAAAAAAGGTTCTTTCATGAACTGTAACAAATGCATGACAGTAATGCAAGGTGTAAATAATAGGGTGGTTATGGAACTCTGTAGTCTGTGCATTTTAGGCATGACTTTTCTGTATACCTACAACTTCTCTCTTAAAAAAATCAAGGTCTGAGACCAGGGTGAGGGCAGTTCAAGTTTGAAAACCACATCCATGAACTCAGGCAACTAATGTCCCTGTCTGGACCTGTTTCCCATCTGTAAAAAAGAGGACTGCCCCTGAGGCTAAGGGTTCTTTCAACTCAAATTCAGATTCCCCTACCACGTGATATCTATGCAAGAACATTCGGGGAACTTCCTGTCCTTGGACCAGGGCATCCATTGGTGAGGTCATGAATCTCTTTTGCTTGGGGCAGGCTGGTGAGGGCAGCTGCAGGCAAGAAGGGTTGTGGAGTCAGGAGCAGGATTGTGACCTGAAGCATCCTCTCCAGCCATGACACTAAGGCAAGGAGGTCAGAACCTGTGTGGGCAGAAAGGATTTCCGGCTCCATGGGGATGCACAGAGCAGGGCAGTTGTGGACCAACAGATGGGACCTGCTTCCCAGCTGTGTGAGGGGAGAGGTGCGGGACACTGATTACGTGCTTCAACTTGGCGGGCCTGGGCTGGGGGACCTGATCAGCCCCTGGGGAGGGTGGTGGGCACGGGCGACAGCGCCCTCCGCAGCCCCCCGGGCCTGGGAAAGTGAGGCCGGAGGCAGGCCCCATTTCCTCACCCAAAATACCACTGTTAGGGGAGGCTTGCCGGAGGGAACCGCCTTTTCCCCACCCCCTTATCTTGCCCGGACACTCCCCGTTGCCAGTGCAACTCCCATCACCACCAGTGCGCATACATTGTTGCCAGACACCGTTACCGGAGCAACTCTCGCCCCTTTTCAATCAACCTCCGCGCCCTCTCAGAACCAATCCAAGCCTTTAACCTCTACAGCTACCCCGCCCTCTAAACGCCCGATATAAGCTTGTACTCTCCCCTAATAAACTCTCTCTTGGCTTCTTCACCCTAAAAGAACCGTGTCCCGCCTGTTCCTTTCTCGCCGCCCTCCATACTTTGCACGCCACCCCGCCGGGGACCTGGCCAAGTCCCCCGCCTCACCCTCGCCTCCGGGAAAGAGCCCCCGCCGCCGGTACCCTCCGAGCAATCCTGGGAGCCTAGGATTTAGCAACCGGCCGCCACCCCCCCCCCGACGAATCAACTGCGACCGCAACTGGCGCCCAACGTGGGGCCCCTGGAATTAAAAGTCCTCTCCACGCAGCGGTCCAGTAAAACCACCCGCTCGCCCGGACGCCTCTCCAGCTCCCCTTCTCCTCGCCTGCAAAGTAAGGGCCGCCTCTCCCTCGCCGCCCCGCGGAGCCGCCTCTCCCTCACCGCTCCACATCCGGAGCCGCCTCTCCCACGCTGCTCCGCGCCCGGGCCGCTCTTCCTTTCCCGCGTTAACCTAACTCTTACCCCCGACTACCTTTCGTCTTCTCTTCCTATGTCCCCCCATTCCTCCTAACACTCTTCCTCCAGTAGCTTTCCCTCTTCCCCTCCATTACTTTGCTGTGGTCCTTTGTGTCTTTGTTTCCTTGTTTGGCACGGTGTGCCTCTTTGCGACCGCCCCCCCCAAACTGCTCTCGCTACTAGAGGCTCCTGCCTTCTATTCTCGCCGTCTCCTTCGGCCTCGCGACCACGGTTTACCTCATTTTCTTTACTCAATAATCAACCCCCCTTTTTCTTCTCTCACTCCTCTATGGGTAATCGTCTATCTGCACACCAAGCACCCCAAGTTCGTGCTCTGGCTGGTCTCCTAGACACACATCGCTGTAAGGTATCTGTCCGGCAGCTGCAAGTATATTGGGACCTCCTGCTGCCCTTTAACCCATGGCTCACCACTTGCCATCTTTGGGACCCTGTTACTTATGATCGCCTTATTGATTGGGTCACCAACGCCATGGAACATGAGAGCAAGCGCTTCCCTCCCGGCTTGCTCCCCACCTTAATAACCATCCGCTCCTGCCTTCAAGGCTCCCTCCCCCCTGATCGAGGCCCCATTAAATCCAAGGAGGCCCTATCAACCCAGTCAACAGATTCAGACAGCGATACTAATGTAGACCACGATTCGGACACAGAGTCCTTAGTCGAGCAGATTAACAACGCACTCGAAGTGACTCCCAAAAAACAAAATAACACTGAGCCTCGCCAAGATGGCGAACTTCCTCCTCCTCCTTCTTCTTCCATCGAGGGGAGGAAGTGCTCCGGCGATGACGTCAGCCCTAAGCTGGGCTGGAAACCGCAAGCGCTTTACCCCGCCCTTTCACAGGGCGGAGCTAGTCCACCATCTTATGCCTTAGCCACTCCCACCGCGCCGCCGTCTTGCGACGCTTGGGGCCTCCCACTTCCGCCTCCCCCTCCGGCGAGCTCCCCCTCGGAGCCGCTACCGGCAGCTGCCGCCGCTCCTCCCACCCTGCCGACTAACAACCCCTGGCTGCCTTCTACACCTCAAGGCAACCCTTGGGGCAATGCTCCCCCTACCCCCACTCCCGCGCCAAGCCCTCTGCAAGCGCGCCCTCCTTTCTCTCATGCTTTTCGCTGCTTTCCTCTTAACCTTACCCCCACACCACAGAAACCGTATGACTGGTATCCCATTGACTCTGATACTATTAAGCAGCTTCGCAGGGCCGTCAAGGAGGACGGGTTAGGTAGCCCATACGCTTCCCAAATACTGCAGGATCTCGGCATGGACTTTTGCATCCCCCAAGACTGGGCCTCGCTTGCCCGTTCCATTCTTAACCCCGGCCAGTTTGTTGATTGGCGTGCTCACTTCCAGGCAGAAGCAGCTAGGCAAAGTGAGCAAGACGCTGCCACTGGAGTCTATCATCACCCCGAAGCCTACTTAGGCACGGGAGCGTTTATAAATGCATCTGCTTATATTAATGTACCTGCCACCTTTTGGCCTATCCTTCGGGTAATCGCCTTGCGAGCATTTGCCAACTGTTCCGCCTGTCGGCCTAATAAATTCACCAAGCTCTTCCAGGAGCCGAGTAAGCCTTTCGCCACCTTTGTCTCCAGAGTTGAAGAAACCTGCGCTCAAAAGCCCTCCAGCCGCACCTCAACTACAAGCAGCGCATCTGGAAACCGCACCTCAGCTACAAACAGCGCATCGCCAACCCCACCACCCCAACCTTTTCTGCCCCCCTCTCATTACTCCTCTCCCCTCCTCGGCCTTATCCAAGCAGCCTTCACCTCGGTAAATTTCTCCAACCCCAATCTTACCTCCTCTTGTTGGCTTTGCCTCTCCACTTCCTCCCCCCTGTATGAGCCAGTTGCCTCCAACCTCTCCTTTTCAGAAAACACAGAGGACAGCCCCTCGAAATGCAATTGGAATACCTCTGCCGTCCCCCTAACCTTTCATTCAGTCTCCTTTACAGGAAAGTGCATCCGCCCTCGCTCAAGTAACTCTCCCAACCTCACAGCTTGTGCCGACTACTCATCTCCCAGCAGCTCTGCAAAATTTCTCATTCCTCATAACTCCTCCCAATGGCTCTGCTCCTCTACAGGGCTTACCCCCTGCCTTAACGTGCAAACCCTCAATACAACTAATGAAACTTGCCTCCTAATTGTCCTCATCCCTAGGGTCCTATACCACAGCGAGGAAGACTTCTTCCTCCGCCTGGAAACAACTGCAGCTTCTGCCCCACTGCAAAAGCGAGAACCCATCACCGTCCTCACGATTGCCTCCCTCCTAGGTCTTGCAGGCGCTGGCACCGGAATCGCTGCATTAGCCAGTCAAGGCTACGCCCTAACTCACCTCCGGGCGGCTGTTGACGAGGACATTCGTCACCTACAAGACGCTATTTCCCATCTTAAAAATTCTGTTAACTCCCTCTCTGAGGTAGTGCTCCAAAACCGCCGAGGTCTCGACCTTCTTCTCCTCAAAGAAGGAGGCCTTTGCACTGCCCTAGGAGAAGAGTGCTGTGTATATACCAATTCCACAGGTCTCGCCGAGGACAGCCTAAAGAAGGTCCGAGAGGGACTGGAACAACGCAAAAGAGACCGTGAAGCCACCAGCTATTGGTCCCACATCTTTACCCCCCTCCTCCCTTACCTCCTCCCCCTCCTCGGCCCCCTACTAATGATTATTCTAGCTCTCACCTTAGGACCCTGCATTATCTGCAAAATTGTCCAGCTTGTAAGGAAACAAACGGATGCTATTTTCTCCTCGTTCGTGCAAGTCCAGTACCAGCGACTCGCCACCTCTGACGCTCCCTACTCCGAGATGACAACCAACCCTCCGCGACCTCACCGCCACCGGTCAACCCACCGACCACGAGGCCCTTCTCGATCGCCTGAACATCGCACCAACCTCGAGCTCCAGCTTCTCTGAACCTCCAACTTTAAACCCCCCACCCTCGTCCATCCCGCAAGCAGCAAGGCCCCTGTCGAGCGCCCGGGCGCCACACCAACGCCGAGCTCCAGCCTCGCTGAGCCACCGTCAACCCCTTTTTCCCCTCCCCGGCCTCCCCCTTCCCTCATCCCTTAGCGGGCCTCTCCGGTAAGCTTCTTCCTTTAATTAGAAAAGAAGGGGGAAATGCGGGACACTGATTACGTGCTTCAACTTGGCGGGCCTGGGCTGGGGGACCTGATCAGCCCCTGGGGAGGGTGGTGGGCACGGGCGACAGCGCCCTCCGCAGCCCCCCGGGCCTGGGAAAGTGAGGCCGGAGGCAGGCCCCATTTCCTCACCCAAAATACCACTGTTAGGGGAGGCTTGCCGGAGGGAACCGCCTTTTCCCCACCCCCTTATCTTGCCCGGACACTCCCCGTTGCCAGTGCAACTCCCATCACCACCAGTGCGCATACATTGTTGCCAGACACCGTTACCGGAGCAACTCTCGCCCCTTTTCAATCAACCTCCGCGCCCTCTCAGAACCAATCCAAGCCTTTAACCTCTACAGCTACCCCGCCCTCTAAACGCCCGATATAAGCTTGTACTCTCCCCTAATAAACTCTCTCTTGGCTTCTTCACCCTAAAAGAACCGTGTCCCGCCTGTTCCTTTCTCGCCGCCCTCCATACTTTGCACGCCACCCCGCCGGGGACCTGGCCAAGTCCCCCGCCTCGCCCTCGCCTCCGGGAAAGAGCCCCCGCCGCCGGTACCCTCCGAGCAATCCTGGGAGCCTAGGATTTAGCAACCGGCCGCCACCCCCCCCCCCGACGAATCAACTGCGACCGCAGAGAGGGTCTCCTCCATGGAAATTACCTGGGAGTATGACTGCCAGATAGCTTCAGCCACTTTCCTGTTCCTTCTTCTTGCCCTGGGTCAGAGCTCAGAGCTGGAGCAGAGATGGCCCTAGTCCCAGAGTGTGGAGGCCTTCACTGTGCCCACCAGCCTCCAGATCTCCAGCAACTTGTACGAATTGAGACCAGGCAAGGACCCACATGTAGAAAGGGGGGACCTGCAGCTGGCTATGCCTTCAGTGCAGCACCCTAAAGCACCTCACCCCTCCCTGCCAGCCCGCTGTGAATGTCAACTCAAATCCATGCCAGCCTGGCACTCCTGAGGCCTGGGAAAGCCCAAGGCAGGCAGGTAAAGCCTCTGTACCTGTGGTTCCCCCACCCAGGGCTGCTCTGCAGGGGTTGGGGTGCAGGAAGGGTCAGAAGGCACATGGGAACAGCCAGGGAGGAGCACCACCATGGTCTTCTGAGAAAATGGCTATGGAGGGCTGAGTGTGGCATCATGCAGCTGTATTCAAGGTAATCAATTTATGCCTCACCTGCCTGGTGATTTTTAGCATCTGATGGAGGTTAATAAGAGGACAGTCCCTGAGCCCCACCTTCCCCTGCCCTGGCCTTCACTGGGGAGCTAGCTGGGCATCAGTGACTCACTCCCAGGCTGTGGCACCTCCTTCTTCAGGTAATGTGAGCTCAACAGGGTCCCAGCAGGCCAGTGGGGACCCTGACCACCTCCAAGGATATCAGGTGAACTGTGCCCTCCTCCAAAGTGACATAGAGGTCAGGCAATGATGGAGATGAACCTGCTTCTCAGCAGCATTCAGTGGAGACACTACAAGTAAAAGTAAATCATAATTATTTGCCCTGCCCCCTCTCCCCCTGCCAGCTGCTGGACTAGCTCTAAATGATGAAGGGAGAGGGGGCACAAGACTGGAGCTGGGGGTCCCTTAAGAAAATGCTCACCACCCTGTTTGTGTCCCTCTGCCCCCAGCCTCCCTTGCAGTGAGCAAAGATGCCATGTGGCTGGATTCCAACCAGGAAACAGTGACAAGTTGACAGTGGCCACAGCCAGGCCTGGCTCCTTAAAGCTCTGTGCCTTCCCCAAACCCATGGCTATACAGAGTGGACCTTGAGGTGGTGGATGAGGAATGGAGGGCAGCCAACTTTGCCTGGAGGACAGGCCAGGCTCTGCCTACACCTGAACAGGGGACAATGGGTTATGCTCAGCCCTGAGACTGGGAGTCCCTATACCAACACACTATCTTGTCTACCATGATGGGAAGCTTGGGAAAGCAGTGAAGACTGGAGTCTTTCTGTGGTCTCACCCTGTGTGACCCTTCAAGGCTCTCTGGACTCATATTTGTGTGCCTCTGCGATGGGTACCCTGCAAACACCAACCAGCAGTCTGCCCACTTTTTTTGGGGGGGTTGCACCAACAGCTAATTCCTCACACTGAAAGACCATTTACATCTATTTCCCCAGAATAGAAGACAAAGGGAGGCTACTTGGGGACTTGCCCAAATTGAGGCCCAGCTTCCTGACCACTGACCCCACCCCACTGTTTCTCCTCTCCAGCCCCTTGTAAAGAAAGAGAAAGGGAAGCAGCAGCTGAGGCAGAGAACTCCCTGCAGGGATAATTCACAGGGACACACCAGTGGTAGCAGGGAGAAGCCACTGAATTATGTGGTCTTTGAGTGCCACTGGCAAGACAATTTTGAGGAAGAGACTCAGTAAGCCCTCTTCTCCCCACTCAGACATCTGTCCACCCCCAGGCCCCTGCCCCTGACCACACATGTACATCTTCCCCAGCTTTTCCTGGGCCAGGACCAAATTTTGGGAAATTACATTTTCTTCATTTGCCCTTTCATGGAAAACAAGGTTAAGAATCATCATAATTTTCTGGAAATCATCAAGGCTCAGGGTGGGGAACTGGAAAAAGTTTCAGAGCCCATTTTCTTGCCCAGGGTTTTTGACAGACTGGTGCTGAGAGCAAATGGGGCAGCCTCCCTTCCCTGTTACCCTGCAACTCAGTACCACCCTGGAGCCCTGGGGTCCTGCAGACCAATCATTCCCACCTGTTGATGCCCAATACTCCACATCACAGTGAATGGCAAATGCCTTGGAGGATTGCCAGTACCTGCCAGTCTGCCATATGGGCAACACCTGTCCAGGTGCACAGCTGGCCTTTCTGAGGTAATGCTCTGGCTGCTGCACTCTGTGGAACCACCTGAGAGGCAAAAGCAAACAGCCAACTTCTCTTCCTGCTGGCCTGACAAGGAGCAGAGACCATCTCTTTGAGCCCCTCTGGCTTCTAGCCACCCACAGTCAGGCTTTTAGGGGCAGCAGCTCCAGCAGTGTGAGGATCCAAAGGGACGCTGGCACCTGTCACCTCCTCTCACCCACTGTGCCCCACCCAGTCTCTCACAGTATACAGCCCAGAGATCCACTGGCTTCACAACCTGCAGCCTCTCAGGGGGTTCATTTGAGGGGTCCCTGGAGTCCCTGCAGTCACAAGGCTTGGAGGGAGAGCTCAATGAGAGCCTGGGTTCAAGGACAGAGGCAGGGCCAAACAGGAGGAGGCCTGATTGGGAAACATGGCCTCACCTGCTTCTAAAACTGGGTGCTCAACCTTAGTAGGGGGCAGAAGGGCCAGGTATAGGAAGTGAAGGCCAGATGGACTCTGGGAGGGCTTGGGCAGGGAGGAGAGGCTTCTTCCCCACCAGCCCTCCAGGGTGACCCCACCAGGCCAATGTGGGCTCAGGGCCTAAGGAAACCACATGGGACCTGCTGAGCCAGCATCCCTGAGCCATCCATCCTTGATGCCTCTGAACTGCACTGACCTTTCCAGCCATTCAGGTCCAAAGGATCTGTCCCATGGACGGACAAAGATGGGCCTGCAAACCAAGGAGCAGAGACTTCCCTGACCACAACCCCATGTCTCCCTTGCAGCCCACCAGTCCCCTGGCCCCTGTAGGGAGGGCCACCTAGTCCCACCTGTTTGGCTCCTCTGGTCCAGCTTCTCAGGGCTCTGCCCCAGCACCAGCACCCACCCTGCCCCCCAAGCCTTGCAACCTCTTCTCCCTTCCTGCCCCACAACTTTCACTGTGGTTAGGAGGCATTTATAACAATCACAAACTACTGTTTCCTTCCTGGCCCACCTTCAGAAGCATCCCCAGGCCTGGAACATCTCACTCAGGGACATGGCTGAAAAGTACCCTGTGGGATGCTACTCATTATTATTATTGCTGCTTTGAGTTATTCACAGGAAAACAACTGGGGGAAGGGGTTGGATGAGGGACTCTGAGGAGCAAACAGCCTGGGGTGACACTGAGGTGGGTGGGCAGCCAAGGCCAGGAGCCCTGGCTTAGCTGGGGCAAGTAGCTGCCCCATCCACCCAGGAGTGACTGCAGGGTCACACCCCAAGTGCTGCCCTCCCCCTCCAGGAAGGAGGAGGCTGAAGTCCCAGAGTCAGGGAAATGTAGCCACATCAACAGAATGGAAGAAAAGGTGACAAAATACGACAAGGGTAGGTAGGGGGACCCTCTCCAACTCTGTTGTCTCCATGGTGCCCAGACATATCTCATAGCACTGGGGAGAAGGGCCATGCCCTGATGCTGGGTTCTGCAGCCTGGAAGTCCTGGCTGTACCCACCGTGCCACCCCTCAGCATACCTCCCAGCTTCTGACCAGCATTGCAGGGATCCATCCTCACTGACAAATTGCCTCATTGACAGAGTCAGCTTGGTAAGCATGCCCCTGAGGGCTGCTCTCCAGACCCCAGCTTTGGCAATTCTCTCACCCCACAAATAAAGTTGAGACCCCAGGGTCTCCTGAATCAGGGTGGCTGAGCACAGTGTCAGATTGCACTCCATCTCTGGATCATGCTGACCCCAAGGCCCCTGAGCCCTGAGGCAGGTAGGCTGGGAGGGGCACTGGGGAAGGGAGAGCACGCTCAGGCCACCCTCCCTTTCCCAGAACTTGTCAGCTTCCTTCCCCCAGTGTCCACCCTTGATGGCCCAGCCAAGGTGGGTGCTGGCTTCAGAGTCAGACAGGCCTGATGGGAGCTGTGGTGTCCTCACCTAGAAGCAGCCCCACACCCCTTGCAGGGATGCATTGAGAAGTTGAGCCAATGGCCAGACAGCAGCCAGCCCCAGTCCAGTGGGCTGCAAGCACCCCATGGTGTATGCTGGCAGCACCCACTTTATTTGCTTAAGACAAGTGGGACCCACAGGTGGGAAAAGCACAACACTTGACCTTCCTTAAAGTTGAGACCCCAGAGGAACTTGAATAAGGGTGGCTGAGCCTGGATTGGTAGGTTTTTTTGGAAGGTTGTGCAAGGAATTGCACACAAGGTATCTGGGGAGTGAGGGAGTTCTGTTTCTGTCCCTTGGCCCACTCTTCCAGCCCACCCCCACCAGACCCAAGGCAGCAATGCTTCCTCATCTGGGTCCCTTCCCCCCAACTCCAGTTACCCTAGCAAAGAGAGGAGCCTCCAGTGCAGGGAGGTGTCTGGGGAGAGTGGATCTGGGGAAGGTCCCCCACACTCCAGGCAACAGACCCAGCCACTGAAGTCCTTGGTCCACAAGTGGGCTCCCTGAGCCTGAAGTCAGGCTTCTTCTGCCTTCCTAGGCCAGGGGAGCCCCTGGAGTTGCTTTTCTAGGGGGAGGATCAGAAGCCCCAGTGTGCTCAGCCACCTCTCCATCCCCAGCACTACCAATCATGACTTCCTGGGCATCCCTTCCCTGGGCTGGGGAGACTGCAGCCACCCAACTCTGTGGGCTAGGGGTATCATCCAAGAAAGCAGCTGCATTATTGCCAAGTGTCCCAGGATGACCCCTGCAAGGCATGGAAGGCTGAGGGGTTGTCCTCTGCCAGCTGTCCACTGAGCAGTCTTGCAGCTCACCCAGGACCACACACTAATGAATACCACTACAAAATTGTAACCCTAGAGTTGCAGAAAGCTTCAAAACACCAGTGTTTACTTCTGCTCCAGGCTCTTCCCCTCCCAAAAATCCAGACTTAACCAATCTTCCACCTGTGGGACTGTGACCCTGAGTCCCAAGAATGGGATCAGACACCCCCCTCCCCAGTCTTCCATCAGGAGGGAAATGTTTCCCATCCTGGCAGAGACAAGAATGCACCCTCAGAGCTAGGGAATGGGCTGTGCAGGGCTGCAGGGCTAGAGGCAGGGTGATCCCCACCTCTTTCATTCTAGAAGTTCTCACATCCCACCCCAACCCCCTTCTGGAGAAGGCCCTTTGTAAGCAGTGGGGAGTGTGGCCTGCTGGAAGAACAGATGAAGTCAGGGGCATCTGGAGACACTAACATGTGTAGCCAAGCAGGTCAAGCATCCTCCAGCCCTGGGGTTCATGCTGCCATGGTTTGGGGTTGGGAGCAGTGGGTGGACTTTGCAAGACCACACCAAGTGCTGCAGTCATTCATCATGGTTTCCCAGCCCCAGAGGCTTCACTGCACATGCAAACCAAGCTTCCCACCCGAAGAGCATGTGAGGAGCTTGGGAAAGGTGGTGTAGAAACTTCCCAAAGCTCCAGTGAGACTCAGACCAGACCAGTCTGAGCATGCCCCAAAGGGGAACATCCCCAGAAACCAGAGGCTATGGGGGATTTAAAAGAATAGGGCTGCAAAATCACACAAGGAAGGGAGGAGCAATCTTTTAGAAAAGACCAATTCCTTCCATATCTGTCAGCCAGCCCGGGCTTCAGAGCTGGAGGAGGAAGGTGAAAATAAAACTCACCACACACATTGCAGGCTTTCTGGACCCACATTCTTGGGGGATGGAGCAACTGGCCTACACCGGGTTGATGACCAGATCTGTCAGTTTAGCTTTGGGATGCAGACAAGGCATGGTGGGGCTGGGAAACCAGGTGCAGTTTGGTCCTGGGGCACCAAACTGGCCACCCAGTCCACATCCTGTTCCAGCCCAAGACTACCTGCCACACTCCTGGGCACTGCTCAACTCTGCCTGGGAATTGCAGCCCCATGCCCAAGGAAGCCTTACCATTGTTGTCTCCAGACCACCTGGCCTCAGTTGAATCACACACAGACAAGCCAATGCTGGGTCCCTTCCACCCACAGAAAGGCAATTCCAAATGTGTTGCCATCTTGGTGCTGGCACCCAAGAAGGGCAGGCTCTCAGTAGCAGGCCAGGTGCACTGCTGCCTGCAGGATCACCATGGCCAAGCAGTGGAAGCTACAGCAGCAGCAGCCACAGTCCCATAGCACCTGCCATCACCTTTGTTTGGTGTTAGGTCAGAGTCATTCAGGAATCCACACAATGCAGTGAGTCAAAGTTTAAGTTTAAAGTGTAAGATTTATTAGAGGAAGAAAGCAGGTGGGAGCCAGCAAAAAGAAAGAAAGAAAGATAATGGCTCCAGCTCTCTATATGAGAGCAGCATTTTTTAATGTAAAAAGGAACTCACATTGGGAAGGGTGCCTGCTGTGATGTTCTGTGCCTCGATTGCATAAGTGCTTTTCAAGTTTTGGGCTGATTGGTTGCTAGGGTTCTAAGACAGTATTCTTTATAGGAAAGCAGCTGTGTTTTCTACCTATGGAGAACAGGCTTTTTTGTTGTTAATCTTACTGACATATATGACATTGCCTTCCCCACCTTTGAGGTGCCATTGTGGCTGAAACAGTCTTGAACAGCCTTCATTCTTTAGTTTATGGGGCACCTGTTTTCTGTGAGATAACATGCAGGGCTCCTGGATCAGAAACTCCCTCTACATGTTAGTTTCTTCTTCTGGGATTTAACATTCCTGCATTTTGCTTTTAATAAAATTGGTGAAAGTCTGGGCTGTATTAGGGTTAAAGCTTTAACTTAGCTTGAGGTAACTTTTTGCAGGAAGTTGGGGTGTCATTCTTTTCTTTGGCTGCTTCTGGCTGGGTGGGGGCATAGTTGGGGATATTTGCCTTGAACTAAGCCTTAGCATTATTAAATTGATATTTGAATATCTTCTTCTGGAACCAGCTGGTAGTGAGGCTTTGTTGTGGCAGGAGCAGATTTTCAAATTTTTTTGCAGCAGGAGCATAAACTTGGAATTCCACTGGTAAGTCATGGCTGCTATTGCTGTATTGATAAATTTAATTAGACATTGTAAGAGGCAAGGAGCAAAAAGAAAAATTAATATAAGGACAATTAATGGCCTAATAAGGGGAGTAGAATAGTTTGTAGAGGCATGGAGAAGAACGAAAGAAAATTTGATAGAAAGTTTTTTAACCAGGTGGAAGAGAGAAAGCTGTTTGGTTAGCATTTTCTTGTTATTTGTAGGATTTTTTTCCTTCTTATTTAGGCTTGCTTTTAGGGTTTTGATTATGAGACTATATGGTTACATCCCTCACATTTTACCACAGGCAATGTTGGGAAAGTTTTTGGAATTAGAGAATAAGTTTTTGTTGTTGAGACTAGAGCAATAGTAAGTTATGTTAACAAGAGCTTTTAATGGTTAGCATAACTGGTCAGAATAACTTAAAGCTGCTTGAGTGAAGTAGTTTTAATAAACAGTTTTTTTCTTTTTCTTTACTGGCTACTGAGGACTATACTAACCATTTTCTAGCTAAATATTAATATTGAATATTTTGCATTTATTTAGCTATCAAAATTTTTTATGAGATATTTTTATTTACTTTCAAGAAACAGTACCTTGTGAGCATCTTCTATACAAGGGAAAGTGTGTGGAGGTTTTTTCTTGTAACTGCTTTTTGCTGAGCAAGTGTGAAGAGGTTTTTATCTTAATTTGGAAGATGTTTTGGACATAAACTCACAGATATAGTATAGGCAATAAAAAGATAAGCAAATGACAAGCAGAATAAAAACTACGATATTAAGGGCTATTTTCTATTTTATAGTAAATTTATTAACCACTTTGAAAATGCATTTAGTTTACTCTACTTTTCATATCATGATTATTCTTTTGTATACATTTAATATTGAAGAGACATTGTTATATTTATTTGGTATATATGTGTAGCACTTAATGCTAATGAATGCTTAAGTTTTTTCTGAGCTGCATTGAGAATTAAGTTTATGATATCATACATGCTTTCCCCTCATAGGAGCAGGCTTTAGTGTTAATTATGTTTTTAAGTTTCAACCATATCACACTGGCAGTTACAGCTCTGGGAGGTATCTTCTTTGTACAGTTGTAGTGCAGCATCGTTGGTCTTCTGGGAAATAGGAGAGTGGGCTTTAGGATTCCATTGGGCTGTTTTAAAGTGCCCTCTGATGCTATACAGCAGAGGCAGTCTGGAGGTGGTGTCCACTGAAAATCCAAAGTAATCGAGTCTTTTCTGGTAGGCAGAGGCAAAGGTGTCTGTAATAAAAGGTGTTTGCAGTAACAGCATGTTCCTATCTACTTCTGGAGCACATCCATGTGATGTGGTTGACACACTTATAGCTTTAGGGACAACAGAAATGGGTCTTGCCAATAACTCTGATGGGAAGAGAGCATGCAGACATAGTATTAGGTGCTTGGTTTAAACATGCAACAACTTCAATTAAAATAAAGGTCTAGTTTTTCTTTACATTTTTACTAGGGTTATGTTAGATTATGGGTAGAACATAATTTATATACCTGCCTTGCTTTTTTTTAAAAGTGTTTTTTGCTGTTGTTGAAGATGAAGCTTTGACTTGTAGCTAACTGTAAGCACATTTAGAAAAGTATTAGAGTAAAACAATGTAACATGCAAGGAAATATGGTTGTTTTGTGACAGACAACACTTTAAAAATAACTGAAATTATAATTAGCAGTACTACATTGTTTGATGTTATGCACATCAGTAACCAAAGGAAGAAGTTTCTAATTTTTAAAAAATTGTCTAAACATTTTTTTCTGAAACTTATAACATATTAAATGAATTTAATCATTTTTAGTAGTTTATTTATAGTTTTTTATCCTAAGGTGAAAGAACAAATTCTTTGTAACTGTTGGGAATAAAAAGATATTCTTTAAGGTTTGATCTTGAGAAAGTAAATTGTTAAAAGTTATTAGATTTGAAGCAGTACCTTTTTTTAATTAAAGTTAAGGAAAAGGCAGTTTTTTTTAAAAAGTGAGAAGGCAATACTTTTAAACAACCAAGGACATGATAAAGTTAACATAGAGTGCAATAGGTTATTTGGATGAACAGACTTTTTGCCTTTTACATTGATCATTCAGGAAAACTTTTTATAACATTTTACTAACAAATAATATAGGTTAATCTTGTTAGAAAATTGCTAAGTAATTAAAACCCTTTAGTTAATACATCTTGAATTAGTAATAAACAATTTTTGTCAAGGATTAATGGAAGTATATGTTACATTGTTTCTTTTAAAAAATGCACATGATTTAACTTTGCATGAATTTTGAAATTCATGAAAGTATTTTGGTTTTCTTAGATTTGTTAAATTTTTATAGTATATTGGGTCTATGAATATGTTGATTACTATATTACTGAACAAGGGTGCAGTATGAATAAGCTTTATAATTTTGTATAACTATTAAATTAGAGTATTTGAGAGGGTTTTGTTATTTGCCATTTTATGGCTGCCTTTTATGCCCACCTTTTTTATGTGCTTTAAGGCAGCTTCCTTGGTAGGTTTGGGACATATTAGGAGGATATGGGTTAAAACTTTTGCTTTGTGATTAAAAGGAGATTTTTTTAATTTAATTAATTACTTGGCAAAGAATTCTTCTTCTTATTTTTTAATGTATTGTGCCAACTTTATACTGTTAAATATTTGAAGTTTGATGACAAGTTGAAGTGAAGATATTAAGTTTTCTCTACATACTCCAGGTTGACTACAGTGATTACTAAGTAATTGATGGATACATTCATTTGAGTCATGGATAGCTTACAAAACAAATAATATTTTTATACATTTACAAAGTTTTATTTAATATAAAATGAGTAAAAATAGTTTTATTTACTCGCTAAACAAGGCTGTTAATGGGACTTTCTCTTAGTGTTACAGGTTTGTTTGTTACACTTTGAAACTATGGTTTCTATTAGAAAAGGCCTGAGCCTTATTAGGTCACCATTCAACCAGTTTGGGTTTTATTAAGTAACCTCCCATTTAAATAAGAGTATACGAACAGACAATACTTTAAAGGTAAAGAGTGCTTAATACAAGAATTTAAATAAACAATCAAGGACATAATAATGTTAACATGAAGTGCAAGAAGTTATTTTGATAAAAGAGACTTTTTGCATCCTACACTGATTACTTAGAAGAACACTTCTACAACCTTTATTAAGATATAACACCTCAATAATTTAAGGAAATTTTTTCTTAATAAAAACAACAGGAGACTATAATGTGAGGAGCTTGCAGTACTAAGAGGAATGCCTACATTTTGTGAATTATTAGGCACATGCTTACAACACTGAATATTAATTGCTGCTTTGGGTGGTGGTCAAAATATTCAATGCTATTTTGCTTTATAAAACCACTTCATTTTCTTCAAGTTGTGAGGCTCTATTTTTAAGCAATGTAATTACTAGTTTTTACCATTTTTTAACTTTGATAACAGAAATAATTGTTTTCACATACTTTTGACAGCCTTCTGTATCTATCTTTTACCCTTGACTACAGAAATAAATTTTCTACTCTACAAACCTTTTGCAACTTTTTGTATCTATTCAGGCTTTATCCCACATTCCTAAACAATAAGTCATTTAAGACAAAGCCATTGTTCTTTTCCTCTTAATTAGAAAAATATTCTTTATATTTTCTATATAACACCCTATTACCTCCAAAAGTAAATGTTAGAATGATGCTAAATATTTAAAACATTTTAGTTAATACATTTTGTAACAGTAATAAACAATTTCTTGGCTTTTTTATTTATGGCTTTTAATCGTTTGGCTTCTGTTGAAGTACAAACTTTTAAAGTAGGTCTTGGAGGATATGAATTATTTGTCCTAATTATTATATTATGACTTTCTACTTTTTGTTATTTAGAAATTGTATTTTAGTGTTTTAGGGTGAAATTTTGTTAAATATGCTTTTATATTAGAAGGAATAACTGGTTTTTTACCATCAGAATATAAATTAGTTGCCATATGAGAATAATAAGTCTTTTTAGCTGTTTGATCTCTTTATAGAGAGGGAGTTAAAGTTTTTATTACCAGATCCCTCAGTAGAGATGCTATTTTATGACACTGGTTTGACAATTTTCACTTTTGCTGATTTTTAAATTGTATTAGTTACTTGTGATATCCTTCCAGCATTTTAGATTTTTGCAATGATTCATTTGATTAGGTCCTTTTTGACTTCTTAATTTTAAAAATTGATAGGTTAGCAAATTTACATTATTATTTCTTTTACTTAATTGCATTGGAAGGCTTGATATTAAAGCAGAGGTGGTAGTTTACATATTTATTTAACTGTAACTTTTCCTTTAAATTACAGATTTTTCTTTCTTGAAATAGTTTGCTAAGGATAGCCATATTAAACATAAAGGCTAGATGACTGCAGCTATAGCCTATCTGTTATTTTTATTAAATTTTATAATTTTTGTTTTTGTAATACATTTTTAATTGGATAATTACTTGATGGTTAGTGTCCCATTTTTTGATCATTTTGACTTTAATTTATATTGTGGTCACACAGAGTTGCAATAATGTACTAACAAATTTTTAATGACACCCTTTAAATTTAGACTAATTATTATGAATAGTTTTTAAGGGACATGTAGTCAGCACACATTGAGAGTTTCCCATGGCTGAGCAATATCATTAAAAAGATAGAACATAGGAGTAGGAGCTGTTTAAATGTAACTGGTTTTTTATACAAATGCAAACTGGGCAAACTGCATAAAATTTAAAAGGAGAAATACAAATTTGTGGTTACAGATAGTGGGGCTTAAACCCACTGAGTTTGTATGCATGACCCTTGGGTTAACTTAATTAGCCTTACTACAAAATTGATTAATTGAAATAAAAGCAAATTGAACATAATAAATGATTACACACTTACCCAGCACAGGGAAAGTCTCGATTGCAGAGCTACCTTAACATAGATGCATTCAGTGTTTGTGGTGGGTGTTTCCACTTGAACTTCCCAGTCCTGGTTCTCTAGGAAAAATTTCTGCGCAGCTGGTAGGCACAGAGCTGAGGGCTCCAGGGGATCTCCACAGCTGATGAAACATGAATCAGGGCATTTGAAAACATGGTTTTAAATAGTTAGGCTCAGCTGATTTTGCATTAAATAGAGAAATAAGTTTTTTTCTTGTTAGGGGAGAGAAATTTCTAAATAAGTGAACTGTGGCTTAGAATATTGTTTTTTATTTTTGGAAACTTTATATCCTTTTTGTTGGATGTCATTAAGGAGAGTGACTGTTTTTGTAATAAGGCCTTGGAGGGACTGAATAGCAGGAGTTTATTTGTATATTGAAGCGGCTTCCTGGGATGTTAATTTAGTGTTTGTAAATTAGAGGCTAAATGTTGTTAAGGATGGGGGTAGGTTTGGGAAAGGAAGCAGTTGAGAGTAAAACAGCAGGAGACAGTAACTTGAGGAGTTTTTGCCTTATTCATTTATCTTCCAGTTGCTCCAGGTGCATGCACTCCAGGCTTGCACTGCACCCCCCTGCCCCAGAGAGGATGGCTGGAGTAGGAGATGGGGGGAGGGGTGTGTGGACAGCAAGCAGATTGTGGGTGGGGTGAGGTGAGGAGGGGGCAGTGATGGGACAAGAATGGAAGGGAAGGGGTTAAGGATGAGGGGAGGGGAGCAGAAGGGGTTAAGGGCAAGGGAAGGGGAGTGGAAGAGGTTGGAGAGGAATTGGGAGGGGGAGTATAGTTACCAGGGGGATGGTTTGCAGGGTTAAAGAAGCAGAAGCTGTTTAAGTCTTTTTAGGGTTAACTTTTGTAGAAAGGAAAGTGGAAGACTTAGAAGGTTTTATTTGTGAAGGAGGATTTGGTAGGAAGTGACAGAGTGGCACAAAGATAGCTGGGACTGAACAGTTTAGAAATCTTGAAAATAAGGGGCTTCAGACCATTTGCCATTGTGCCAAATAAAATTATTATGTTCAGTGAGAATTTGCCAATTGAAAATTCCATTTTCTGGCTAACATTTTTGTTCTAAAGGATATTGCAGCCAAATTGTATTACAGAAGTGAATGAGTTTTTGTTTTGTTTTGTTTTGTTTTGTTTTTTGCTTTTACCTCCCCTTTCAATTGTAGTTTATTGAGATTGTAGAGTATACATCTGAGGGGGTAGAATTAGGAGGAAATTCAGTTTTGGAGATATTGAAAACTGTATATTACCCATGATTATTTAAGAAATTTGAGAGGCTTGTGATTTGTTAGGGAACTGTGCTCATCAGAGGTTACAGAGATTACCCATGAGAGGCCCATGACTCCCCTGCTCCTTTAGAGGCTTATGGTCTCCCTGTAGGGAACTTTGCTCTTCAGTGGCTTATGGAGATCACCAGTGAGATGCCCATGTTCCCCCCACTCCATTAGAGGCTTACAGTCTCCCTGTAGGGTACTTTGCTCATCAGAGGCTTATGGAGATCACCTGTGGGATGCTCACAGTCCCCCTGCTCCTTTAGAGCCTTATAGAGGCCACCCAAAAGATTGCTCAAATGAGACTAATGGCCCAGATCTGCATAACCCATTGCAACCACAAAATAGGCATCCCTGATTTGTCATTGGGGGTGAGGAAATGCATGCAGTCTTTCACCCAGGGCATCCCCTGGGTTACTTTTACTGCTGCAATGGAGAAAGACACTCATAGAGTGTCAGAGACTTTTGACTGAGCACTCACATTTTCCTAGGCTTATGAAGCCAGGCACTGCATTAAAGTGGGCTGGGGTGCCACACAGAGGTGGGCTGGGGTTTCCATGGGACACCAAACAAAACTCCTGAGGGGGAACCTGGGCAGAAAGACATCACTTACCTACCCCAGGCTGAATTAGTTGTAGATAGTTGAGAGCTGTGTGGGTGAGCTGGTATTGCATCAAGGTGGTCTGAGTTGATGGACTCAAGCCACTGAATGCATGGAAACCTGAATGGCTGTATTTTGGGGAACAGAGTCAACTGGAAGGCTGCCCTGTTGCCCTGATGGGCCAGGAAACTCAAACCTCAGTCAAACCTCCATCATGGGTCTTTGGTTCCAAATGTTATGTTGGAGTCATTCAGGAGTCCACACAATGCAGTGAGTCAAAGTTTAAGTATAAAGTGTAAGATTTATTAGAGGAAGAAAACAGTTGGGAGCCAGAAAAAGAAAGAAAGAAAATGGCTCCAGCTCTCTCTCTGAGAACAGCATTTTTTTAATGAAAAAAGGAACCCACATTGGGTAGGGTATCTGCTGTGGTGTTCTGTCCCTTGTTTGGTTAAGTGCCTATCTAGTTTTGGGCTGATTGGTTGCTAGGGTTCTAAGACAGTATTCTTTTTAGGAAAGCAGCTGTGCTGTTTAACCAGGGAGAGCAGGCCTTTTTGGTTGTTCATCTTATTGATATATCTGACATTGCCTTCCCCATCTTTGAGGCCATTGTGGCTGAAACAGCCTTGAACAGCCTTCATTCTTTAGTTTATGGGGCACCTGTTTTCTATGAGTTAAACTGCAGGGCCTCTGGGTCAGAAACTCCTTCTACATATTAGTTTATTCTTCAGGGATCTAACACCTGGGTGCAGTGGGGAGCCAGGTGTTTAGCTGGCAGGATGCTGTGGCAGGTTGCCATGGGGCTGGGGCAGGAGTAATGGTGCTGGGTGAAGCAGAGGGTGGGACCAGCATGGATAGTAGCTTTGTGTGGGCTGGGGCTGGGTGGGGTGGAGCTTGGGGTGCATACCATTGTGAGGTTCTTGGGATAGTGGGGTATGGACTAGGATGGGGTGCCAGCCAGGGCCAGGGAGTGGGTGGAGCAGAATACAGGCCAGCCACATATATCATTTCTTTTCCACCCTTGGTACACTCTCATGATCCCTGCACCCTTGTCAGGAAGACCATGTGGGGTGATGATGTCGGGACTGACTGGCAGGGGCCGTGCCCCAGTGGTCCAAGAGACAAGGCAGGCACACAGACACCATGCCCTTGGTGGGGAGCACATTCTGTGCCATTTCTCAGAAGGGAGGGGGTATAATGGGACCTTGGCCCCTTTAGGGACCAGAGGGGGAAGAAGGAGGAGAACTGACAGCAGAAGGGGTCAGGAGCACCTCCTGTGCACTCGTGGGTAGAACCCAGCATGTGGTTTACAACTTCCAGGGTCCCACTGGCAGAGAGGGTGAGTGTTGTGGGGCTAGTTTGTGCTCCACCAGCTTTAAGACTGTTCAACAATGGGAGCAGGATGCTGGCCATGGACACACCTTTCAAAAAGACCTGCACTCTGCTGTCCTAACTGGTGCTTGGTCCCAAAAAAAGGAGAGCTCTTAGAATGTGGGACTGCAAGGGTAGAACAGGCAGGAGTGTAGGACCTGCGGACCCAAAGGAATCTAAATTTTCCCCAAAGTAATGATGACAATAAACACACCCACCCTTTAAAAGGGGAAAACTCTGGGCTGGTAATGGGGGTCTTGGGTTGAGGTTAGGGGTGTGCTCTAGGCCTCTGAGGGAAAAGCTGCCTTTCCCTGTGCCACTCCCCACTCCCATTGTGCCCTCTACCTGGGCACAGAGGAATGGGAGAATGGGTTGGGGTCCAGAAGATAGGAAGACCATGGGCCTTTGGGTGGGAGGGACCTGTGGTGCCCTGCTCCGGTTCCTACTCTTTTCTGCTCTACAGAGCCCCACCCCTCTTGCCTGGATGCTCTCAGGGCTGCAATTTGTGCTTCAATCTGCAGATAAGAAGTCAAAGTGAAGTCACCACTCCCAGCTGGAGCAGAAAGCTGCCAAGGCAGCCCCTGGCTCTGGGGTCAATGGAGATGTCCAGAGAGGCATGCTGGCTGGAGGCCATGACACAGGGACTGCCAGCTCAGGAGAGACTCCTGGCAGCCACCAGGCCCTGTGCTGCCTGCTAGGAGCCCTAGGTTAATGGAGATGGAGTTGGCCCTGGGGAGCTTCCTGGGGTGCAGATCATCCCCACCCACCCAAATCTGATGCTAGTCATTGCCAAGGCACCACACTTGGGCCCATGCCCAGGCCTGATCCAAGAGAGTGGACTTGAGCAGAGAACATCCTTAAATTTCCTGGTACAGCATGAGCTGGGGAGAATTTTTGGATTGCAAGCAGTCTCCTGAGGCTGCCTTCCTTCTGACCAGCCACACCCCACACCTCCTGGGGTCCACCCTGACCTGGCCTTGGCTGGCTCAGGATAGGCTGGATGTTGGGTGGCCTCTGTGTGATAGCCTCAAGGCCTGGCTGAGGCTGGGCTTCGGCCTGGGCTCCGTGGTCCTATCCACCCCCTCCTGCCACCATTGTTGGGTGGTCCTGAGTGCCAGCTGCAGCAGGGGCAGTGCATTCTCTTTGGATAAAGATCTGTGGAAGGGCACCCTCACATGCAGTCCCCATGTCCATGCATGCACACAGGTGCATACATTCCCACACTCACCCAGGGGCCTCACACAGGGGCCATCACAGAGATGGGTGTGACTCAGCCATGCTCTGGGTCTGGGCACTGGCTCAGGACCCAGAATTGAGAACAGCAGAACAGAGCTTCCCTTGTCCCACAAGCAGGCACTGGACCCCACCACCCAGAGCTTCCACTAGGTCCTATGAGGGGAGGGGGGAGATAATTACCCCAGCCAAACTTTCCCCTTGCTTCTCCCTGACCTGGGGACCCCCCTTGAGGAACTTCACACCAGGTTCTAGTGGAGGTTCCCACAGGCTCTTGGCCTCCCTGAGTTGTCACCCACTGAGCCTGTTTCCACAGCTGTGAGGAAAGATGCCCAAGAAGTAGAGACTGTGTGAACAATTCTTCCAGCCATTATCCTGATCTTGATTGCCCTGCCCTCACTACAAATCCTGTACATGATGGATGAAGTCAACAACGCACTACTCACAGTCAAAACTATAGGACACCAATGATACTGAAGCTATGAATATACAGAATACAAAGACCTTAACTTCGACTCATACATGATCCCCACCTCTGATCTAAAGCCTGGAGAACTCCGACTATTAGAAGTGGACAACTGAGTTGTTTTATCCATGGAGATGTCAATTCGAATATTGATTTCATCAGAAGATGTGCTTCACTCATGGACCGTCCCCTCACTAGGAGTCAAAACCGATGCCATCCCAGGATGACTGAATCAAGCCACACTCACATCTTCATGTCCCAGCCTCTACTATGGCCAATGCTCAAAAATTTGTGGATCAAACCACAGCTTTATGCCAATCGTACTTGAACTTGTCCCACTCAAGCATTTCGAGGACTGATCTTAATCCATGCTCTAAATCATTAGAGAAGTTATTCTACCATTAATCTTTTAAGTTAAAGACTTGGAACCCGAATTTCCCCTCAATGAAATGCCTCAACTAAACACATTAACATGATCCATTACCATCCTCTCAATATTTATCTCACTATTCATCCTAATACAACTCAAACTTACCAAACACAACTTCCCTGCCTCCCCAACACCCAAAACACTCAACACAACAAAACACTTAACCCCTTGAGAAGCAAAATGAATGAAAATCTATTCGCCTCTTTCATCACTCCCACAGTAGCAGGAATCCCCATTGTAATCCTCATCATGGTACTCCCAACCTTACTATTCCCATCACCTAGCTGCCTGATCACAAACTGACTCATCTTGATCCAACAATGAGCAATCAACCTAATTTTAAAACAAATAATAATTATTCACAGCCCCAAAGGATGGACCTGATCCCTAATACTAATTTCACTCATATTTATCGGGTCAACAAATATCCTAGGACTACTCTCTCACTCATTTACCCCCACCACTCAACTCTCCATGAACCTGGGAATGGCCATCCCACTATGAGCCAGGGCAGTGATTACTGGCTTCCATCACAAGACCAAAACATCGTTAGCCCACTTCCTACCACAGGGCACTCCAATCACCCTAATTAAGGTCCGTCCTTTGGGTGAAAGGAGAGACGACAGTGAGCATGTGGAGCATGGCTCCAGACACCCAGGAAACACTGAGTCACAGAAGCCTCCACCTG
The DNA here is from genome assembly GCF_015220235.1 of Choloepus didactylus. Classification (NCBI taxonomy): domain Eukaryota; kingdom Metazoa; phylum Chordata; class Mammalia; order Pilosa; family Megalonychidae; genus Choloepus; species Choloepus didactylus. The sequence continues at coordinate 428,492 of NC_051332.1, forward strand.
GCACCTGTCTCCAGCAACTTGCCCCAGACCATACTGTTGAGAGGTGCTTTCTGTACCTTCCAGATGTAAACCCCTATGGGGGAAAGTGTCCCAGTGCAGTCAGTGTGCACTATTTCACTCACAGCCCCCTCAGAGAATCACCAGGGCAGCTTTCATCAGTGCCCCCTGCACAAAAATTCCTGATAGGTTCTGATGTGGGATTCTGCTTTGGAGTAAGTCCAACTGGACTATGAATTTTGCCACTTACTAGTCGAGTGACTCTGGGCAAGTCATTTTACCTCTCTGAGCTTCAGTCTTGTCATTAGTAAATTGGGGGTGTGATCCTCTCTTCCCCTGGATGGTGTGAGTGACTGAGGTAGTGTGTGAGGCATGAGGACTGTCTTGGTAACTAGGCAGCTCACATATCCCCTCTGCAGCAGCAGGGGATTTGAGGGTCATCCATTGCTTCTGAGTAGGTGAGGCCTGCCCACAAAACCCTGGTCTGGCCCCCAAACCTGGCAAGTCCAGGATGGACACAGGGCCATGCCAGCAGCAAGTGCAAATCAGTTATTCTTGGAGGTAGGTGGGCAAGAGGAGCTTGGGGGCTGGGAGAAAGCAGTGAGTCACAGAGGCCCAGAAGCACCAAGGAGGCCAGCACATGTGGATGGAGGTGGAGCATGCTGCTGGAAAGACTCAGGGTGAGAAGGTGACTCCTGGGCCTGGGGAGAGAGAATCATCCCCAGAGGGATTTCACTGCTTCCTGATAGAGGCCTGAGCATGGTGCACACTAACCACTAATGAGCAGAATGGCCTTAACCAGGGCACAGGCCATAGACATGCTGGGGTCTCAGGTGCATGGTCAGTTGCCTCCAGACCTTTGCACTCCTAAAATGTCTCCACTTCCCCCACCTGTGACACTGTCTCTTTGTGGAGGAGGACAAGTTATTTTTTTTCTTTTTGTGGGTTTTCTATCCTCAGCTTTCTGCTTTGAGGAGATGTTATTTTTGTAGAAGAAAATAAAAAACCAAACAAAACAAAAAAAGTGCTTTATTTTACTTAAAAATAGAAGTCATTTCTAGAGATATTCCAGATCCCACTGGTAGGTTATTGGGCTTGGGACTGTGTCCTGGGGGTCATGGGGCTGTCCAGTCTGGGGCCTCATGTGTGGCTGAGGTCAGGGCTGGAGGGGAATTTGAGGCCATGTCTGGAGCCTACTCATGGTGAGGGACCAGGAACACCCTGAGCATTTGGAGCTCACATGTGGAGGCCTCCTGGCTGCTGAGGGCCAGCCTCTTGTGCAATCAGTGCATGCCACCATGCTGGGCCAGCAGGTCTGGGTTGGGCTGAGGAACCCACAGTTTCTGACACTCCCCAAATGATTCCAAAGAAGTGAGCCCTTTGTGGGGTCTGGGGAAGTCTTGATTTTTGCTGGTGGCCATGGCCCCTGCTACTGCTTCACTTGCATGTCACCATAGCCTTCTTAAGGCCCTGGAGCCCACTGAGAGGGGTGGACAGGGAACATGTCTCCAGTCAGTTTGTTGCAGGGAGGGCAAACCCCCACCAGGTTCCCTGCAGTGCTCCAGCAGACCACAGTCATGCAAGGCCAGGGCTGGTGGTGTGGAATGACATGGCCAGTTTTGAGAAGGGCAGGGGCCCTGTGCAGTGGGTTGTGCCTGGAGCTGAGCCAGGGGCAGTGCCTGGCCCCCATCCCCACATCTGTGTGACCTCTGTGATGCTGAGAGCCTACAGAAGGGTTTGGAGAGCAGAGCTGGGCAGGGAGTGGTGTCTCAGGCCCTGGGAGTGACCTGGCCCAAGAGACCCTGCCCAGCAGCACCATGGGCACTGGGGAGGGTTGGGGTGCATCTGTTGCAGGATGGGCTGGAAGGTAGGCAAACCCCCAGGCCTGGGGCCACTCTCTGCACCCTTCCCCAACCAGCATGCCCCTCTCCCTCACCCTACCAGTCCAGCCCAGTCCCAGCCCTCCCAGCCCAGCACTGGCCCTCTGTGGCTGCCCCAAGAGATTGACCTCGATGGGCCCAAGGGCAGAGAGGCCTTATCCCCAGGCAAAGCTGGTCACTGTGTCCCTGCTCCTAAAACAGGCCTCCCCAATTGGTATGGGGAGATGGAGTGGGGACAATAAAGGCACTCAGATCAAGGGCACTAGGAGAGAAAGGCCCAGTTCCAGGATGCTGATGTCCTGCTTTCTCATCTGGCATAAAAAGCCACCCCAGAGCTCAGTAGCTTAAACAACAGTGTGGGTTTCCATGTAAAATTGCAAACCTGGTAGGGCATAGCAGGCTTACCTACCTACCCAAGTGTCAGCTGGGCAGCACAAGCACTGGGGCACAGAGTCATCTGTCCTCAGTGGATGGCATGGGTCCTGTGTGCAGGTGTGCCCACATGCAGTGGGCCCATTACTCTGCTGTGCACATGCAAGAATGATCCCCTGGGGCTCTCAGGTAGAGATGCAGCAGGCTCCACGGAGGTTTCAAAGAGAAAGTCTTGTGGGATCAGGCACTGGGTGGACACTTTACTGGCTCAGAGAACCTGTTCCAAGCTGCTCGACCCTCACAGGGACACAAACCCTCCAGGTATCAGTGTACTCCTCCATGAAATGGGGATGAGAACTGTTTTCTGTTCTCAGGCTTACTGTGAGATTAAAATGTGTGAAAGTGCTTCTAGCATGGCACAGCCCTGAGAGAGCACCAGTTGGAAAAGCTGGGTAAAGATGGGCAGGGGGATCTGGTGAGGACTGTGTAGTGAGGGGGTTTAAGCAAGCCTGGAACTTCGGGAGGCAGCTGCAAAAGGCCCATGATAAGGTGACTATGACCCAGAATCCCTCAGGTCAGGGCTTAGAGCGTCGGCTGCTGTCACTGCTGCAGTCCCAGCTGCCTTCAGCCTGGGCATAGCCAAGGGACCTGCCTTTTTCTCTGGAGCCTCTGGAGATCTTCCAGCACAGAAGTTGTGGGGCACAGGCCCCAGGTTACCTGAGGGTTTGACTGGAATTGGGAGAAGAAAAGGAGGCTCTATGAGATGAGGAAAGTGTCTCATGCTGCAAGGGGCAAGTAGGGACCCATGGAGTCACCCATGGCTGCCTCAGCCTCTGTTTCTGGGGCCCAAGGACTTCTCCAGGACTGGAGGCTGACCAGAGGTGCAGCTGGTGGTGCAGGTTGTCTCCTGGGACCCAGCTGTGGACCCCAAACCACTGAGACATGCTCCTTCAGGACCCTACTTGTCTCTTCAGAGTCTGTCTTCCTCTCCCACTCCTCTCCCCATCCCTTTCCCCTCCCCTTCCCCTGAACTCTCCCCCTCCCCCTCTTCCCTGCCCTGCTCACCACCACTGCTTCACCTGGGATGGGGCTCAGGGAGCTCCCAGAGTCCAAGCCCCCCAGACTCCTGCAGGTGCATGGACAGCCAGCCTCAGAGAATTCTCTAGTCTCTGAGACCTCTGAGGTGGTCTAAGGTTCCACAGAAACAAAATGGTATGCACAACCCCTCTGTGGAAAGCCCACTTGGAAAGACTCTGGGAAATGAGGCAGCACCAGGCTCAAAGCAGGAAGGGGCCTCTGGGGTGCTACCAAGACAGCACCTCACTGCACAGAGAGAAACTGAGGAGAGCCTGGTGGGACTGGTTGGGGAAGGATGGAAGCCCAGGAACCTCCCTTTTGCTGCATCATCATGCCCTGCTATGTTGGGAATCTGCAGGCTTATTTTCTGGCTGGTCAAACACAAGGGAATGAAATGTATCAACATTTAACTATGTAGGAGGCAGGTTACTGAGCCCAGAATGAGCAGAGTTTTAGCAGAACAAGGACATGAAGGGTGAAATAACCTGAGCTTGCTCAATTTTATTGCTTCGTTCTGCTCACACAACACAGCCATTTGGACCTCCTTTCAGCCCTGGGGATGGGAAGAATGGGTGAAATCCAGGGAAACAGCAGAGACAGAGAGGCTCAGAGGAGCTGTGACCACCCAAGGGAGGTGGACTCCAGTGAGGGAGAGCCTTCCTCCCAACCCTTCCCAAATGCCCCAGGCCCAGCTGCAGGGGATGGAGCTGAGGGATTCCCCAAAGGTCAGGCTGCCTCTCTGACCCTCTACCCACCCAGTGCTCCCAGGTGCTGGGGAACACTTGTCCTCCCACACCCATGCCAGCTCCTGGTCCTGAAGCTCACAGAGCTTCCAAGGCAAATCAACATCTGGTCCCAGGGAGGCAGAGCCTGTTCATTTGAGGGGCCATCCTGAGCTCCTTGTAGGTTGGGGTTGGCATGCTGTCATGCAACCCAAAGCCCTCAACCCCACTGCTGGCTCCCAGACCAGGCCTCCTCCCCATCTATGATACCCTGGGGATGCTTGTTCTCTCAACTGTAGGCAAAGTTCTGCTGTTTGCAAGTGTCCCTCACATAGGGTGAGTGGCCTTTCCTTGTCCCCCAATGTCCTCCTCTGTGAAGCTTTGTCTACCTTTCCCTGTGAACTCACACCCAACTCCTCACCTTCCAGACCACCAGGCAGGGTGTAGGTTCCCCAATTCTGTGACCACCATTTGAAGCCTGCACCTACCATCACACTGAATGTTCACCCTCTGTCCCCAGGACTGCAGGGCCTACCACAAGGCCCTGGGCAGGGCCATGGAGACTTGATGGTTCAATGCATAAATGGATGAGTCTATGGCCACAGCAGCCCCTGGTAATGAGGTCAGAGTTGCAGACTTGGCCCACAGAACCAAAAGGCAGTCTTGCCCCATCTAAGTGGGTGTGTGAATGGGTTGCTGGGTCATCTCCACCCAGGACTGTGCCCAAGGGTGTGGCCCTGTGGGCAGATGGTAGGTGGTCCTCCTCTACCCTGGGACAGTGCTGGGGGCTGTGAGATCCCAATCTTACTGAAGAGTTTGTCAATGGTAGCAAATCCTTCACTCAGTGTGCCCAAGGCTGGAATGACTGGGGGTATCTCTGTGGGAGACCCCCAGCAGGGAGAATGACACCAGTTGGGAGGCTGTTGACAGGGAGATGCAGCTGGGATGTAGGAGAATGGTACCTGGGAGAGGTGCCTAGAACTAATCCAGGCCATTACCCAGGTTTTCCATTGAACAAAAGTGGTCTTCATTTCATTGAGTGTAGAGAGGTTTTCTAGAGAAACAGAATCAATGAGAGAGGAGGGAAGAAGAAGAAGAAGAAGAAGAAGAAGGAGAGGAAGGAGAGGAAGAAGGAGAGGAAGGAGAAGGAGAAGAAGAAAGAAGAGGAAGGAGAGGAAGGAGAAGAAGAAGGAGAAGAAGAAGGAGAAGAAGAAGGAGAAGGAGAAGGAGAAGGAGAAGGAGAAGGAGAAGGAGAAGGAGAAGAAGGAAGAAGAAGGAAGAAGGAGAAGAAGGAAGAAGAAGAAGAAGAAGAAGAAGAAGAAGAAGAAGAAGGGGGAGGAGGAGGAGGATTAGAAAGGGTGGAAGAAAGAAAGAGAGAGAGACAGAAGGAATAGGGGAGAGAGTGAGAAATTTGATTTATTATAAAGAACTGGCTCATGAAAGTGTTGGGACTTGCAAGTGAACTCTACAGGGAAGATCAGAAACTTCAATAATTGTGATGTTGAAGTCCTTCATCTGAATTCTCCTGAGGAAACTGGCTGGCTGGAAATTCCAGCAGGAGCCAATGCTGAAACTGAGGTAGAAATTCTTTTGGACTCTGAATGCCTCAATTTAAGCTTTTAAGACCTCCAACTGGTTGGAGTAGGAGATTCCCCATATTGCTTAGGGCAATCTCCATTGTTGATTGTAGATGCAATCAACTGATTGGAGATGCAAAGCCCATCTAAGGAAGACCCTCACAGTAACAATCAGGCCAGTACCTGCTTGACTGAATAGGTGCCACCATCACCTAACCAAGTAGACCTGTGGAATTAACCATCATACTTTGTCTGTGAGGTTCAGATGGAAAGTTCTGAGAAGACCTGCAGCATAAACTACAAACAGAACCAAAACTATGTTTAACTTTAAAAATCCAGCATTTCTCATTCATCTTAGAAACCTGAACTCTTTTTGATAAAGGTTTGATACATCTTTATACACCCCTAAAAGTAATGAACTCGGTAATGTCCTTGGGAAGAGCTGGGCAGAGGGTGTGAGAGTCTGGAAGAGTCCAAGTCCCTGCCCAAGGAGAGGGCACACCTGTCCCTAGTGGGAAGCATGAAGCCAGCTCCAGTGAACCCTGGATCAGCCCCTGGCACACAAACTTCCAAAACCCTCCTTTGGACCTCTGTTTCTTTGCTGCCTCCTGTTTCCCTGGACAGAGCTTCTGGGGTTATTAATAAACTGATACTTGAAGAATACTTATTATGGAGCCTCGCATAAATACTGTAACAAAAAATGGAGAACTCCAGACCCTTGTAAGATGGAGGCAGAATACTTAAATAGATTATTGTCAAATAGAATCAGCGGAAACACTAAAAGAATAATGGCCTTCAACCTGGAATAAGTTGTGCAGTACTAGTTGTATTAACAGAGTACATGAGTAGTGGATCAAACAGTTGGTGGCAACTGGGAGGGCAGTGGGCTGCTTAGGAGCCTGGAAGTGATCTGCCAGGACCTGGGTGGTGGGACATGGCTGTGCACACCATTGGTCACTCTAAGCTGTGCAGGCTTCCCTCATTTTACTATGTGTCACTTTGTTGTGTTCCACAGATATGGAGTCTTACAATTTGAAGGTCTGTGGCAATGCTGCCTTAAGCAAGACTATTGGTGCCATTTTTCCAACTGCATGTGCTCACTTCATGTCTCTGTGTCACAGTTTGGTAATTCTTGCAATATTTCAAACTTTCCATTATTATTATTTCTGTTAGGGTGATCTCTGTTTAGTGACCTTTTATGTTAGTATTTTAATTGTTTTGGGGCACCATAAACTGATCCCATATCAGATAGCAAACAATCACAAAATGCTATGTGTGTTCTGACTGCTCCACTGGCTGGCTGAACCCCCATCTCTCACCCTCTTCTCAGGGTTTCCTATTCCCCAATACACAAGATTGAAATCAGGTGAGTTAATAATCCTACAATGACCCCTAAGTGTTCAAGTGAAAGGAAGACACACACATCTCTCAATTTAAGCCAAAAGGTAGAAATGATTGAACTTAGTGAGAAATGCATGTTGGAAGCTGAGACATGACAAAGGTTATGCCTTTCTTTTAAACAGTTTTATTCACACCCAATACAATCCATCTTAAATAATCAATGATTCCTGGTGTAATCACATAGTTATGCATTTACCACCACTGTTTTTATGAGAGTATTTTCATTTCTTCTGCAATGAAACAGGAAAAGAAGGAAAAAATTGAAGCATAAAAAAGATAAAAGGAAAAAACTAAAATAGAATAGAATGAAAAGTCATCAAGAATCCCATCCCATTTCCTTATATACCCCTATTATAGACCTTTAGCTATGGTATATTGTCTTTCTTATAATTAATGGAAGCATATTACAATGTTACTGTTAACCATAGACTCTAATTTACACTGTATAAAACCAACCAGTTTTCAACACCCTGCAATGTTGACATTCATTCACTCTCTTGGTAAAACATACATCTGTTAATACACTTAATCACCATCATTGACCACTCTAGGTTTCACTAAATTATGCACTCCCAGTCTTTCTCTTCTGTTTTTCTTTTTGGTATCATACATGCCCCTAGCCTTCCTCTGTCACCCATACTCACACTCATCTTTGTTCAGAGTACTTACACTATTGTGCTCCCATCACACAGTATTGTGCTATTTATGGGATCTATACAATCAAACCTGTTTCCTGTGTATCATTTTGTATTTTGGATTTTATATGTCATAACGTATTTCATTTTTTTCTCTCTCTTTTACCCTTAATGATAGTCCTCATTTCTACATTCTTCTCCAAACCTCTCTCTCCTGTATTTCCCTATCTGCCTGTAGTTCTCCTTTTAGTATTTCTTGTAGAGCAGGTATCTTGTTCACAGTGTCTGTTTGAGAATATTTTAAACTCTCCCTCATTTCTGAAGGACACTTTTTGCTGGATATAGAATTTTGCTTGGCAGTTTTTCTCTTTCAATATCTTAAATATATCACACCACTGTCTTCTCACTTCTATGGTTTCTACTGAGAAATCTACACATAGTCTTATCAAGCTTCCCTTATATGTGATGGATAACTTTTCTCTTGCTGCTGTCAGAATTCTCCCTTTGATTATTAAGTGTCCTGGTATATGTCTATTTGGATCAATTCTGTTTGGGTTGTGCTGCACTTCTTGGATCTTTAATTTTATCTTTCATAAGATATGGGAAATTTTCAGTTATTATTTCCCCCATTAATCTTTCTGCTCTGTTTCCCTTCTTTTCTCTTTCTGGGACAGCAATGACACATATATTCATCTACCTCCCTGAAGGCCACTTTTGCCTTTCCATTCTTCTCCCTATATTTCCTTACCTGTGCAGGATTTCAGATGACTTTTTTTCCAGGTCAAGAATCCTTTCTTCTGCCTCCTCAAATCTGCTGCTGTATATTTCTATTTTGCTTTTCATCTCTTCTATTGTGTCTTTCATTGTCATACATTCCACCACTTGTTTCTTCAAGCTTATGGATGCTTCTTTAAAGTCACCCAGTGTCTTCTTTATATCCTTCATCTCTTTTGTCATGTTTTCCTTCACCTCATTGATTTTATTTAGTGGATTCACTTGAATATCTTTAATAAGTGGCTTCAGCTCCTCTATCTCATTTGAAGTGTAAGTTTGTTCCTTCAACTGGGCCATATATTCATTTTTCCTAGTGTGACACATAATTTTTTGTTTTTTAGGCATCTGGTTTCCTTGGTTACCCCAATCAGGTTTTCACAGTACAGACAGGCCCAGGTATTAGGAGGAGGATGTAATGAGTCAACTTTCCCTCAGGATGAGACCCAGCAGGTTTTCAGACTTCTCTGTGAGACCTCTAGACTCTGTGCTTATTCTATTCTGTCTAGCAGGTGGTGCCTGTCAGTCCATAGCTTGCTGCTGCTGTAAAGAACCCCTATCATTTCTATGCTGGAATCTCAGCTATTCCATCCTGTCCAGGCTGATGTCCCCCAAAAGTTGTTACAGACTACTAGTTTTTCCTGGCTGTTTACCAGTTGCTCTAGAGGACTAACTAAATTTCTCTGTATGTTGCCATCTTGCTTCCAGGTGAGGACTTTTTGCTAAACAGTTATCCAAGTGGTGAATGCAAAGGAAAAGTTCCTGAAGAAAATTAAAAGTGCTACTCCAGTGAAAACACAAATGATAAGGGAGTGAAAGAGACTTATTGCTGATACAGAGACTTAGTGGTCTGAATAGAAGATCAAACAAGCTACAACCTTCCCTTAAGCCAAAGCCTAATTCAGAGAAAGGCCCTAACTCTCTCGAATTCTGTGAAGGCTGAGAAAGTTAAGGAAGCTGCAGAAGAGAATTCTGAAGCTCTGAGAAGTTCATTCATGGGTTTAATGAAAGAAGTCATATTCATAACACAAAATAGTGCAATGTGAAGCAGCAAGGGCTGATGTAGAAGCTGCAGCAAGTTTTCCAGGAGATCTAGCTAAGACAATTGATGAAAGTAACTACAATAAACAACAGATTTTTAGTGTAGATGAAACAGCCTTCTATTGGAAAAAGCTATGTAGGACTTTCCTAGCTAGAGAAGAGATGACAATGCCTGACTTCAAAAGTTCCAAGGACAGGCTGACTCTCTTGGTAGGAGCTAATAAAGCTGGTGATTTGAAGATGAAACCAGTGGTCATTCACCATTCAAAAAATCCTAGGGCTCATAACAATTATGCTAATTCTACTCTGCCTGAGCTCCATAAATGGAAAACAAAGACTGTATGTCAGCACATCTTTTCAAAACATGGTTTACTGTATATTTTAAGCCTACTATTGAGACCTATTGCTCAGAAAAAAAACATTCCTTTAAAATATATTAATATGTTTTGAGAATACACTTGATCACCCAAGAGCTGTGATGGAGATATACAATAAGATGAATGTTGTTTTCATGCTTTCTAGCACAACATACCCTCTACAGACCATGGATCAAGGAGTGACTTCATCTTTCCTGTCTTATTACTTTGGAAATACATTTTATAAGACTATAGCTGTCATTGATAGTGATTTCTCTGTTGGATCTTGACAAAGTCAGTTGAAAACCTTCTGGAAAAGATTAATTTTTCTAGATGTCATTAAGAACATGCATGATTCATGGTAGGAAGTCAAAATATCAAGATGAACAGGAGCTTGGAAGAAGTTGATTCCATCCCTCATGGATGACTTTGAGGGATTCAAGACTTCAGAAGAGGAAGTAACTGCATATGTGGTAGAAAAAGCCAGAGAAATAGAATTAAGAGTGGAACCTGAAGATGTGCCTGAATTGATGCAATTTCATGATAAAACTCAAACAGATGAGGAATTGCTTCCTGTGGATGAGCAAGGTAAATGTTTTCTTGAGATGGAATCTACTCCTAGTGAAGATGTTGGGAAAATTGTTGAAATTCAACAAAGTATTTAGCATATTATATAAACTTAGTTGATGAACATTGGCAGGATTTGAGAGGATTTACTCCTAGTTTGAAAGAAGTTCTAATGGCAAATGCTATCAAACAGCGTTGCATGCTACAGAGATATGGAAAACCTCATTTTCTTATTATAAGAAAATAGCCATTGCAGCCCCAACTTTCAGCAACCTCCACCCTGAATAGTCAAGCAGCCATGAATACTAAGGCAAGACCCTGCAACAGCAAAAATATTTTTACTCACCAAGATTCAGATGATGGTTGACATTTTTAAGCAAAAAAGATTTTTTCTGTATTATAGAAGTTGTGGGTCTGTGCATAAAACACAGTATTCTCATATACCAACCTAAGATTAACACAATTCCTTGGTGCAGAAAATTTGTTGCAATTGATGATCATACCTTTTTATAATTGTACATTTTTATAATTGTACTATTAACTGTAGTCCTTGGTTTATCTTAAGTTTCACAGTTTGTATAGTGTAGTTCAACGGAATTGTTTATTTTATCATATATACAACCTAATATTTCCACTTTTTGTCATATTTATATATTTATTGCAGTGCTGTTAATTGCATTCAAAATACTGTGCTATCATCACCACCATCCATAACCAAAACATTTCCCTCATTCCTAATAGGAATCCTGTACATTTAAAGTCTTAACTTCCCATTCTGTATCCCCACCCCATCCTCTGTAATCTATACTCTAGTTTCTTACTTTATGAGTTTGCTTATTATAATTAGTATATATCAGTGAGAATATATGATAGTTGTTCTTTTGTGTCTGGCTTATTTCACTCAACACAATGTCTTCAAGGTTCATCCATGTAGTCACCACATCAGAACTTCATTCTTTTTTATGGCTAATAATATTTCATTTTATGTATGCGCCAAATTTTATTTATCCATTCATCATTTGGTGGACACAGGTTACTTTCATCTTTTGGCAGTTGTGAATAGGCCTCTATGAATATTGGTGCACAAATATCTGTTTGAGTCCCAACTTTCAATTCATTGGAGTATATATCAAGTAGTGGGATTTCCTATGTCATATGGTAATTCTATACTCAACTTCATGAGGAACCACCAAGTAGTCTTCCACAGTGGCTGCACCATTTTACATCGCCACCAGTAAAGCATGAGTGTTTCTGTATCTCTGCATCATCTCCATTTGTTATTTTCCATTTTTTAAATAGCAGCCATTCTAATGTGTTTGAAATGGTATCTCATTGTGCAAAACCAGATTCAGTTTTCCTGGCACCATTTGCTGAAGAGCCTGTTCTTTCCCAATTGAGTTTTCTTTGCCCCCTTGTCAAAAATCAGTTGACCATAAAATGTGAGGGTTGATTTTTTACCTCTCATTTGATTCCATTAGCCTATTGCCTGTTCTTTTGTCAGTACTAAGCTCTTTTGATTACTGTGGCTTTGTAGTAAGTTTCATGATCAGGAAGTGTGAGTCCTTCAACTCCATTCCTCTTTTTTATGGCTTTAGCTATTTGGGGCCCCTTACTCTTCCCTGTAAATTTGATGATTGGCCTCCCCATTTCTGCAATCATGTTCCTGGAAATTTTATTGGAATTGTAATGCATGTGTAAATTACTTTGAGAAGGATTGTCAATTAAGGATATTTAGTTTTTCCTCTCTTGAACTTGGAATATCCTTCCATTTATTTGTGTCTTCTCTGATTTCTTTTAGCAGTGTTTTGCAGTTTTCTGTGTCCAAGTCCTTTACATCCTTAGATTTAGTCCTAGATATTTGACTGTTTTAGTTGATATTGTGAATGAACATTTTTCTTGATTTCTTCTTCTTATTGTTCATTGTTTGTATATAAAATCACTACAGATTTTGGGGGTGTTATTTTGCACCCTGCCACTTTCCTGAATTTATTTATTGCTCTAGGAGCTTTGATGTGTATTGTTCATGATTTCCTGCATAAGGGATCATATACCTGAAAATAGTGAAATTTATGCATATTACTTTTCAATTTGGATGACTTTCATGTGTTTTTCTTTCCTAATGGCTCTGGCAAAAACTTCCATTACCATGTTGAATATTGGTGGTCACAGTGGGCATCCTTATCTTGTTTCTGACCTCAGAGAGAAAGATTTTGGTCTTTAGCAATTAAGTTAGATATTAGCTGTGGGCTTTTCATGTATTCTCTTTATCATGTCAAGGAAGTTTCCTTCTATTCCTATAGTTCTAAGTGTTACTATCAAGAAAGGGTGCTGAATTTTCCAGATGACTTTTATTCATTAGTTTAGATGATCATGTGTTTTTCTCCCTTCATTTTGTTAGTGTGGTGTATTACAATAATTGATTTTATGTTGAACAAACCTTGCATAGCAGGGATAAATCCCACCTGATCATGGTGTTCAATTATTTTAATACACTATCGGATTAGGTTTATTGGCACCTAATAAATTTTTGCATGTTTATTTATAAGATATATTTATCTGTAGTTTACTTTTCTTGTCTCTTCATGTTGCTTTGGTATGAGGGGTTTGTTGCTGTCACAGAACAAATTATGGAGTGTTCCTTCCTCTTCAATTTTTTGGAAGAGTTCAAGGGTAGTTGGTATTACATCTTCTTAAAATGTTTGTTACAATTCCCCTGTAAAGCCATCTCATCTGGGGCTTCTCTTTTTTGGGAGGCTTTTGATAACTGATTCAATCACTTGGCTGGTAATTTGTCTGTTGAGATCTTCTGTTTCTTTTTGAATCAAGTAGATTGTGTGTTTCTAAGAATTTTTCTATTTCATCTTGGCTATCAAATTTATTGGCATGTAGTGGTTTATAGTACCCTCTAGTAGTCCTTTTTATTTCAGAGAAGTTGGTAGTAATACCCTCTTTTCTTTTTTTAATTCAATTTTATTAGGATATATTCACATACCATGCAGTCATACAAAGCATACATTCAATTGTTCACAGTACCATTATATAATTGTGCATTAATCACCAAAATTAATTTCTGAACATTTTCATTACCACACACACACAAAAAAATAAGAATAAAAATTAAAGTGAAAAAGAACAATTAAAGTAAAAAAGATCACTGGGTGCCTTTTTGTGCCCCCATTTTTCTACTCATCCATCCATACACTGTACAAAGAAGAGTGTGGTCCACATGGCTCTCCCAATCACAGTGTCACCCCTCATAAGCTACATTTTTATACAAGCATCTTTAAACTTCAAGGGTTCTGAGTTGTAGCTTGATAGTTTCAGGTATTTACTACTAGGTAATACAATTCATTACAACCTAAAAATGGTTGTCTATAGTGTGCATAAGAGTGCCCACCAGATTGAACTCTTGGCTCTTTTTGGAATTTCTCTTCCACTGAAGCTTATTTCATTTCCTTTCACATCCTCCTTTTGGTCAAGAAGCTGCTCTCCATCCCAAAATGTTGGGGCTAGATTTCTCCCTGGGAGTCAAATTCAACATTGCCAGGGAGATTTAGTCCCCTGGGTGACAGATCCCACATAATGGGGAGGGCAGTGATTTCACCTGTGAAGTTGGCTTAGCTAGAGGAAGAGGGCCACATCAGAGCAACAAAGAGGCATTCAGGAGGAAACTCTCAGGCACAACTGTAAGCAGGTCTAGCATCTCCCTTTCAGCAACAGTCTTCCCCAGGACAAGTCCCATGGTAGAGGGCTCAGCCCATCAAACCACTAGTCCCCTATGTCTGTGAGCACATCAACAACTATCAAGGTGGGGAAGCCCATCACCCCTGTATTCTCCACCAGGTACTCACGGGAGCACTGCATATTTTTCATGTTTTTTTCAAATTAAATATGTATTTTTAATTAACCATTAACTATATAAAAATTAAAAAAAACATGATGAAAAAATTTCAAACAAACCATAGAAAGGGAGTAAGAAAAAGACAAGTATCCTAAAATAACTACTTTATTTCCAAAATGTTCGTACTCTTCCCCAAGAAAATAACCTAAGATAGAAACATTTCTGGAAATTTTTCTTACCATACCTACCAGAAATTAGCAAACCATAGTCATTCCTGGGCATTCCCAGAATGTTAAATTTACCCATGTTAATTTATCTCTTATTGGGTTATTGTTCCCCCTTCATTAATTGCTCACTATCACTAGGTCCTCTACATTCTACATTATAAACCATTTATTTTACATTTTTAAATGTTCATATTACTGGTAGCATATATTTCCCTTTTTGTGCCTGGCTTATTTCACTCAGCGTTATGTCTTCAAGTTTCACCGATGCTGTCATGTTGCATGACATCATTCCTTCTTACTGCCACCTAGTATTCCATTGTGTGTATATACCATATTTTGTTTATCCACTCATATGTTGAAGGACATATGTTTCTATCTCTTGGAAACTGTGAATAATGAGGCTATGAACATTGGCATGCAGATATCTGTTCATGTCACTGCTTTCAGATCTTCCAGGTATATACCAAGAACTGCAATTGTTGGATTGAAGGGTAACTCTAAATCTAGTTTTCTGAGGAACAGCCAGACTGAATTACAGAGTGGCTGAAACATTATACTGTCCCATCAACAATAAATATGAATTCCAATTTCTCCACATCCTCTGCAGCATTTTTAGTTTCCTGTTTGTTTAAAGGCAGCCATTCTAATTGGTGTGAGATGGTATCTCATTGTGGTCTTAATTTGCAAATCTCTAACAGCTAGTGAAGCTGAACGTTTTTTCATGTGTTACTTGGCCATTTGTACTTCCTCTTCAGAGAACTCTCTTTTCATATGTTTCACCCAATTTATAATTGCCCTGTCTGTACTACTGAAATTGAGTTGCAGGATTTCTTTATATATGCAAGATATCAGTCTTTTGTCAGATACAGGTTTCCAAATTTTATTCCCATTGAGTTGGCTGCCTCATTACCTTGACAAAATCCTTGGAGATAGAGAAACTTCTAAGCTTGAGGAGTTCCCATTTATCTATTTTTTCTTTCATTGCTTGTGCTGTGGGTGTAACGTCTAGGAAGTGGCCAACTAATACAAGGCTTGAAGATGTTTCCCTACATTATCTTCTAGGAATTTTATGGTACTGTCTTTTATATTGAGGTCTTTGATCCACTTTGACTTAATTTTTGTGCAGGATGTAAGGTAGGGCTCTTTCATTCTTTTGTACATGGATATCCATCTCTTATAGCCCCATTTGTTGAAAAGACTGCTATGTCTCAGTTCAGTGACTTTGCCAGCCTTAAAGATCTGTCAGCTGCAGATCTGGGGGTCTATCTTTAAAATCTCAAATTTGACCAATATGTCTATCTTTGTGCCAATACCATGCTGTTTTTACTACTGTGGCTTTATAATAAGCTTCAAAGTCAGGGAGTGTAAGTCCTCCCACTTTGTTTTCTTTTTTTAGACTTTTTAAACAATTCAATGCACATTCCCTTTCCAAATAAATTTGATAACTAGTTTCCATGTCTGCAAATAGGTTGTTGGAATTTTGATTGGGAATGCATTGAATCTGTAGATAAGTTTGGGTAGAATTGACATCTTAATGGCATTTAGCCTTCCTATCCATGAACATGGAATACTTTTCCATCATTTAAGGCCCCTTTCTATTCCTTTTAGTAGAGTTACATAGTTTTCTTTGTATTAGTCTTTTACATCTTTGGCAAAGTTTATTCCTAGGTATATGATTTCTATACTTGGCATTGAAGATGGTATCTTTTTCTCGAGTGCCTCTTCACTTTGTTCATTTATAGCATATAGATACAGTAATGACTTATGTGCTTAATCTCATATCCTGCTATACTTCTAAATTAGTTTATTAGCTCTAGTAGCTGTATCATTGATTTCTCTAAGTTTTCCAGATATAAGATCATATCATCTGCAAATAATGAAAGTTTTACTTCTTCCTTTCCAATTTGGTTGCCTTTTATTTCTTTGCCTTGCTAGATTGCCCTGGCTAGCACTTCTAACACAATTTTGAATAACAGAGGTGACAGCAGGCATCCTTGTCTCATTCCTAAACTTAGAGGAAAGGTTTTCAGTCTCTCATCTTTGAGTACTATGCTGGCTGTGTGTTCATCATATATGCTTTTTTTTTTCTTTTTTATATTCATTTTATTAAGATGTATTCACATAACATGCAGTCATAGAAAATAAATAGTACATTCAATTGTTCACAGTACCATTACACAGGTGTGCATTCATCACCAAAATCAATCCCTGACATCATTACCACACAAACAAAAATAACAAGAATATTAAAGTGAAAAAGAGCAATTAAAATAAAAAAGAACACTGGGTGCCTTTGATTCCTTCCCCTGTTTTTCTACTCATCCATCCATAAACTAGACAAAGGGGAGTGTGGTCCTTATGGCTTTCCCTATCCCATTGTCACCCCTCATAAGCAACGTTTCTATACAATTGTCTTCAATATTCATGGGTTCTGGGTTGTATTTTGATAGTTTCATGTATCTACCACCAGCTACCCCAATTCATTAGAACCTAAAAAGGGTCATCTATAGTGTGCAAAAGAGTGCCCTCCAGAGTGACCTCTTGGCTCCTTTTGGAATCTCTCTGCCACTGAAGCTTATTTCTTTTCCTATTATTTCCCCCTTTTGGTCAAGAAGATGTACTCCATCCTACAATGCTGGGTCTATATTCCTCACTGGGAGTCATAATCCACATTTCCAGAGAGATTCACTCCCCTGGGTGTCTGATCCCCTATAGGGGGGAGGGCAGTGTTTTCACCTGCCATGTTGGCTTAGCTTGAGGGAGAGGGCCACATCTGAGAAACAGAGAGTCATTTAGGAGGAGTCTCTTAGGAACAATTAGAGGGAGGTTTAGCCTCTCCTTTGCAAAAACAGTCTTTCTGAGGGCAAGTCCTGTGGTAAAAGGCTCAACCCACCAAATCACCAGTACCCTATATCTGTGAGCACATTAGCAACCATTGAGGTGGGACAGGCCAATACACTTGAATGCTCCACGAGCTCAAGGGAGCTCTGCATATTTTTTCCTTGTTTTCTTTTTAATTAACTCTTTTTTCTTAAATTAACTGTCCAAAAAATAAAAAAATTAAAAATTTTGAAAAAGCATACAATAAAAGATTTCAAAGAGACCATAACAAGAAAGTAAGAAAAAGACAACTAATGTAAGATAACTACTTTACTTCCAACATGTTCCTACTCTACCCCAAGAAAGTAACCTAATATAGCAACATTTCTGTGAACTTGTTCCTACTATACCCATCAGAAATTAACAGATCATAGTCATTCCTGGGCATTCCCAGAATATTAAATTTACCCATGATAGCTTATCTGTTCTTATTGGATTATCATTCCCCCATACTTAATTGGTCTCTATTGCTAGTTCCCCTACATTCTACATTACAAACCATTTGTTTTACATTTTTCAAAGTTCACATTAGTAGTAGCATATAATATTTCCCTTTTTGCACCTAACTTATTTTGCTCAGCATTTTGTCTTCAAGGTTAATCCATGTTGTCATATGTTTCACTACATCATTCCTTCTTACTGCCATGTAATATTCTATCGTGTGTATATACCACATTTTATTTATCCACTCATCTGCTGAAGGACATTTGGGTTGTTTCCATTTCTTAGCAATAGTGAATAATGCTGCTATGAACATTGGCATGTAGATATCTATTCATGTCACTGCTTTCAGATCTTCTGGTTATATGCTGAGAAGTGCAATTGCTGGATCAAAGGTGTTCTAGTTTGCTAATGCTGCGGAATGCAAAACACCAGAGATGGATTGGCTTTCATAAAAAGCGGGTTTATTTGGCTATACAGTTACAGTCTTAAGGCCATAAAGTGTCCAAGGTAACATATCAGTAATTAGGTACCTTCACTGGAGGATGGCAAATGGCGTCCAGAAAACCTCTGTTAGCTGGGAAGGCACGTGGCTGGCGTCTGCTCCAAAGTTCTGGTTTCAAAATGGCTTTCTCCCAGGACGTTCCTCTCTAGCAAGCTTGCTCCTCTTCAAAACGTCACTCACAGCTGCACTGCGTTCAGTCTCTTTGAGTCAGCACGTTTATATGGCTCCCCTGATCAAGGTCCGTCCTGAATGGGCAGGGCCATGCCTCCATGGGAGTATCCCACCAGAGTCACCACCCACAGCTGGGTGGGGCACCTTCCAAGCAAGTCTAATCAGCACCAAAAGTCTGTCCCAGAAGACTACATCAAAGATAATGGCATTTGGGGGACAAAATGCATTCAAACTGGCACATTCCACCCCCTGGACCCCAAAATGACATTATCTTTCCAAGTACAAAATACATTCATTCCATCACAATATCACAAAATCTTAAATCATTTCAGTAACAAAAGTTAAGTACAAGATCCCATCAAAATCAAATATAGGCATGGTCAGTCCTAAGGCATACTTTTCCTTTAGCTTTGGATCTGTGGACTTAGAACAAGCTATATGCTTCCAATATACAAAGGAGGGACATTCATAGGATAAACATTCCTATTGTCATAAGGAGAAAGAGTAAGGAAAACAGGGTTAACAGGACCAAAACAGTTCCTAAAACCTGCAGGACAAACTCCATTAGATTTCAAAGCCTGAGAGTCATTAACAGAATAACATTGCATCCTTGGGGCTTGAGAGAGTGGGAGCCTAACCATTCCTAAGGGCCTTTTCGGCAGCCCTTTCCTCTCCAAACGCTTAGGTGAGTGCTCCAACATACCCACACATTGGGGAGACCACCTTCTCAGCCCCACCCTCCTCAAACATCGGGGCAGCTCCTGGATTCCCTTCCATCTCCAGGGCACACGCTCAACCCCTTCCGAACAGTGTGGTGGCAGCCAGGCTCTCCCCAATTCCCTGGGAATGTGCTCCACCCTCTTTGGGACCTCGGGTGGCAAGACTCTTTCAGAGCATCGAGGTGGAATGCCCACCCTCGACCTCCTGGGCAAACTCACCCTTTCCATGTGTGTAGGCTGCTCCACTCTCTCAGCCTGAGACCTCTTGACTCCAGACCTCAACCTCCATGGCTCTGTCTTTGAAGAAACTTTTCCTTCAATTTGTTCCTTGTCTCTCTCCTCCAGTCCCGACTGGCAGCGGCTCTGTCTGTAAAGATCTTGCAAAAATTCTGTTGGCTTTGCATGAATCATGCAGGGGTCAAAGCCATCAGACAACAGGAGTTTCCACAAATCCTTTCTGGATAATTCCATCTCCAATCTTGGCTTGTACTGAAATGGTGGCTGGGTTCCATGTTTGGTTACATCCTCAAGTTGGGCTGTAGCTTCTTGGATTCCACCCACTGGAAGCCTGTAATTTTCCAAGCCATCAACTTCTGGTTTCTTTGAACCCAAGAGTTCAGTTCTAAGTTTATCTCTCTCTGCTCGCATTTTACTATAAGCTGCAAGGAGAAGCCAGGATACATCCTCCACACGTAGTCTGGAGATCTCCTCAGCTAAGTATTCCAGGTTGTTGCTTCCAGATTCTTCCTTCCATCTAATACCAGGACTTAATTTTGCTAAATTCTCTGCCACTTTAAAACAAGGATCACCTTTCTTCTTGTTCGCAACAACACATTGATCATTTCTGCTCAAGTCCTCGTCAGAAGTATCTTTAGAGTCCATATTTCCACAAACAGTCCCTTCAAAGCAGTTTAGGCCTTTTCTGTCAAGCTCCTCCCAATTCTTCCAGAATATTCCCCTTATCCATTTAAAAAGCCGTTCCAACATGTTCGGTATTTGGAAACACAGCAGCAAAAGCACCCCACTTCTGGTACCAAAATCTGTTCTAGTTTGCTAATGCTGCGGAATGCAAAACACCAGAGATGGATTGGCTTTCATAAAAAGGGGGTTTATTTGGCTATACAGTTACAGTCTTAAGGCCATAAAGTGTCCAAGGTAACATATCAGTAATTAGGTACCTTCACTGGAGGATGGCAAATGGCATCCAGAAAACCTCTGTTAGCTGGGAAGGCATGTGGCTGGCGTCTGCTCCAAAGTTCTGGTTTCAAAATGGCTTTCTCCCAGGACGTTCCTCTCTAGCAAGCTTGCTCCTCTTCAAAACATCACTCACAGCTGCACTGCGTTCAGTCTCTTTGAGTCAGCACGTTTATATGGCTCCCCTGATCAAGGTCCGTCCTGAATGGGCAGGGCCATGCCTCCATGGGAGTATCCCACCAGAGTCACCACCCACAGCTGGGTGGGGCACATTCCAAGCAAGTCTAATCAGCACCAAAAGTCTGTCCCAGAAGACTACATCAAAGATAATGGCATTTGGGGGACAAAATGCATTCAAACTGGCACAAAAGGGTAACTCTATATCTAGTTTTCTAAGGAAGTGCCAGACTGACTTTCAGAGTGGCTGAATTACTATATAGTCCCACCAACAATGAAGAAGAGTTCCACTTTCTCCACAACCCCTCCAGCATTTGTAGTTTCCTGTTTGTTTAATGGCAGCCATTGTAATTGATGTGAGGTGGTATCTCATTGTGGTCTTAATTTGCATCTTATAACTAGTGAAGCTGGACATATTTTCTTGTGTTTATTGGCCATTTGTGTTTTCTCTTCAGAGAACTGTCTTTTCATACCTTTTGCCCATTTTATATTTGGGCTACCTGTACTAGTTATTGAGTTGTAGGATTTCTTTATATATGCAAGATATCAGTCTTTAGTCAGATGGAAGTTTTCCAAAAATATTTTCACTTTGTGTTGGCTGCCTCTTTACCTTTTTGACAAATTCCTTTGAGGTACACAAACTTCTAAGCTTGAGGAGTTCCCATTTATCCATTTTTTCTTTTGTTGCTTGTGCTTTTCGATGGAAAGTTCAGGAAGTGGCCAACTAATACAAGGTCTTGAAAACATTTCCCTATATTATCTTCTATGAGTTTTATGGTACTTTCTTTTATATTGAGATCTTTGATCCATTTTGAGTTAATTTTTGTGTAGCATGTGAGGTAGGTGTCATTCATTCTTTTGGATATGATTATCCAATTCTCCAGCCCCATTTGTTGAAAAGACCGTTATGACACAGTTCAATGACTTTGGGGGCCTTATCAAAGATCTGTCAGCCATAGATCTGGGGGTCTATCTCTGAATTCTCAATTCAATTCCATTGATCAGTATGTCTATCTTTGTGCCAGTATCATGCTGTTTTAACAACTGTGGCTTTATAATAATCTTCAAAGTCAGGGAGTGTAAGTCCTTCCACTTCCTTTTTCTTTTTTAGAGTGTCTTTAGCAATTTGAGGCATCTTCCCTTTCCAAATAAATTTGATTTCTAGTTTTCCAAGTCTGCAAAGTAGGTTGTTGAAATTTGGATTGGGATTGCGTTGAATCTGTAGATGAGTTTGGGTAGAATTGGCATCTTAATGACATTTACCCTTCCTATCCATGAACATGGAATATTTTTTCCATCTTTTAAGGTCCCCTTGTATTTCTTTCAAAAGAGTTATGTCATTTTCTTTGCATAGATCTTTTATATCTTTGGTTAAGTTTATTCCTAGGTACTTGTGTTTTTTTTTTTTTTTAGTTGCTATTAAAAATGGGATCTTTTTCTTGAGTGTCTCTTCAGTTTGTTCATTTCTAGCCTGTAAAAACATTACTGACTTATGTGCATTTATCTTGTATCCTGCTACTTTGCTAAATATATTAGCTCTAGTAGCTGTATTGTTGATTTCTCACACTTTTCCAGATATGAGATCATATCATCTGTGAACAATGACAGTTTTATTTCTTCCTTTCCACTTTGGATGCCTTTTATGTCTGTGTCTTGCCAGATTACCCTGGCTAGCACTTCCAGCACAATGTTGAATAACAGTGGTGATAGCGGACATCCTTGTCTTTTTCCTGATCTTGGAGGGAAGGCTTTCAGTCACTCACCATTGAGTACTATACTGGCTGTGGGTTTTGCATATATGCTCTTTATCATATTGAGGAAGTTTTCTTCAATTCCTACCTTTTGAAGTGTTTTTTTATCAAAAAGGGGTGTTGGATTTTGTTGAATGCTTTTTCAGCATCTATTGAGATGATCATTTGATTTTTCCCTTTTGATTTGTTAATGTGTTGTAATACTTTGATTGATTTTCTTATGTTGTACCATCCTTGCATGCCTGGGATGAACCCCACTTGGTCATGGTGTATGATATTTTTAGTATGTCTTTGAATTCGATTTGCAAGTATTTTGTTGAGAATTTTTGCAACTATATTCATTAGGAAGATTGGTCAGTAGTTTTCCTTTTTTGTAGCATCTTTTCCTCATTTTGGTATTAGATTGATGTTAGCTTCATAAAGTGAGTTAGGTAGTGTTCCATTTTCTTAGATGTTTTGAAAGGGTTCAAGACTGGTGTCAGTTCTTTTTGGAAAGTTTGGTAGAATTCCCTTGTGAAGCCATCTGGCCCTGGGCATTTACTTGTGGGAAGATTTTTGATGACCGATTGGGTATCTTTCTTGTGATTGCTTACTTGAGGTCTTCTGTTTCTTCTCTAGTCAGTCTAGGTTGTTCATATGTTTCCAGGAAATTGTCCGTTCCCTCTACATTATCCAGTTTGTTGGCATATAGTTGTTCATAGTATCCTTTTATAATTGTTTTAATTTCTTCATGATCTGCATTAATATTGGCTTTCTCATTCATTATTTTGTTTATTGGGTCTTCTCTCTCTCTGATTTTGTCAGTCTAGCTAGAGGCTTCTCAATCATCTTGATCTTCCCAAAGAACTAATTTTTGGTGTTATTTATCCTCTCCACTGTTTTTTTTTTTTTTTTTTTTTTTTTGTTCTCTACCTCATTTATTTCTGCTTTAATCCTTGTTATTTCTTCTATTCTATTTGGTTTACCATTGCTTTGCTGTTCATTTTCTAGCTTCTTCAGTTGACACATTTGTTCTATAATTTTGGCTCTTTCTTCCTTTTTAATATATGTGTTTAGTTCTATACAATATCTCCCTCATTACCACTTTTGCTGCATCCCATAGGTTTTGGTAAGTTGTGTTCTCATTTTCATCTGTCTCTATATATTTCACAATTTCTATTGCTATTTCTTCTTTAAACCACTGATTGTTTAGGAGTGTGTTGTTTATCCTCCAGGTATTTGTGAATTTTCTAAGTCTCTGATGGTTATTGTCTTCTAATTGAATTTCATTGTGGTCAGGGAATTGCTTTGAGTAATTTGAAGTTTTTTAAATTTATTGAGGCTTGTTTTATGTCCCAGCATATGATCTATTCTGGAGAAAGTTCCATGAGAACCAGAGAAGAATGTGTATCCTGGTGATTTGGGATATAATGTTCCATATATGTCTGTTAAATCCAATTCATTTATCAGATGTTTAGGTTTTCAATTTCCTTATTAGTCTTCTGTCTGGTTTAAATATCTATAGGAGAGTGTGATGTGTTGAAATCTCCCACAATTATTGTGGAATAATCACTTGCTTCCTTTAGTTTTGCCAGTGTTTCTCACATGTATTTTTTGGCAACTTGATTGGGTACATAAACATTTATGATTGTTATTTCTTCTTGTTGAATTGCCCCTTTTATTAGTATGTAGTGGCCTTCTATGTCTCTCAACAACCTTGGACTTAAAGTCTATTTTATCTGAGATTAATATTACTACACCTGCTTTCATTTTTCTGTATCTTGCATAAAACATGTTTTTCCCTACTTTCACTTTCAATTTCTTTGTGTCCCTGTGTCTGAGTCTCTTGTATGCAACATATTGATGGTTCATTTTTTTTGGATTATTCTGCAAATCTATATCTTTTAATTGGGGAGTTTAATCCATTTACATTCAATGTTATAACCATGAAGGCATTTCTTGAATCAGCCACCTTGTCCTTTGCTTTATGTTTGTCAAATATATTTTCCCGCTATCTATTAATATCCTTTAATGTACCCATACTTATTCTCTTTAGTACTGAACCTTTCTCCATGTTTCTCTCTCCTTTCTTTGTTTCTCTGTCTGTAGAGCTCCCTTCAGTATCTCTGGTAGGCAGGTCTCTTGTTAGCAAATCTCTCGGCATTTGTTTGTGGCAAATTTAAGCTCCCCCTCAAACTTGAGAGAGATTTGCTGGAAAAAAATATTCTTGGGTGGAGATTTTTCTCACTCAGAATTTTAAATATGTCATGTCACTGCCTTCTCACCTTCATGGTGGCTGCTGAGTAGTCAGTACTTAGTCTTTGCTGTTTCTTTGTATGTGGTGAATTGCTTTTCTCTTGCTGCTTTCAGAACTTGCTCCTTCTCTTCTGTATTTCACAGTGTGATCAGAATATGTTTCAGACTGGGTTTATTTGGATTTATTCCTTTTGGATTTTGTTGGGCATTTATGATTTGTGTATCTATGGTGTTTAGAAGATTTGGGAAGATTTCTCCAACAATTTCTTTGAACAGTCTTCCTAGATCTTTACCGTACTCTTCCCCTCCTGGAACACAAATGAGTCTTATATTTGGACATTTTATGTTCTCTCTCATAACCCTGAAGCCCGTTTTGATTTTTTCAGTTTTTTTCCTCATTCTTTCTTTTGTTCTTTCATCTTCCATTCTGTCATCTTACTGATAACTGATTTGTTGTTAAACTTCCTCTAGTCTTGTACTATGAGTATCCAGAACCTTTTTTAATTTGGTCAACAGATTCTTTAATTTCCAGAAGATCATCTACTTTTTTACTTACTCTTGGAATGTCTTCTTTATGCTCTTCTAGGGTCTTCTTGATATCCTTTATATACTGTGCCATGCTCTTCTTCATGTCCTTTATATCCTAGGCCATGGTTTATCTTTAGTTCTTTGATTAATTGCTCCAGGTACTGTGTCTCCTCTGATTTTTTGATTTGGGTGCTTGGGTTTAGGTTATCCATATCATTTGGTTTTTTCATATGCTTTAAAATTTCCTGTTGTTTTTGGCCTCTTGGCATTTGCTTAACTTGATAGGTTTCTTTTAGGATTTGTAGACCAATTGAAATCCTTATCTCTAATTTGTCAAATCTACAGCTTCATGGAGAACACTTTCTCCTACTAACCAGCTGGTAGCATCCATGAGCCACCTGTTCCTGTGAAGTGAGTTCTCCCCTGCTTTGTCTTTGTGGTGAGTGGGGGAGTGAGTCTTGTGGGGTCCAATTTGTGTACCAAGTTTGTGTGTGTATTTGGTGTTGCCCAACCCATATATGGGGTGTGTGTCTGGGCAGTCAGGGAGGTGGGGCCATTCTAACAATCAAATCTTCCTGGTGTTCCTGGAGTTTTGAAGCTCCTGCAATAGTCTAATCCTTCAGTTCAGTCCTGCCACAGTTTCTCTCTGCCACTGACCCACGAGTCCTTAGTATTGGCATTTGGCCCATGAGACTTGTGAGTGGGTCTCTCTTCCAGGCCATGCTACCCCAGGTCCTCTGTTGAGGGATGACTGTGCTATGTCACAGGTGAGTGCCATTACCCCAGGGTGGTTCTTCACTGTAGCTCTGTATTGGGGGCTCCCAGTCTGCTGAAAATATGGCTGAATGAGGTGTATTAATTCACACTGCTCCACCTTCCCAACTCTGGGACAATCAGCTGAGTGCATGGAAGACTAATGTCCATGTCTGATTTTGTGATGTGTGATGTTATTGGAAATACTTCCATCACACTGGGTTGTCTGGGGCAGCTCTGGCTATAGAGTCATTGATGGGTATGAGTGTTCCCTGTCCACCAGGAGGATGACTGTGAGAGGACACCCCCCTTTTCTTGGGAAGTTGTGGTGTTTAGTGAATTTTCTCAGCCACTGGATTATGGCTTTTTTTCTCAGAGCTCTCTTAGTTCTGCTCTTGTCTTGACCTGTCCAAATTGCAAGACTTTGAGGCTTTCTGTATTTGCCTTCTTAGAGTAATTGTTTTAGAAAAAGAGAAAAAGTTTTAAAAAAGGCCCTTCTTACAGATCTAATGGGTTACTGATATGCTAAGAGGCAAAGCAATTAGGACCATTAAGGAAAGGTCCAGGGGTCAGAAAAACCAGTTTTTCTTCTGGATTTGCATATGAGCCTGACTCTGCCAAAATTCTGCCCTTCCCCTTTCTATGTTCACCAGCACTCCAAAAAGCCTCTGCTTTTATTTTGGGTTTTTTCTTGCTGTTTTTGCTATCCCTATCTCCTCTCTGCTTGGCTGGCTGCTTCTGGATTCTCCAGTGTCTGGTCTCAGACTATGATTGTAGTTTGGATGAGTAGAATGAGTTTCCAATTAGAGCTGCCACTGCAGTTCTCCCTCCTCATTCTGCACACTGATGGTCCCTCCTCCCATGGGACTGATCCTGGCAGGGAGGGGCATGGGGTTCCTGGCCACAAAACTTACAGATTTTGCTGATCTCAGCAGTTCCACATGTTGATGATTGTTGTATGAATAATGCCCAAAGTCAAATTGCTCTGCAGTGTCCAGTCCACGTGGTTCATGGCTTTCTACCTACTTCCCTGGAGGAGTATTTATCTTGAAGTCCAGTGGAAACATAGGCTCCAAGCTTTGTTTGATTAAGCTGAAGGATCAAGGACCTGGCTTCCTTCTCTCTCTAAGCTGTGCCTTCTGAAACATAAGTTTCAGTCTAAGGCTAGCTCTTCCTCATGGTTTCATGAGGGTCTGTTAGGTTTGGGTGTCAAGTCCACAAGTGAAGTTTTTTCAAGCTTCCTCAATAATCAGACTTTTTGATGGAGAAGCCAAAGTTCATTCCCACCTGTATTCCCCAATGCCTCCACTTCTTTGGTGACCCTTCCAGCATCCAATGGATGAAAAAGCCAATCGTGGCAGATGACCATGACCTCCATTTTTCTGACCCACTAGGTCCACTGCCCAGAATGGTGGTTGACATGGGGACAATGGGCCCACATGTCCATATATGCTTTTCATCATATTGAGGAAGATTCCTCCATTCCTACCTTTGAAATGTTTTTATCAAAAAAGGAAGTTGGATTCTGTTGAATGCAATTTCAGCATCTATTTAGATGACCATTTGATTTTTCTTTTTAATTTGTTAATGTATTGTTATAGATTAATTGATTTTCTTAGGTTGAACCATTCTTGCATGCCTGGAATGATCCCAACTTGGTCATGATGTATGATTTTTTAATGTGTCTTTGTATTTGATATGCAAGTATTTTGTTGAGAATTTTTGCATCTTTATTCATTCAGGAGATAGGCCTGTAGTTTTTCTTTTTTGTAGCATCTTTTTACCCTTACTTATAGTCCTCATTTCTACACTCTTCTCCAAACCTCTCTCTTTCCTTATCTGCCTGTAATTCTCCCTTTAGATTTTCTTGTGAAGCAGGTATCTTGTTCACAGTTTCTGTTTGTCTGAGAATATTTTAAACTCCCCCTCATTTCAGAAGGACACTGTTTGCTGGATATAGAATTTTGCTTGGTAGATTTCCTCTTTCAGTATCTTAAATATATCACAACACTGTCTTCTCACTTCTATGGTTTCTACTGAGAAATCCACACATAGTCTTATTGAGTTTCCCTTATATGTGATAGATAACTTTTCTGTTGCTGCTGTCAGAATTCTCCCTTTGATTAAGTGTCCTGGTGTATTTCTACTGTATCTATTCTGTTTGGGGTGTGCTGCATTTGTTGGATCTGTAATTTTATGTCTTCCATAAGAAATGGGAAATTTTCAGTGATTATTTCCTCCATTATTGTTTCTCCTCCCTCTTCCTTCTCTTATCCTTCTGGGACACCTATGTCACATATATTCATGCACTTCTTGTTATCCAACTACCTCAACACCATTCCTGCCCTTTCATTCTTTTCATCTTTTCTTTTGTGTGTAGGATTTCAGATATCTTGTTTTCCAGTTCAAGAATGTTTCTTCTCCTTCCTCAAATCTGCTGTTATATATTTTATTCTGTTTTTCATCTCTTCTATTGTGAGTTTTATTCTCATAATTTCCTCCATTTGTTTTTTCAAGTGTATGAATTCTTCTTTATGGTCACCCAGTGTCTTCTTTATATCCTTCATCTCTTTTGTCATGTTTTCCTTCACCTCATTGATTTGATTTGGAAGATTTTCTTGAATGTCTTTAATTAGTTTTCTCAGCTACTCTATCTCATTTAAAGTGTAAGTTTGTTCCTTCAACTGGGCCATATCTCTTTTTTTCCTAATATGACTCCTAATTTTTGTTGTCTAAGCATCTTGTTTCCTTGATTACCCCAATCAGGGTTTCCCAGACCAGACAGGCCCAGGTCTTAAGAGGAGGTGTAATCAGTGTCAACATTCCCTGAGGATGAGACCCAGCAGGTTTTCAAACTTTCCTGTGAGACCTGTAGAGTCTGAGCTTTTCCTATCTTGTAACACATGTGGTGTTTGTCAGCCCATGGCTCCCTGCTGTTCAAAGGAGCCCCTATCAGATCTGTGCTGTGATCTCAGCCATTCCATGCTTTCCACGAAGGTGTACAATGTGTGTCCAGTCATGGATGTCCCCCAACAGTTGTCACAGACTGCTAGTTTTTCGTGGCTATTTATTAGTTGCTCTAGAGGAATAATTAAATTCCACAAATCTATGCCACCTGCTTGCCCCCAGGCTGGTCTTTTTTCCTAAACAGTTAGCCAAGTTATGAATGCAAAGAAAAAGTTCCTGAAGGAAATTAAAAGTGCTACTTCAGTGAACACACAAATGATAGGGAGTGAAAGAGCATTACTGCTGATACAGAGAAAGTTTTAGTGGTCTGAATAGAACATCAGACCAGCCATAACATTCCTTAAGCCAAAGCCTAATGCAGAGCAAGGCCCAACTCTCTCCAATTCTACAAAGGCTGAGAAAGTTAAGGAAGCTGCAGAAGAGAATTTTGAAACTTTCAGAAGTTGGTTCATGGAGTTCGATGAATGAAGTAATCTCCATAACACAAAAAAATGCAAGGTGAAGCAGAAAGTGCTGATGTAGAAGCTACAGCAAGTTATTCAGTTCTAGCTAAGATAATTGATGAAAATAACTACACTAAACAACAGATTTTTAGTGTAGATGAAACAGCCTTCTATTGGAAAAAGCTATGTAGGACATTCCTAGCTAAAGAAGAGATGACAATGCCTGGATTCAAAGGTTCCAAGGGCAGGCTGACTCTCTTGGTAGGGGTTAATACAGCTGGTGATTTGAAGTTGAAACCAGTGGTCATTTACCATTGAAAAAATCCTAGGGCTCTTAACAATTATGCTAAATCTACTCTGCCTGTGCTCCATAAATGGAATAACAAAGCCTGGATGACAACACATCTACTTGCAACATGGTTTACTGAATATTTTTAGCCCACTGCTAAGATCTACTGCTCAGAAAAAAAAATTCTTTTCAAAATATATCAATATGTATTGACAATACACCTGGTCACCCAAGAGCTGTGATGGAAATGTACAAGAATGTTGTTTTTGTGCTTGCTAGCACAACATCCACTCTGCAGACCATGGATCAAGGAGTGATTTCAACTTTCCTGTCTTATTACTTAGGAAATACATTTTATAATACTATAGCTGTCATTGATAGTGATTTCTCTGTTGGATCTGGGCAAAGTCAATTGAAAAACCTTCTGGAAAAGATTCACTGTTCTAGATGCTATTAAGAACATACATAGGATGATGTCAAAATATCAAGATGAACAGGAGTTTGGAAGAAGTTGATTCCCAACCTCATGGATGACTTTGAGGGATTCAAGATTTCTGAAGATGAAGTAACTGCAGTTGTGGTTTAAATAGCCAGATAACCAAAATTAACAGTGGAGTCTGAAGATGTGCCTGAATTGCTGCAATGTCATGGTAAAACTCAAACAAATGAGGAGTTGCTCCTTATGGATGCGCAAGGTTTTTTCTAGGAATGGAATCTACTCCTAGTGAAGATGTTGGGAAAATTGCTGAAATGACAACAAAGGATTTAACATATTATATAAATGGTTGATTAATTGTGGCAGGATTTGAGAGGATTGAATCCAATTTTGAAAGAAGTTATAATGGCAAATGCTATCAAACAGCATTGCATGCTACAGAGAAATATTTCATGAAACAACATTCAATTGATGCAGAAAGCTTCATTTTATTATAAGAAAATGCCACAGTCACCCCAACCTTTAGCAACCTCCAAACTGATTAATCACACAGCCATAAATATCAAGGCAAGACCGTCCACCAGCAAAATATTTCAACTGACTGAAGTTTCAGATCATGGTTAGCATTTTTAAGCAAAAAAGTTTTTTTATTTATTAGAGAAGTTGTGAGTTTATAGAACAATTGTGCATAAAATACAGTATTCTCATATACCAATCTATTATTAACACCATTCATTGGTGGGGAAAATGTGTTACAATTGATGATCACACATTTTTATAATTGTACAATTAACTAAAGTCCAAGTTTTTTTTAAGCTTAACGGTTTGTATAGTGTAGTTCAATGGAATTTTTAATTTTCTTATCATATATACAATCTAACAATTCCACTTTTGGTCATATTCATGTATATAATTCAGTGCTGTTAATTGCATTCACAGTACTGTGCTACCATCACCACCATCAATCAGCAAAACTTGTCCATCATTCGCAATAGGAATCCTGTACATCTTAAGTCTTAACTTCCCATTCCCTATCTGCTCTCCACCCTCTGGTAACCTATATTCTAGTTTCTAACTCTTAAGAGATTATTATAATTAGTATACATATCAGTGAGAACATATGATAGTTTTTCTTTTGTGACTGGCTTATTTCACTTAACACGATGTCTTTAAAGTTCATCCCTGTTGTCACAGGCATCAGGACTTCATTCCATTTTATGGCTAAATAATATTCCATTTTATGTGTATACCACATTTTATTTATCCATTCATCAGTTGATAGGCAGTTGAGTTGCTTCCATATTTTGGCAACTGTGAATAAGCATCTATGAACATTGGTGCACAAATATATGTTTCAGTCTCAGCTTCCAATACTTGGGTATATACCAAGTAGTGTGAATGCCTATGTTATATGGTAATTCTATACTTAGCTTTCAATTGATTTTCTTATGTTGAACCAACCTTGCATACATGGATAAACCTCACCTGATCATGGTGTACAATTCTTTTAGTATGTTATTGGATTAGGTTTATTAATAGTTTGTTGCAGATTTTTCAATTTATATTTATAAGAGATATTCATCTGCAGTTTACTTTTCTTGTATGTTTAACTGGCTTTGGTACGAGGGTGTTGATGGCTTTATGGAACAAATTAGGGAGTGTTTCTTCCTCTTCAATTTTATGGAAGAGTTTGAGGATAGTTGGTGTTACATCTTAAAATGTTTGGTACAACTCCCCTGTGAAGCCATCTGGTTCTGGGCATTTCTTTCTTGGTAGGTTTTTGAAAAGTGACTCAATGTCTTGACTGGTAATTGGTTTGTTGAGATCTTCTATTTCTTTTTGAATCAATGTAGGTAGTTTGTGTGTTTCTAAGAATATTTCTATTTCATCTAGGTTATTGAATTTATTGGCATGTTATTGTTTACAGCATCCTTTTGTAGTCCTTTTTATTTCAGAGGAGTTGGTAGCAATGTCCCCCTTTTCATTTAGTTATCTGCATCATCTCTCTTTTTTCTTTGTCTGTTTAGCTAAAGATTTTCAATTTTATTCATCTTTTCAAATAACCAACTTTTGGTTTTCTTTATTCTCTCCATTGTTTTTTGTCTGTTAATTTGTTTCCTATTTCATTTATCTATGCTCCAATCTTTGTTATGTACTTTCTTCTGCTTACTTTGGGTTTAGTTTGCTCTTCTTTTTCTAATTGTTCCAGTTTTGGGGTTTGGTCACTGGTTTGAGGTCCTTATTCTTTTTAATGTAAGCAGTTAGAGCCATAAATTTCCCTCTCAACACTGCCTGCACTACATTCCATTAGGTTTGTCATGCTGTATTTTCATGTTCATTTGCCCCAAGATATTTCCTAATTTTGCTTCTGACTTCCTCTTTGATCTATACATTAAGACTATGCTGTTTAATTTCTATATATTTGTGAATTTTCCATCTTTCCTTCTGTATCAATTTCTAGCTTCATTCCATTGAGGCTGGAGTATACACATTATATGATTTCAATATTTTTAAATTTATTGTGACTAGTTTAGTGACCTAACATATGGTCTATCCTGGAGAATGATCCTTGTGTGCTTGAGAAGAATGTGTGACTCTTTTTGTTGGGTGTAGTGTTCTATAAGTTCCTGTCAGCTCTACTTGGTTTAGAGTATCACTCAACTCTTGTACTTCCTTACTGATCTTCATAACCAATGTCTTATCCATTACTGAAAGTGATGTGTTAAAATGTACTTTTAATGTAAAACTGTCAATTTTTCCCTTCAAATTTGTCAGTATTTGCTTCATATGTTTTGGATCTCTGCTTTCAGATGCATATATATTTATAATTGTTACATCTTCCTGTTGAATTGTCCCCTTTATCAGCATAATGATTGTGTTTGTCACTCATATCTATTTTTGATTTGAGGTCTTTTTTATCTGATATTAGTTTAACTACCCAGTTCTTTTTTTGTTACTATTTGTCTTGTATACTTTTTTCCACCTTTTCACTTTCAACCTACATGTAATTTTTTAATATTCATTTTATTGAGATATATTCACACACCATGCAGTCATACAAAACAAATCATACATGTGTTTGTTTACAGTACCATTACATAGTTGTGC
Organism: Choloepus didactylus; assembly: GCF_015220235.1. Taxonomy (NCBI): domain Eukaryota; kingdom Metazoa; phylum Chordata; class Mammalia; order Pilosa; family Megalonychidae; genus Choloepus; species Choloepus didactylus. Next base: position 461,553 of record NC_051332.1, read on the forward strand.
ATTCATCACCAAAATCAATCCCTGACACATTCATTACCACACACACAAAAATAACAAGAATAATAATTAAAGTGAAAAAGAGAAATTAAAGAATAAAGAACAATGGGTGTCTTTCTTTTTTTCCTTCCCCCATTTTTCTACTTCTCCATCCATAAACTAGACAAAGGGTAATGTGATATTATGGCTTTCCCAATCCCATTTTTAACCCTCATAATCTACATTTTTATACAATCATCTTCAAGATTCATGGGTTCTGGGTTTTAGTTTGATGGTTTCAGGCATGTACCACCAGCTATCCCAATTTATCAGAATCTAAAAAGAGGTTGTCTATATTGTGCATAAGAGTGCCCACCAGAGTGACCTCTTGGCTCCTTTTGGAATCTTTCTGCCACTGAAGCTTATTTAATTTCCTTTCATCTCTCCCTTTTGGGCAAGATGTTCTCAATCCCATGATGTCAGGTCTATATTCCTCCCTGGGAGTCATATTTCACATTGCCAGGGAGATTCCATCCCCTGGGTGTCTTATCCCACATAGCGGGGAGGGCAGTGATTTCACCTCCCATGTTGGCTTAGCTAGAGAGAGAGGGCCACATTTGAGGAACAATGAAGCATTCAGGAGGAGGCTCTTAGGCACAATTATAGGGAGGCCTAGCCTCTCCTTTGCAGCAGCAGTCTTTCCAAGAGCAAGTCCTGTGGTAGAGGGCTCAACTCATCAAACAACCAGTCCCCTATATCTGTGAGCACATTAGCAACCATTGAGGTGGGGCAGGCTAATAACCCTGCATTCTCCACCAGCTTCTCAAGGGACTCTGCATATTTTTCCTTGTTTTTCTTTTTTTGTAATTAACTCTTTTTATAAAATCAACTGAATAAAAAATAAAAAATTAAAAAAAAAAACATACAATAAAAGAAGATTTCAAGGAGACCATAACAAGGGAGTAAGAAAAAGACAACTAACCTAAGATAACTACTTTACTTCCAACATGTTCCTACTCTTCCCCAAGAAAGTAAGCTAATACAGCAACATTTCTGTGAACTTGTTCCTAGTATACCCATTAGAAATTAACTGATCATAGTCTTTCCTGGGCATTCCCAGAACATTAAATTTACCTACCATAGCTTATCTGTTCTTATTGGATTATCATTCCCCCTTTCTTAATTGCTCTGTATCACTAGTTCCCCTACATTCTACATTATAAACCATTTGTTCTACATTTTTCAAAGTTCACATTAGTGACAGCATATAATTTTTCTCTTTTTGTGCCTGGCTTATTTTGCTCAACATTATGTCTTCAAGGTTCATCCATGTTGTCATATGTTTCACTACATTGTTCCTTCTTACTGCCACATAGAATTCCATCATGTGTATATACCACATTTTATTTATCAACTCATCTGTTGAAGGACATTTGGGTTGTTTCCATCTCTTGACAATTGTGAATAATGCTGCTATGAACATTGGCGTGCAGATATCTGTTCATACCACTGCTTTTAGATCTTCCAGTTATATACCAAGAAGTGCAATCGCTGGATCAAAGGGTAACACTATATCTAGTTTTCTAAGGAATTGCCAAACTGACTTCCAGAGTGGCTAAACAATTATACAGTCCCACCAACAATGAATAAGGGTTCCAATTTCTCCATATCCCCTCCAGCATTTGTAGCTTCTTGTTTGTTTAAAGGCAGCCATTCCAATTAGTGTGACATGGTATCTCATTGTGGTCTTAATTTGCATCGCTGTAATAGTTAGTGAAGCTGAACAATTTTTCATATGTTTCTTGGTCATTTCTATTTCCTTTTCATAAAAATGTCTTTTCATATCTTTTGTGCATTTTATAATTGGGTTGTCTGTACTATCATCGAATTGTAGGATTTCTTTATACATGGAAGATATCAGTCTTTTGTCAGAAACATGCTTTACAAAATTTTTTTCCTTGCAGTTGGCTGCCTCTATACCATTTTGACAGATTCCTTTGAGGTACAGAAATTTCTAAGCTTGAGGAGTTCCATTTTATCTACTTTTCTTTTGTTGCTTGTGCTTTGGGTGTAAAGTCTAGGAAGTGGCCACCTAATACAAAGTCTTGAAGAAATTTCCCTACGTTACCTTCTAGGAGTTTTATGGTACTTTTTTTTTTATTGAGATCTTTGATCCATTTTGAGTTAATTTTTGTGTAGGGTGTGAGGTAGGGATCCTCATTCATTCTTTTTGATATGGATATCTAACTCTCCCAGCCCCATTTATTGAAAAGACAGTTATGACCAAGTTCAGTGACTTTGGGGGTCTTATCAAAGATTACTCAGCCATAGATCTGGGGTTCTATCTCTGAATTCTCAATTCAATTCCATTGATCAATATGTCCATCTTTGTGCCAGTACCATGCTCTTTTCACAAATGTGGCTTTATAATAAGCTTCAAAATCAGGGATTTTATCTCCTCCTACTTCATTTTTCCTTTTTAGAGTGTCTTCAGCTATGCGAGACATCTTCCCCTTCCAAATAAATTTGATTACCAGCTTTTCCAAGTCTGCAAACTAGATTCCTGGAATTTGGATTAGGATTGCATTGAATCTGTAGATGAGTTTGGGTAGACTTGACATCTTAATGACATTTAGCCTTCCTATCCATGAATATGGAATATTTTTGCATCTTTTAAGGTCTCCTTCTATTTCTTTTAGTAGAGTTATGTAGTTTTCTTTGTATAAGTCTGTTACATCTTTGGTTAAGTTTATTTCTAGGAACTTGATTTTTTTAGTTGCTATTGAAAATGGTATCTTTTTCTTGAGTGTCTCTTCAGTTTGTTCATTTCTAGCCTATAGAAACATTACTGACTTATGTGCCTTAATCTTGTATCCCGCTACTTTGTTAAATTTTTTCATTAGCTCTAGTAGCTGTACCCTCAATTTCTCAGGGTTTTCCATATATAAGATTACATCAGCTGCAAATAATGACAGTTTTACTTCTTCCTTTCCAATTTGGATGCCTTTTATTTCTTTGTCTTGCTGGATTGCTCTGGCCAGCACTTCCAGTACAATGTTGAATAACAGTGGTGATAGCAGGCTTCCTTGTCTTTTTCCTGATCTTCGAGGGAAGGCTTTCAGTCTCTCACCATTTCATATATGCTCTTTATTATATTGAGGAAGTTTCCTTCAATCCCTACCTTTTGAAGTGTTGTTATCAAAAAGGGATGTTGGATTTTGTCAAATGCTTTTTCAGCATCTATTGAGATGATCATTTGATTTTTCCCTTTTGATTTGTTGATGTGTTGTAATACATTGATTTTCTTATGTTGAACCATCTTGCATGCCTGGAATGAACCCCACTTGGTCATAGTGTATGATTTTTTTTATGTGTATTTTGATTCAGTTTGCAAGTATTTGGTTGAGAATTTTTGCATCTATATTCATTAGGAAGATTGGTCAGTAGTTTTCCCTTTTTGTAGCATCTATTCCTTGTTTTGGTATTAGATTGATGTTAGCTTCATAAAGTGAGTTAGGTAGTCTTCCATTTTCTTCAATGTTTTGAAAGAGTTTAAGTAAGATTGGTGTCAATTCTTTTTGGAAAATTTGGTAGAATTTCCCTATGACGCCATCTGGCCCTGGGAATTTATTTGTGGGAAGTTTTTGATGACTGGATCTCTGCTTGTGATTGGTTGGTTGAGGTCTTCGGTATCTTCTCTAGTCAGTCTAAGTTGTTCATATGTTTCCAGGAAATTGTTCATTTCCTCTACATTATCCAGTTTGTTGGCATATAAAAACATCACTGACTTATGTGCCTTAATCTTGTATCCTGCTACTTTGCTTTGTTCATATTATCCTTTTACAATTTTCTTAGTTTCTTCTTGATCCACAGTAATGCCATCTCTCTCATTCATTGCTTTGTTTATATGAGTCCTCTCTCTTTTTGATTTTGTCAGTCTAGCTAGGGGCTCCTCAATCATGTTGATCATCTCAAAGAACCAACGTTTGGTGTTATTTATCCTCTCTGCTGTTTTTTTGTTCTCTACATCATTTATTTCTTTTTTAATCCTTGTTATTTCTTTTCTTCCACTTGGTTTACAATTGGTTTGCTGTACATTTTCTAGCTTCCTCAGTTGACACATTTGTTCTATGATTTTGGCTCTTTCTTCCTTTTTAATATATGTGCTTAGTTCTATACAATTTGCCCATGAATAGTGTTTTTGCTGCATCCCATAGGTTTTGGTATGTTGTTTTCCCATTTTCATTGTCTCTATATATTTAGCAAATTCTCTTGCTATTTCTTCTTAAACCACTGATTGTTTAGGAGTGTGTTGTTTAACCTCCAGGTGTTTGTGAATTTTCTAAGTCTCTGATGGTTATTGACTTCTAATTGTATTCCATTGGGGTCAGAGAATGTGCTTTGAATAATTTGAATTTTTTAAATTTATTGAGGCTTGTTTTATTTTCCAGCATATGATCTATTCTGGAGAAAGTTCCATGAGCACTAGAGAAGAATGTCTATCCTGGTGATTTGGGATCTAATGTTCTATATATATCTGTTAAATCAAATTCATTTATCAGATTGTTTAGGTTTTCAATTTCCTTATTGGTCTTCTGTCTGGTTGATCTATCTATAAAAGAGAGTGTTGTTTTGAAGTCTCCCACAATTATTGTGGAAACATCAATTGCTTACTTAATTTTTCCAGTGTTTCTCTTATGTATTTTTTGGCACTTGGGTGCATAAATGTTTATGATTGTTATTTCTTGTTGAATTGCTCCTTTTATTAGTATGTAGTGGTCTTCTATGTCTCTCATAACATCCTTTATTTAAAGTCTATTTTATCTGAGATTAATGTTGCTACACCTGCTTTCTTTTTGCTGTAGCTTGCATGAAATTTTTTCAATCCTTTCACTTTCAATTTCTGTGTTTCCCTGTGTCTAAGATGAGTCTCTTTTATGCAACATATTGATGTTTCATTTTTTGATCATTCTGCCAATGTATATCTTTTAATTGGGGAGTTTAATCCATTTACATTCAATGTTTTAACCATGAACGCATTTCTTGAATCAGCCATCTTGTCCTTTGGTTTAGGTTTGTCTTATATGTTTTTCTCTCTATATATTAATATCCTTTAATGTACCCATACTTAGTCTCTTTACTACTGAAACTTTCTCTATGTCTCTCTCTCCTTTCTTTGTTTCTCTGTCTGTAGGATCCCCTTTAGTATCTCCAGTAGGGCAAGTCTCTTGCTAGCAAATTCTCTCAGCATTTGTCTGTTGAAAATTTAAGCTCTCCCTCAAATTTGAAGGAGAGCTTTGCTGGATAAATTATTCTTGGAGATTTTTCTCACTCAGAATTTTATACATGTCATGCCACTGCCTTCACCTCCATGGTGGCTGCTGAGTAGTCACTACTTAGTTTTATGCTGTTTCCTTTTTATGTTGTGAATTGCTTTTCTCTTGTTGCTTTCAGAACTTGCTCCTTCTCTTTCATATCTGACAGTGTGATCAGAATATGTCTCAGAGTGTTTATTTGGATTTATTCCTTTTGGAGTTCACTTGGCATTTACGATTGGTGTATCTATGGTATTTAGAAGATTTGGGAGGTTTTTGCCAACAATTTCTTTGTATACTCTTCCTAGAATTTTACTTTTCTCTTCCTCTTCTGGAACACCAATGAGTCTTATATTTGGATGTTTTATATTATCTATCATATTCCTGAGGTCCATTTTTTTATTTTTATTTTTCCCCATTCTTTCTTTTGCTCTTTTATTTTCCATTCTATCATCTTAGAGGTCACTGATTCACTTTTCAACTTACTCTAGTCTTGTACAATAAGTATCCAGAATCTTTTTAATTTGGTCAACAGTTTCTTTAATTTCCATAATATCATCTATTTTTTTACTTACTCATGCAATGTCCTCTTTATGCTCTTCTAGGGTCTTCTTGATGTCCTTTATATCCTGTGTCATGCTCTTCTTAATATCCTTTATATCCTGTGCCATGGTCTCATCATTCTACTTTAGTTCTTTGATTAATTGCTCCAGGTACTGTGTCTCCTCTCATCTTTTGATTCAGGTGCTTGGGCTTGGGTTATCCATGTCACCTGTTTTTTTCATATGCTTTAAAATTTTCTGTTGTTTTTGGCCTGTTGTCATTTGCTTAACTTGGTAGCATTGTTTTAGGATTTGTTGATGGATTGAATTCCTTATCTCTAATTTGTCAAATCTAAAGCTTCTTGGAGTACACTTTCTCTAACTAACCAGCAGGTGGCATCTACAAGCCACCTATTCCCATCAGGTCAGTGCTCCCCTGCTTTGTCTTTGTAGTCAGTGGGGGAGTGAGTCTTGTGGGGTCCAATTAGTGTACCAAGCTTGTGTTTGTAGTTGGTGTTGCCCACCCTGTGTATGGGGCATATATCTGGGTGGTCAGGGAGGGGACAACTCTAACCATCAAATCTCCCTAGTGTTCCTGGAGATGTAAACCTGCTGCAGTAGTCTAATCCTTCAGTTGAGTCCTGCCACAGTTTGTTTCTGCCACTGACCCACAAATCCTTAGTACTTGTGTGTGGCCCCTGAGACTTGCCTGTAGGTCCCTCTTCTAGGCTGTGTACCCTCAGGTCCTCTGTGGAGGGATGACTGTGCTATGTCATAGGTGAGTGCCATCACCCTGTCCACCAGGATGACATCCAGAAGACCCTAGAAGAGCATAAAGAGGACATTGCAAGAGTAAGTAAAAAAAATAGGTGATCCTATGGAAATTAAAGAAACTGTTGACCAAATTAAAAAGATTCTGGATACTCATAGTACAAGAATTTGGAGTGCAAATCCAAATTCTTCTGGATTTACATATCAGTCTGACTCTGGGCTGCAGGGCTGTGTAGAGAGGCTCCCAGTCTACTGAAAGGATGGCTGAATTAGTTGTGTTAATTCACTCTGCTCCACCTTCCCAACTCTGGGACAACCAGCTGAGGGTGCAGGGAAGGCTAATGTCCATGCCTAATTTTTTGGTGTGTTTGTGTGTTATTGGAAACACTTCCATCACACTGGGTTGTCTGGGGGCAGCTATGGGCTATGGGGTCATTGATGGGCATCAGTTTTCCCTACCCACCAGGATGATGGCTGTGAGAGGACCCCCACTTTTCTTGGAAAGTTGTGGTGTTTAGTGAATTTTCTCAGCCATTGGACTTATTGCCTTTTGTCTCAGAGCGCTCTTAGTTCTGCTCTTGTTTTGACCTGTCCAAATTGTAAGTCTTTGAGGCCTTCTGTATTGGGTTTCTTAGAGTAATTGTTTTAGAAAAAGAGAAAAAGATTTTTTAAAAAAAGCCCTCCTCACAGGTCTAATGGGTTATTGAAATGCTAAGAGGCAAAGCAATTAGGGCCATTAACAAAAGGTCCAGGGAGCACAGAAACCAGTTTTTCTTCTGGATTTTCATATGAGTCTGACTCTGGCTGAGCTCTGCCCTTCCCCTTTCTATGTTCACCAGAACTCCAAAAAGCCTCTACTTTTATTTTGGGGTTTTTCTTCCTGTTTTTGTTATCCTTATCTCCTCTTCATCAGACTGGCTGCTCCCAGATTCTCCAGTGTCTGGTCTCAGTCTATCTGTGATTGGAGTTTGGATCAGTAGAATGAGTTTCTGATAAGAGCTACAACTGAAGATCTCCCTCCTCATTCCCAGTAATGACAGGCCCTCCTCCCACAGGACTGAGCCTGGCAAGGAGGGGCACTGTTCCTCTAGCTGGGAACCCTAGAGATTTCACTGATCTCCAGAGTTCCACGTGCTCATGAGTGTTGTATGAAGTATGCCCAAAGTCAAATTGCTCTGCTGTATCCATTCCATGCATTTCCTGGCTTTCTACCTACTTCCCTGGAGAATTAACTAAAACATACATCTCACCACTCTGCCATCTTGCCCCACCTCTCCTAAATGCTCTTTTGAATTCTTGATGAGCTCTTGCAGAGAGTATATGGTTGGGTGAGGCTTTTTAAACCATTCAGCCAATCTCTGCCTTTTGACTGGAGAGCTTAATCCATTTACATTTAAAGTCACTATAGATAATATGCGACTTTCTTCCATCATGTTGATATTTATCCTTTGTAATTACACATTTATTGTCCCTTCCTTCTATTAATGCCTATTTTTATGTTAATTTTATTTTTGTCATGTTTGTTGTACCATATTGTGTCCCTTCTCATTTCTATCTGGATATACATTTTTTTTCTATTTTCCTTATGGCTACCATGGGGTTAAAATCGAACATTCTAAATATATAACAATCATATTTGGTTTGAAACCAATGTAACTTCAGTAGTGTACACATACACTTTTCCTATACCCTTCTGTTCCCCAACATTTTTTTCATATTTGTTATCACTAATATCTTTGTACATTGCACATAAAAAAATATAGATTTATGATTACTGTTATACATTTGCATTTTAGCACCTGTGAGAAGTACGAAGTAGAGTTACATACCAAAAAATGCAAAAAAATAATACCGGTATTTATAACTACCCAATTGGTTAACTTTACCAAAGCTCTTTATTTCTTTATGCCACTTTGACCCACTGTCTAGTGTTCTTTCTTTTAAGTCTGAAGAACTCCCTTTAGCATTGATTGTAAGTCTGAAGAACTCCCTTTAGCATTGATTGTAAGTCAGAACTAGTGGTGAAGAACTCCCTTATCTTTTGTTTATTTGAGAAAGTCTTAATTTAAATTCTCCCTCATTTTTGAAAGAAAATCTTGCCAGATATAAAATTATAGACTGTCAGTTGTTTTCCTTCAAAACTTTAAGTCTTTTAACCCACTGCCTTCTTGCCTCTATGGTTTCTGATGAGAAATCAGCATTCAGTCTTATTGGAATTTCCTTATAACACATTCCTTTTCTCTTGTAGCTTTCAGAACTCTCTCCTTGTCCTTTGTATTTGATAATGTGATCAATTTATGACTGGGTGTATTTTCCTTCATGTTTATCCTTAGTGGTACTCTCTGGGTTTCTTGGATGTGTGTATTCATATCTTTTGCTATGTTTAGTAAGTTCTCTGTCATTATTTCCTTGAACATTTCTTCTTCCCTTTTCTCACCTTCTTCTACTTCTGGGACTCCCATAATGTGTATTTGTCATATGCTTGATGGTGTTCCAGAGGTCCCTTAGGCTATTTTCATTTTTAATAATCCTTTTTTACTTTTTGCTTCTCAGTATGATGTATTTCAAGTGTCCTGTCTTCAAACTGACTGACTCCTTCTTTTGCCAGTTCCAATATACTCTTGAAACTCTTTTGGGCATTTTTCATTTCAGTTATTGTGGTCTCCAACTTCAGTAGTTCTGCTTGGTTCCTTTTTAAAATTTCTATATCTGTGCTAAGTTTTTCCTATTGCCCATTCATTATTTTCTTGATATCATTTGTTTCTTTCTCTGTACTTTCTTTCATGTCTTTGAACATTTTTTTTTAAATGAGAGAAAGGGTTTTATTGCTAGGTGAAAAGCAGGAGAGCAGATGGTCAATCAGCCCAAAATCTGTTTCCCTGAACTGCATTAATTCTGACAGTTTTATAGTATTAAAAGATGGGTAAGTTTTTGGATAATGAACACAATGGTCCAGATGATGTAATTAGAGGTGATTTAACTATTGATTATGCATAGATTGATTATGTGCTTGGTCATAGAATTTATGTAACAACATGGTGACCTTAATATGATGATGGGTGTGAATTTTATTATTATAATGAGATATAGGTCACTTGTACTTTAAATTCTAAGCTACTGCACATGTTAGGCTGGCCCATTTTGGTTAGATCTAGCTTCATTTATCAAGGTAACTTTGGACTTGTGGTGAGTTAGTTCTGGGCTGATCTGACAACTTTCATTAATAAATATTAGGGGATGTCTTTAGTGATCATAGGACTTTAAAGTAAAAAACAACTGGACAAATGTGTACAAGTGAAGGTTAGTCACAAGGTTTTTATAGTCTCAAAGGCACAATACACAGGCTATTCAATTGTTATCAGAGATCAATGCAGCTGGATTACAGTTCAGAGATTTCAGGTATTTCCCTCTGTCTATTCTAATAAACCAGATAGTAAAAAGGAATGTAGACATAGTGATTCAGTCATCATAATCAGCCCTTAGATCCTAACTTTTTGGTTTCAACTCCTCCCTCTCTTTGGATAATTTTCAGCCAATCTTGCGTGATATCTGAGTAAATGACTCTTCTAACTTCTTCATGCTGAAAAATGGGTGTGAAATTATGGGTCAGAGGGATGAAACTGGTTGTTGTTCTTAGAGACACTAGCGCTTCTGTGTTTCAGAGCATAGGAACAACCTGGAGTCCTCAAGTCTCTGAAAAACAATCCAGTCAGATATCCAGACTTGAAACTGGAAATGTTTTCTCTCTTGGTAGATTCGTGAGGCACCAAAATGTTCCTTGCACATTTTTAAGGTCATATTTTTAAAGGCTTTGTTCAGTACATTAACATTCTCATCTTCTTTATTGGTGTTTTTTGGATTTTTATCCCTTTCCTTTGGGTGGGTGATCATTTCCACTTTCTTTGTTTGTCTTGTACCTTTTTGTTGCACACTGCACATTTTAAAACTTTCAAATGTTACCTTTGAGATTTATTCCTTGAGATGTCTGTTTCTTGATTTTTTAACCAGCTAGTGATATGAGAGAAATTTTCTTGAGCCTCAGCCCTCCCATCAGAATGTTCTGCTCAAGGTGAAAGAAGTGTACAGGATTCTCCCTGCTTTCTGGACTCTGTCTTTCCCTGGGCTTAGGACTGTTAGTTGTTTTGCAATCCCCCTGCTTATAGAACTTGGTTTTCCCCTCTGTTTCCCATGAGACAGACCTTCCTCTCCCATGTGTTTGAAGCTGGCAGAAGTTTGCCTCAGACTGCCATCCTCTATAGTTTCTTACACTCATTTCATTGTCTCTAGCTGCTTTTGCCTTCTTGGCAAATTTGGGGTGGAGGACACAATCGGAAGGACTTTCCAAAGTCATTCTATCCCAGCCAAAATAGGGCCAGGGTCCCATGAATGGGACACACATTAGCTCCAAAGTTCCCTGTGGAGGGTATCAGGAAGGGAGACAAGAGTTTCTCTGATGTCTCCCAAAGCTGAGCTCTCCTGGCCTGCTCAGTAAATTCAGCCCTTCAGCTAACTGTTTCCTGCAACCTGAGAGGAGTAGCATCTTTAAGTCTCCATTGCCACTGCTGTGATTGAAACAATAGCTTCCACCATCTTTATCCAGGGCAAGTTGAAAAACAGGTCACTTTCAGAGCCTGGCACCCAGCAATGTCATGTTGCTAATAAAAACCCAAGATCAATAATTGGTTATGCACATCCCTCTTCCTGGGGAAGGGGAAATTTATGTCCCTTTATGTCACCAACAAGATAGCCATGGGTTGGACATCATGGTGGCCAGCCATGAGAGTGGTTATGGATGCCAGTAGCTAGCACATAGTGAGAGCAATTTGCCCTTTTTCAACAAAATTTATCAGCCTCTTCCTCCCACACTTTCTTGAATGCTGTGCAGTGTTCTTCTGGTCTCTGGAGTTTCACAATAGTTGTTTCAGAGAGTTTCTGCCTGTTCAACAGTTGTGATGATGGAAGGATTGAGTCACAGATCTCCTAATTCAGGAATCTTCCCTTAATCCTCTTAGTTTTTTAAGACATAATGTTACTGCACAGTCAATAGAATACAGGGTAGTGTAAATATAACTTTTATATTCACTGGGAAACCAAAAACCTTATGTGACTCACTTTATTGTAGTACTTGCTTTATTGTGATGGCCTGGAACCAAACGAGAGTGCCTGTGCACTTAGGATCTGTGGTCTCACAGTGTGGTTGCTATACTTCAAATTAATGCTTAAAAAAACAAGCCAGAGATGGGAGAAGATATTTTATTTACACCTAGTGTACTGAGTATTAACAAATTAAAATCAACCAGGGAGTTCCAGTGACTCACCAACTGGACAAGGTCTGCTAAATCCACAGGGACCATGCACTTGGTGAAACCTGGAGTGTAGGTGCTGAAATGTGTGAGGGAACCTGCTGGAGATCCAGCAATTGGGAGAAACTGGGGGTTGGCAATTGGAGATGGATTAGTTTAAAAACCCAAAATCACCTGCAAATCTAGCAGCAATAGCAGCACAACCAAGCATGGCAGGAAGTTCTTCCCACAACCCATGCACACAACACTGTATCTGGTGTGGATGATAGCCATTTGCATAACCACAGCTAACTGTCCAAGGGCAAGGAACATGGAGATCCACAAAAAAGGGGAAATCACCATGCCCCATGCAGTCATCTTTTCAGAAGGCTGGGAACATCCGTACATGGACCCATGAACCACAGCTTCCATTGGGGACTGCACTCACCTGTGACATAGAAGACTTTCCTTGGCAGAAACCCTAGGAGGGCATGGATTGGAAGAGGGACCAACACAGAAGTCCCAGGGATCATACACCAGTACCAGGGACTTGTGGGCCTGTGGCAGAGACAATCTGTGGTGAGAAAGAACTGAAGGTATAGACTTCTGTCACAGCACAATGTCTCCAGGAACACATGGGAAATTTGATTGTTAAAGCCACCCTCTCTTCCTAGCCACTCAGAAACAACCCCCACATTCAAGGCTGACAGCACCAACTACAGATGGAAATTTGGTGCACAAATTGGACATCCACTCACCAGAAAGACAAATATTGGGAGAAATGGCTTGAAGGGAATAGGTGGCTTGTGGACACCACCTGCTGGTTAGTCAGAGAAACTGTACACCAGAAATCTGTAGCTCTGCCAAGTTACAGATAAGTGTTCAAATAAGTCTACATATCCTAAAAGAACCCTATCAAGATAAGGAAATGCCAAGAGGCCAAAAACAACAGAGAATTTTAAGACATATGAAGAAATCAGAAAATATGGATAACCCAAACCCAAATACTGAAAAGATCAGAGGAGACACTTTACTTGGAGCAATTAATCAAAGAACTAATGACAAAAAACAAGATCATGGTACAGGTTATAAAGGGCAGGAAGAAGACCATAGAAGAGCATAAAGAAGAATTTGCAAGATTAAATAAAAAATAGATGATCTTATGGAAATAAAAGAAACAGTCTATCAAATTAAAAATATTCTGGACACTCATGTTACTAGATTAGAGGAAGCTCAGCAGTGATTCAGTGAGCTTGAAGAGGACAAAATGGAAAGAGAAAGAACGAAAGAAAAAATGGGAAACATTTAAAAAAGTAAAAATGGATTTCAGGAATATGATGGACAACATAAAGCCTGTAAATATAAGAATCATTGCTGTTCCAGAAGGGGAAGATAAGGGTAAGGGACTAGGGAGAGTATTCAAAGAAATTGTTAGGGAAGAACTCCCAAACCTTGAAAACAACATAAATACACAAATCATAGATGCCAAATGACCTCCAAACAGCATAAATCCAAATAAAACCAGTCTGAGATATATTTTAAACATATTGCCAAATGCTGAAGAGAAGAAGCAAGTTCTGAAAGAAGCAAGAGAGAAGCAATTCACCACTTACAAGGGAAACAGCATAAGACTAACCAGTGACAACTCTGTGGTCACCATGGAAGGAAGAAGGCAGTAGCATGACATATTTAAAATTCTGAAAGACAAAAATTGCCAACCAAGGATTCTTTATCCAGCAAAGCTCTCTTTGAAATTTGAGAGAGCTTAAATTTTTCACAGAGAAACAAATGATGAGACAATTTTCTAACAAGAGACCTGCCCTACCTGAGATACTAAAGGGAGTCCTACCAGCAGAGAAACAAAGAAAGGAGAGAGAGATGTGGGGAATTGTTCAGATCTCTTTAGTTCTGAAGAGATTCAGTATGAGTACATTAAAGAACATTAAGAGAGAGAGGGGAAAATATATCTGAAAAACAAACCCAAGGATAGGATGACTGATTCAAGAAATGCCTTCACAGTAATAAGATTGAATGTAAATGGAATAAACTCCCCAATTAAAAGATATAGACTGGCAGAATGGATCCAAAAACATGAACCATTAATATGTTGCATACAAGAGACCCATCTTAGGCATGGGGAAACAAAGAAATTAATGTGAAAGGAAGGAAAAAATATTTCATGCAAGCTACAGCCAAAAGAAAGCAGGAGTAACAATATTAATCTCAGAAAAAAATAGACTTTAAATGCAAGGAGTTTATGAGAAACAAAGAAGGCCTCTACATACTAATAAAAGGTGCAATTCAAGATGAAGAAATAACAATCATATATGTTTATGCACCCAATCAAGGTGCCCAAACTACATGAAACAAACATTGGCAAAAAAGATAAAGCAATATACGTCTCCACAATAATTGTGAGAGACCTCATTATATCACTCTCTCTTACAGATAGAACAAAAAGACAGATCAATGAAGAAATTGAAAACCTAAACAATCTGATAAATGAATTTGACTTAACAAACATACATAAAACATTTCATCCCAAGCCACCAGGATACACATTCTTTTCTAAGTGCTCACAGAACTTTCTCCAGAGTAGATCATATGTTGGGTTAGTTAGGGATCTCTCAAGAAACAGAATCAATGAGAGGTGTCTCTGACTATCAACTTTGTAAAAGTGATTCACACAATTGTGTTTATGCATGAGTCCAAATTCTGTAGAGCAGTCATCAAACTGTCAACTCCAAGGAAGAAGTCTGATGAACTCCTCAGGAAATGAACCAGCAACTTCAATGAACTCCTCAGGAAATGAACCAGCAACTTCAATGAACTCCTCAGAAAATGCTTCACTGGGCAGCTGAAGAAGAAGTGAAGGTCCTCTATCTGTCTCACTTATAAGTTTTCAACTGATTAATTGGATTAAATCCAGTCAATTGCATTCTCTTATTGTGGAAGACATGCCCTTTGGTGAATCATCAGGCACAGCTGCAGTCAATTGACTGATGATGTAATAAACCAGCCGGTTGGTTTATTAACCAGTCACAAATGCCTTCATAGCAGTTGTTAGGCCAGTGTTTGCTTGACCAGACAGCTGGGTACTATCCCTTTGCCAAGTTGACACATGAACCTAACCATCACACAGGGCCAAAAAACAGGCCTCAATAAGTTAAAAACTTGTTATTATTCAAAGCATATTCTCTAATCACACTGGAATACAATTAGCAGTCAATAACAATAAGGACTTGGAAATTTCAAAAATACCTTGAAGTTAAACAATGCACTCATATGTGATCAGTGGGTTATTGAAGAAATAGCAAGAAAAATTGCTAAATATATTCAAATGAATGAAAATGAGAACACAACATATCAAAACATATGGGATGTAGCAAAAGTGGTACTGAGGTTGAAATTTATAGCTCTAAATGCATAGATTAAGAATGAATTATAGAGCTAAAATCATAGAACTAATGGAGAAACTGAAGAAGCTAGAAAATCAACCACAAACTAATCATAAACCAAGTAGATGAAAAGAAGGAACAAGAATTAAAGCAGGAATAAATGACATAGAAAAATACATAGGGAATAAATAACATCAAAAGATTGTTTGAGAAGATCAACAAGACTGAGAAGCCCCTAACTAAACTGAAAAAATCAAAAAGAGAGAAGACACAGATAACCAAAATAATGAATGAGTTCAGTGACATTACTGTGGATACCAAAGAAATTTAAAAATTATAATAGGATACTATGAACTACTATATGACAGCAAACTGGACATGTAGAGGAAATGGACAATTTCCTGGAAACACATGAACAACCCAGACTGACTAGAGAAGAAATGGAACACCTCAATCAAGCAATCACAAGCAAAGAGAAGCAATCAGTCATCAAAAAGTTTCCCAAGAATAAATGATCATGGCCAGATAACTTCACAGGAGGGATTCTACAAAACTTTCCAAAAAGAACTGACACCAATCTTACTTAATCTCTTTCAAAATATTGAAGAAAATGGAACAATAACACATTTTATGAAGCTAACATTATTGTAGTACCAAAACAAGGTAAAGATGCTACAAGAAAGGATAACTACAGGTCAATCACCCTAATGAATATAGACACAAAAATTCTCAAAAAATAATTGCAAATCAAATCCAAACACATTAAAAAAATCATACAACATGACCCAGTGGGTTCATTCCAGGCATGCAAGAGGGTTCAACATAAGGAAATCAATGTATTACAACATATTAACAAATCAAAAGATCATTTCAATAGATGATGACGAAGTATTTGACAAAGCCCAACATCTCTTCTTGATAAAACACTTCTAAAGGTAGGAATTGAAGGAAATTTCCTCAATAGAATTAAAAGCATATATGAAAAACCTACAGCCAGCACAGTACTCAATGGTGAGAGACTGAAAGCCTTCCCTTTAATATCAGGAATGAGACAAGAATGTCTGCTGCCACCACTGTCATTTGACATTGTGCTAGAAGTGCTATCCAGGGCAATCCAGAAGGCAAAGAAATAAAAGGCATCGAAACTGGTAAGGAAGTAGTAAAACTGTCATTATTTTCAGATGATATGTTCTCATATCTGGAAAACCCTGAGAAATCAATGATACTGCCACTAGAGCTAATAAACAAATTTAGCAAAATAGTGGGATAAAAGATAAGTCAGTAATGTCCCTACACACTAGAAATGACCAAACTGAAGAGACACTCAAGAAAAAGATACCATTTTCACTAGCAACTAAAACATCAAGTACCTAGGAATAACTTAATCCAAAGATGCAAAAGAACTTTTTAAAAAAACTACATAAATCTCCTTGAAAAATAGAAATGGACCTAAAAAGATGGAAAAATATTCCTTGTTCATGGATCGGTAGATTAAACGTCATTAATATAACAATTCTACTCAAACTCATCTACATATTCAAAACAATCCCCATTAAAATTCTAACAACTTACCTCACAGGCTTGGAAAAGCTAGTAATCAAATTTATTTGGAAAAGGAAGATGCCTCAAATTGCTAAAAACACTAAAACAGGAAAATGAAGTGGGAGGACTTACACTTCCTGAATTTGAAGCTTATTATAAAGCCACAGTAGTCAGAAGAGCATGGTACTGACACAAATATAGACACATTGATCAATGGAATTGAATTGAGAATTCAGAAAAAGACACCCAGCTCTACAGTCAACTGATCTTTGATAAGGCTCCCAAAGTCACTAAACTGGGACATAACAGTCTTTTCATCAAATGGGGCTGAGAGAGCTGGATATCTATACCCAAATGAATGAAAGAGAACCACCACCTCACACCCTACACAAAAACTAACTCAAAATGGGTTAAAGACCTCAACATAAGAGACAGTACCATAAAACTCCTAGAAGATAACATAGGGAAACCTCTTTAAGAACTTTTATTAGGTGTTCAATCCTTAGACCTCATATCCAAAGCATAAGCAACAAAAGAAAAAATAGATAAATGGGGACTCCTCAAACTTAGAAGTTTCTGTACCTTCAAGGAATTTGTCAAAAAGATGTAGAGACAGCCAACTCAATGGGAAAAATTTTTGGAAAACGTGTATCTGACAAAAGACTGATATCTTACACATATAAAGAAATCCTATAACTCAATGACAATAGTTCAGACAGCTCAATTATAAAATGGGCAAAGATATGAAAAGACAGTTCTCTGAAGAGAAAACACATATGGCCAAAAAACACATAAAAAATGTCCAGCTTCACTAGCTATTAGGGAGATGCAAATTAAGACCGCAATGAGATACCATCTCACACCAATTAGAATGGCTGCCATTAAACAAATAGGTAACTATAAATGCTGGAGAGGATGTGGAGAGATTGGAAATCTTATTCATTGTTGTTGGGACTGTATAATGGTTCAGCTACTCTTTAAGACAGTCTGGTGGTTCCTTAGAAAACTTTATATAGAGTTACCCTTTGATACAGCAATCACATTTCTCAGTATATACCCAGATGATCAGAAAGCAGTGACATGAACAGGTATCTTCATGCCCATGTTCATAAAAGCAGTATTCACAGTGGCCAAGAGATGGAAACAACACAAACACCCTTCAACAGATGAGTGGTGTGCCGGTTTGAGTGTATTGTGTCCCCCAAATGCCATTATCTTTGTGGTCTTGTGTGGGGCAGACGTTTTTGGTGCTGGTTAGATTTGCTTGGAATGTGCCCCACTCAGCTGTGGGTAATGATCATTTTGATGAGATGTTCCCATGGAGGCATGGCCCCACCCATTCAGGGTGGGCCTTTATCAGTGGAGCTATATAAATGAGCTGACTCGGGGGGAGGAAAGAGAGTGCAGCTGGGAGTTATGTTTTGACGAGAAGCAAGCTTGCTGGAGAGGAATGTCCTGGGAGAAAGCCGTTTTGAGGCTGGAGCTTTGGAGCAGATGCCGGCTGCCTTCCCAGCTGGCAGAGGTTTTCCGGACGCCATTGGCCATCCTCAGGTGAAGGTGCCCGGTTGCTGATGTGTTGCCTTGGACACTTTGTGGCCTTAAGACTGTAACTGTGTAGCGAAATAAACCCCCATTTTATAAAAGCCTATCCATCTCTGGTGTTTTGCATTCTGCAGCATTAGCAAACTAGGACAGATTTTGGTACCAGAGAAGTGGGGTGCTTTTGCTGCTGAGTCTGCAAATACCAAACATGTTGGAACAGCTTTTTAAATGGATAAGGGGAAGATTCTGGAAGAATTGTGAGGAGCTTGATAGAAAAGGCCAAAACTGCTTTAAAGAGACTGTTTGTGGAAATATGGACTCTAAAGATACTTCTGATGAGGCCTTGAACAGAGATGATCAATGTGTTGTTGTGAACTGGAAGAAAGGTGGTCCTTGTTTTAAAGTGGCAGAGAATTTAGCAAAATTGAGTTCTGGTGTTAGATGGTAGGAAGAATCTGGAAGCAACAACCTGGAATACTTAGCTGAGGAGATCTCCAGTCTAAGTGTGGAGGATGTATCCTGGCTTCTCCTTGCAGCTTATAGTAAAATGCGAGCAGAGATAAACTTAGAACTGAACTCTTGGGTTCAAAGAAACCAGAAGTTGATGGCTTGGAAAATTACAGGCTTCCAGGGGGTGGAATCCCAGAAGCTACACCCCAACGTGAGGATGTAACCAAACATGGAACCCAGCCACCATTTCACTACAAGCCAAGATTGGAGATGGAATTATCCAGAAAGGATTTGTGGAAAGTCCTATTGTCTAATGGCTTTGACCCCTGTGTGCTTCATGCAAAGCCAGCAGAATTTTTGTGAGATCTTTATAGACAGAGCCATTGCCAGTCTGGACTGGAGGAGACAGACAAGGAACAAACTGAAGGAAAAATTTCTTCAAAGACAAAGCCATGGAGGTTGAGGTCTGGAGTTAAGAGGCCTTGGGCTGGGAGAGTGGAGCAGCCCACACGCATGGAAAGGGTGAGTTTGCCCCGGAGGTCGAGGGTGGGCATTCCACCTCGATGCTCTGGAAGAGTTTTGCCACCTGAGGTCCCAAAGAGGGTGGAGCACATTCCCAGGGAATTGGGGAGAGCCTGGCTGCCACCCCACTGTTCTGAAGGGGTTGAGCGTGTGCCCCGGAGATGGAAGGGAATCCGGGAGCTGCCCCGAGGTTTGAGGAAGGTGGGGCCGAGAAGGTGGTCTCCCCAATGTATGGATATGTTGGAGCACTCACCTAAGTGTTTGGAGAGGAAAGGGCTGCCGAAAAGGCCCTTAGGAAGGGTTAGACTCCCGCTCTCTCAAGCCCCGAGGATGCAAAGTTGTTCTGTAAATGACTCTCAGACTTTGAAATCTAATGGAGTTTGTCCTGCGGGTTCTAGGAACTGTTTTGCTCCTGTTAACCCTGTTTTTCTTACTGTTTCTCCTTATGGCAATGGAAATGTTTATCCTATGAATGTCCCTCCTTTGTATGTTGGAAGCATATAACTTCTTCTAACTCCACAGATCCAAAGCTAGAGGGGAATTGTGCCTTAGGACTGACCATGCCTAAATTGATTTTGATGGGATTTTGTACTTGAGTATTGTTACTGAGATGATGTAAGTTTCTGTGATGTTGTTGTGGGATGGATGTATTTTGTATTTGGAAAGATAATGTCATTTTGGGGTCCAGGGAGTGGAATGTGCCGGTTTGAGTGTATTGTGTCCCCCAAATGCCATTATCTTTGTGGTCTTGTGTGGGGCAGATGTTTTTGGTGCTGGTTAGATTTGCTTGGAATGTGCCCCACTCAGCTGTGGGTAATGATCATTTTGATGAGATGTTCCCATGGAGGCATGGCCCCACCCATTCGGGGTGGGCCTTTATCAGTGGAGCTATATAAATGAGCTGACTCGGGGGGAGGAAAGAGAGTGCAGCTGGGAGTGATGTTTTGAAGAGAAGCAAGCTTGCTGGAGAGGAATGTCCTGGGAGAAAGCCGTTTTGAGGCTGGAGCTTTGGAGCAGATGCCGGCTGCCTTCCCAGCTAGCAGAGGTTTTCCGGACGCCATTGGCCATCCTCAGGTGAAGGTGCCCAGTTGCTGATGTGTTGCCTTGGACACTTTGTGGCCTTAAGACTGTAACTGTGTAGCGAAATACACCCCCATTTTATAAAAGCCTATCCATCTCTGGTGTTTTGCATTCTGCAGCATTAGCAAACTAGGACAAGTGGGTAAATAAAATGTGATATATATACATGATGGAATACCAAACAGCAAGAAGAAGGAATGATTTTGCAAAACATATGACAACATGGATGAACCTTGAAGACAATGCTGAGTGAAATAGGCCAGGCACAATAAGACAACTATTATATGTTACCACTAACTTGAATACTGAAGAATGTATAATAAATGTATATAATGTAGAATGTAGGGGACCTAGTGATAGATAGCAATTAGTGAACTGGGAATGATAATCTAATAAGAACAGTTATTGTGGGTAAATTTAACATTCTATGACTGTTCAGAAATGAGTATGGTTTGCTAATTTCTGGTGGGTATGGTAGTAACAAGTTCACAGAAATGTAGTTATCTTAGTTTATCTGTTTTTATTCCTTTCCTGGGTTATAGTCTGTATATTACTTTGGGTAGAATAGGAACATGTAGGAAGTAATGTATTTATTTTAAGTTACCTGTTTTTTCTTATTCATTTGTTTTGGTTTTGTATGATACATTTTTTATTGTCTTTTTTAAATTTTTTGATGCAGTTAATTTAAATAATCATTGAAAATGTATGCAAAGACACCATGCAGAGCTGGGGGAATATGCATTGGTGTTGGGATTCCTCAGCTGGATGGTTGCTGATGTTGTCACAAACATTGAGTACTGGTGGGTGGATGTGCTGAACCCTCTGTCATGGGACTAGCCCTTAAGAATCCTGTTATTGCAGAGGAGAGGCTAGGCATTCTCATAATTGTGCCTAAGTGTCTCCCCTTGAATGTCTCTTTGTTGCTCAGATGTGGCCCTCTCTCTCTAGCTAAGCCAACTTGGCAGGTGAAATCACTGCCTTATCACCCATGTAGGATCTGACATGCAGAGCTGTAAATCTCCCTGGCAACATGGGCTATAACCCCTGAAGAAGAATCTGGACACCGCATTTTGGGATGGAGAAAATCTTGACCAAAAGGGGGATGTGAATTGAAATGAAATAAAGTTTCAGTGGCTGAGAGATTCCAAAGGAAGTTGGTACATCACTCTGGTGGGCACTCTTATGCACTATATAGATAACTCATTTTAGTTTTAATGAATTGGAACAGCTAGTAGTAAATACCTGAAACTATCAACCCAGTAGCCCTGAATCTTGAAGATGATTATATAACTATGTAGCTTACAATGAGTGACAACATGATTGTGAAAGCCTTCTGCATCATACTCCCCTTTAAACAGTGTATGGATGGATGAGTAGAAAAATGGGGGCAAAAACTAAAGGAAAAGTAGGGTGAGAGGGTGAGACAATGTGGGTGTCCTTTTTTTCACTCATTTTTTTATTTTATTTTCACTTTTTTGGTACAAGAAAAATGTTAAAAATAGATTGGGGTGATGAATGAACAACTATATGATGGTAATGTGATCAACTGATTATATACTTTGGATAACTGTATAATGCACGAATAAATCTTAATAAAAATCAACCAGTAAATGCAAATAACCTAGTGCTAAAATGGTCTATGGATTAAAAAGAACAATTCACTTTTAATGTACTGAGGAAGGAACATGAGAAGACAATAAAAAGATGAAATCATATGCTCAATATCACTAATCATCAAGCAAATACAAATTACAATGATGAAATGGCATTTCATACCCAGAATTTGGAAAAAAAAATTGCATCTGATAATCCCATGTTTTGAAAAAAATGATGAGCAGTGGGAAAACTCTTATGTCCTGCCAGGGGTGTAAATTAATACAGCCACTTTGAGGATCCAAGTGGTAAAAAAGGACATTCCTGAAGATGCTGAAATTCCACATCTGCATATGTACTTTGATACATCTAGAAATCTATAAGGATATTTATTATGGTATAGCTTCCTATAGTACAGCCCTGGAAGTAAATTAAATCATTAAGGAAGTGATAAATTGTAAGATATTTATACGATGGAATTCTTACAGAGAATTGAAATGAATGAAATAGTTCTATGTGTATCATTGTTGATAATGGTACATATGCTCACATGTCACTTGTGTGTGCTCACATGCAGTGAAAACACAAAAACACGGATGAGGGACACATGCCATCAGATTGTGCTAGTGTTTACTTCCAGGGAGGAGGGAAAACAACCTGATTCAGGAGGGAACATCATCTGCAATATTTTATTTCTTTTACATGAATTAAAATAATTCTGAAGTAAGCATGACCAAATCTTAATATTTATAACTTCTGATGATAGGAGTCTGATGTCAGCCAGTATGTGCCCTGCACATTTCTATATTTTTAAAATGCCAAACAGGAAAAGAATGCAAAGGAACAGCAAGGGAATTAGCTGAAGAGAAAAAATACAACTATAAAGGAAAGGATAGGGGAGCTGCAACCACTCCTTAATGTCAAGCCAAATGCCTTCCCCAGACCCCCAGGCATGGCTCTTATCATGGACACACCCAGCCCAGTGATTGGGTCTTCAGCATACTACAAAACTCCCTGTCTCCATCAGTGGGCATCACTTTCAGGAGCTCACCTGGTCAGGTGATGCAGGTCCTTCAATTTGGGCAGCCTGCACAGGATGGGGCATAAGGGGCTTCTCTGGTCTCTTGCTCATCCTTGTCCAGAAAGCTGCTTGGGGATCTCCTGACCCCAGTGCCCAGCCATGGATCAGCCCTGTTCACCCATGCCATGTTCTAATCCAGAACCCAGGCCAGCTGCAAGCTCCATGACACCCACCTCTCTTTCTCATCTGGAAGATGAGCAATGTTCACCAAGGCAATGAAAATGACCGCACATGCTTATTACATGCACTCGATTGGCCAGTGCCACACTAGTCACCTCCTGCCCAGCCTGTGTGTGCAGCAAACACAAGAGGCAAGAAATCCAGTCTAGGGTCCTGATGACTGCATGGGAAAGCTGAGATGGAATTAACTTTGTCTTAGTCTAGTCCCCATACAAGAGTGGAACATCAGCACTGATGAGGCTGAGGGTGCAGCCTTGGCCTCAGATCATCCAGCCTCACAGCCTCAAAGAGCCTCCCCAGCTGGGTCCCTCAGGTGACTGGCTACACTTGCCCAGGAACAGCTTCTTTTCAGCTTGTTCATTTAAAGTATTTATGGAGTCAAAGCCTAAGCCCAGTACTGTGCCAGCAATTTTAGGGAAAATTGAGGAGGTGAGTAAGAAAGCTCTGGGATCTGCCAAAGGCTAAAGAGAAGCCCCCTGAATATATACACGTGTAGAGCTAGGGGTGGGTCAAAAAGTGGGGAGGGTCATGAGCTGTAGGATGCTGGGGGCAGTTGAGTGACTGGGCATTTCAACCTCTTAAGTGCATCATCTCTTACCCTTGGAACATCAGACAGGGGCTTGGGTCCCAGGAGGGCCAGGGGCTCAGAAGTCATTTTTCTCACATTTAAATAAATTTAATTAAGTACAAACATCACAGGCTTCCACTTTCCCAGAAATGGTAACTTTATCTAAATTAAGGAAATGGAAACTGTTACGCATTTGCGTCATTCTATGATATGTGTATTTGGGCAAGTTTAGGCAAATAGCTAAGATTTAAAAGTCCTATCACCAAACCTACAGCACTTTATTTTTAATGCAATTTTATTCAGATATATCCACATACCATAAAATCATCCAAAGTGTACAATCAGTTGTTCACAGTATCATTATATAATTGTGCATTCATCACAATCAACTTTTTGAACATTTCCATTACTCGAAGAAATAAAAATAAGAATAAAAATAAAAATAAAAGTAAAAAACAACACCCAAATTATCTTATACTCCTCTCCACATTATTCATTTACTTTTTGACCCTCTGTTTTCCTACTCATCTGTCCATACACTGGATAAAGGGAGTGTGGGCCACAAGTTTTTCACAATCACATAGTCATCCCATATAAAGTATATAGTTATCCAATCATCTTCAAGAGTCAGGGATACTGGATTGCTGCTCAACAGTTTCAGATATTTGCTTCTAGCTATTCTAATACACCAAAAACTAAAAAGGGATATCTATATAGCGCATAGGAATAACCTGCAGAATGAATTTTTTATTCCATTTGAGTTCTCTCAGCCACTGAAACTTTATTTTGTTCCACTTCTCTACCCCATTTTTGTCAAGAAGTCTTTCTCAATCCCATGATGCTGGGTCCAGGCTCATCCCCAGGACTCATGTCCCACATCACCAGGGAGATTTACACCTGTGGGAGATATGTCCCGTTGGAGGGGAAGGCAGTGAGTTCACTGGCTGTGTTGGCTTAGAGAGAGAATCCACATCTGAGCAATGAAATAGGTTCTCTTTGGGTGACCTTCAGGCACAATTATAAGTAGGCTTAGCCTCTCCTATGCAGCAACAGACTTCATAAGGGCAAATCTAAAGATAGAGGTATTGGCCTATTACAATCATAGTCCCCAATGCTTATGAGAATATCAGGAATTCCCCACGTAGAGAAATTTAATATCCTAAATTTTTCCCCAGTCTCTCGAGGGGGCTTTGCAAATGCTTTTTATTCTCTGCCCAAATTACTCTGGGATGTATTGGGGTTTCATGCTGACCTGTACAAACAAACCAGATCTCACCTCCTATACAAGGGTTTATGTAATTATGGTGTTTGAGTAAACTGATCATACAAGTTACATTATATAGCATGCTTCAGAAAATATTGATTTTCCACCAAATAAACATCTCTTCCTTTGGTCTCACACAGAAGTTAAAGTTTTCAGTCAATATCATCCTTTTCCCCTTAATCTGGTTTACCTTAGTCTTAACAAAGTCCAGTTTGTTCATATCACTAATTAAAGTCTGATCCCTTTTACAGCTTCTTTAACATTTTTTGTATGGGGTAATGGTGACATTCATAGCTGCCTGACTCTGGTTCTGAGTCTCAGGTGTCACAGAGATGCACAAAGTTCCAGGGACTGATCAGGTTATATGTAAATGGCTCATCATTTCAGAATTTAGAAATAAGTTACAACTCATGAATAGATGTGACTGCTGTAAAAGCTTACAATCTAGGAACCTTTACCATAAGCCTTCCCCTGATAACATATGTTCTCAGATGCAATTCTCAGAGTTTGGACATTCTAGTTAGTCCATATGAGTGAGGCATTATAATGTTTGTCTTTTTGATTCTGACTTGTTTCACTCTACATTTTCCATTCATCTAGGTGCATACATCACAACTTCATTTCTTCTTGCCACTGTTCAATATTCCATTGTATGTGTGTACACTGCAGTTCACCATTTCCTTATCAGTTGATGAACACTTATGTCACCTCCAATTTGAATATTGCCAGCATAAACACCAGTGTGCAATATCCATTCATGTCTCTGCTCTCAGTTCTTTCAAGTATATACCCAATAGCAGGGTTGCAGGACCATATGGCAACACCATAGTTAGCTTCCTGTAGAACGACCACTGTCTCCTCCAGATGGGCTGTCCATTCTATTTTCCAACTAACAGGGAATAGGTACATGTCTTTCACCACATTTTCTCCATCACTTGTATCCCTGTCTTTTTAAAACAGTTTTATTCACACACTATACAATCCATTCTAAGTAAACAATCAATGATTCCCACTATAATCACAAAATTATGCACTCACCACCACAATCTAGATGAGGACCTGCCCTGAATTTATGTATTCATCAACACCTTATTTGAGATAGGTGTTATTATCCTCAGTTAGAACGGGAGTCTTAGTTGAGAATCAAGGGGCCAGTCCTGCTCTGGAGCTGGAGCTCATACCTTTAACAACTTTAATATCCTGTTAATTTGGGGCCTCCTCAGTTATTATATGTGTCACTTGTTTATCCTTGCCCTTCAACAATGTGCTGAAGCTTGTACTTTATGCACATTTCACCTGAGCCCACTTTGTGCCCAGCCATATAAATTCTAAATCATCTTTACAACCATCTTGTTACTGTGGGCCTTTAGGCTCACAAATCTTTTGTCAGACTCCTGGCAATACCAAATAAGCCCTATGCCATGTGGTAAATTTCCTAAACAGGTATCAGCGGCACCTCTGCCAGGTGAGTTAGGTGCATCACAGCTCACGACTGAAGCCAGTATGTGAAGCAGACCATGACCCTTAAATTGTTGCAAGTCAAAGCCTGAGTTTCCAACAAACTCTCTCGACATGGTCTTAATTTGCATGCCTCTGTCTTCTTCCAGAGGGGAATGACATCTTGGGACTCAGGGTTATGGCAGAGTGTGCTATCACACAACCTTAGGATGGCAGAGGAATGTAAGGAGAATGCCCTAAGTAGCAGAACCTACATTATCCCCTTTGGCTTTCCAGCTATAGATTTAAGGGCTGAGGCTTAGGTCCCAAACCCTCTATGCAATTTCACCCTCTGGCAGCATGGGCCTTGTCACTCATGATTAAAGTTGCTGCCTCTGGGGTGCAGGCAGTCCCAGTTATGTCCAAGCACATGTCCCTTCCTCCAGCTTGCACTGATGATCCATCTGCAAACCTGTCCTGGAGGATGCTGCCAGTCTGCTTCTGGGCACCTAACTTCCACAATGGCTTCCCTGCTCAGAACCTCCAGCTCCACTTTAGCCTGCCTATCTGCCCAGACTGGGTGCTCTTTGGTGTCTTCCCCTGGCTTTTACTATTTCTGCTGACAGACCCTCAGCCCAGATGCTGCTGCTTTCCTTCAAGAACCCCCTGTTCCATCCCCTTGTTTTGGTCTCAACTTCAGTGATGTCATCTATTCATAGAGGGGACCCCCACTCTTAGTTGATTTTTTTTTTTCCTTCACCTAGTGGCTTTTATCACATTAGTTTTTTCCTTTACTAATGTTCCATATCCCAGATTTTGTCTCTGGAATTTTGACCCTGCACTTTTTTAGGTGCTGCATTTTCTTCTGATATAGACTTATTAGCATATCCCATCTGATGACTGGATCCTCCCATTTTTCAGATATCTGGATAACTGGATCAAAATCTCAGTACCTGAGCCCATGGCCATTCAAAACCCTCTCCAGAGTTTTTGGGAATACCTTGCTTTGTTTCTTTATTTATGGTTTAATTCCTTTCATTTTTTAAAGAATAATCATGCATAAAATACAAGGTTCCCACATACCACCTTATGAACAGGTTACATTGTTGTGATACATTTGTTACAATTAATGAAAGCTCATTTTATCAATTATACTATTAACTATAGTCCATGGTTTACCTTAGGATTTACTGTGTTGAGAATTTCCATGTTGTATTTTTAATTTTTATTCTAGTAAAATATATACAACCTAAACTTTTCTTTCCTGATCACATTCAAATATATAATTCAGTATTGTTAATTTTATACACACTCTTGAGCTACCATTACTGAACACTTTCTGACATCGCAAGCAGAAACTTGTATATTTTAAGCCTTAACTGCCCATTCCCTACCCCCCACTCTATCTCCTGTTAACCTGCGTTCTAGAGTCTGCCTCTATGAGTTCGCTTACTCTAATTATTTTTTATCAGTGATATAACAGAATATTTGTCCTTTTGTGTCTGGCTTATTTCACTCAACATGAAGTCTTCAAGGTTTATCCATGTTGTTGCATGTACCAGAACTTCATTCCTTTTCATGGCTGAAATAATGTTCCATGGTATGCCTCTTTTGCAGTTTTTTTAATCCATTCATCAGTTTGATGGACACTTGGTAATTTCCATCATTTGACAATTGTGAATAATGCTGCTATAAAATCAGTGTGAGAATATGTTTTAGCCCTTGCTTTCATTTCTTTTCATATATATGTAAAAGTGGAATTACCAAATCATATGGTAATTCTATACTTAAATTTCCAAGAAAATGTCAAGCTGTTTTCCACAGTAGCTGAACCATTTTACATTCCCACCAGCAATCGATGAGTGTTCCCATTTTCCTGCATCCTCTCCAACACTTGTAATTTTCTGTTTCCTAAATAGTAGCCATTCTAGTTAGTATGAAATGGTATGTCACTGTGGTATTGATTTGCATTTCCCTACTGGCTAATGATGTTGAGCATCTTATCATGTGCTTTTTGGCCATTTGTATATCTTGTTTGGATAATGCCTGTTCAAAACAGTTGCCCATGTTAAAATTGGGTTATTTTCCTTTTTGTGGTTTAGTTGAAGGATTTTTTTATATACTGATATTAAACCCTTAATAAATATGTGGTTTCCAAATACTTTCTTCCATTATGTGGGTTGTAATTTTTCTTTCATGTTAAAGTCCTTTGACACTCAAAACTTTAAAATTTTGATTATGTGATATTTATCATTTTTTTCTTTTGTTACTTGTGCTTTGGGTGTAAAGGCTAAGAAACTATTGCCTAACAGAAAGTCCTAAAGATGCTTCCCTAAGTTTTCTTTTAGGAGTTTTATATTTCTGGCTATTATATTTATAACTCTGATATATTCTGAGTTGATTTTTCTGTATAGTATGGGGCAGGGGTACACCTTCAATCTTTTGCATATGGAGATATAATTTTCCTAGCACCGTATGTTGAAAAGAGTATGTTTTTCCATTTGAATGGTATTTACAAACTTGTCAAAAATCAATTGGCCATAAATATTGAGGGCTAATGTCTGAGCTCTCAATTTGGTTTCATTAATCTATATGTCTGTCCTTATGCAAGTACCATGCTGTTTTGATTACTGTGGCTTTGCAATAAGTTTTAGGATTGGGATGGGTAACTTCTTTGACTTCGTTCTTCTTTTTCAATATGGCTTTGTCCCTTTACCCTTACATATAAATTTGATGAGTGTCTTCCACTTATGCAAAGAAAGTCTTTGGAATTTTGTTTTGGATTGCATGGTATATGTAAATTTCTTTGAGTAGAATTGACATCTTAGCAATATGTACTGTTCCAATGTATGAACAAAGAATGTCCTTCCATTTATTTAGGTCTTCTTTGATTAATTTAACAATGTTTTATAGTTTTCTGTGCACAATCTCTTTACATACTTGGTTAGAATTTTTCCCAGATACTTGAATATTTTAGTTCCTATTGTAAATGGATTTTTTCTTGAGTTACTTTTCTGATTGTTAATTAATAATGTATGGTAACACTACTGATTTTTGGGTGTTGATCATTTCCCCCACCACTTTGCTGAATTCATTTATTAGCTGTAGGAGATTTGCTGGGAAATTTTCAGGATTTTCTGTATATAAGATCATATCATCTGTGTTCTGGTTTACTAAAGCTGCTGGAATGCAAAACACTAGAAATGGGTTAGCTTTTACAATGGGGGTTTATTAACTTACAGTTTACAATTTTTAGGTCATGAGAGTATCCAATTCTAGGCATCAACAGGATGATACCCTCTCTGAAGACTGATTACTGGTGACAGCTTGGGCTCCTCTATCACATAGCAAAGCACATGCTGACGTCTGTTGGTTATTTCCCTGGTTTCAGTGCTTCCAGCTTCTGGCTTCAGTGGCTTCTTCTGTTTTCTCTGGGTCTTCTCTTAGCTTCTCATTGACTTTTGTGTCTGAACTTCTCTTGATTTCATCTCTTATAAAGAACTCCAGGGAACAGTTTAAGACCAACCCTAGGGAAGCTTCTCAATTGAAATAACCTAATCAAAAGATTCCACCCACAATTGGTCTGCATCCACTGGAATGGATTAGAAGAATATGGTATTTTCTGGTGTACATAACAGCTTCAAACCACCACAATCTACAATTAAGGAAAGTTTTATTTTTCCTTTCTAATTTGGATGCTTTTATTTATCTTTCTTGTCTAATTGCTGTGGCTAGAACTTCCACCCCAATGTTGAATAACAGTGGTAACAGAGGACATCATTTTCTTGTTCCTGACCTTAGAGGTAAAAGTATCAGCATTTCACCATTAAGTTGGATGCTAGCTGTGGGTTTTTTCTTATAAACCTTCATTATGTTGAGGAAGTTTCTTTTTATTCTTAGTTTTCTAAATTTTTTTTAATCAAGAATTGATGCTGGATTTTGTCAAATTCCTTTTCTTCCTCATTTGAGATTGTCATATGTTTATCTGTTAATGTTATGTACTACATTAATTGATTTTCTTATGTTGAATCACTCTTGCATGCTTGGAATAAATCCTGCTTGACTATTATGCATAATTCTTTTTATGTGCCTTTGGAGATTTGGCTTGCTAGTATTTTTTTGAGGATTTTTCCATCTATATGTACATGATATATTGGTCTATAGTTTTCTTTTCTTATGTTCTCTTTATGTGACTTTGGTATAAGGGTGATGCCAGTCTTGTAGAAAAAATTAGGGAGTGTTCCTTCCTCTTCAATTTTTGGAAGTGTTTGAGCAAGATTGATATTAATTCTCCTTGGAGTGTTTCATAAAATTCCCCTGTGGAACCATCTAGTCCTGGGGTTTTATTTTTGTTGCGAGTTTTTTGATAACTGATTCAAATTCTTCACTAGCAATTTGTTTGTTCAGACCTATTTGTGTGTTTCCAGGAATTTGTTCATTTCATCTAGTTTAATTTGTTGGCATACAGTTGTTCATAATATCTTCTTATAGTTAATTTTTATTTCAGGGGGTCAGTAGTAATGTTCCCATTTCATTTCTGATTTTAGTTATTTTGGTTCTCTCTCTTTTTCTCTTTCATCCATCTAGCTAAGGGCTTATAGATTTTATTGATATTTTCAAAGAACAGCCTTTTGGTTTTGTTCAGTCTCTATTTTTTGTTTGTACTTGTATTCTCTATTTCATTTATCTAAACTCTAATACTTGTTATTTCTTTTCTCTGTCACTTTTGGTTTAGTTTGCTTTTCTTTTTCTAGTTCTTTCAGTTCTGTGGCTAAGTCTCAGATTTCAAATCTTTCTTCTTTTTTAATAAAGCACTTAGAGTGAAAAATTTCCCTCTCAACACTAATTTTGCTGCATCCCATATGTTTTGGTATGTTTTATTTTCATTTACATTTGCCTCAAGATATTGTCCAATTTCTCCTGTGATTTTCTCTTTACCTCATAGGTTGTTTAAGAGTGCATTATTTAATTTCCACATATTTGTGAATTATCCATTTCTCCCTCTGTTATTGATTTCTAATTTCATTCCACTGTGTTCAGAGTAGGTACATTATATGATTTTAGTTTTTTATTGAGACTTTTTGTGACCCAACATAAGGTCTATCCTGGAAAATAATCCATGTGCACTTGAGATGAATGTATATTCTGGTGTTGTTGGTTGAAGTGTCCTTTATAAGTCTATTAGGTATAGTTGATTTAGAGTATCATTCAAGTCTTCTCTTTACTTATTGATCACTATCTATATTCAGTCCTTTATTAAAAGTGGTGTATTAACTTTCCTACTATTAAAATATAACATCCTATTTCTCCTGTCAAATCTGTCAGCATTTGCTTCAAGAAGTTTGGGGCTCTGCTCTTTGGTGATTATATATTTATAAATGCTGCATCTTTTTATTTAATTTCCCCCTTTATCAGTACAAAATGTCCATCTTTGTCACTTATAACTGTTTTTGACATAAAATCTATTTTATCTGAAATTAGAATAGCTGCCCCAACTCTCTTTAGGTTACTTCTTGCGTGGTATACTTTTTCCATCATTTCACTTTCAATCTACCTTTGTTTTTGTATTTAAGGAGAGTTTTTGTATATGGCATACACTTGTGTCATGTATTTTTTAACTAAATTTGGTTTTATTGAAATACATTCACATACCATGCAATCATCCCTGGTGTACATTCAAATGTTCACATTACCATCATATAATTATGCATTCATCACCCCAATCTCTTTTTGAACATTTTCATTATATTAGGAAGAATCAGAATAAGAAAAAAAATTAAAGTAAAAAAGAACACCCAAATCATCCCCCATCCCATGCTATTTTTCATTTAGTTTTTGTCCCCATTTTTCTACTCATCCATCCATACACTATATAAAGGGAGTGTGATCCACAAGTTTTTCACAATCACACTGTCACCACTTGTAAGCTACATTGTTTTGCAATCATCTCCAAGAGTCAAGGCTACTGGGTTGGAGTTTGATAGCTTCAGGTACTTACTTCTAGCTAAAATATAAAAGAAGCAATCTATTAGTGCATAAGAATGTCCACAAGAGTGACCTCTCAACTCCATTTGAAATCTCTCTGCCACTGAAACTATTTTGTTTCAATTTGCATCCCCCTTTTGGTCAAGAAGGTATTCTCAATCCCATGATGCCAGGTTCAGATTCATCCCCAGGAGTCATATCCTGCATTGCCAGGGAGATTTACATCCCTGGGAGTCACGTCTCATGTAGGGGGAAGGGCAGTGAGTTCACCTGCCAAGTTTGCTTATTTAGAGAGAGAGAGAGAGAGAGAGAGAGAGAGAGAGAGAGAGGGCAACATCTGAGCAAAAATGAGGTACTCAGGGAGAAACACTTAAGCAAAATTATATGCAACTTTAGTCTCTCCTTTGCAGTAACAAGCTTCATGACAGCAATTCCCTTTAAAGAGGGCTTGGCACATCAAACTGTCCATTCTTAATGTTTGTGACAACATCAGCATCAGCTCAGGTGAGGAAGTCTGAAACTTCCACATTTTCCCCCATCTCTCATGGGGGGACTGCAAATATATTTTTATTCTCTGCTCAAATTGCTTTGGGATGTGTCATTATTTCACTCTAACCTTTACATAACTACCATATCTCACTTACTTTTCAAAGTTCCATGTAATTGTGGGGTTTGGATAAACTGACTATAGATTTATACTGTTTAGAAAATATAAATCCTGCAACAGATATCTCTTCCCTTCAACTCACATGGAAGTTGAAGTTTTAAAACACAGTAAGTTTCAATCTTTACCCTTTGACCCAGTTTGCCCTAGTCTTTTCCAGATCTGCTTCATTCATATCACTAATTGAAGTTTGGGCTTTTTACAGCTTTTTATTTTTTAACAGTTGCTGTATGTGCTAATACTGACATTCATGTCTGCTAAGCTATAGCTCTTAGTTTAAGGTGTCACACTGATACCCAATGTTCCATTGTCCAATCAGGTTATACACTAAGGGATCATCTTCTCAAAGTTTGTAGATAGCCATTACACTTCAGGAATAGATTTGACTGCTGTAAGAGCTTACAATCTAGGGACCATTACAATAATCATTCCCCTGTTAAACTGTGTTGTAAGATTCAGTTCTGAGTTTACACATTGTAGTTAGTCCATATTGGTGCAGCATTACAATGTTTGCCTTTGTTTCTGGCTTACTTCATTCCAAATGCTGTTTACAGGGTCCATTCACCTCGTTTCATGTCTCACAACCTCACTCCATCTCATAGTTGTTCAATATTCCATTGTACACATACACTTGAGTTCACCATTCTGTTCCTCAGTCTATTTACCCTTAGGCCAACTCCACCCATTAAAATCATGTATCCTGCCTCCATGAATACCAGTATGCAAATGTTCATTCATGTATCTGCTCTCAAATCTTCCAACTATATACACCATAATAAAGTTGCAGGATCTTATGGCCCCCACATATTTAGCTTTCTGTGGAACCACCACACTGACTTCCAGAAAGTCTACACCATTCTGCCTGCCTTTCAACAGTAGATAGGTACATCCTTCTCCCCATGTTTTATCCAAAACTTTTATTCCCATTTATATCTTTCCTACAATTTTATAGTTATAATCACATACCATACATTTTCCACAGTGTATAACCATTTGTTCATGGTATCATCATAAAGTTGTACATTTATCACCACAATCAGCACTTGAACATATTGGTAACTAACACAAACATTTTTTAGCAAATAATAAAAAGATGATAAAAAGAAATGTAATATCCTACAATACAATATAATAGTATGGATAGAAAACAACACCACTACCAAGAATCCCATATCCCTCCCTTATATCCCCTTCTCATATACAAGTGAGTCACAGCCTGTCCCTTTGAAGCTTCAAAACCAGACACTGACTCCACACTCTTAATGAGTGGAAGTGGCCTAAGGGTACATAGCTATGAAAATCCTAGTTGGCATCCTTTTCAAATAGAAGGCTGTCTTGTGCCCATCGAAAATCTTTTGTTTAGTGTAGCTAACTTCATCATCTGCTAGATTTTATCTAGATCTTCTGCATACTTTCCTGCAGCTTCTACATCAGTGCATCAGCACTTGCTGCTTTATCTTGCACTTTGATGTTATGCAGACAGCTTCCTTCTTTACACTTCATGAACCAATTTCTGCCAGCTCCAAACTTCTTTTCTGCAGCTCCCTCACCTCTCTCAACCTTCAGAAAATTGAAGAGAGTTGAGTCCTTTTTCTGGATTAAGCTTTGGCTTAAGGACGTATTGTGCCTGGTTTGATCTTCTATCTAGACCAATTAACATTTTGATATTTTAATGTGTTATTGCTAGAATTATACTCTCAAGCAACTGTTCCTTAACTTTGTATTGAGCTGTTGTTATGACAGAACTTTCTTGAATGTCAGGAGATAAGAAAGAAAGAAAGAAAAAAGAAAGATAGAAAGAAAAAGAAAGAAAGAAAGAAAGAAAGAAAGAAAGAAAGAAAGGAAAGAAAGAAAGAAAGAAAAGAAAGAAAGAAAGAAAGAAAGAAAGAAATTAATTAATTAGTGGGAAACACTTCCTCACTCTCTGCAGATTGAGCTGTGCAATTCCACTGCTTCAGTGTTTATCCAAACAATGAATTTAGAGAATAGAGGACAAAGTCTAGGGGCCTCCCTGATGTTTTTGCACCTTTCTTGTGTTGGGCATGTACACATGACCCAAGGAATTCCCTCATTTACTTGGATACAAATGTCCCCACTTTCTTAGGAAACAGTTTCCCCATGATCCCAGGCACTGCACTGTATGTCTTAGAGCCAGCAATCCCTTGCCACAGACAGCACAACTTGACAGCCCTCTCTCATCATCCTGTAGGAGAGCTCTCTGAGCTGCCTTCCACATGCAGGGTTATTTATGAGGCAGTGAGCTTGCGAAGAATATCTTTCCCCATCTTTCACACTGCCACAAGTAAGATTGTGCCAGGCAACCATGCCTCCAGTGTGCACATGAGGATTATTCTGCTCCCTACAGTACTGGGGCCAGGACCCACACTGGGCCAGCTTCATGACAAGTAAGTGAGGACAAGGGAGAGAACACAACCATGGTGCCATGAGATACCATTTTTAAGTTGCCTTCTTATTGATTCAATGCTTTCTCTGAATCTGCAATCTGTTAACTATTTTCTGGAGCTTTAGGAAGCTGTTTCTTCCATTTTTTCTGGTTTATTAAAGCTTCTGTTGGAGGCAGAGCCCTGAAGCTTCTCACTCTGCAATATTGATGTAGGTGAGTCAAGAGCTAATTTTAACTCTGTATTTTATTGGACACATAAACTAGATGCTTTCTGAGGTTTACTTCTTTTTCCTAATGCAGACCATTTTTGAGTGAATACTCTTCATCTGTCTCTTGAGGAGTTTGTTATTTTATTTTCTTTGATGAGCCTTTCTCTCTCACGCATTTACATTTTTGGTTGACCCATATTTGAATGTCGATGACTGTACGACATCTTAATATTTGCCTCCCACATGTATTGGTAACTATTTATATCATTGTGTCTCCTTTTTTTCCACCCAGAAGATCATAGAATCCTGCTATCATAGGGCTACATGGTCTAAGTTTATGTAACAAACTCAGAACCCCAAAGGGAATAGGGAGGAAATGGACACAGGCAGTCCTGGGAGGGAGAGTCATGACTCTATAGGGTAGAGTTTTCTCCCTGGGTTTGTGAAGAAACTTCTATGGGGACCCTTGTCTCTTATTTAGTTTCCTAATTGGACTGGCCCATCCCTTCTCAGATATGATGTGCTGTGTCTAGCCTATTCCCTGGACTTCTGCCCATCCCCTCAGGGAATTGTGCTGCTTTGGCCCTCCTGACATGACTGCTTCAGAAAACTGCTGCCCCCAGTGCCAGTTCTCAATCTACCATGGACTCATCTCTATCCTACCCTCCCCTAGTTCCCTGCATTATCCTTTGAAGTGGGTTATTCCTGGGTTTGTCGTGAACTTTCCCAGTGAGGGCAGGTGAATGTTTCCCTTCAGTATGATGCTTCAGGACAATGCTTGTCTGAACTGCATCCTATGAGAATGGCTAAAACCTGTGGCATGTCAGTGGTGCATTGCCTGAATTTCATAGTAGAACCAGGAACTTCCTTCTTCTTCACTTTCCAGAATCATTCCTGCCAGCTTTCGGAATGATACAGTTAAATCTCCATGCTCAAGGACATTTTTACCTAAATGTCCACCAAATATTCTAGACGGAAGATCAACATGATCCAATGTATATTTTGCACTTTGGTGTGGAGGAAATTGAAGGTGAGACTGGATGCAGGGTATCATACAAAGGCCTTTTGCTCTAGTCCCTTTAAGAACTAATGAAGGACTTAACTGGGAAACTGCAGGACAGAAGGAATGAAGAGGATAATTTAAGAGAGATTATGGAAGTAAAATTAATGGGGCTGAATGTACAGAGGGTGAGGGAGAGGTAGGGGTCTAAGATAACTGTAAGGTTATAATTTTCTATCTCTCATTTTCAGATTATGAACACTTCTCATCCCTCCTTCCAGTCAAAGGGGTCATTCAGGCCTGAGATATGTCTGATGGATTTCTCTGCTTGTCACAACCTTTAGTAAAATTCTCTTAGAGAAATAAGAGTAAACATACCAATGGATGGATGGGTGGGGGAACAGATGGGTGGATTGTTGAATAGACTATTGTGTGGATGGATGGATGGATAATGGATGAATGGATAGATGGGAAAATTGTTGATTGGATGGAATGATTATGTGGGTATATGGGTACATAATGGATAGAAGTATGGTGGTTGAATGAATGGATGAACAGATATGTGGATAGATTGTTGGGTGGATGGCTATGTGAATGGGTGAATGGATGGATGAGTGGATGGATGAATTCAATGGTTGGATAGGTAGGCAAATAGTTGAAGGTATGGATGAATGGGTGGTTGGCTATGTGGATAGATAGAGACATGCATAGTTAGGTGGAATGCTTGTGGACAGAGGTACTCAACAAGTGGTGGCCATGCATGCTCCAAGAGTCCATGCACCAATGGGAAAGCACTATTACTCATAGCAAAGAATTGGTTTGTCAGGGCTGATAATTTCAAGCCCTTGTTTGCATCCCTGTTCTGGAGATCCCAGTGTGTACCAGCAGTTTATGCAAGATCTGGAAACTGCAGGCACTGAAGACATCAGAGCCACTGCCTTGTGGCAGTTCCAGCAGAACTTCTCAACCCTTTGGCACCTTGAGCAGCTGCCTTTAGCTGCACTCAGTGAACACCATTCCTTGGCAGGCACCCTGGCTTCTTGTTGTCCCCCTCTTCTTTTCCAACTCTTTTCTACCTTCATCTTAGACACTGTCTTCTACTGCATAAGTCAGGAAACTGAGGCTCAAATGTTGTGGAATCTGCGATTAAGGAGAGGAGGTGGCAGGTGCCTTCACAACCTCACATCATACTGCCAACACCTTTGACTTCGGACTTTCTGTCTTTGATACTGCAAGACTATAAATGCTTGTTGTTCAGGCCAACCCAATGTGTGGCATTTGTCATAGCAGCCGTGATCAAAGGTGCTGTGGTTCAATAATGGTCAGTGAGAAGTGCCAAGAAGGGTGCTTGGGGGCAGGTGGCATGGGGATACTAGGGGT
Organism: Choloepus didactylus; assembly: GCF_015220235.1. Taxonomy (NCBI): domain Eukaryota; kingdom Metazoa; phylum Chordata; class Mammalia; order Pilosa; family Megalonychidae; genus Choloepus; species Choloepus didactylus. Next base: position 499,738 of record NC_051332.1, read on the forward strand.
TAGGGATGAGATGTGAGCTAGATGGAAAATAGGAATGGTGCCCAAGAAGAAGCAGCATCTACAGAGGAGTTGAGAAGAGAGCATGGCATATTCAAGGGAGAGAAAGAAGACCATGGTATGGTTGGAGTGGCTGAAGCAGGGGCATGGATGAGGTGAGTCTGCAGAGCCAGGGGACGTTGACCTCACTTGGGGCAGTGGGAATGACCTCTTTTCATGAGAGCAATAAGAAACTATTTGCATTTTTACAAGATTGATCTTGTGGTAGTGAAGCCATAAATGAGAGATGGGAAGCAAGGGTGTAAATGGGTAGCCCTCAAGAAGCTGCTGTGTTAACAATGTTAAATTTCACCTGAGCCCAGTGATCCTGGAAAATAGCAAAGGTGAAGAAATCCCCCACACTTCGTGTTCTGGAAAATTGCTTAAAGGAAAGAACTCCCTTCAACATAATGATTCAATTAAAACTCAAGGATGCCTCTTGTTTACCAGCACAAGGCCAGACACAGACCTTCCACATTCTCATTCTGTGTCTCATAAATGATTAGTTGAGCTGCTTGTCCCCATGGATCAGTTGGAACAAAATGTTTGTTAACCAAACTTTCATGAAGCTTCCCTCCTTCCTCCACATTCCTTATCTCTAAGGATGCCTCCCAGAAAATAGGCAGCTTCAGAATAAAACATTCTCAGATCTACCTGGCCCTGCCAATTCTTTGTCCCATTGCCCCACACCCAGTTCTTTCCTCCCCATCAAAGGAAAAGCCCTGTTTGCCTGATTTGGGATGCCTGGGACCTCATGGTCACATTTCTTCCTCTACTGCAATAACACCTTCTCCCTTCCCATAATACCTTTGAATACTGTCTCCTTACTGAGTCTAGATTTGATTTTTATTTATAATGTTGTCTGGGTGAGGCTAGGTAATGACCATGACTAGTTGCTGGCAAGGGTAGGGACACATGGGCATTTTTGGGACCTGTGAGGGGGTAAGGCCATTATAACCTATCATGGATGGGATATGGGGTGGACAGGTGCTCAGGTGGAGTGGGGACAACTCCCATCCTTCTGACTCCAGAGCAGCACCATCCAATAGAATGATAATGTGGGCCATTCACATAATATCAGATTTTCTAAGAGCCACATTAGTAAATGGAAAACATACAGGGAATGTTAATTTTAATGATCCTTTTATTTAACTGGATATCTCAAACAGTAACATTTCAACACATATTAATGAGCTATTGCTATGGTTTTGCCATTGGCACCTGACACACCTTAAATCATACTCACCCCATTCCAAGGGCTCAATTACCTGTGTGTTTTATGGCTGCACAGTTCTCAATGAATTGTGATGATGACCACTGAGATGGGGTCCTGAGAGAACCCCAGGCATTGAGAAAGCATGGGCTCTGTTATGGATATATTAGATGTTAGAAACTGGCTGGCTAATGAAGATATAGAAAGTTTCCTTTCCGACTGCTAAAATTCTCAATTCTCACTTTAAGGCCTCCAACTGATTGGATGGGGAGACTCCTCTCATTTCCAAAGGCAAACTATTTTTTGATTGTAGATATCATCAACTGACTAAAGATATATGAAATACCTTCACAATAGCCATAAGGTCAATGATTGCTTGACCAAACAACTGCACATCATCACTGGCCAAGGTTATATAGAAAATCAACCATCATACATTTATTGCATGTGTTCTGAGGTCTCTGAGTAGGGATACTGGAATACAGACAGAGATAATGACATGGGCTAGGAGTTGCAATGCTGTCAGAGATGAAATGAGGGGCTTGGGTGTGTGGATGATGACTAGTGCAGATGAGGTCACTGGCTGATGGTAGGTGGAGTGTGAAGAGCTCCGTAGGACAGAACATGACTGGACTATGACATTTCAAGGCAGGGGAAGGAGGGGTCTGAGGGACAGATGGGAAAGCAGGAGTGGGAAGGGAAAGACAAATGCAAGGAGAAATGGGCTGCAGGGCCAACTGCAGCCAAGAGACCATATCCGAGGAGGACCACTGGATTCAGTGGTGCAGGGCTTTGAGGGACCCTGAAGATAGTGATTGCAGGGATGTGAATGGATCCAGGGTCACTCTGGGTGGGTGCAGAGTGATAGGGATATGAAGAAGCTAACCAGAAAATTTGGCCAACACATGCAAGAAGCTTGGCCACAAAGAGGGATAAAGAGGCAGGAAGAGAGAATATGGCTCTGGGAGGTAGTCTCAAAGGTGGGAGTTGAGCACTGCTGATTCTGAAGGGAAGGAGTCAGTATGGAGAGAGGAGCTGTTGAGGCTGAAGTCAAAATGGACATCCAGGTAGCAGTGAGGTGCCCAGCTTGGCAAGGGTGAGAAGGGGAGGGTAAACAGAAGGCCTGGACAAACTCCAGTGAGTTCCATTGACTGGCAGTGGGAGTGGAGGAGCAGCTATCTAGCAGCTTCTCTATCCTTCAAGAGATAGGAGATATGGACCTGTGCCAAGAGCAGGGGAAGTGGGGGGCTCACACTGCCCCCATCCTCACATGTTGTCTCCTACACCTTGGTAACTTGAGTCCTTTTGAGGCCAATCCCAGAGCAGACCCTTCATGGCTCCTTTATCTGGATGACCCCACCCCACCATGGAGTCATCCTACACCCAGGCAGGATAGCAGCTCTTTTCCTGCCCTCCCCCTGCTCTCTGCCCTTTTCCATTTTCCTCTGCTGTGAAGAAAGCCACTTTGGCTGGGAATTTTGTCCTAGAAGACCTGGTACTTAGGAGGTTGGCTCGATAAACCCATGGAGCCCAAAGATTCAGACTTGGCTTGCTCTGTTGTGGAGGGGAGCCCTCCAGTCTCACTCCTCAGTGGAGGCCTTTTGCCCAGGGGCCTCTCTTTCTCCTGACCTAAGTGGCTCTAAATGGAGAGGCTCAGATGCAGTGATTTCTGCCTGGGAATGGCCATTGGTTGGAGCACCTCTAGCCCTCCCTGAGTCTGGGCTATGGCAGCCCCAGAAGTGGGCACAGGCAGCCCAACCTCACTGAGGCACTTATGCCCTGCAAGGGTATTCTGGTGTTCAGGTCAAACCCCTGCCTGCCCTACCCTGGGCTGCAGACAGGAGCAGACCCCAGTCCAGAAACTCCCTGCTGGGACTGCTGGGTACCAGCTTTGCCCATCTCGGCACAGCTGCACCTCCTCTACCTGTGTCTGCTTCAAGACCCTGGGGCAGAACCAAGCCTGGGAACACAGGACATTGTACCCAGGGGCTGAGAGCAGCTTCAGACAAACTAGAAAACTGTGCTCTGTTTTTTGTGCTGGCTTGGCATATGCTTGTAGGTGGTCTGTGGGGTGGCCTGAGCCACCTCAACCCTCAGTGGGGAACCCATGTGTGAGATGAACTATGTGTGATGTTTCTGGGGAGCTGGCTTGGCCAGAACCAAGGAGATAGGCCAGTGACAATGTGTTCTTGAGGCTCTGCCAGCACCAGCCTTTCTGATATGCTTCCCTGAGCCAGTGCCTCCCATCTCACTGGCAAACGCAAGACCATTGATCTCTGGAGCTCCTGCTCTGGGTAGCTGAGTCCAGGCGAGCTGGCTCAGGGCTGGCAGAAGCTCAGTCTCCTTGTAGACCAGGGCTGGACCAGGCCTGGCACAACCTACCCAGCCTGTGAGGGTGGGAGAACTCTGGTGTACAGTGCACAAGTGTCTCAGAAACAGGTTCAGGTGGTCCCAGTCCCAGCAGGTACCACTGGAACCATTTGGCACACCAGCCAATGGGGAACAAGTTACATCAAGGAAGGCTTCTTGGAAGAGGATTGCTAGGTGCATGTGTGCAGTCTTCAAGGGACACAGAGATGTGGGGAGGGCATCCAGAGCAGGGCAGCATGGAAGAGTATGGGACATATGAAGGCACTGGGGCAACCTGGCTGGTGGGGTGCCATGGAGGGGATGTGGGGAAACACAGCAAAACAGGTGGGGACTTGGTCACTCCAATATTCCTGGACTTCTTGCCAGGGTCAAGGAGTTTACAGATTGTTTGCAAACAGAGATAGAAACATTTTTTTTTATCCCAAAGGTATGTTATTGAAACTGAAGCCTGATACTGGGAGGCTTCAGTTTGAATAACATATCTTTGGGATACTGGGACCACCAGGCTGAAGGCTGGACCTGCCCAGCCTCCCCTGTGACTCAGGCAGCATGGAAGGGCCACTACTCCACTGGTTGCTGATGTGGTCTGAGAAGGGTGTTTCTGGCTGTGCTCCTGACCATGCCCCCAAGTTTCTCCATCTCTGGTCCCAAAGAAAAAGCCTGGGACTGAGCAAGATGGGGTGTGGCAACCACACTCACCAAGAGGTGCACCACACACACTCCTGACTTCATTTCATTCTCAAAAGTCCAGGAGGGGGAAATTATTAAGCCATTTTACAGACCAGCTATCAAGGCCTAGAGAAGTTCAATCACTTTCCTAAGGTCATGCAGCTTAGAAGTGAAGATGCTCAAGTTTGAGGCAGTTCTTTCTGACTTCAGAACTCAGAAACAACCAATAAACAAATCAATGTTTCTCTGGGCAGGGGTCCTTGGGTGGCCCCTTCTGGCCCTCTCCCCTGCCCCAGGATTCTCTGCTGTCTGTTACCACCACTACCCTGCAGAAGGGGAGGCCTAGGGACACTCCCAGGCCACCCATGGAGGGAGCAAGGATTTGGGGTCAGGACACTGAGTCCCTCAGACCTGGGACATCCCTATGCCAGGCTAAGAGCAGATGTAAGCTAATGTTAGATGTAGTTGTTTAAGTCTGGAAAAAGACACCCATGTGCATCTGTGAATGCACGCACACCCATGCAATTGTACACAGTGCCCCCCTTACACTCCAGGACAGCCTCATGCAAAGAGCCTTGATTGCCACAGCTCTAGCCCAGGACAGGAAGATGCCTGTGTGTGGAAGGATGGTTGGAGAGAGGAGCTCAATCCCTACATACCCCAGAATCCATGGTGCTCTCACAACTCATTGCTGTCTCTGACAGTAGACAAGCTGCTGACCTAAGAGCCAAGATCCCTGCAGGCTGGGCATGGACCAGGGACTGCCTCCTGGAGCCTATGCCCCTGACTTACAGGGACACTGGGGAAATTTGCTACACCAGGAGACAAGGTACCAGGCCCCTGCATGTGTGAGCCTGTGTCTCCATGCCCCAGGCAAATGCAGTCAGCCCCCCCCCCCCCAGGGAAACAAGGCCAGGAGAGTGAGGGCTACTCAAATTCCCAAGGCCCAGCCTTGCCCAACCATCCTGCCTGGGCACAGGGACTCCAGGAACTGCAGGAAGGACAACCTTCAGACTCCTTGCCCAACATTTTTAGCAGTCCTTCTGGGGACCTGGAAGTATCATTTGCAGTGAGAATGGCCTCTGGTCTTGAAAAAGCAGGGAGTGGAACTGAGGGCATATGCATGGCTGAGCAGCCCCAATGTGCCTACAGGGTACCTGGAGGCATAGAGGATGGGAAAATGGTGAGGTGGTAGTGGGGCTGCCTTGGTGCCCATTATGCCATCACCCAACCCACCCATGCTTCCTGTAACCTCTTCAGAAAATTATTTCTCCCTGTGTCCCCATCTCAGCTGCTCCACCAGACCCCTTCCCTAACCCCTAGTTCCACAGCCTCTCTGCTCACATTCCCACCTCCAAAGAGTGCATGTGTTGCTCTCAGCCTTTCCCTCCCTATAGACATCCTAGTTCCTCTCAGCAGAACAAAGACCCAGGAAGGAATCCTGAGAGTCCAGAGGAAGGGGAGAAAGCTGGGAGAAGCTTATGTTGTCAGCCTTTGTTGTGACCCCTGATGCAGGTGAGATAGGATGAACCATGCAGGTGGCTGCCATGAAGGGTGGGAATGTCCAGGAAGGCCTCCCCTTCTGTAGCCTGTTGGCCCTGTCCCTCTCTTCTCCTCCTCCTTGCCTGGGTCCTGAGGGTGCAGTCAGTGTCAGTCTGGTGAGGGGACCCCTGGGTGAGCAGTTCCCCTGGAGCCTGTGGAGCATGGTTACCTGTCTGTCCCCTCGGCTGCCTGCTGTCATCATCCTTCCCACATGGTCTTGAGTGTTGGGCACCCAGAGGCTCCTCCTGACTCACTGAGGGCTCCAGACTTGGGGCTAGGGTGCACAACTGCATGGTGCATGGCAGCTGTGTGCTTGGCTTTTAATGAACACTTGGCATGAACAGAAGAAACTTCTGGGGGCTCCTGGCATTGTGCCCTTCCCTGGGGCTCTGTGCCTTCTCTGGATTTGAAGGATTTCTTTCATTTTGGCCATTTTCCTGCTGGAGCCCATCCCTGCCTGAGAGGGGGAAGAAGATTAGGCAGTCCCCTGAGCCAGGTCTGCACCCCATCCTGCCCCACAATTCTGGCTAAGGTTTTTGATCACAGTGGGCTCTGGGTAGGCTCTGAAAGGGTGGCAATTCAGTCACCAGCTCCATGGTGGCACCAAGAGCTTTTAATGGCAGGATTGTGCTCCTATGACACCCAGGCTGAATGCATGGTTGGGTCGTTAAGCCCTTGGAGGGGATGGGAATTTTTTTAGTGAGTGCTCCATTCATCTGTATTGCCTTGTCTCCAACTTGACCCCCTTCATACATGGAGCTCCTGGAAACATTTCTTAGACTGTCCATTACTCTTATCCACCACCACCCCATGCTAAGGCCCTGACCCTTCCCAGGATCCTTTCCCCTGGCCCCAAGTTCCCTTGCCCCAAGGCACCTTCTTCTCTGATTTCCAGGCAAAGAAGCAAATCTCTGCAGTGGCATCTTTTGCACACAGTGAAGGAGTTCAATGCACCATCATGAGAAGAAACACTGAAAATATGTTCCAGAAGTTTCTCAGTATGCCAGGGCTGCTGTAACAAATACCACACACTGATTGTCTTAAACAGTGCAAGTTTATCATCCCACAATTTGGGAGCCAGAAGTCCAACATGAAGGTCTTCATGGGCCATGCCCCCCCCTGCCCTGGAGCCAGCAGCATTCTAGTGCTGGCTCACCACAGTCCGTGGGCTTCCTTGATTCACACTTCTGCCTCTACCAGTTTCTTCTTTTGGCTTCTCCTTCTTGGTTACCTATGTGTCTGTCTCAATTTCGTCTCCTTATAGAGATTCCAGTCACATGGCCTAAGGCCACCCTGATTAAACTTGACCTCCACTAAACAGGTATTCAGAGGTCCTATTCTGAAATGAGGCCCAATTAAATCATAAGAACACCTCAAAGACTCTTACAAATGGGTTCCTACCCACAGGACTGGGGTTAGGACTTGAGCATGTCTTTTTTTGTGGGCAAGATCCCATCCACAACAGTGTGCTCAAATACAAATAATACTTAGAAACAGTTACAATCCACTTTGGAAAACAAACTTGCAAAAAAAGGTACAAGGAGAGGAAAAGCAGACAGAAGCTGAACACCTACAGGTGGCCTCTCAGGTGGTTTGTAAAATTCAGGTGACAGATATATAGTGTGGCCTGCACATACTGTGAAGTAAACAGACAGCTGGGTTGCCAACAAGAAAGACCTAGGCAGATGCTACTAGGGTAGTCCCCCAGAGGCCTCCTGAATCTTAGGATCAGCTTGATTGGGGAGGCAGAGTCACAGGCCTTAGATATTGGAAAGAGAATGGGTCAGGGTCCAAAATGACTTTGCAGATGCCAGCATGCATGTCTGAGACCTCCTGGGTCAGTGCCAGCATGTCACTGCAAAAGACCCAAACCCTTCTTTCACCTCACAGGTGCCTGACAGGGCCTGTGTTTTATTTCCTGGGCCACTAAAGCAGATGTCATGCAATGGGTCAGCTTAATCAATGGAAATTTATTTGCTCATCACTTTGAGGTTAAGAGAAAGTCCAAGTCAAGTGTCAACAAGATGATGCTTTCTTTTTGAAGACAGTGGCACCCTGGGGCTGGCTGGCAGCCATCCTTGGTCCTGGGCTCATCTGTCCCATTGAAATGCACATGATGACCTCTCCATTCATATATATATTATTGAGATTGTTCATATACCATACATCTATCAAAAGATCCAAAGTGTACAAGAAAGTGCCCATGGTACCATCATACAGCTCTGCATCCATCAACAGAATTAATTTTTTCAGTTTTTAGAACATTTTCATTACTCCAGAAAAGAAATAAAGACAAAAAAGGAAACTCAAATCCTCCCATACAACTATCTCCCCTCTCCATCATTAATTCATAGTTTTGGTATAGTACATTTGTTATTGTTGATGAAAGAATATTAAGACACTACTAACTGTAGCATATACTTTGCTATAGGTATATATATTTTTACCATATGCCTATTATTAACTCCTAGTTATAGTGTCATACTTTGTTCTAGTTCTTGAGAGAAATTTCTAATATTTGTACAGTTAATCATGGGCTTATACAGCACCACCTTTTAACCTCCAACTTTCTTTCTGGTGATATACAAGACTCTGAGCTTACCCTTTCCTCCAACTTCACACACCTTGAGCACTGTTAGTTGTTCTCACAACATGCTACCATCACCTCTTTCCATTTTCAAACATTTAATTTCACCCTAGTTGAACTTTCTGTTCATAAAAAGCAACTGCTCCCATTCTTTAGCTTCATTCTATATCTTGGTAACATATTTCATGTCTATGAGTTTACATATTATAATTAGTTCATATCAGTGGGACCCTGCAATATTTGTCTTTATCTGTCTGTCTTAATTCACTCAATATATTGCCCTCAAATTTTCTTCATCAAGCCATTTTTTAAGATGGTTTTGTTCACACACCATATACTCCATCCTAAGTAAATAATCATCGGTTCTTGTATAATCATGTATTCAAGTATTCAGCACCATCACCACTATCTATATAAGGACATCTCCATTTCTTCCACAAAGAAGGAGCAAGAGTCAAAGAAGGCAGAGAGACAAAAGAAAAAGAAAAGAGAGAGAGAAAAAATACAAGACAGTTAGAAAGCAACAAAAGGAAAGATAGCATTTACCAAAAGTAGAATAAAGAGTCAGACATATCATGAGTGCCAGGAGTCCCATACCCTTCCCCTAATCCCCCCATATGCATTTAGCTTTGCTATATTGCCTTTGTTATACTGTAGGAAGCATAATACAATGTTTCTTTTAATTACAGTCTCTGTTTTGCATTGATTGAATTTCCCCCCAATCCCACCCTATTTTTACCACCTTGCAATGTAGACATTCATTTGTTCTACTTCATATAAAACATATTTGTAACTTTTATTACAATTGTTGAGCACCCTAGGTTCCTCTGAGTTATACAGTCCCAGTCTTTATCTTTTGTCTTGTTCTGGTGCCCCATAAGGTCTTAACCTTCCTCATAAAACCATACCCACAGTCATCTTTGTTCAGTGTACTTACATTGCTCTGCTCTCTCCTAAAATTGTTTTCTAAATCTCTCACACTTGTCTTTTCATTTCTGTCCATTGTTCTTTCTTTAGTGTTTCCTGTAAAGTCAGTGTCTTGTTCACAGTCTCAGTCATTGTCTGTTTTTCAGAGGATATTTTAATCTCTCCCTCATATTTGAAGGACAGTTTTGCAGGACATAGGATTCTTGGTTTGTGGTTTTCTCTTTTAGTATCTTAAATATATCACCCCATTTCCTTCTTGCCTCCATGGTTTCTATTGAGAAGCCTGCACATTGTCATATCAACTTTCCCTGGTATGTGATGCATTGCTTTTCTCTTGCTGTTTTCAGGATTCTCTCTTTATCTTTAATGTTTGATAGTCTTATATTAAGTGTCTTGACATAGGCCTATTCAGATCTATTCTGTTTGGAGTACACTGTGGTTCTTGGATCCATAATTTTATGTCTTTCTTTAGAGATTGGAAATTTTCATTGATTGTTTCCTCTATTATTGCTTCTGCCCCTTTTTTGCTTCTCTTCTCATTCTGGGTCAACAATGACAAATGCATTCCTGCTTTTTGTTTTGTCCTTACAGCTCCTGAGTTTTCTTCTGCCTCTTGAGATCTGCTGTTTTATGTTTCTATTGTGTCTTTCATCTTTTGTGTTGCATCTTTCATTTTCATAGATTCTGCCAGTTGTTTTTTTTTTTTCATTTTTATTGAGATTGTTCAGATACCATACAATTATCCAAAGATCCAAAGTGTACAATCACTTGCCCCTGGGTACCCTCATACAGCTGTGCATCCATCACACTTAATTTTTGTTCAATTTTTAGAAACTTTTCATTACTCCAGACAAGAAATAAAGTGAAAGATGAAAAAAGAAAAAAAAGAAAAGGAAACTCTAAACCTCCCCTATCCCTAACCAACCCCCTCAATTGTTGACTCCTAGTATTGATTTAGTACGTTTGTTACTGTTTATGAAAAAATGTTGAAATACTACTAACTGTAGTATATAGTTTGTAATAGGTATATAGTTATTCCCTATATGCCCCTCTATTATTAACTTCTAATTGTATTGTCATACATTTGTTCTGGTTCATGAAGTGATTTCTATTATTTGTACACATGATCATGGACATTGCCCACCACAGGATTCAGTTTTATACATTCCCATCTTTTGACCTCCAACTTTCCTTCTGGTGACATATATGACTCTAAGCTTCCCCTTTCCACCTCATTCACACACCATTCGGCGCTGTTAGTTATTCTCACATCTTGCTACCAACACCCCTGTTCATTTCCAAACATTTAAGTTCATCCTAATTGAACATTCTGCTCATACTAAGCAAGAGCATCTACATTTCTTCCACAAGGCAGGAGGGAGAGTCAAAGAAGGTAGAGAGGCAAAAGAAAGAGGAAACAAAAAAAAATGACAGCTAGGAAGCAGCAAAAGGAAAAATAACCTTAAATCAAAGTAGAATAAAGAATCAGACAATACCACCAATGTCAAGTGTCTAACATGCCTCCCCTATCCCCCCCCCATCTGCATTCACCTTGGTATATCACCTTTGTTACATTAAAGGAAGCATAATACAATGATTCTATTAGTTACAGTCTCTAGTTTATGCTGATTGCATCCCTCCCCCAATGCCTCCCCATTTTTAACATCTTGCAAGGTTGACATTTGCTTGTTCTCCCTCGTAAAAGAACATATTTGTACATTTTATCACAATTGTTGAATACTCTAGATTTCACCAAGTTACACAGTCCCAGTCTTTATCTTTCCTCCTTTCTTGTGGTGTCTCACATGCTCCCCATCTTTCTCTCTCAACCATATTCATAGTTTCCTTTGTTCAGTGTACTTACATTGTTGTGCTACCATCTCCCAAAATTGTGTTCCAAGCCACACACTCCTGTCTTCTATCACCCTGTAGTGCTCCTTTTAGTATTTCCTGTAGGGCAGGTGTCTTGTTCACAAAGTCTCTCATTGTCTGTTTGTCAGAAAATATTTTGGGCTCTTCCTCATATTTGAAGGACAGCTTTGCTGGATACAGGATTCTTGGTTGGTGGTTTTTCTCTTTCAGTATCTTAAATATATCACACCACTTCCTTCTTGCCTCCATGGTTTCTGCTGACAGATCCACACATAGTCTTATTAAGCTTCCTTTGTATGTAATGGATTGCTTTTCTCTTGCTGCTTTCAGGATTCTCTCTTTGTCTTTGACATTTGATAATCTGATTATTAAGTGTCTTGGCGTAGGCCTCTTCATATCTCTTCTGTTTGGGGTACGCTGCGCTTCTTGGATCTGTAATTTTATGTCTTTCATAAGAGATGGGAAATTTTCATTAATTATTTCCTCTATTATTGCTTCTGCCCCCTTTCCCTTCTCTTCTCCTTCTGGGACACCAATGATACGTACATTATTGTACTTTGTTTCATCCTTGAGTTCCGGGAGACGTTGCTCATATTTTTTCATTCTTTTCTCCATCTGCTCCTTTGCATGTAGGCTTTCAGGTGTTTTGTTCTCCAGTTCCTGAGTGTTTTCTTCTGCCTCTTGATATCTGCTGTTGTATGTTTCCATTGTGTCTTTCATCTCTTGTGTTGTGCCTTTCATTTCCATAGATTCTACTAGTAGGTTTTTTGAACTTTTGATTTCTGCCGTATACATGTCCAGTTCTTCCTTTACAGCCTCTATCTCTTTTGCAATATCTTCTCTAAACTTTTTGAATTGATTTAGCATAAGTTGTTTAAATTCCTGTATCTCAGTTGAAGTGTACATTTGTTCCTTTGACTGGGCCATAACTTTGTTTTTCTTAGTGTAGGTTGTAATTTTCTGTTGTCTAGGCATGGTTTCCTTGGTTATCCAAATCGGGTTTTCTCAGACCAGAACAGGCTCAGGTCCCAGAGGAAAGAAATATTCAGTACCTGGTTTCCCTGCGGGTGTGTCTTAGAAAATTGCTCCACCCTTTGATGCCTTGGGTCACTGTGCTTTTCTGCCCAGCAGGTGACGCCTGTTAGCCTATAATTCTTGACTGGTGTGAGGCGGTGTGGCCCTGTTCTCCCAGGCTGTGGGGTCTGGTTGTGAATGGAAAGGGCCCCACCCCTTTCCTCCTAGAGAAGACAGACCCCGCAGGTGGAAGTCATTAGCATTTCAATGGTCTCCCTCTCTGCTTGTGGTGTCTCCACCCTTCCCAGAGTCACAGCCCTGGAAACTGAAAATGACTGGAGCTTTCTCCACTGAGCCGAAAAAGAATCAGATAGCCCCCTTCAGACCCAGTCCAAGGCTCTCCCAGGTCAGTCATCACCCAAAGCCTCTGTCTATTTTTGGGGGCTACGTACCTGTAGTGAGCAGTTCACACTCGCTACTTAAAACCCCAGCTGGAGCTCAGCTGAGCTGTATTCACTTGCTGGGAGAGAGCTTCTCTCTGGCACCACGAGGCTTTGCAGCTCGGGCTATGGGCGAGGGGGTCTCCCGACCTGGTTCCGCAGGTTTTACTTACAGATTTTATGCTGTGTTCTCGGGCATTCCTCCCAATTCAGGTTGGTGTATGATGAATGGATGGTCTCGTTTGTCCCCACACAGTTATTCTGGATTATTTACTAGTTGTTTCTGTTTTTTTGTAGTTGTTCCGGGAGACTACTTAGCTTCCACTCCTCTCTATGCTGCCATCTTGCCCGACTCTCCCAGTTGGTTTTTTGAACTTTCATTTTCTACCTTATGATTGACCAGTGTTTTCATTATATGGTGCATCTGTTTTGCCATATCTTCCATGAACTTTTTGAATTGACTTAGTATTAGTTGTTTGAATTCCTGTAACTCAGTTGAAGTGTAAGTTTGTTCTTCTGACTGGGCCATATCTTCATTTTCCTTAGTGTAGTTTTCTGTTGTCTAGGCATGGTTTCCTTGCTTACCCCAATCAGGTTTTCCCAGATGAAAATGGGCTCCAGTCCCAGAAGGAAGAAATATTCAGTATGTGGGTTCCCTAAGGGTGTGTCTTAGAAAGTCGGTACACCCAATGGGACCTCAGGTCACTGTGCTTTTCTTCCCAGCAGGTGGTGCCTGTCAGCCTGTAACTCCAGACTGGTGTGAGGAGGTGTGCCCTGTGGCTGTTTTCCCCCAGGCTCTAGGTCTGTTTCTGAATGGAAGGCAGGTAGTAGAGCTGGGACCCATGTTTTTCCTCTTAGAGAAGATAGCCACCCTAGGGAGAGGTCATTAATATTTCAATTATCTCTCTCTGCCTGTGCTATCTCCATCCTTGTCTGAGTCAGAGTGCTGGGAAATGAAAATGGCTGAGGCTGTCTCTATTGAGTTAAAACTGGGACAGAGAGCTCCCTTCATGGCCAATCTACAGCCATCCTCTGGCTCTACAAAGGTCAGTCATTACCCAAACCCTCTGCTTATTTGGTATTCATAGCTTGTATCAATCAGACCACATTTATTAATTAAAACCCCAGTTGGAGCCCAGCTGAGCTGTATTCACTTGCTCAGATAGAGCTGCTTTCTAACACCATGAGACTTTGCAGCTTGGGCCATGGGGGAAGGGGGCTTCTGCTTTGGATCTGCAGTTTTTACTTACAGATTTTATGCTACAATTCCAGATATTTATCCCAGTTCATGTTGTGTATGATGAGTGAATGGTCACGTTTGTCCCCGTGCAGTTATTCCAGATTACTTACTAGCTGTTCCTGGTTATTTATTAGTTGTACCAGGGTTACTAATTAGCTTCCACTCCTCTCTATTCTACAATCTTAATCAGACAGCTCCATTCCCTTTTGACCTTCAGCATCTTGCTTCCTGTGGCTTTCTCTCTGTGTGTCTGAATTTCATTCTCTAGTAATAGGATTAAGACCTATCCTAATTGAGGGGTTCACATATAAACTGAAGTTCCTCATCAAAGTATCCTACTTGCAATGGGCTCTCACCAAGGAATGGTTTAGGTTAATGAATAGTATTTTCTGGTGTATAGAGAGCACTGAATAACTACAGCCTGTGAACCACAGGGGCCATGTCACTGTGGTACACCATGACTCTAAAGGACTGCACCTCTGTCCCATCCACTGCCAAAAAGTGTGTGTCTTGAGGAGGCAAGGAGGGGCCAGAAACTGCCTTCAATGACTCTCAGGGGCACTGAGTGACTCTGAGAGTTTGGAGGGTGCAGACCTAGGACCATGGCCCTCAGAGGCCCTTGCACATGTGTTGGTGGTGGGGTCACAGCCCTGCATGACTTTGAAGGCTAAGGAAGCCTGATGGGAAACAGGATAACAGCAATGGGAGGGGTGCAGATGTTCCAAGTGCTTGATGACCAGAAGCAGTGGAACATTCCAGATCCTGTGCTTCTCCTCAGAAAGGGAAGGAAAGGGCAACATGGTCGATGGCCACCAGCATTCATTGAGCACTTGATATCTTCCAGGAATGATGTAGAGGCCATTATCAGAATGGTTGTAGTCAAACTTTGTGTAGCACATCACATTATTCTCTCATCTACCATATGAGGATAGTCAAGGTTTATGGAGTTCAGGGAAGTTGCCTGAAGTCACAGAGTTCAGGCCCTACTCCTACCCTGGGGGGTGGCTGGGGACCTGCCATGAACCAGCAACTTTCCAACCTCCAGCTGCATGGGGGTAACTGCTTGGGGCCTAGGCCTGGCCCTAGGTTCTGGTGCTGTCTAAACATAACACTAATGCTAACCCTTAAACTAACACTAAGCCTATCCTTTTCCCTAACCAAAATTGTAACACTAACCCTAACACTATCCATCTCCCTAACCCAATCTTTATTGCTATCCAAAACCCTAAACCCAAACCTAACCCAAACCCTAATCCTAACCCTTACTCTGTCCATATCCCTATATCTCTAACACTAACACTAACCCTTGCCCTAAACTTAACCTTAACTCTAACCCTTAACTTATACATATCACTAACTTTAAACCTAACCCTAACCCTATCCCAATTCATAAATTTTTCCCTTTCCCATCTCTATCCATAACCCTAAACCTAAACCTAAGCATAAACTTATACCTATACCTAACCTTAACACTAACCCTAACTCTATCCTAATATATAACCCTGGATCTATCCTTTACACTATACCTTACATATCCCTAAACCTAACCCCAACACTAAACCTATCCATATCCCTATCATAGACATTTACCTAGCCCTAGCCTAGCCCTATCCTAGCCCCAGTCCTAGAACCAGCAATGGAGAAGAGACTTCTGGAGATGTTTCAGTCTGGACAGCCTGTAGTGTTGGGTGAGGGGATCTGACAGAAATATGTGGTGTGGGGGATGGGGTGTCTTATTCTAGGAGGCCCACTGTGGGTAATGCAAAGTTGAGCTGGGGAGGGCTAAAATTTCCCTAACCCTAATCCAATACCTAACCCTAAACCTATCCCTATCCATATCCCTATCATATCCCTAAATATAAACTTAACACTAAGCCTAACACTAAACCAATTAAGAATCATTTTATAGGATGTTCCTCAATTAAAATTTATTCCATATTTGTTCATGATGGAATTTAGCTTCTAGATTTTGGACATGAATGGAAGAAAAATATGGTGCCATCAGTGTGATTATTTATTCAGTGTTAATTTTTCTGAAAGTTTTTTTTCATTATATATTTAACTCCATTAAAAAAATAAAAACATCACTCAAACAATGAAGAAACACCATATCTCAAACAAAACAAAGATAATGATTAAGAAAATCAAATAACATAAAATAATCACTTCCTCAGCATAATGTTCTTAACTTGCATTAATGTGGTAACTTCAATGCAGTTTACTAAAATTATGTTTCTAATATTATAAACTGTACCATTAATCCAGGCCATGTATATTATGATGGGTCATGTGCATTGTGACACACTGCTATGTTTCTTACATTCCTGTATTTCCTTCAAGTCCCAAGTACACTACTTCATGTCTCACTGTGCCAGTTGAATGTATTGTGTCCCCCAAACACCATTATCTTTGATATAATCTTGTGTGGGCAAGATTGATTAGATTGTAATTCTTTGAGTGTTTCTGTGGAGATGTGCCCCACCCAGCTGTGGATGATGACTCTGCATAATTTCCATGGAGGTGTTGCTCCACCCATTTGGGGTGGGACTTGATCAGTGGAGGTATATAAACGAGCCAACAGGTAAAGGGAACTCAGTGCAGCTGTGAGGAACATTTTGAAGAGGAGCTACAGGCAGAAGGGGCACTTTGAAGAAAGCACAGGAGCCGCAGAAGAGAGACATTTTGAAGACAGCCGTTAAAGAAGACTTTTGCTCCAGAAAAGCTGTGAGAGGTAAAACTTCCCAAGAGCAACAAAGAGTGACATTTTTGAGGAACTGCAGCCTAGAAAGGAATGTCCTTGGAGAAAGCCATTTTGAAACCAGAACTTTGGAGCAGATGCCAGCCACATGACTTCCCAGCTAATAGAGGTTTTCTGGATGCCATTGGACATCCTCCAATGAAGATACCTGATTGCTGATGTGTTACTTTGGACACTTTATGGCCTTAAGGCTGTAACTGTGTAACCAAATAAACCCCCTTTGATAAAAGCCAATCCATTTCTGGTGTTTTGCATTCCAACAACATTAGGAAACTAGAACAGATTTTGGTAGCAGGAATGGGGTGCTTTTGATGCTGAGTTTGCAAATACCAAACATGTTTAAACAGATTTTTAAATGGATAAGGGGAAGATTTTGGAAGAATTGTGAATAGCTTGATAGAAAAGTCCTAAACTGCTTTGAAGAGACAGTGGAAATATGGACTCCAAAGATACTTCTGATGAGGTCTTGAGCAGAAATGATGAACGTGTTGTTGAGAAATGGAAGAAAAGCAATCCTTGTTTTAAAGTGGCAGAGACATTGGCAAAATTAAGCCCTGGTGTCAGATGGAAAAATTTGAAAGTGACAACCTGAAATACTTAGCTAAGGAGATCTCCAGACTACATGTGGAAGATGTACCCTGGCTTCTCCTTGCAGCTTATATTAAAAGGTGAGCAGAGAGTGATAAACTTAGAACTGCACTCTTGGGTTCAAAGAAACCAGAAACTGATGACTTGGAAAATCACAGGCTTCCAGGGGGTGGAATCCCAGAAGCTACAGCCCAACATGAGGATGTAAACAATCATGGTACCCAGCCACCAGTTCAGTACAAGCCAAGATTGGAAAAGGAGTTAAGCAGAAAGGATTTGTGGAAAGTCCTACTGTGTGACAGCTTTGACCACTGTGTGCTTCATGCAAAGCCAACAGAATTTTTGCAAGATCTTTATAGACAGAGATGCTGCTGGTCTGGACTGGAGGAGACAGACAAGGAACAAACTGAAGGAAAATTTTCTTCAAAGACAGAGCCATGGAGGTTGAGGTCTAGAGTCAAGAGATCTCAGGCTGGGAGAGTGGAGCAGCCCATATGCATGGAAAGGGCATTTGTCCTGGAGGTTCAGGGCAGGCCTTCCACCTCAATGCTTAGGAAATGTTCTGCCACCCCAAGCCCCAAAGAGGGTGAAGCACATTCCCAGGGAATTGGAGAGAGTCTGGCTGCCACCACACTGTTCTGAAGGAGTTGAGTGTGTGCCCTGGAGATGGAAGGGAATCTGGGAGCTGCCCTGATGTTTGAGGAGGGTGGGGCTGAGAAGGTTGTCTCCCCAATGTGTGGATATGTTGGCGCACTCACCTAAGCATTTGGAGAGGAAAGGGCTGCCATAAAGGACCTTAGGAAGGGTTAGGCTTCTGCTGTCTCAAGCCCCAGGTATGCAACATCATTCTGGAAATGACTCTCAGACATTGAAATCTAATGGAGTTTGTCCTGTGGGTTTTAGGAGCTGTTTTGGTCCTGGCAACCCTGTTTTCCTTACTCTTTCTTCTTATGGCAATGGGAATGTTTATCCTATGTATGTCCCTCCTTTGTATATTGGAAGTACATAACTTGTTCTAAGATCACAGATCCAAAGCTAAAGGAAAATTATGTCTTTGGACTCACCATGCTATAATTGATTTTGATGGAATCTTGTACTTAAGTATTGTTACTGAAATGATTTAAGTTTCTGTGATATTTTTGTGGGATGAATGTATTTTGTATATGGAAAGATAATGTCATTTTAGGGTCCAGGGTGTAGAATGTGCCAGTTTGAATATATTGTGTCTCCCAAACACATTATCTTTGATGTAATTTTGTGTGGGCAGATATTATCAGTGTTGATTAGATTATAATTCTTTGAGTGTTTCTGTGGAGATGCAAACCACACAGCTGTGGGTAATGACTGTGATTGGATAATTTCCATGGAGGTGTGGCTCTGCTCATTTGAGGTGGGCCTTGATCAGTGGAGCAATATAAATGAGCTGATGGGCAGGGAGAACTGAGTGCAGCTGTGAGGGACATTTTGAAGAGGTGCTACAGCCAAAAGGGGCACTTTGAAGAAAGCACAGGAGCTGCAGATGAGAGACATTCTGAAGACAGCCATTGAAAGCAGAAATTTGCTCTGGAAAAGCTGTGAAAGGAAAAATGCCCCAAGAGAAACTAAGAGTGACATTTTTGAGGAAATGCAGCCTAGAGAGGAATGTCCTGGGAGAAAGCCATTTTGAAACCAGAACTTTGGAGCAGATGCCAGCCACATGCCTTCCCAGCTAATAGAGGTTTTCTGGATGCCATTGGCCATCCTCCAGTGAAGGTACCCAATTTGCTGCTGTGTTACCTTGGACACTTAATGGCCTTAAGACTGTAACTGTGTAACCAAATAAACCCCCCTTTATAAAAGCCAATCCATTTCTGGTGTTTTACATTCTGGCAGCATTAGCAAATTATAACACTCACTTAACCAATTTCAAATATATAGCCCTCTGTGGAACATTATGTGCACAAATTGCTACTATCAACACCAACAGTTACTGAATTTTTCCATCAGTCTTAATAGGAATTCCAGTCCCAAGGGGTGCCCAATATGCAGTAGGAAATCCAAGCTTTAAGAACCTAGGGAAAGTAACCTCACTTCACTTGAAACCTGGGGAGAAGGTCCTCAGACTAGGTCTTCAAATCAGCCTACATTTCAAGTGACTACTTGGGAGGTGCAAGTACAAAGGTGAGCTACTGGCCCACATAGCCAAAAGACTAAGGTTGCTAAGGAAGAGACGCAAATACAATGGTTCTTTTCTGGAATTGAAAATTTAAAGGGCACACAACCTGTGCAGACATAATTATGAGGAGTTGTGTCTACACAAGTCATAAGTGTCTTTACGGTGATGCCTCTGCAGCCCACAAATCAGGTATACACCTGACCTTTGTGAGCTTTTGACTCTTCCAAGAAGATTCTGTCCAAAAATTTCCAGGGGGGTTCCTGGTAGATTTTTGCTGCTTGGGGCTTTAAGATAAGTGTGCCTGGCTAAGTCAGGAACTTCCTAACCTATTCAATGTCAAAGAAGTTACTGAGGGATTTGAGGTTTGGCACTTAGCATCCCCAGTTCTCACTGGGTGCATGGTCCATGAAGAGACATGCACAAGTGCTTTACAAGAAACTGCTTGATATCAGGGAAAATTTTGGGACCTAGGATGAGTCGGCCCTGTCTGCAGGTTCTACCTGAAATGATATTTGTTTCCTTGGCAGAGTTAATGCCAGGGTTTGCTATTGTATTTTTTTTCCCACCAGAGGATTCTGCTGGGCATAAATCCTGACTGCCTTTTAAGGGAGTCCAGTGGTTCAATGACAGAATGGTGATGACCAGTTTTGGTATTAGTTTTGCATGATTCAAAGGCATAAATTTGAAGAGGAGAGGAGCCCCCAGAAGGCAGGAATGATGGTGTTCAGGAAATATTGTTTGGTTCTGGATCCAAGAATTTTAAAGAGCCCTAAGTGAATTCCCTGTTCTGGGATCCAGGCTACCTTGGCCCTGACACTGAGAGTATTCCACTAGAAAGTGTGAAAGCCCACCCTCATACCCTTACACATTGTGCTGTCTTTGAAGACAGAGCACCCAAATTGGGCATATTGGTTGTTCAGCCTGTGATTTCAATGTTATTAGCAATGTAAATTCCAAGGAGACTTCCACAGCCCATCTGATCCTGAATGTGCTGATGCCCAATAGATTAGCTCCTGGTGGTACTGATTCTGAACATTCTTCACAAATCCAGGGAAAGGCAGGTCAGTGTAAGTTCACCCTGATCTGACTCTCTGCATTCATGAGGAGGGCAACATTATCATCTGAAGTTGATATATTTTATGTTATCTTTTTTACCAACTTAATATTTTTCTATATTTTCTGTTGAAATATCTCATTTTTTTCAATCATGGATATTAATGCATAAACAAGGTTTTATATCTTTATATATTCTTGTAGCTTTTCAGGTAAGAACAAATAACTTCTCTTATATATTCACAGAGAGTTTCACACATTCTGAAAATTAAGTTGGTGTAGCACCAGTATCTGCTCTACAGGCTTTATCCATATCTCACCAATTACCCCAATAATGTCCTCTATAGCAAGAAAAACTGTAATATTAATAATAATGACAGAAATGGAGGAAGAAAAAGGAAAAAATAACTAACATGTTTAATCTCTTATCATACATTGCATTCTGTTCTCAGTTATATGTATTCCCATTAATCTAAATATATATCTTTTTCCTTCATCTTGATATAATTTAAGAATTTTGAAGAATCATTTTATACATTGTTCCTCAAATAACATTTATTCCACTTTTGTTCATGAATAGATTGAACTCCTGGATTTTGGGCATAAATGGCAGAAAAGTATGGTACCATCAGTGTGATTATTTACTCAATGTTAATTTTTTATTTATTTTTGTTTTATTTTTTTCAATTTTAACCTCATCAGAAAATTGAAAACATTGCAAAAAGAATACCATATTTCAAACAAAACAATGTAAATGATTATGAAAAACAAAGAACTTAATGCAACTACTCTTCCTCAACAACATGTTTCTACCATGCATTAATGTGGTATCTTCAACGCAGTTTATTAAAATATTAATAATATTATAAATTGTACTGTTAATTCAGGCCATGTACTTGCTTTTGGATCATGTTCATTGCTACACACTATGTTACTTATTTTCCTGTCTTTCCTTCTAGTTGCATATTCACTATTTCATGTCCCACTTATACACTTTCAAATATATATTTCTCTGCTGAACATTATATGCAGAAATTGCTGCAGTGAACACCAACAGTTACTGAATAATTTCCATCAATGCAAACAGGAATTCCTGTCCCAAGAGGTGCCCAGTTCACAGCAAGAATTCCCAGCACTAAGAGACCTAGAGAAAGACACCTCAGTTCAGCTAGAACCAGGAGAGAAGACATTCTTAGACAAGGTTTTTACATTGGCCTAGATTTCAGGCAGTACCCTGGAAGGTACATGCACAAGTGCCAAGCAACCTGCACACATAACAGTGAGCACAAGTTTGCTAAACTAAAGCCTGAAATGGCTCAGCTTGGTGTCTGAAAATTTAAAGGTCACCCCAAGTGGGATGTCATTGGTGTAGGAATTGTGGTCCCAGCAGTCTGAAGAAGATGTATGGGGATGCTTCTTCAGCTTATTTGATTAGCACACCTGGTCCTGGTGAGCTTCTGACTATCCCAAGAAAATTCTGTCCAAAATTCCAGGGGGCTTACTGGTAGGATTTGGCTGTTTCAGACATTAAGGTAAGTGTGCCTGACAAGTTGAGGCCTCCCTAACTTTTTCAATGCCATAGGTGTTACTAATAGATTTGAGGTTTGGGGATTAGCATCCCTTGTACTCACTGTGAACAGGGCTCATGATGGGGTATGTGCATGTGCATTCCAAGAAACTGATATCAAGGGAGCTTTTGGTACCAGGTATGAGCCTAACCTGTTAACAGGTTCTACCTGAAATGATGTTTGTTTCCCTTGCTGTCTTAATTCCAGGGTTTACTGCTCTATTTTGTGCCTGCCAGATGGCTCTGTGTGTGCATACATGCTGACTGACTTTCAAATGAGTCTGATAATGAAGTGCTGAAATGGTGATGAAGTTTTGTGTATTAATTTTTAGTGGTTTGGAGGCATAATTAGGGATGCGGAGGGGACTCCCAGAAGGCAGGTATGATGCAGCCACTGAATATTGTTTGTTTTTTGGTCCAAGAATTTTAAAGAGCCCTAAGGGTATTCTCTCCCATAGGATAAATCCTCCCCTAACCTGACACTGAAGGTTTTCCCCTAAATACGGTGAAATCCCACCTGCATCCCCCTTATACATGGTGTTGCACTTGGAAGGTGGAGCACCCAGATGGGGCACATTGTACAACCTCTGAAATCAAGGTTATTAGCAGAGTAAACTTCACAAAGGTTTCCCTGGCCCATCTGATCCCAAATATGCTGTTGCCCTATAGATTAGCTCCAGCTGACACCTGATACTGGCCATTCTTTGAAAATCCAGTGAAAGGCAGATTAGTGTAAGTTCACCATGATTTGAACCTCTGCTTTAATGAGGCGGGCAACCAACTCATCTGAGCTGATTTAATTATTTTTTTTTATCAAGATAAAATTTGCTTTATTTTCTATTGATAATATCTCATTTTTTTCAACCATGGGTATTAGTGCATGAAAGATGTTTCTATCTTTTTATATTCTTGTAGCACTCCATCTTAGAACAAAGAAATTCACTTGTGTACTCACAGAAAGATTCACAAAATCAGAAAATTATCATTGATGTAGTACTCATACCTTATCTATTGGCTTTATCCATATCTCACCAATTACCACAATAATGTCCTTTATACCAAGCAAAACCTTAATAATAATAATAATAATAATAATAATAATAATAATAGAAATGAAAGAAGAAAAAGAAAAAAATAACAACTAATATTATATCATACATTGCATTCTGTTGCAAGGTATATATATTCACATTAATCTGAATGTACATCTGTTTTTCCTTCATCTTGAAATACTTTAAGAGTGTTGAAGGATCATTTTACAGAATGTTCTTTAATTTGCATTTATTCCATACTTTTTTCATGATTGGATTCAGTTTCTGGATTTTGGGCATGAAAGACAGAAAAGTATCATGTTTTCAATGTGATTATTTATTCAATGTTTCTTTTCCAATTGTTTGTATTTCATTTTATTTTTAACATTATCAAAAAATTACAAACATCACACAAACCAAAAAATACCATATCTAGAATAAAGCAAATGATTAAGATAAACAAATAACCTAAATTAACTACTCTTCCTCAACATCATGTTCCTAGCTTGAATTAATGTGGTAACTTGATTGCAGTTGATTAAAATCACATTTCTAATATTATAAACTGTACATTAATTCAGGCCATGTATTTTTTACAGGTCCTGTGTATTGCTACACACTCTATGTTACTTATTTTCCTGTTTTCCTTCTAGTTATATATATATAATACATCATGTCCCACTTACCCACTTTTACATATACACTTCTCTACCAAACATGTGCAGAAGTTGCTGCAATCAACACCAACAGTTACTGAAAATTTTCCATCAATCCATATATGATTCCTTTCCCAAGAGGTGCCCACTATACAGCAGGAATTTTCAGCACAAAGAAACCTCAGGAAAAAAACCTCATTTCAACTAGAACCATGGGAAAAAAACAACCTCAGACAAGTTTCTCACACTGGCCTAGATATCAAACATTTTCTTGGAGGGTATGTGCATAAGCATTGAGCAACCAGCCCACATAACAATGAGCACCAGGTTTCTAAGCAAAAGCCTGGAATACAGTGGCTCCTTCTATGGTCTGAAAATTTAAAGGGCACCCGACTTGGGCAGGCATTGTTTGGAGGAATTGGGGCTCTAGCAGTCTGAAGTAACTGAATGGGGATGCTTCTTCAGCCCACATGATCACCTGCACACCTCATCCTGGTGAGCTTTTGACTATCCCAAGAAAATTCTGTCCAAAATTCCCAGGGGTATTCCTGGTAGGTTTTGGCTGCCTGAGGCATTAGTATAAGTTGGTCTGGGCGACTTGGGGCCTGTCTAACTTTTACAGTGGCACAGAGGTTACACATAGATTTGAGGCTTGGGGCTTAGCAACCCTTGTTCTCACTGTGAGCAGGGATCATTACGAGGAATGCACATGTGCAATCCAATATACCACTTGATATCAAGAAAGCTTTTGGCATTAGGCATGAGTCTGAACTCTCTACAGGTTCTAACTTTAATGATGTTTGTTTCCCCAGCTGTAATAACAGCAGGGTTTTCTGCTGTATTTTGCACTTGCCAGACTCTCTTTCTAGGTATAAGTTCTGACAGGTCTTCAAGGGAGTCTGGTGATGCAGCACCAAAATGGTGGTGTTCTGTTGTGTTACTAATTTTGAGTGAGTTGGAGGTATATTTTCAGAGAGTGGAACAGACTCCCAGACGGCAGGAATGAAGGTGTCCACAGAATATTGTTTTTCTGGGTCCAAGAGTTTTAAAGATTTCTAGGGTATTACCTGCTCTGGGATTGAGCCTCCCCTAGCCTGACACTGAGAATTTTCCCCTAGATACTGTGAAACCCCACCATGCATCTGCCTTATACATGGTGGTGTCCTTGGGAGACAAAGAACCCAGATGGGGAACATTGTATAGCCTCTAAAATCAGTATTATTAACAAAGTAAATTCCATGTAGACTTCCCTGGCCCCTCTGGCCTCAAATGTTCTGATGTACAGTAGATTAGCTCCAGGTGACACTGATACTGACCATTGTTTGCAAAATACAGTGAAAACCAGGTCAGTGTAAGTTCACCATTATCTGAACCTCTGCCTTCATGAGGAGGACAACCACCTCATCTGAACTTGATTTATTTTCCTTAATTTTTTTGCAAAAATTTAAAATTTGCTTTATTTTCTGTTGATAATATCTCATTTTTCTCAAACATGAATACTTGTGCATAAACAAAATGTTTCTATCTTTATATACTCTTGTAGCATTTCATCTAAGAAGAAAGAAATTCTCTTATGTATTCACAGAAAGATTTCTCAAAATCTGAAAATTATCCTAGGTGTAGTACTGATATCTCACTTATAGGCCTTATCCATATGTCAACAATTACCCCCAATAATATCCTTTATAGCAAGCAAAACCTTAATAATAATAAGGATAGAAATGAAGGAAGAAAAAGAAAAAAAAATAATGGGTCAAGTCTCATAGCATACATTGCATTCTGTTAATCCAAATATATATCTTTTTCCCTTCATCTTGATATATTTGAAGTGATGAAGAAACACTTTATAGAATTTTCAACAAGTTGCATTTCTTCCATATCTCTTCATTATTACATTGAGTTTCTGTATTTTGTGCATGACAGGCAGAAAAGTATTGCTGTCAGTGTGATTATTTGTGCAATGTTAATGTTTTACTATTTTCTACTTTAGGTCATTTTATTTTTAACTATCAAAAAATTAAAAATATCACACCAACACCAAAACAACACCATATTTGAACCAAAACAAACAACTTGTCAGATCTCAGAAAAAGAATCTAAAACCTAGAAGGAATTTCTGACCCAGGGACCCCACAGCTTATCTTATAGAAACCAGATGCACCATAAAATATGGGTGGAAGGCTGTTTTAGAAATCCCAGTCATGGTGGTGCCTCAACCCCCAAAAGGCAGATAAGGCAAGATCAAATATTTCCATAAGATGAGTGACCATAAGCATGTGGAAAAGTTCTGCTCCTTCCACATAGATAGTACCTCTGCACTTCAAGGTAGTGAGTTAGAACCCTAGCAACCAATTAGCTCAAGAGTTGATAAACCCACACCCAATCAGGGCACAGGACACCACTCAAAAGCCACCATTCCCTCCCAAACCCCTTCCCTCCCAATGTGGTTTTTATTCTTTAAAAAATGCTGCTCTCAGAGAGCTGGAGCCATTTTCTTTCTTTTTGCTGGCTCCCATCTACTTTCTTCCTCTAATGAATCTTAAACTTTCTACTTAAAGCTTTGACTTGCTGCATTGTTTGGATTCTTTAATGGCTCTGACTTAACATCTGGTGCATGACTTGGATCAGAGGTTTGACTGAGGCTTGAGTCTCTGGCCTCTTAGGGGCAACAGAACAGCCTCTCAGTCAACCCTATTCAGAAGACTGACTAAGATTTGAGTTTCCCAGCCAGCTGGGGCAATGGGGCAGCCTTCAATATGACTCTGTTCCCTGAACTACACAGTCATTCAAGCTTCCATGCATTCAGAGGCTTGAGTCCATCAACTCAAACCACCTTGACATTATACTGGCTCACACTCATGGCTTTCAAATATCTACAACTAATTCAGCCCTTGGTAAGTGATGTCTTTCTGCCCAGATCCTCCCCTTGTGTGTTTTGTTTGGTGTCCTGGGGACACTTCAGACCACTGTAACACAGAAACTGGCTTCATAATTCTAAAAATCTGAGCACTCAGTCAAAACTCTCCAATGCTCTGGGAGTATTTTTCCCCATTTCAGCAGTCAAAGTAACTCAGGGGACACCTTGAGTGAATGATTGCATGAAATTTCCTGATCCCCAATGACAAACTGGGGATACCTGCTTTGTTGTGGCAATGGATCATGTGGATCTGGGTTGTTAGCCTCAGTTAAGCAATGTTTTGGTTGCCCTCTGTTAACCTCCAAGGGAACAGGGGGACCATGAGTCTCTCACAGGCAATCTCCCAAGCCTCCCATGAGCATAGCCCCAATTTGTGTCAGCCTTATCCAGGGAGACTGCAAGCCTCTAAAGGAGCAGGGGGACTGTAAGCCTCTCACAGATGATCTCCATAAGCCTCTGATGAGCAAATTGCTCTAACAAGCAACAAGCCTCTTAATGTTTTTTAAATTACCATGGGTAATAGCCAGTCACTTTTAAGTGACTCCAAAACTGAATTTTCTCCTAAATCTACTCCCCTCAGATGTTTACTCCACAATCTCCATAAACTTTAATTAGAAGGGGAAGTAAAACAAAAAAAAAAAACTTATTCATTTTGGTAATACAATTTGTTCACAATATCCTCTAGAACAACAAAAATGTTGGCCAGAAAATAGCACTTTCAATTGGCAAATTCTCACTGTACTTAATAATTTTATTTGGCACAATGGAAAATGGTCTGAAGCTCCCTATTCTCACGCTTTCAAACTCTTCAGTCCCAGCTATCTTTGTGCCATTCTGTCACCTCCCACCAAATCCTCCTCCTTCGTAAAAAATCTTCCAAGTCTTCTGCTCCCCCATACAGAAATTGCAAAACCCCCTAACCCTGAAAAGCCTTTAAACAGCATCTGCTCCTTTAACCCTGCAAACCTTCCCCTCCTGACTATACTTCCCCTTGCCATTCTTCTCCAAAGCCTTCTGCTCCCCTCCCCTTGTCCTTAACCCCTTCCCTTCCCAAAACTACTCCCATCCCTAATAAGCCCTCTTCTACCTCAAATATTCCCCCTCCTGATTCTTCTCCAACCTCTTCCACTTCCCTCCCCTCTTTCCCTACTCCCATGCCTAACCCTGCCCCTAATAAGTCCTCTCCTACCTTAGCCCCTACCTTTTGTCCCTCTCTCCTGGACTTTACCCAAACTCCCCAACCCCTTTCACTCACATGTTCCTTCTCCCTTTCAAACTTAAGCCAAATTAAAAAAATGGCTCAAGTACTTCTCAGCCAATCCAACCAAATTTACAAAAGAATTCAAATAGGTGTATCCATCAATTACTTGGGAATCACTGTGGTAAACCTAGAGTGTGTAAAAAAATAAGAAAATACTTTGCCATGAGCTAATTAAGTAGAGAAAACTTCTAGTAACCACGAAGCAAAGGCTTTAGCCCATATCCTCCTAAAAGGTACCATACCTGCTGAATAAGCTGCCTTATGGCACATAAAAGTTAAACATAGAAGAGGAGCCATGGAATGGTAAATAGCAAAAACATTAAAAATCTCTCTCTAATACTCTAATTTAATAATTGTTATACAAGACTATAAAGCTTATTTGTAGCTTCACCCTTGTTCAGTAATATAACAATAAACATATACATAGAGCCATAATGACTATAAAGAATTAAACAAAACTAACAAAGCAAAATACTATCATAGTATTTGAATTTCCAATTCATGCAAAGTTAAATCACTGTGTGAATTTAAAAAAAAATTTATCACCTATACATTCCATTAATCCCTGTCAAAAAATTGTTTATTACTCTTTCAAAATGTGTTAACTAAAGTATTTTAAATATTTGACATTATTCTAACAAGTTTAATGTTGATGTTGGTAGCATGTTGTATAGAAGGTATAAAGAATATTTTTTCTAATTAAGAGGAAAAGGAAAGTGTCTTTGTCCTAAATGACTGATTATTTAGGAATGTAGAATGAAGCCTGAATGGATAGAAAAAGTTGTAGAAGGTTTGTAAAATGAGAAATTTATTTCTGTAGTCAAAGTTAAAAAATAGATACAGAAAGCTATAAAAGGTTTGTGGGAAAATTGTTTCTGTTGTCAAAGTTAGATAATGCTAAAAACTAGTAATAACTGCTTAAAAATAGAATGTCACAACTTAAAGAAAAAAAGTGGTTTTATAAAACAAAATAAGATTAAGTATTCCAACCACCACCCAGAAGCAAATATTCAGTGTTATGGGTATGTGCCTAATAATTCACAAAATATAAAAATTCTTCACCATACAGCAAGCTCCTCATGTTACTGTCTCCTTCTGTTTTACTATCAACCCAGCCACTCTCTTCCTGCTTCTCCTATCCTACTTCTCATAATGGTAATTGTATGTTGTAAAATGTTTGCGTAAAAACAATATCAAAAATCATTTTGGTAACTTTTAATATGAAATTTTTAAAAAATATGTTTTTATTTTAAAGAAAATTTTCCTGAGATTATTGAGGCTCTGCTGCATGGTGACAGAGGGTGCTGTGAAACCAACCAGTAGAACCCAAGAGCCCACCATCTTTTTTCCCAGAAGACCAATGATGCTGCACTACAACTGTAAAAAGAAGATACCTCCCAGAGCTATAATTGTCAGTGTGATGAAGTTAAAACATAAAAACATAATTAACACTAAGTCCTGCTCCTATGAGGGGACAGCATATATGGTATTGTAAGCTTAACATCCAATGCAATTCAGGAAAAAATTGAGCATTCATTAACATTAAGTGCTGCACATATATACCAAATAAATATAGCAATGTCTTTTCAATATTAAATCATATGCAGGATAATAATAATCATGTTAAAATTATAGTAAACTAAATGCATTTTCTAAGTGGTTAATGAATTTACCATGAAATAGAAAATAGCCCTTATTACCATGGTTTTTATTCTGCTTGTCATTTGTTTGTCTTATTGTTGCCTGTATTTTATCTGTGAGTTTATGTCCAGAGCATCTTCCAGATTATTATAAGAACCTTTTCACACTTGCTCAGCAAGAGACAATTACAAGAAAACACCTCTGCCCACTTTCCCTTTTATAGGAGATGCTCACAAGATACTGTTTCTTAAAAATAAGAAAATGTCTCATAAAAGGGGAGATTTAATAGCTGGATAAGTAAAAGATCTTGGGAATTATCTTCAATATAATTCTTTAGCTAAAAAATGGTTAGCATAGTCCTCAATAGCCAATAGAGGGAAAAAAAACAAAACTTTTTATTAAAATCACTTCACTGAAGCAGATTTAAGTTATTCTAACCATGAAAACCCCTTGTTAAAATAACTTGATGTTGCTCTAATCTAAACAACAAAAACTTATTCTCTATTCCCAAGAACTTTCCCAGCACTGCCTGTGGCAAGATGTAAGGGATGTAACTATATAGTCTCATAATCAAGACCTTAAAAAGCAAGCCTAAATGAGGGGAAGACCTAAAAATAACAAGAAGATGCTAACTGAACAGCTTTCTGTCTTCTATTTTTTTCCTTTCTGCTTTCTTCCAGCTTCTGGACATTTATTTGTCTGTTTGGGGTTATAAAAACCCTATCAAGGCATTAAAAAAAAAACAATCTTTAAATAGTTTACCTAAATTAGTCATACAAAATAAAAGAGCACTAAATATTCTAACCACAACAGCAGGAAGAACTTGTGCAGTGTTAAATGAAACCTGTTGTTTTTACATCAGTACTACATGACAAATCAAAGAAAACTATCAAGTACTAAAACAAAATATAAACATAATAAAAGTCTAGCAAGTTTAGGCAACTCCTGGTTAAAAATTTCTCTCAAACTTTCTTTCATTCTTTTCTATGCCTCTACAAACTATTCTGCTCTCCCATTATTGGGCCATTAATTATCATTGTATTAATTTTCCTTTTTGCTCCTTGTCTGTTACAACATCTAATTAAATTTATCAATAGGTCAATAGCAGCCATGACTAACCAGCAAAATTTGAAAAACATACTCCTGTTGCCACAAAAATTCGAGAATTTACTCCCACCACAGCAAAAGCATCACTATCAGCCTGTTCCAGTGGAAGATGCCTAAACATCTATTTAATAATGCTAAAGCTTAGTTCAAGGCAACTATCCCCCAACTATGTCCCCACACAACCAGAAGAAGCTAAAGAAAGAATGCAATGCCCCTGCTCCCTCCAAAGGTTGCCTTGAGCTAAGTTAAAGCCTTAACCCAAATTTAACCCAAACTTTTGCCAATTTTATTAAAAGCAAAATGCAGGAATATCAGATCCCAGAAAAAGTATCTAACATATAGAAGGAATTTCTGACCCAGGGGTCCCACAGCTTATCTTATAGAAACCTGATGCACCATAAAATATGGGTTGAAGACTGTTTTAGAAATCCCAGTCATGGTGGTGCTTCAACCCCCAAAAGACAGATAAGGCAGGATCAGATATGTCCATAAGATGAATGACCATAAGCATGCAGAAAAGACCTGCTTCCTCCACATAGAGAGTACATCTGAATTTTGAAGAAGGGTAGTGTGTTAGTAACCTAGCAACCAATTAGCTCAAGAGTTGACAAACCCACACCCAATTAGGGCACAGGACACCACTCAGCAGACACCCTTCCCTTCCAATGCCCTTCCATCCCAATGTGGTTTTTTTTCTTTAAAGAAATGCTGCTCTCAGACAGAGCTGAAGCCATTTTCTTTCTTTTCACTGGCTCCCACCTGCTTTCTTCTTGTAATAAATCTTAAACGTTCTACTTAAAATTTTGACTCACCGCGTTGCGTGGATTCCTGAATGACTCTGACCTAACACAAAAGATTAAGGAAAACAAATAACCTAAAGTAACTACTCTTCCTCAGCCTCATGTTATTAGCTTGCATTAATGTGGTGTATTCAATGCAGTTGATTAAAATTACATTTCTAATATAAAAAAATGTACTTTTAATTCAGATCCTGTATTCTCTTATGGGTCATGTGTATTTCTACACACTCCTGTGTTTCTTATTCTCCTGTTTCTCATTCTAGTTATATATAATACTTCATGTCCCACTTATCTACTTTCACATACATATTTCTCTGCTGAACATTATGTGCAGAAATTCTTACAATCAACACAAACAGATACTGTAGCTTTTCCTTCAAGACAAAAAGGAATACCTGCCCCAAGAGATGACCAATATACAGAAGGAATTCCCAGTGCTAAGAAACCTTATGAAAGAAAGCTCATTTTCAGTTAGAGCCTGGGGAGAAGATAGCCTCTAACCAGGTTCTCAAAGTGGCCTAGTTTTCAGGCCATTCCTTGGAAGGGACATGTACTAGCACTGAGCCTCCCACACACTTAACATTGTGCACCACTTTGCTAAACAAAAACCTCAAATACCATGGCTTCTTCTGGGGTCTGAAAATTTGAAGGGCACCCCACATGGGAAGGTATTTGTAGGAGGAAT
Source organism: Choloepus didactylus (assembly GCF_015220235.1). Taxonomy (NCBI): domain Eukaryota; kingdom Metazoa; phylum Chordata; class Mammalia; order Pilosa; family Megalonychidae; genus Choloepus; species Choloepus didactylus. Next base: position 531,867 of record NC_051332.1, read on the forward strand.
TGGGACTGCAGAAGTCTGAAGAAGGTGTATGGGTTTGCTTCAGCAGCACACAGGATCATCTGTATATCTGATCCTGGTTGTCTTTCAACTTTCCCATGAAGATTCTGTCCCAAAATTCCCAAGGAAACTTCCTGTTTGGTATTGGCTCCTTGCAGTTTTAAGATAAGTGTGCATGGCTGAGTTAGGGCTTGCCTAACTTTAAATGGCACAGAAGTTACTGATGGATTTGATATTTGGTGCTTAGCATCCATGGTGCTCACTGTGAGCAGTGTCTGTGATGGGACATGGGTGTGTACATTCCAAGACACCACTTGATATCAAGGAATCTTTGGGACCAGGGATGAATCTGCCCTGTCCACAGGTTCTATCTGAAAGTATGTTTGTTTACTTAGCTCTCATTGCCAGGGTTTGTTGCTGTAATTTGTCCCAGCCAAAGTTCTCTGGGTATAAAGAGTGACTGACTTTCAAGGGTGTCCAGTGATTCAGTGCCAAAATAGTGAGAACCTCTTGTATTAGTTTATAGTGGGTGGGAGGAATAGTTTGGGAGAGGACAGGGGACTCCCAGAAGGCAGGAGTTATGTTTTTCAGGGAATATTGTTTGGTTCTGGGTCCAAGAATTTAAAAATTCCCTTAGGGAATTCCATGCTCTTGGAGACAGCCTATCCTGGCCCTGACACTGAGAGTTTTCCCATAGAAACTCTGAAAACTCATCCCACTTCCCCCTTATACATGGGGCTGTTCTTGAGAGACAGAGCACCCAGATGGTGCACATTGCTTTCTCAGCCCCTGAAATCAATGCTATTAGCAGATTAAATTCCAATAATTCTCCCCTGGCCCATCTGATCCTGAATGTGCTGATGCCCTATAGATTAGGTTCAGGTGGCACTGATATGGACCATTGTTTGCAAATTCAGGGAAAGGCAGGTCAGGGTATGTTCACCCTGGTCTGAACCTCTGCCTTATGAGGGGAGGGAAACCACTTCATTTGAGTTTGATTTATTTCTTTTTTTTTGTTAACAAGTTTACATTTGCTTTATTTTCTATTGATAATATCTCATTTTTCTCAACCATGGATATTAATGCATAAACAAATACTTCTATCTCTTATATTCTTGTAAGTTTTCATCTAAGAAAGAAATTCTCTTATGTATTCACAGAAAGATTCTCACAATCAGAAAATTAACTTTGGTGTAGTACTGTTATATCATCTGAAGGCCTTATGCATATGTCACCAATTACCCCAATAATGTCCTTTATAGCAAATAAAACCTTAATAATAATTATTATGAAAGAAATCAAGGAATAAAAAGAAAAAAAATTAACAGATCCAGTCTCATAGCATACACTGCATTCTGTTAATCCAAATATAGATTTTTTTCCTTCATTATGATCTATTTGGAGAAGGTTGAAGAATCATTTTATACAATTTTCCTCAATTTGCATTTAGTCCATATTTGTTCATGATTAGATTGACCTCCTGGATTTTGGGTAGAATGGCTGTAAAGTATAGGGCTGTCAGTGTGATTATTTATTCCATGTTAATTTTTTTTACTAATTTTTGTTTTTTTTTTCATTTTATTTTTAACTTTATCAAAAAAATCAAATAAACAAACAAAAAACACCACATTTCAAACCAAACAAAGCAAATTCTTAGGGAAAACAAGTAAACTTAAGTAACTACTATTCCTCAGCAACATATTCCTAGTTTGCATTAATGTGGTATTTTCAATGCAGTTGATTAAAATGATATTTCTAATATTATAAACTGTACTGTTAATTCAGGCCATGTACTTGTTTTTCGGTTATGTGCATTGCTACACACTGCTATGTTCCTTATTTTCCTGTATTTCTTTCTACTTTCATACACACTGTTTCATGTCCCACTTACCCACTTTCAAATATATATTTCTCTGCTGAGCACCATGTGCACAAATTGTGACAATAAGCACCAGCAGTAACTGAATAATTTCCATCAATGAAAATAGGATTTCCTGTTCCAGGTGGTGCCCAATATACAGCATGAATTCCAAGTGCTAAAAAAAAGCCTTGGGAAAGAAACTAAGTTCAGCTAAAACTAGGGGAGAAGACATTCTCAGATTAGGTTCTCTGAGTGGTGTAAATTTCAGGTGGTTCCTTGGGAGGCACATGCACAATTGATGAGCAACCCACCCAAATAAAAATGAGCACCATGTTGCTAAGCAAAAGCCTCAAATTCAATGGCTCCTTTCTGGTGTCAGAAAATTTAAAAGGCACACCTCATGTGTAGGCATATTTAGGGGGAATTAGGGCTCCAGGAATCTGAGGTGGCTGTATGGGAAGCTTATTCAGCTCACAGGATCAGCTGTAATGTGACCCTGGTGAGCTTTTGACTCTTCCAAGAAGATTCCAAAAACTTCCAGAGGGTGTTCCTGGTAGGTTTCAGCTGCTTTGTGCTTTAAGAATGTTCAACTGACTGATTGGAGCCTCCATAACCTTTTCAATGTAATAGAAGTTACCTATGGATTTGAAGTTTGGTGTTAACATTTATTGGTGCTCACTGTGAGAAGAGTCCACAATGGGGCTTGCACATGCACATTCCAAGAAACTGCTGGATGTCAGGGAAGGTTTTGGCACCTTGGATCAATCTGCCCTGCCCACCATTTCTACCTGAAATGATATTTGTTTTGTGGGCTTTATTATTGCTGGGGTTTCCTGCTGTAGTTTGTGCTTGCAGTTGGTCTCTGTCTGGGAATAAATGCTGACAGACTTTCAATGGAGTCTGAGGATGCTGTGCCATAATGGTGTTGGCCTGTTGCAGTATTAGTTTTGAGTGGGTTTGAGGCATAATTTGGGGGAGGTTAAGGGACCCCCAGAAGGCAGGAATGATTGTGACCCCTGAATATTATTTGGATCTGGGTCCAATAATATTAAAGGGCCCTAACGGAATTCCCTGCTTTGGGATGAAGCCTTCACTTAACATGTCACAGAGAGTTTTCCCCTGGAATCTGTGAAAGCCAAACCCACATCCCTCCTATGCATGTTGCTGTCCTTTGGAGACAGAGCTCATGTATGGGGCACACTTGTTGTTCAGCCTCTGAAATCAATGTTATTAGTAAATTCTAAGAAGTCTATACTGGCCCATCTGATCCTGATTGTGCTAATGCACAATAGATTAGTTCTGGGTGGCACTGATTCTGACCCTTCTCTGAAAATCCAGCAAAAGGCAGGTCAGTGTAAGTTTACACTGATCTGAATCTCTGCCTTCATGAGGAGGGCAACCAACTCATCTGAAGTTGATTAATTTAATTTTTTTTTTCACAAAGTTAAATTTTGATTTATTTTCTGTCAATAATGTTTTTCTCATCCATGGATATTAATGCATAAAATAAATGTTTCTATCTTTATATATTCTTGTACCATTTCCTCTAAGAACAAAGAAATTCTCTTATGTATGCACAGAAAGATTCTCACAATCAGAAAATTTACTTTGGTGTATTACTAGAATCTCATCTATAGGCCTTATCCATATTTCATCAATTACTCCAATAATGTCATTTATAGCAAGCAAAAACTTAATAAAAATAATAATGATAGAAATGAAGGAAGGAAAAGAAAAAAATTAACAGATTCAGTGTAATATCATACATTGCATTTTGATTTCTGGTATATATATATATATTCACATTGATCCAAATATATATCTATTTTTCCTTCATCTAGAAATATTCAAAGAGCATTGAAGAATCATTCTACAGAATGTTCCTCACTTTGCATTTATTCCATATTTTTTCATGATTAGATTGAGTTTCTGGATTTTGGGCATAGAAGAAAGAAATGTATGGTGCCATCAATATGGGTATTTATTAAATGATATTTCCTTACATTTTTTGTTTTATTTCATTTTACTTTTAACTTGACTACAAATTTGAAAATATCCCACACAAAAAAACACAAAGTACCATATAACAAAGAAAATGATTGAGAAAAAATAACCTAATTACTCTTCTTCAGCATCATGTTCTTAACTTGCATTAATGTGGTAACTTCAATGCAGTTGATTAAAATTACTTTTCTAATATTATAAACTACTGATAATTCAGGCCAAGTATTTTCTTTTGGGTCATGTGTATTGTTACACACTCCTATATTTCTTATTTTCCTTTCTTTCCTTCTAGTTACATATACACTTCTTCATGTACCACTTTCCCAATTACAAATATATATGTCTTTGCTGAACATTATGTAGAACAATTTCTACAATCAACAGCAACAGTAACTGAAGCTTTTCTATCAATCTAAATAGTAATTCCTGTCCCAAAATGTGTCCAATATACATTAGGAATTCCTAGTGCTAAGAAACCTTGGGGAAAAACCTCATTTTAGCTAGAACCTGGGGAGAAGACAGCCTCATACCAGGTCCTCAAAGTGTCCTAGAATTCAGGGGTTCCTTGGAAGGTGCATGTGCAAGCAATGAGCTGCACACACACATGCAAAATAAGCACCAGGTTGCTAACTGTAAGCCTCAAATGTGATGGCTCCATCTGGGGTCTGAATATTTAAAGGACATCCATATCTCAAAAATCACCCCCAATAATGTCCCTTACAGCAAGGAAAACTATAATAGTAATAATAAAGATACAATTGAAGAAATAAACCAAAAAAACTAACATGTCCTGTCACATATCATCCATTGCATTCTGTTTTCAGATTTCTCCAAATATATATCTTTTATTCCTTCATCTTGATATATTTGAAGAGTGTTAAAGAACCATTTTATAGAATGTTCCACAATTTGCATTTGTTCCATATTTGTTCATGATTAGATTGAGTTTCTGGATTTTGGGTATGAATGGCAGAAAAGTATTTTGCCACCAGTGTGATTATTTATTCAATGTTAATTTTTTTTACTATTTTTTGTTTTATTTCTTTTCCTATTTAGCTTTATCAAAAAATTAAAATATCCCACAAACAATAAACAAAACAGCATATTTCAAATAAAACAAAGCAAATGATAAAGAAAATCAAATATCCTAAAGTAACTAGTCTTCCTAAGCTTCATGGTCCTAGCATGCATTATTGTGGTATCTTCAACAAAGTTGATTAAAATTACATTTCTAATATCGTAAACTGTACTGTTAACTCAGGCCACATATTTTCTTATGGGTCATGTGATTTGCTACACAGTACTATGTTTCTTAAATTCCTGTGTTTTCTCTATAGTCTTCAATTCTTTTACCATGTCTTCTTTGCTCATTGATCTGATTTTTTATTTAATTTAGCATATTTCTTTGAAAATCTTTAATAGATTTTTTCATTAAAGTTAAAAAGTATCTAAACTGTATCTTCACTGAGGTGAAAGTTTGTTCCTCTGAGTGGGCCATATCATATTTTTTCCTAGTATAGATTGTTGTCTTCTGTTGTGTCGGCATCTGGATTCCTTGGTTACACTGCGGTCGCGGTTACTGCTTCTGGGGGGAGTGGCGGCCGGTAGCGGAGCCCTCAGCTCTCGGGGCTGCTTAAAGGGTACCGGCGGCGGGGGCTCTTTCCTGGAGGCGAGGGCGAGGCGGAGGACTTGGCCAGGTCCTCGGCGGGAGGCGTACAAGGTGTGGAGGGCGGCGATAAGGACAAAACACTCTTCATCCAGTAGGAGTATGCGCCAAAGAGGCTTTATTTAGGGGTGATTACAGGTTATATAGGCTGGTAAGAAGGGCAGGGCTGGAAAGGAGGTGAAGTAGCCTTAAATGGCAATACTGAAGGGAGAGGGGCTAGGATTGGTTCTGAGAGGACGCAGGAGCCGTTGCAGCGGGCGGGAGTTGTTCTGGCCACGGTGCATGCGCGCTGGCGGTGGCAGGAGTTGCCTTGGCACAGGGGAGTGTGCGGGCAAGATAAGGAAGTGGGGAAAGGGCGGTTGGGAGAAAGGCGGTTCCCTCCGGCAAGCCTCCCCTGTCAGTGGCATTTTGGGTGAGGAAAAGGGAGCTGCCCTGACCTCGCTTTTCAGGCTCGGGGGGGCTGCAGAGGGCACTAACGCCCGTACCTACTACCCTCCCCAGGGGGTGATATCAGGTCCCCTGGCCCAGGCCTGGTAAGTCGAGGTACAAGCTTAGTCACCCGCATTACACCAGTCAGATTTTCCCAGTCCAGAACAGTTTCATATACCAGAATGAGGCTATATACAGTTTCAAGTCTCCCTTCAGATGTGTCTTAGATATTGACAAACTTTTCTGTGATGTCTCTAGGCACTGTGATTTTCCTAACCCGCCCACTAGGTGGCACCTGTCAGGCTGCTTCTCCTGACTGTTGTAAGGAGGTGTGACCCATATAGATTCTGTTTTGGCTGTTTTCCCCCAAGCTCTGTGGTCTGGTTCTAATCAGAAGACCAGTAGAAAAGCTGAACCCCACCTTCTTCCTCTTAGGGAAGATACACCCCCTAGACAGTTATCATCTGTATTTGAATACCTACTATGTCTCTCTGACTCTGTTATCTCCACCCCTGTCTAGGTCAGAGAACTATGAACTGCAAATGGCTTAGGCTTTCTCCACTGAGTCCCTCAGGTTGTGAGAGAAATCCCACTTTCAGAGCCAGTCCACAGCCTCCCAATTACATCTGATGGTCAAAGGTAACACTTGGTCTTCTGGGCTCCCCATCCTAGGACAAAGGAGTTTTCTGGTTCTTTAAGTTCAGTCATCATTAAAAGCCTCTCTCTGCTTGTTAGGGGTTTGTAGTTGTATTCAGCAGTCCACATTTGCTAATTACAACCCAATTTGGAACCAGGTTGAGTAATATTCACTTGCTCTGGGAATGCTGCTTTGCACCACAATGACACTTTGCAGCTCAGCCTGGCATTGGGGTAGGGGGCCCCCAGCCCAGTTCCACAGTTTTTACTTACAGATTTTATACTGTGATCTCAGGCATTCCTCCCAATCCAGGTTGGTTTATGATGTGTGGACCGTCAATTTTTCCCCCAGCAGTTATTCAAAATTATTTACTAGTTGTTTCTTGTTCTTTATTAGTTGCTCCAAGGGACTAACTAAATTCCAATCTTATCTATGCCACCATCTTTCTGCCTTCCCAATCCTAGAGTTTCTTTTTCTTCTTTTTTACTATAGACATTTAGGGCAGTAATTTCCCTCTCACCACCAACTTTGTGGCACCCCCTAAGTTTTGATATATTGTGTTTTCATTATAATTTACTCAAGATATTTCTAATTTCTCTTGCAAATTCTTCCTTGACCCACTGGTAAAGGGTGTGTTGCACAGCCTCCATATTTTTTTTTTTAATTTTCCAGCCTTTTGCTTTTACCTGTTACCATCATATGTTAACAGGTGCTTTCCAGGATTTTGCCTGTTAGCATCATATGTTAAAACATCTTATGTTCTTCTGATGATTACTGTTTAAGTAGGAATGAAATGTTTTCCTTTTCACTATGTGCCACCGTAAGCTGGAAACATTTTTTTTTCCTTCAATCTCAAGTGATTGTGTTATGTCTGGATTAAAATGCATTCTAGATTAAGATACTGGTAGTTTCTAGGCTGAGCAAAATGTTGACTAACAGGCAGGTGGCAATTTTATATGAGAGCAAGTGTCCCAGAGAAATCAAAACCAGAATTAATTCCTGAACAGAAATAGGTTTCCAATCCTAGGCACTCCCTTTAATAATGCCCTAATTTTGATTCAATTAGGAACTGGAACTCCATACTAGGCTTGTTCCCAAATAAAAAGTTTCACCACACTGCAAACCATGGGCCAAATCTGGCCAGACATCTTAGCTGAGAAAATTTTATTGGAATATGGCCATGCTCAGTACTTCACATATCCATATGACAATGGCAGTGTTAAGTATTTATGACAGATTCTTAGGCCCAAAGCCTAAAATATTTATTATCTGGTATTTTAACAAAATTGTCAGCCCTAAATGTAATTCAATCTATTCCCAATTGCAGGAAAAATTACATTATGTGAACATTAAAAGCACATGCAAAACACCAGATCTGAAGATTAATCACCTATCCCAAATCCCCACAGAAGGAAGAGACCAAAAAAGGCAAACACCCCCACTCTGAAGGACATGCAAACAATAACACCTCTCCTTGCTTTTATCTGTTCTTTCCCTAATTCCCAGCAGGGTCTTACCAGTTGTAATCATTTTGAGGCATTTAGAGGTATTAAGTGGTCATATCTGTCCTACATGGATCCAGGATGTGTGTGCATCTTTGTATGTGTATACAATTTTCTGTTTGTATGCCCACAGTAAGGCAGCCAGGAAGTACTTACACTATGGTCTGTGGCTTGCATTTGGGGTATCTCAAGGCATCATACAGAAGTTTCACCCCTCCATTCCTGATGTCATTTTTGGCCAAGCACAGTTGTGTCAGCCTCTGCTTGACGATTAGAACAGAAGCAAGATCCTTGATGCAGGCATCTATGAGATGACAATTTTCCAAACTGCAGAAACATCACACAAATGGCAAGATGGTGAGAGGATTTCCAAAACCAGACCCCTTCACTGTCCCCCAAAGCCAGTGAATTCTCAGCTATCACCTTTTTTTGTTATTTTTCCTCAATCTTGAGTGCTAGTAAACCCAGCCACAAAGGAACAGCAAGAAAAAGGCAGGACACACAAGCAATCTATCTATCTGGTGCCAAATATGGGAAGCATTTCTTTACATCAGTAGGATGTTCATATGGGTGACCTAATACACTGCCAAGTCTAGGTCTTACAAGTGCCCTTCTCTGCACAGACCTAGACCTAAGATGGAGATGTTCCATGGGAAAAAGGGAGAAGAGACTTACAACAACCTCTGTAGAGAACACTTTGAGTGGGCCAATGTCATACATAGTAACTTCAGACCTTCATCCAAGAGCTCATTGGATGTGAGGTTCAGGTATGTCAGGGCCTGGTGATTTTGAGTTTTGAAGAGAGATCAACTCGTTGTTGAGTGTTAGTTGAACAAGATTCCAACATGCAGGAGATATGGGAACAAGTCATTTTTATAGGAGGACTCAGATGCTTATGTTTCCTTGAAGATTACCTCTTTGTTTTCATCTCACTCTACTACAATTTGTGGAAAACTCTGGCCTGAATTATGGGAGATCTGATCAAATACCATCATAGAAACTTGATCAAAATCCAACGTCATCTCCCAAGATTTGTAGTAGGATTGTGTTTGAATTCACCAGAACAGCCTGCTAAATTTTCTCAAATGCCACCTTCCATAACAATCACCTTTTCTGCCTGAGTCTATCCAATTCCCACTTTTCCAGTGTCTTTCTGTAGGACAAACATGCTCAATAACAACAAAAAATGTTCAACCTTATCAGTTATTAAGGATATTCAAATTCAATCATGCAATTTATTAGCTAGGAAATCAGGTACAAAGTTTGAGTTTAGGTTTTGCAAAAAATGGGAGTTGGGAACTATGCCTTTTGATAGGAATATGACTTTTGTATGGCTATTTTGCACACTATTCAGAAAGTCTTGTAATCTAGTAAATTGGACTCCACAGACTAGCTCTTCTTATAGACACTAACAAGGTGCAAAGTGTGCATTACAGGTTATATTACAGTACTCTGGGGCAAGCTTATTTTTTGAGTCATAACTATGTCTTACTAAATATGAGGTATTTACGAGACAATTAGAGGGATTACTAGGCATAGTATGTGGATGGGTTGAATTCTTGCCACATAGGTAAAATTGGAGACACTAAAGTTAATACCTTTCTGCTGAATTCCCTTGCCTAATGAGTACTCTATTATCACTGGTCATAGGTGCTCTTTTTTAAACACTTAGTTAACTAGCAGCTGCAGGATAGTGGCTAGTAGTGCAGGGTTTGGGAATAAGAAATAAGCGCAATTGCTTGCCCTGGTATTTATTATGATTTTTGAACTGTTCCCTCACTGTTATGATAGGTTTTGAACATTGAATGAGGTATGGGATATGAATTGCTTTACATGGGCCAGGCACAAATGCATCAGAATTCAATAGTAGCTATCATCAAATGCACTAGGAAAGTGAACTGAGCATGGATGCTGGTGTGGATCTCTTCAAATAAGTAAGCTATCAGGAAAGAGGACATGATGCTCTTACAATGTTACTGTTTTTGTAAATATGTTTTTGTCAAAAAATATTTTGAGAAAAGTTGGGAAAGTTGAACACTGAAACTTGATGGTATTAGGGACATAAGCAATTTTGAAAGTACAGTTTTAGTATTATGGTTATGTTTTTAAGGAACCCTTTAGTACTTATGAATAATAGGATATTATGTGTGGGGTTTGCTTTAAAATAATCTGGGGAAAGGGGAAATAGGTTGAGGTGGAAATAAAATAGGATTGATCTTGACTTGACAATTTTTGAAACTAAATATGAAGGCCTCATGGATATTCCTTATATTAGGTTGAACCACAAAAAAATTGCTGTTTTCATAGGTCAAATCAATTTATCATCAATGTCATGTTGTTCAACCTAATACTGTTTTCTTTACTTTTAAATATGTGGAAAATTCTCTATAATAAGAAGTTAAAATAGAAAAATAAAACAATAAGAATATTAAAAGACACTAGGAAATTTTAACAAAGAAACATTTAATGTTATTAAGGACCTATTGCTAATTTTCAGTGTGATAATATAGTTATAGTTTTAAAATAAACTTTCTATTTTGTTTCTTAAAATTTGCTTATAGAGATGTATTCTGACACATATATGGGTAAAAATGATATGAAGTCTGGGATTTGCTTCAAAATAATCCAGTGGTGTAGTTGGTGGACAGTGAGTGAGAACATTGAAGAAACAAGATTGGGTCTGAATTGGTAAATATTACAGCTGAATGATGAGTCCATGGAGTTTATTATGTGATTATCTTTACTTTTGAATATGTTTGAAGTTTTCCATAATCAAAAGTTTAAAAAAAGCAAGCAAGCCAGGGTTTAATCCAGGTATATGTGACTCCAGAAGGTCACTCTCACATCATTATAGCATTTTTTTCCCATTATGTGTTTACGTTGCCCTACAAGAGAATTTCTGTGGCACCTGGAAAGTATTCTTTATTTTAATAGTTATATATTCATTTCAACATTACCTTGTATTTATGCTAAGAAAACTGCTTCAAGTTTTCCATTTATTGAAGTGAGGTAAATCATACTTACAGAATTAATTTAAGAATAATATTTACATAAAGAAAAGTGTTACATAACTAATCCTAATGGTAGTACTCAGAAATGACAAAAATTACATGGTATGAGGAGAATGATGCTTGAAACTTTACTATGCTACACGACCTTCACTGGTACAAATGGTGAAATGAAGTGAAGAAGCATTTTTAAATTTTCCTTATAGCACCTATAGCTACATTTGAATGTCTGCTAGACTCTGTTGAAGAAAGTTATATTTTCTATAAAACCCTATTTCTATGTATTTCTTCAAAGGCATTAACCCTTATAAAAATTACCAGGGACATGTTTTATTTTCCCGAATATCATACCCAGGATATCCCCTCACTAGCTACCTACCTACCTTTCCCTGGATATCCTCCTGCGGGTCAGGAGTCATCTTTTCACCTTCCTGGTCCATATCCTTATCTTAGTAACTTTCCTCCCATGGGATGAGATGCCTGTATACAAGCACCAACTAGCAGCTACCCAGGAGCTGGAAGCTACCATACCCCTGGAGGTTATCCAGCTCTGAGAAGCTGTCCTGGTGCTCCAGCACCAAAAAGGGCTCCACCCTATCCTGGAGTTCCCATAGGCAAGGGATTGATTTGGAACCCCAACAGGTGGAGCAGGATTTTCTGGCTACCCATAGCCACTCTAACAGTCCTATGACAGTGGCCCAGTACTGATCCCCATACCAGGTGGCTTTCCTGGAAGGTAGGTGCTTTCTCAGTATCCTGTAGGGTAGGTTCCCTACCCTTATCAGCCTGCTGCAATGATTCAGGGCACCCAAGGAACAATCCAATCAGCTGCTAACTTTGATGCCTTGAAAGATGCAGAAATTCTCTGAAAAGCAATGAAGGGTTTTGGGACAGAGAAGCAGGCAATTATAGATGTGACCAACTGCTCTGATGTTCAAAGGCAAAAATTTAATACAGGTTTTAAGACAATGTATGGCCAGGATTTAGTCAAAGATCTCAAATCAGTGTTAAGTGGAAATATGGAAGAACTGATCCTTGCTATTTATGCCATCTATATATTATGATGCCTGGAGTTTATGGAATGCAATGAAGGGAGCTGAAACTCAGGAATGTGTCTTGAATGAAATTTTTTGCCCAAGAACAAAACAGGGAATCGGAGAAATTGTCAGTTGTCAATCAGAATTTGGATGAGAACTTGAAAAGGACATTAGATCAGATACATCAGGGCATTTTGAACATTTACTTGTATCCTTGTGCCTAGGAAACCATGAAGAGAACCAGAATGTGAATCATCAAATGGCTCATGGAGATGCTCTACATCTCTGTCAAGTAGGTGAGGGCAGGCTTGCAATGGATGAAACTTCCTTTAATATGATTCTTGCCACAAGAATCTTTCCTCAGCTGAGAACTACCCTGGAGGCTTATTCCAGGATTGTTAATTGAGATTTGTTCAGCAGTGTTAGCTGCGAGTTTTCAATATAGGTTGAAAGTGGTTTGAATGCCATCTTACAGTTTGCTTTGAACCGCCCTGCCTTCTTTGCTGAGAGACTGTACTAGTCTATGAAAGGAACTGGCACATATGAATCCACCCTGCTCAGAATTGTGGTCACTCAGAGTGAGACTGATCTTGTACAAATAAAACATATATTCACTCAGATGCTTCAGAAGACCCTGGACACAATGATTGCAAGTGATATGAGTGGAGATTACTGAAGGATTCTTCTGGACATTGTGGGCCAGTAGAGTGGGTTTAAAAAAAAATAAATGGAGCTGTTCATAGCTTATTCTTCAAAGCAGTGATGGATCTGCATGCAGCAATATCAGCCATCACCTAATCAAAAAGCTTCTTATTAAAGGCTGTCAGGGTAGTGTGCTCAATTTGCACATGTTGTTATTATCTTAATTTTAATGTTATTTCTTTCTCTACATATAATCATTGTAAAGCCACATCACAATGATATATTAATAATGCAATGGTTGTAAAGCATAATTCTCACTGCTCTTTTAATTAATCAGGATGTAAAATTGAATAAAAACTGCACAAATATATAAACAAAAAAAGTAAAGCAGTCTGCCCAGTAGTCAAAGCAGTCTGTCCAGCAGACAAAGGAAAGGAAAAGGAAAACTAAGCAAACCAGGATTACAAACATTTAATATTAATGCTACAGTAGTGGAAATGAAAAGGAAAACTAAGCAAACCAGGATTACAAACATTTAATATTAATGCTACAATAGTGGAAATGAAAAGGAAAACTAAGCAAACCAGGATTACAAAAATTTAACATTAATGATACAATAGTGAAAAGTAAAGGGGTCTGCCCAACAGACAAAAGAGAGGAAGAGAAAAATTCACCAAACCAGGGAAAACCCCACATCTGATACTACTGGCTGGGGAGGTCCCAGGTATTTAGCCAATCAGTGTATTCATGTGCACACCATCTGAAGCAGAGCTTCCTCTCCTGAGTGAGACCTCCAACTTTTCCTGAGACTGAGTCTGGTGTTTATGGCAATTTGTCCATGAGTAGAAGTGCTTTGCTGCACATCTCAAGGAAGGTTTAATTCCTTAGGATGATCACAAAGACTCCCTTTACTTTCACTGACATGTCTGCAGTGGGGGAGCCTACCCCTTGGCAGAGACACAGGTGATCCCTTTACTACTATCAGAAAAACCAGGTAAATTCTTTTAGGCTTTAGTGACTTCCCTTGTTATATGTAACTTTGGTGCTTATTCCCTTGCAGACTGGCTGGAACATGCTGATGTTCAGGGCTGCTATCTGCTTATGATTCATGTTGGTTTGATCCATACATTACACATATGACCCCTGGGTCAAACAAAATATGAAGCATAAGGCAGTGATGACAGGTTTTCATTTGTCATCACTACATGTAAGAGATTACAGTAGGTTTACAGAGTGAAAGTAGGTATAAGACATGAGCAACAACAATAACAAATCACACTAATTAAAATGTTTACAAAAACAATTAATATAGTAGAAATAAATCCCAAGATTCCAATTTTCTGATTACAAGTTAGTCCATTAAACCATGAACTTAGTGGATTACTTCCTAATTGTTGGATAGTTTATATATGTTGTCCCATATGGTTTAAACCTACAGTAATACTTTTTGAATAATCTGGAATATATACAAAATATTGGATTTGAGTTAGAGTGCAAAATGCTCCCTGTGCTGTCATAAATATATATAAGGCCATTTTATTCTGTAATATGATCATGACATTGGGTAGTTTTTTTCAGATAATAATGTTAATTATGTAGTATGTGCACACAATGCACTAGGTTTATTATTAATTATTTTATGGGTATGTATACAATTATCATGTTTCATTATATTTTGACTCTCTCCAGAGTAAGTATATAGAGTTTCATGAATCTAGTCCATTCCATTTCACTTGGTTGGCAGGTTTCACAATTTATGCAAATCCTTTCTCTGTTCACTCAGGAAATTGGATGCATATCCAGCATTTGGAGAGGTTGCAAATCTCTGCTGCTGAGCAAGTCCATTGCTGAATGGTATTCATGTAACTGGAGGTAATGAGGACACTAAACAGAATTTAAGATTCATGTAAATAACAATGATTACTGGGAAAATAGAATATTTTTTCATGTCTGTGTACATTTACATGTTTTTTTGTGAGACCAAGGGTTCCTCACATTCTACTTCCCATTTCACATTTCAAAGTTACATTTTAAGGTTAATTTACCCTTTTCTCTTTACTGCCTTACAAAGATGACATGTTAAACATTAGCTGCTTAGGTCTTGCAGACTGCTGTGTGATGACAAGTTCTGCAGGTCTGTTTTGCTCAGGCAAGGGGCTGCCACAATCACACAACAGTTTTCATTGACCAAAGGACAGACCTTACATCCATAATTCAAAACAACAAAACAATAAACAACATATTATTAATTTACTATTACAGAGAGATAATAAACCTGTTAGCAAGTTGTGTTATGGCCAAGTTAATGAGTTTCATCTTTCAGACAAGAGGATCAGTAGATAAATGATCACTACTTTGTATGTGATTTTGCATATGATCAAGTTTGGGTTACATTTGATGAATTACCAGGTACATACATATAACCCTGAATGTTAACTAGAGCACAGTACCACCTGGGGCTAAAATACCTAAAGGATAAACTACCAGGCAGTCTGCTTTATTCTATATCTAACTATTTCTAACTTTGACCACAGAAATAAATTTCTCTTTCCACCAACGTTCTGCATCTTTCTATATTCATTCAAGTTTTTTCACATCTATTTTTTTTTAATTCTGAAACAACCAGTCATTTAGGACAAAACTACCTTGTTTTACCTTCAATCAAAACATCCCTCATACCCTCTACATTCAAGTCACCAAAAAAATTCTGGAAACTGTTCTTAAGCAATCATTTCACAACTTATTATCATTAAAATTAAACTTTTTATAATAATGCTAAATACTCAAAACATCTTAGTTAATGCATTATTTAAATGACAATACATATTTTTTAAACAAGAATTAACAAGACATGTAAGTATTAAATTGGATGACTTAGTGGTTTATCAATACTTAAACAGATTCATCATTAGTAGATAGAAGAGTTCCAGGTGAGGGGGTTTTAAATATCATATTTTTCCCCCTTCAGGGAGTCCTTGAAATCTACAGTTAGTTTGGGGTATAATGACTGTTTGCAAGGTTATGCATACAGTTCCTTTGGAACAGGGAGTCCCAGATGGGAAATACACATTACTCTTGGAATCCTCTTTAATTCTAATAACCCAGGGGCTTAGGATTTTCAATGGCATGGCTGCATGGGCCAGAACAGAGCTAATTGACCTTATTTTCCCCAATTTCTAGTGTTTGTGGCACAGACAAGTGTAAGTTAATGTCATTGGCCCATTGTGGCTTGAAGACAGTTGGCCCCTTTATCTGAATTCATAAGGCTTATGTGGAGTCTGCAGCCCTATGTTTACCATTTCCACATGAATGGGAGCTGGCTGCTTTGGACCTGGAATTAATTCTAATACAGCCCTTGAGTCCATTTTTTCTATCATCCTTTAAGTGTTTCTTTGAAAGGGCATTCATTCTTTCAATTAACCCAGCTGCTGTGGGATTATAGGGCAAGTGATAAGTCCAAAGGACATCATGTTCTGTAGCTCAGGCCTGGGTTAATTGCACCATGAAGGCAATCCCCCTATCACTGACCACATGTGTGGGGACCACAGAAAATGCACTTAATTTTCCTAAGCTATGTATAGAATCTTGTTGGTTGGCCTTGCCCACTGGAAGGCCAGCAGCAGTTCTGTAGCTGTACCCATGGTGGTGAAGGCATATTTTGCCCCTTTGGACAGAGGAAGGGGCCAATATAGTCTACTTACCAGCAGATGACAGGGATCTGGTGTCTTTGGTGCCCACTGTTCTGGTACAGCCATTCAGCCTCTTTACTCAGTGTTGGTGTTAGGCTATGGAATTTCACTAGGGTATCTGCTTCTATGTTACCTGGTAATGAATTGGTGTGGAAAGACATGAAAAATAGTTACCTTACATCTGTGGCAGGCAGTTTAGGTGTCTTCCCACTAGATGATGCCAGTATGGGGCAGGACTGTTATGGTCATCCAGGTAGCAGGTTTCCATGTGCTAATCCATGCAGGGTCAGGTATATTTCCTTGTCCATCAAGGATGGGCATGGGAAGTGCCACCTCAGGAGGACTGACAGGAAGCAGGGCATGCTGCTCTTTCACATAGGAGACCAGTGCTAATATTTCATGCACCTCTGCACTTAAAGAGTGGTTGTTTAAAACTGCCACATTGTAAAAGGAAGACTTTCCCTATTGTTAGCATGCTCACCTTGGCACTCCCCAAATGGGTCTCATTGGTAGTGTCCCATATTTGCATACCTGTATGAGTATGATCTCTCATGTCACTGGGCACCTTTTAGTTAGACTTTTAACTTGTAACAAAGCATTATAACCTGTGCACAATTGCTCTTTAGTGGGCTATATCTGAGATCATTGCCCTTCCACAGTTGGCACTAGAAAATAATAGGTACACATTTAGCCTATTGCCTTTGTCACAAACCCTACCCAAATCCAATATTGGTACTAGTCACATTAAATCCACAGGGTATATTGGGGTCCACCCTCCTTAAAGCCTGCACTTACACAATTGTTCATTTAGCATATTTTAAGCACAGCCTGCCATGGAAAATCCCATTCCAATGCTTTTTCTTTTCTAATTAGGGTATATAAAGGCTTTAACATTCATACTAAATAGAGTAAAAACAGTTTTTAATAACTTAATAAATGAAGAAAAGCTATTAACTTTTCAGTAGTAAGCAATGTGGGATAACTTTGTATTTTAACAACAACTGAGGGAATAGACTTAATTTTACCCAACCAGACAATGCCCAAGAAATTGATAGAGCAGTCAGGCTCTTCTGGAAGTTTTTACATTTGAAGGCATCCTTGTGGAATCACAGTGAATTTCCATTGTTGTTTTCCCCACTTGAAGATTAATGCAGGTTTACTGGAAAAATCTAAAAATATTCTATATAACATATTAGCAAGATTTAACACAAAGTTAAATTGGCCTAATTGAGTACTTATATTTTGCAACAATGCAGCATTCCACCTCCCTACAACCTCACTGTGACAGGGATGATTGAAAGAATCCAGAGGAATGCTAAAGAAGGAATTAGTGAGATCTAACACTAAATGAAACAGGCCTAACTTCCTGCCAATATCTTGGAGCCAACTGGTGATGTTTGGCACAGCTGCAAACAAAGGAGGAGTTACCTTACTTGTCTCTCTATAATCACTAGTCATTCTCCAATTGTCATCAGATTTCTTTACCAGTGGGACAGAGGGCTTTCAGCACATATCCTGTGTTTGAGCAGCTGTTTCTTCAAAGGTTTTAGTGCCTAGCTTAACAAACCTTTGTGCCTTAGGTATTTTATTCCACAGGTTATTGGGTAAATCCCCTTCAAGTGGCCACACTATTTTGTATTGATTTACCAGCCAATTAAAAACTGAATCGGTCTCCCAGGAAGTACAGAGGCTACCACAGGGAAGACTGAATGGAGATTGTGACCAGTTTGCTTATCATCTCATGTCCATAAGTAAGGTGCTATCTGCCCCACTATCCCATAGCTTTAACAACTAGTTCACTAATGTCTGTCTAGTTTTGGTTGATATTGGTTACTAATATCTATTAATTTGGCCAGAGAAAACCCCCAGGATGAAATGAGCACATTTTGATTTGAAGCTCCTGCTACTGCCTCACCGTCTTTCCTCCCTGGGGGATCAGAGTGTTGAATTTTCTTTTTATTAACTCATAGTTGGACTAGAGGTTGGATGCACTTACTTTCCTTTTTCTTTTTCAGTGCTTTATTTAGCTACTCACACTGCTACTTTTCCAGCCTCTGTTTGATAAGTGTAAGCTTGATTACTTAAGATATGATTCTGACACTGCAACAGCCAATTGATGTTGCAAGCTCTCTAATTCTTTTTCTGTTTGTATTTTTTCAGAAATAGCATGATCCCTAGCCTGAACGACCTTATGATAGGCAGTTAAAATGCACCATCCTCATAGGGCTAGAAAGCTTTTTTCCTTTCCTTTGGTGTTTGAAACAATGCATAGAACTTTAAGAACATCAAGGGGCTCCAAATGGTGCAATTTGGCCATCCAAACTTCACATAGCCCAGAATTTTTAGCCCATTCCTGAGCCATACAAGCAACTTGGGTATCTCCCCATCCCAGAATTGACTTACATTGTTTATTTTTGCAGCTTCTCAACAGAATTAGTTTTAAAGAGAAACAACATCCTGCCAACTACACCAATTATGTTGTGTGAAGTGAATCATAGGAGGAAGGAAGAGACAAAAACTGATATAAATTTACAGAAGAAAATTTATTGATTTACAAGGCTACAGACCTTTGTCATTAATGAGGTGATAGTTGAAAATAAAGTTTCTGTCCAGCAGACAAAGGAAACTCACAAAACCAGTGTTACAAATATTTATCAATTAATGATATGATAGTTAAAAGAAAATATGTGTGCCCAGCAAAGTTGTCTGTCCACAGACAAAGGAAAGAAAAAGGAAAACTCACCAAACCATGGTTAAAACATCATTAATGATAAAATAGTTGAAAGTAAAACAGTCTGACTATCAGACAAAGCAATCTGTCCAGCAGACAAAGAAACTAAAAAGAAAAACTCACCAAACTGGGGAAAGCCCCCACATCTGATACTACTGGCTTGGGAGGTCCCAGGTCTTTAGCCAATCAAAGTACTCCTTTGCACATGGTCCCAGGAAGATCATTCCCTTCTGGGTGAGACCTCCAACTTTTCCTGGAACTCAGGCCAGTATCTATGGCAATTTTTTCAGGAGTAGAAGTGCTTTACTGCAAGTCTCAACAGAAGGCTAATGTCTTTGGATGATCACAAAGACTTCCTTATTTTACTTTCCCTGGAATGTCCATAGGAGTGTAGCCTACTGTGCCAGTTCGAATGTATTGTGTCCCCCAAATGCCATTATCTTTGATGAAGTCTTGTGGGGCAGACATTTTGGTGCTGATTAGATTTGCTTGGAATGTGCCCCACCCAGCTGTGTGTGATGACTCTGATCAGATATTCCCATGGAGGCATGGCCCCACCCACTCAGGGTGGGCCCTGATCAGTGGAGCCATATAAATGAGCTGACTCAAAGAGTGCAACTGAGTGCAGCTGTGAGTGATGTTTTGAAGAGGAGCAAGCTTGCTAGAGAGGAACATCCTGGGAGAAAGCCATTTTGAAACCAGAACTTTGGAGCAGATGCCAGCCATATGCCTTCCCAGCTAAAAGAGGTTTTAAGGATGCCATTGGCCATCCTCCAGTGAGGGTACCCAATTACTGATGTGTTACCTTGGACACTTTATGGCCTTAAGACTGTAACTGTGTAGCCAATAAACCCCCTTTTTATAAAAGCCAATCCATCTCTGGTGTTTTGCATTCCACAGCATTAGCAAACTAGAACACCTACCCTTAGTGGAGAAGCAGTTGATCTATTAACTATTATCAAAACTCCAGGATAAAATTTGTTAGGCTTTAGTGACTTCTTTTTTTGTGCATATTTTTGGTCCTCATTGCCTTGTAGACAGGCCTGCAATTTCAGACATGCAAGGAAGCTATCTGCTTATGGTCCATGTTGGTTTGATTCATATATTACAGCTTCCTACAATTTTTAACACATCTCCTCTAAGAAATGCCCTGATCATGTGATCCAAAATGGCCATCCTTCTTCCTTGCCTATTATTCTGTCTTCATGTTTACATTTCTTACTATCATTTGCTTCTATGTGATCTTTATTGTGAAATTCCTAGTCCCCCCTTCCCATATATATGTACCCACATTGAACATAAACTCTAAATGGGCTGGGATCTTACCCATATTTGCAGTTAAAACTTCATTTCTAAAACTCTTCCTAGTATGTTTTATTTGCATAAATGAATACTCAGAACCCCCTACCATTTGGGTGGAATACTTGTTTTACAAGTAGATATTCAGACTAAGGACATCTGGCTCAAACACTAAGTTGTTAATTGGACATATCTTAAAATCCATGTCTGTTGTCAGTATGATTTTATTCCCATGCCTCACCCTAGATCAGGAGCAAATTATATGGGAGTGCTACTCAATTGCATTGTTGGTATCTTTAAGATATTTTTCAACTCCAGATCCTTGGTTATTATAAAATTCCATAATTTCTGAGAAAACCAAATGAAAAACTATTAGCTAGAACTGAAGTCAGTAGATTTCACTAGCTCATATCTGCCTGAAATTTACTGAAAACTAAAAGATATGCTAAATTCAGGAAATTCAGGGCAAACTTGCTACTGTCCTAAAGAGGCATGGCTGATCTCAGAAGGTTTCAATACTCTCAAAATATGAGCTTATATACATGGTGCCTAGAATATGCAAAATGGAGGCAGAAAATATATTGGAGATAAGAAGGGGAACAGAATGGGTAGTTATTGGATAATGGGCTCAGAGTTTCCATTTGAAGTGACAAAGTTCTCGTAATAGATGGTAGTGATGGTTGCACAATATTGTGAATGTAACTAAGGCCAATGAATTATACACTTGAATGTGGTTTAAATAGGAAAATCTCAGCTGAATGCTACAATAAAATATTTACTTAAAAAGGGAACCACTTAAAACAAGCACAAAAAGAATTCTACATGAATTTTATGCCTATTGCAGAGGATGGTCTTTAAAGAGCAGGTTAGGCAGTGAGAGTAGCCTTGTTTCTGATACACATACCAAGTGACTAACTCATTTTCCATTTCTTCACTTAATTCTTCCTTGATGTTGAAACCTAAGATCTCACACCTGAGACAAGATGAGATCTTCTGCATAGCTGGATTTTAACCTGCAGAATCTTCTGGAACAGCTTGACCAGGATGAGTTGGGCAAATTCAAGTCTCTACTGAGGTTCCTTCCCCTGCCAACTGAAATTCAGCAAATCCCACATATGGAGCTGGAAGAGGCTGATGAGAACAACTGGCAGAAATCCTCAGTAACAACTGCCCCTGTTCTTGGGTAGTGGCAGTGTCCAACCAGGCCCTTGATAAGGTGAACAAAATGGATCTTTCTGAGAGGGCAGAGGATTAACTGAGGGATTAGTGGAAACCAGTCCACAGTAGGTACTGGGAAGAAGGAATAACAGTCCCCAGGATTTTAGAAATGCATAAAACAACTATGGGCCTTGCAGAGTTGATCTGTTCTGAACACAAATGCCAGACCTTCACAGATTCTGTTGGAACTGCCCTGGTTCTACTTCTCCTCCTTCTCCTGTTCAAGACTATTTATGTGACAGGGATTCATGATCCCATTCTTCTTCTGTCCTCCAAGATGCTTAATTATTATAACCACTGTTTTCAATTCCAACTACTATATCCTATAAAATTCTTTAACACAGAGAAAGTCAAATCTCTCTCTTTTGTATAGGGATTTTCAGCAACTTCCCTGTGTGTATCCTAGGATAGAAGATGTTTTGATGTGGGGGGCTATGCTGTGTATTATTGGATGTTAGTGACATTCCTGCCTTCCACCCACTAGATGCCAGTAGCCAGCCCCTAAGACCTACAACGCAAGATTTTATAACAAAAAATGTCACTTGATATGACATATGCCCTGGGGGTCAAAATTACACCCACTGGAGAACCACTGTCTTCTATCACTGGTTTGCATGTTGTCTGTGCTCTGGAATCTCCTGGGGAGCTTTAAATGTACTGGATTCCTGGATTCATCACAAGATATACCAATTTAACTAAATGGTCTAGGGGTCTTCCTATGCATGAGGTTTCTAAAAGCTTCATGAGTGACACTAATATGCATACACAGGTGAGAAACCACTCTAAGGTTATGCCATCCACTGTGAAAACCACTAATCTGAGAACTACTGAGCACTAAAACATGGCTAGTTAGAACTGAGGAGTGCTGTGAGGCCAAAATATGCACCAGCTCTTGACTACATTGTTTTCTGTATTACATTGTTAATTCTCTTATATGTTGGATAACATTTAAAATAAAGTAGGTAAAATACATTAAAGTTGCACCTTTTTGCCTTACAAAATGTTGCCACTAAAAATTACATAGGTGGTTTTCTCTTTCATCTGCCCTAATATTTATCTTGGACAGCACTAGTCCAGGGAATATTTTTCTTTCACATTCTTCAGCAAGCAGCTTTATTTCCAATGTGACCTTGATCCTCACCCCTCATCCCCCTTCCACCCCCTCATCCACCATCTTTTCTTCTTCCCCTTCTTTCTTCACTATGGCCCTTATATCATTCCAGTTAGGAATCAGATCTTAGCTTAATTTCCCTCACCTGTCCCTTAAAGACAGGGTTTTTGACTAGCTTGTGTCTAGAGATGCAAATGTGAAAAAAGTAAGAGGAAATCCCTACAAGTGTACATTTACCAGGGCTTGGCTCTGAAAAGAGAAAATGTCTTCCACTGCCCTCATTTTCAAAAGCAGCTTTGAATTCACTTCATGTAAACAAGCCTCCATCATGAGGTGAGTCATCCCATATAACATTTTTAATGTCACATTTTGGATCTTGGGGGAATTTTAATCAGAAAAGCCAGTGTGAGCATTTGTGTAGTAGATTGAAACATGTGCCCCAGCAACAGACATGTTCTTAATCTTAATCCATTCTCCTGTGGTGTGAATCCATCTGTAAATAGGACCTTTAAAGATGTTATTAACTAAGGTGGGACAACTGAATCAGGGTGGATCTTAACCCAAATCACTGGAGACCTTATAAAGTAAAGGCAACAGGAAGATGCCAGAAGTCAGCAGAAACCTGAACAGTACAGGAGGCAATTCAAGACATCACCACGTGACAGGCCAAGGATACAAGCCAAGGAACCCCAAGGATTGCTAGCAATCCTGAACCAGAACTCTGAATACTTCAGGGAGTAATCATGACCTTGCCAATACCTTGATTTGGGACTTTGGGTCCCTAAAGGCATGAGTCAGTAAATTATTTTTTAAGTCAACCCATTGTGTGGTATTTGTCATAGAAGCTCTGGAAAACTAATTTATTGGAATGCAAATACATATGATACCTCATTTCTGTTCCTCCACCTAGGTAGTAGTAAGATGAGAAAACCTAAAATATGGCAGTATTTATACAAGAAACCAGTAAACCATGCACATTTGGAAAAATCAGCCTACCCATTGAATCAGGATACACTCAATTTTACATTGGCCAAACACAGGGATTAACAAACTACATCCCACAAGCCAAGTCTGGTCCACCACCTTTTGCACCTTCCAAAAGTTGAGTCAATTTTTACATTTTTAAATGGGTGAAAAGAATATTTTACACATGTTAAATTTATGTGGAAATCAAATTTCAGTGTCCAAAAATTTTTATTTGAATGCAGCCATGCCCACTTTCTTACATTTTGTCTGTGGCTGCTTTTGTGTTACAGCAGCATGGTTGAATGATTACAACTGATAGTATGGCCTGCAAAACTGTCTGGCCCTTTAAAGAGTAAGTTTTCCAATTCCTGAACCCCTGGCCAAAAGGATTTTTGGGTCAGTGACTGTCAACATTCTTGATATCACCAACATAATTTGAAAAATATGACTTGGGCTCAAGGAAATAGTAAATTGAGGATGACTTGAAAAAATGCACCACCAAAATACTTACCATTTATACATTAATGCCAGTTGATCTAACTACTTTTACCCAGGCATAAAACATGTCCTATGATGGTGAAATAAATGTCATATGGAATTTGACAGTTGGTTAGATCTGATACCTGGAAATGTTCTAAGGATCAGGGCCTATCACAAAGTGGATATTCAGTATATATTCTGGGTTAACTACCACTGGATAGCTCTTCATTTAAAATCCCATCCTCAGCTTCCAGGCATTGCTGTCCTGGTTCTATCACTTGTTTAAGATCATTCTTCCCTAATTTGTTTGGCTTGCTTTTTCTTCTGTCTTATTTTCAAAATGGATGTTTGGCCCTTTTCTCAGCACAGTGGTCCTGGCTTATATTACTTGCAGTCTTTACATATACCCTGAAGCTTTCCCAAACAATATCTTAGGACCAGTATTTTTAATGAACTTCAGATGCTTATATCCAATTGCTTTCTGGAGACCTCTTCAAATGATAGAGTTACCCTGTTCATTATCCAAAGTCCAAATTGAAATACTACTCCCAATTTGACTCCATCTCTACCTATATTCCTTCACAGTACAATATAATTTTATCTGCCTGGTTGGAAATCAGGGACTTAATACATGAAGCATTTCTGATGTCTGCAGGAAAGAATCATTGTGTGCCTATTAGTGTGTATCCATTTCTCATACCATGTGTCATGAACTGCATAGAGATTCACTCCCCCAAAAATGTATGTACACCTGAGGTCA
Organism: Choloepus didactylus; assembly: GCF_015220235.1. Taxonomy (NCBI): domain Eukaryota; kingdom Metazoa; phylum Chordata; class Mammalia; order Pilosa; family Megalonychidae; genus Choloepus; species Choloepus didactylus. The sequence continues at coordinate 556,904 of NC_051332.1, forward strand.
TGGCCTGACACATTTCTATTTTATCTCTGGTACTTCTAATGTTTTTACACAAGCCTGGCTTAATTATTTTAATCCAATTTTTGAAATTCAGCCATCTGAAATCCCTACCATCTCCTGGACAGGTGTTTCAGCTCTACCATTGTAACAAACCCATCATAACTCCACTATTTCTTCAGAGACAATGTGGACTTCAGAACCAAATGATTCAAATGTGTAATAAATTAAACTTCATTTAGAAAAAGAAAATCCAGGCTGGTTTTAGGTTACTCTAACATTGAATGTGCAATGTGAAGTTAACCCATTCTAGCCACCCCCTCCTACTCCTTTTGAAGAAACACTATCTCTCTCCAATCTCATTTTCTCCAGTAGTTTTAATGTGCCAATTGTCTTGTGGAGAATACCTCCCTCCCACATGAACAGGAACCCAACTGGATACAGGACAGCATCAGAAATCTATTCTTAGGGGTAAATTATATAAATCTTAGATTTTTTACAATTTCACATAGTCAAGTTTAATATCAACTCACAAGACAAATCAGAAGCCTATTGCTGTAATGTGACTAGACTGAGCTGACTTAATGGCCAATATAGAATTATAATACAGTGTTTTAAAAATAGCCAAATTGAAGTACAATTTACATGCTATAAATTTCACTCACTTTAGTAAACTTAGTTGAGCAATCAACACTACTGTCCAACTTTACAGCAATTCCATTACCCAAAGATCCATTGTGCCCACTTGCATTCACTCCTAGTCCCCATCCTGCAACCCTCAGGCAACCAATAAAGAATTTTATCTCTGTAGACTTTGGATCTGACCACTGGCTTCTTTCACTTGACATAATTTTCCTAAAGTTCTTCTGTGTTGTAGTGTGTATCACTGATTTTTTTTCATTTTATTGCTGAAACCTTTTCCATTGTATGTCTACACAACATTTGGTGGGTTCATTCACCAGCTTATGGAATACTTGAATTGTTTCTACTTGTCTACTGGGAAAAAAGGTGGCTCTGAACACACACGTGCAAGTCTTTGTGTAGACATGTTCTCATTTCTCTTGGGAAATAGTAGTTTTATAGCATTTTAGACAGGTAGAATTCTGTGTCAGTTTTCATGTATTATGTCCCCTAAAACACCGTGTTCTTTAATGCAATCTTGAGGGGCAGATGTATTAGTGTTGATTAGATTGGAATTGTTTGAGTGTTTCTATGGAGATGTGACTCAATTAAATGTGAGTCAAAGGATTGATTGAATAATTTTTATGTTGGTGTTATCCCACCCTTTCTGGGTGGGTGTTAATTGGATCACTGGAGTTGCATAAAGGAGTTGACAGAAGGACCTAGAAAAACTCTGACATTTTGAAGAGCAGCTGGAGCTAATACAGGACAAAACACCCAAGAAAAACATTTTGGAGAATGCCATTTTGAAACACCACCTGGGAGCCAGAGGATGCCATCTACATGCCTTCCAAGCTAACAGAGGTTTTCTGGATGCAAAAGGCCTCCTTCAGTGGAGGTACCCAATTGTTGATGCCTTACCTTGGACACTTAACGGCCTTAAGACTGTAACTTTATAACCAAATAAACCCCCTACATAAGAACAAATCCATTTCTTGTGTTTTGCATAATAGCATTAGCAAACAGGAATAAATGTCAACAAATTTACTCAAATATTTGAGCAGCAATAATTGACATTACTGTGAGTGATTGACTTCCTTATCTCCTGGCAATTGTTCAAATCCAATGAAAAGATAGATAAGTAGGTATGCTAAAGTAGTTCTTTTCATAGCTGTACAATGTAGAGACATTTAAGTTAATCTAGGTTTTCATCTGCCTGTTCTTCTCTATGAACTCTGCCATTGTATTTCCTGATACATAATCTGAACAAAGAATTCAGATTACACTCTGGAATTTTTTTGGAAACTGCTTTATCATGTTTCTTATAATGGAAGAACAAATATTTCTGCACCAGTCTCACTCTATTCTGTATTATGCAGAGCTTTCACAAGTACAGGGAGAAGAAATCAAAAACTTCGGAGAAGCAAAAAACTGCAAAACAAAAGCCAGGAGTGTATCATGTCTTCCCGGAGTAAGCATGGTGTTAAAGTTATTTTATTTAATAAACTGTACCTTTATCCCTTTATTACCTAACACAAAGTATCTTCTTTCCTAATGGATAACAGACTATAACCTGTCTACCCTCTTCCTCTTATTACTGAAGGTAGAGAAGATAAACATAGAATTATATTGAGGAAGAAGTTCTGGCAAATATGGAAGAAAAATTTTTGGCCTGGGGCCAGTGAGAACTTCACTATCATCAGCCAGAGATATGAGAGGCTAAACCCATTCTGTAATCCTAAAATCCTTGAAGGCCTTTTCTATACATGGTGGTGCTGCAAGGGTCTGCTGGCATAGGGAAAACCATGATAGCCAAGAATTTGGTGCTGGAATGCATAGAGGAAAATCTCAGCCAGACAATCAAATATAGTTTCTATCTCTGCTGCAAAGAACTCAACCAGGTGGGGACATGCACTTTTGTTGAGCTGATTTACAAGGACTGGGCTGAAGTGCAATTTGCCATTCCAGAAATCTGAGCACAACCACATAAAGTCCTGTTCATCATTAATGGCTTCAATAAGATGGGATTCCACTGGGACATTTAATCAGGATATATATGGTAACTGGAAGAAATAGAAACCAGTGCCCATACTCTTGGGTACTTTGCTAAAAAGACAAATGTTCCCCAAAGCAACTCTACTGGTCATGACATGGCCCTTGGTTTTGAGAGATCTCCAGCTCTTTGCCAATCAGCCACTCATTATAGAAATCAAGGGGTTATCAGAGGTGGACAAAAAGGAATATTTCTTGAAACAATTCAAAGATGAAGAACAAGACCTGCAAACTTTTGATCTGATGAGGACCAATGCTGCCTTGCTCAACATGGGCTCAGCTACCCTGGTGTGCTGGATTGTCTGTGCTTCTCTGAAACTGCAGGTGGAGAGGGGAAAGGACCACATCTCTATTTTCCAGACCACTATATCATTGTTCTTGCATTTCCTCTGGAGCCAGTTCATACCTACACCTGTATTCTGTCCCCATCAGTACATCCAAGGCCCAGTGAAGGCTCTGTGTGTCCTGGGTGCTCAGGACATTTGGACACAGACATCATTGTTTGATGGAGAAGACCTCAGGAGCTTGGGTTATACAAGTGTGATCTCTGTCCCTTCCTAGACAAGAATATACTTCAGAGAGGCAAAGACTGTGAAGGCTGCTAAATCTTCATCCACTACAGTAGCCAGCAGTTTCTTGCCACTGTTTTATGTACTGCAGAGTGAGGAGGGAGAAAATGGGAAGAGCTGCAGGTGGGATTTTGTGGATGTGGAGAAACTTTTATGCAAGGAAGAAAGGTTAAAAGCACCATCCTGACCCAAGTGAGATTCTTCTTCTTTAGCCTCTTGAGTGAAAAGAGATTCAAGGAATTAGAGATAACTTTCAACTGCCAGATGTCAATGGAGGTCAAACAGGAATTGCTGAAATGTAAAGCAAATTCCCAAGAGAATAAACCCTTGCCTTCAATGATGGACATGAAGGAAACATTTTACTGCCTCTATGAATCTCAGGAAGAAAAGTTTGTGAAGGATGAAATGGAACACTTTAAGGAAATGTTCCTGTATTTGAAAAATAAAATGGATGTCATACACTCTTCATTAATCCTCAAGCATTGTCAAAATTTTCAGAAAATGTCACTGCATGTAGAAAAAAAGAATATTTCTGGAGAATGATATGACATCAGAATCAACCTCTCAATTTAAGAGGTAAGAACTCTATTTACTCTCCTAGGTCTCCAATCTTCAGCGTCCTGCCAGTTTCCCATAGGAGGAAGCCAGAGTATCCTGTTCCCTGTTACTTGAGATCAGAATTCTCCCTCTTGCTGGACTTCCTGTCTGCTTAACACACAAAATGGGAACCATGATGTCAGAATTAGAAACGGGGAGGTGGAAACAGACACTGTTTTGAGATCTATCTCCTTTCCTTTTGAGTTGATCAGTATTTTCAATTGCCCCAAAATGTTTCATAGAGATATACAGAAAACTAAGTCAAGACTAATAAATATAAGGAAACCAAGTGTCACCCATAAAATTCCTATCACCCAGAACTCAACACCAGAAGAAAGCAAATACTTTTTGAGAGGTCTGTGTATATGAACATGTGAATATATAGCTTCTTCATATTTTCTAAACTTTTAGTGAATACCATTTTAGGCCAACAACTGTAGTTGTGAACCAGCTTGAGAAATGGCCAAACATAATGTGAATAGGTATTCAAATATCTCCTATGGCTATGTATATTGATCTCAATCTTTTATGAATGATATGCTTAGAAATTTTAACTTATTCAAACTCAGATTGTTGTTTTAAGAAGTATAAGTTTGTTCTCCAGTGATATGTCTGGCACAATGAGTTGTCCCATTGTGGTGCTAAATGTGTGGTTCATCCACTTTTAGGGTTATACCTACTTATTAGATATTTATGTCCAGAACAATGCTAAATGTTTTCACCATGATGTGAAATATTACTCTCCAGCAATATTTGGCAATCTTTCCCTTCATCTCTTCATGGCAGGACTCAGAATGATCAGCACATCTTTCCTTTCTGTATGGACATTTGCTCCATGTTTGGTGCAAACAATAATCTGTTGTTTCTCGGCATCACTGAAAATTTCCTTAGTAAATCATCAGAGATAATTATTTGTGAAAAAAATGACCTCTGCCTCCTGTGATCTCCAGAAGCTGGTGTAAGTAGAGTCAAATCCCTAGATTCAAATCCCATAAAGCATTTTTAATTTTGCAGCAATGTTTCAGCTCCTTGCCTGGTCTCCCACCTGATTCTCAGGACAGAAGTTTATGAGGTGGTTCTTACCCTTTTATTTTTCTATTGGGAGAATTATATAAATTAATGCAATATGAAATATGGTTTGTCAACAAAACACCATAAAGGCCATGAAATCTCTGAGGGAAGTTTTAATTCTTTTAAGACCACCATAGGATTGTATGTAAGGTGGGGATTCTCAACCTCTATTGACATTTTGGTGTGGAAAATTGTTGGAACTCTTCCATGCATTGTAAGATACTTTAACAGTATCCCTTGACTCTGCCCACTGGATATCAATAGCAACAACTTCTCCATACAAACTCTCTCCCAGTTGTGACATCTAAGAAATGTCCCCATTTACTGTGTAATGTTCCTTGGAGTGCAAACTCATATTTAGGCAAGAAGCACCAGTGTAAAGAGAGGGCAAGAGCATTGTCATCTAACCTGAAGACTGAGTATTAAAAGGTGACTTTCACTTTAATTTGGTATATGTGTATCTGAAAATGACCACACACACACACACACACACACAAATGAAAAAAAATGAATTTGGCAAGGAAGGGTGGGTCTGAGAAAAAACATAATAAGGTAATTACATACTTAAATACTTACTTTCAGTACAAAGTGAGTTTTTCCCACATAAACCAATACATCAAGGGGCCTTCATGGACCTAATCTTTGTTCATGTAGATAATATGCTGGGAAAGGCCCTTGAGCTTATACTGTTGGGAGAGGAGGATCTAAACACAATTGACTCACCAAAGTTAGTTTAGACATCAATGAAATTCCCTTTTGTTAAGACCTTCTCCAGCTGCAGGAATACTCTTGTATTTTACTTTTTCAATGTAGAGAAATACAATCTCTTGTGTCCTTAGGGTTATGTTTGCCATGTGACCCTGATTTTATGTGCAAGAAAATTCCTTGCAGTCATAAAATATTCTGCAGAAAACAGCATTCATGAAATGGATCCATTGATAAGACTTCTGGGAAAAGAGATATTCCATTCCTTGCCTTTTTCAAAAAGCCATAGAAGAACAGCTTTTGTTAGAAATGACTGCTTATGATTTGCTTTCCTTTTGCAAAGGCTTGAGGTGACTAAAAAAAAATAGAGCTTATGTTCTTAGAAAGATTAAACATAGTGCAGCCCTTTGTTTCAATTTATACACATTATAGGTACAGATGATCAAAACTTCATTTGTTTTCCTTTCCCTAGCTTCAAAAATATCTCCCCTATGGATACTTATCAGAACTTCTGCCTCACTTTCAGTGGTCAAGAGGCTCTGATTCATATGTCCCTTCAAGGCAATGATCAGAATGATATGCTTCTTGTGCAAGGTCTTGAGACACCCAAAATATAACCTTCATAACCTCAGGTATATCATGCCATCACACCAAATTCATCATCTAAGCATAGCTACCACAAGCCTATATAGTACTTCTGTGTAAATTAGTAAAAGGGTCCCTTATTCTGATTGTATGGAGTACTATCCAGAATAGAATATGGACTGGAGTTTAGTCACCACAGACCTTGATCAATGAACAACACAGATAACCATAGAAAACATCCCTCAGTCCAAGAAAACTCCCAGAAACTGGGTGTCATATTATATCAGGTAGAGTTTGTTCAAAGATCATATTTCCTATGTCATGATTCAGGATAGCAGCCCCTGGCCTCATTGTTCCAGGAAAGTACCCTTCATGAGCACACAGTAGTCTTAGGGTTTGAGAAATCTCCCTTAAGGAAGATCCCCATTTGGTGGCTTGGAGATGATCAATCATGAGCTTCCACTGACTCTCTGTTTTATCCACTAGAGTACAGGCAGAGACACATTTGGAGAAAATTTGGTCTCAAATTGTGACTCTGCCTCTAGTAATACCACCTTTGGCTGTTTAACAGATATTTTTTTATCAGTTAAAAGATATAATACACCCATCATAAGGACTTGAGGATTGTATGAAATAAGGTCCAAATACATGTGTTCCCTTCATTATGACCACCATCAATGACTCTTTTCCTTTACATCTGAAGATTAACCTGGGGGGTAAAACAATCTATGATTTTAATATTTTGGTCACTAATGTGTTTCTCAATTAGTATATTAGGACTGAAAATAGGAAGGAGATTACATATAAGTTGGATTGATGGCTTATCAAGTGAGAAGAGCTATGGTGATCAGATGTCCTCTCTGTGAGATAATCAAATTGCTGACCTTAAAGTGTGCTTTGTGGGGAAGACTGTGTTCTCTGGCTGTGTTGGTTACAGAAGCTTGGCAGATTGACATCAGGTTTAGAGCCATGTTTTCAGGATGTGAAGCTGCCGCTGGGTCTCATCTACTTGCTCAATGGAACAAGATGTCGTTGAGTTCTATTTCCTTGTTGCCATAGCTGTAAAGAACAATTAGACTTCCTACTATGGGTGTAGCTTGTTTGTAATGTGGTAACAAATAGAACATAACTTGACATTTTCACCATTAAGTGTACAATTCAGTGGCACTATGTTCATATTGGTGTGCTACCATCACCTCCTTCGAATACCAAAATTTTTATCACCCCAAACTCCATATCCATTAATCAAAAACTCCCCTTCCCTGACACATTACAGCCACAGTTAACTTCTAATCTATTTTCTGTCACTAAATTTTCTTATTTTTAATATTTCATAAGTGAAATTATAAAGTATTTTTCCTTTCATGACTGGCTCATTTCACTCAGCGTAATGTCTTCAAGGTTTATTCATGTTGCAGCATGGATCATAATTTCAGGCCTTTATAGCTAAAAAATCCATTATATGGATATTTCACATTTTGTTTATCCATTAGTCTGTTTACCTCTTTAAAAATTCATAGATGATACCTACTATTAATGGCTTAAAATAACCACCATCATCTAGAAGAAACATAGATCTTATATTTATTTAATATGCATCTCAAACACTAAGTTACCTTGTGGACATTAGAGATTTGGGGTTGTTTTCTTTCCTATCACCTTTGTTGTAATTTAGCTCTCAGTCACAGTATACTCTCCTCATGTAGACAACAGTAAGGCTGTTTCCTTAGACCAGATGTCAGATACCCTTTTCTGGGTCTTTGAGTCACATGGATCCTAGATATGTAGAGAACTCCTGGCCTTGCCCATTCTTAATTCAGTATTTAAGTCTTTAATTCAGCCAGCTACCCAAATATCCTTCTATCAAGCCCTTTAAATTATTATAGTCCTTTCCTCTTACTTGAAGCTGAAGAACCCAAACATCATACCTCATTCTTAGAACAATACACTAAAGTCTTCTGATGTGGTCTTTGTGCTCCATTTCCCATCCCTTCAATGTTTTGATTGAGCATAAAACCACATGGGAGAACTGCTACTTTTTCTCCCCTCCCACCAACCATGATCAGCTTCTAATAATCATGAATAGATACAATCACATTTGATCTTGAAGGATTATGTTTAAGATATCAACACTATTTGGCCCTTATTTTAGTTAGTTATTTTGTTTCCCAACAACATATCTACTCAACCTAGCTTAAGGTTGCATGCAACCATGAATCAAACAGCAAGATAAAAACTATAGTTAATATGCTAATGATGATGTCTACAACACTACCAAGACACAAGGAAGCTAATCTCCTTGGTCTGTGATTTTTAAGACATGTTTTCTTGTAATTCTTCTCCTCTCTTCCCCCAACTCTATCTCTACATGTTCACAGTTGAATGTGGCTACCACAAGGTAAACTCTAGTACTGATGTTGATGTCAGCTCAGGTCAGATAAATGGTAGTAGCTGGAGAGTATCTTTTGGCCAAGGGAGAAAAAGCTGTTATGACTGACTGGGTTCAAGTGTATATATCTTATCTGTTTTGCTGGTACTTGTTCTACCTGATTAGGAGCTATAAAATTATGTCATGAACTACATATGCATTAGCACTTCCTGGTATTGACAGATTAGGCAATTCCATCTTTCACACCAAATATAGTATGATAATTATCCAAGCAGCCAAAGCCACATAGTAGCCTTAAAACATCATGTCATTAATCTGCTGTTATATTCATTACCCTTTCAAATCAATATGGAACTCTATTTTGTAGCATAGCATTATCAAATTTGGCTCCTGCTCTGTGAAGCCTAAAACATGAAATTTATGGGCACTTGGACTTTGAAATGAATCTCCTCAAAACAACAGAGACCCAGGAATCTTTATTTTTATTTATTTGTACCTCAGGATGAAGGTAGACAAACCTGATATTGAAACTCAGAAGCTGCTGAAAGTGATCAGAGAAAGCAATCCATATATGACTATTGGAAATGGAAGTCCAATTACTGGGAAACATGGACCTTCTCCTTGTGACTTCTTTTTCTGAATCTCCCTAGGGTCGTTCACCCACAGAATTATGGGTCTTCAAGGAGATGGTGAATTTCATGAGTCCTTTCAGTCAAAATATAGTTGCTGAGCTATATGTTATTTTAGCACTAGTTCATCTTTCGGCTTATATAAGACTAAAGTTTCTCAACCCAGGTATATGTTATATGTAAAGAGAAATAAAATTAAAAGCATTCATGAATGAAGCTCTATTTATCAGTGGGTTTTGACAACTCAGAAAAGGATCCTTATTTTGATCACATTGATTAATCTTTGCCCATCCCATCTCTGGCATGTTTTGCATTTCTTGACCTGACTTAAGGATATAGGTCATCAGAGTTGGTCTTCTCCTGCCAACCCTCTAATATTTTGGACTCCTAGGTACTCCAATGAAGAAGACATCTGTAAGCCAGTGTTCAGATTGTTTTCTTTTAATGCAATTTTATTGGGATCTATTCACATACCATATAATCATCTGAAGTATACAATCAGTTGTTCACAGTATCAACATTTAGTTGTTTATTCATCAGCATAATCAATTTTTGAACATTTTCATTACTGAAAAAAATAAAAATAAAATAACAATAAGAATAAAAGTAACAGTAAAAATAAGACAGCAGCCAAAACATCTCATATCCCTCCTACCCCTATTATTTGTTTACTTTTGATCTCCATTTTTTCTACTCATCTCTCCATACACTGGATGAAGGGAATGTGAGTAACAACATTTACACAATCAAGTGATCACACAATTTAAGCTATATAGTTATAAGATCATCCTCAAGAATCAAGGCTACTGGGGTATAATTCAACAGTTTCAGGTATTTCCATCTGGTTATTCTAATAAACTAAAAATTAAAAATGGATATCTATACAATGCATAAGAATAACCTCCAGAATGACCTTTCAACTCCATTTAAGTATTCCAGCCACTGAAACTTTATTTTGTTTCATTAATCTTCCCTGTTTTGGACCAAAAGTGTTTCTCAATCTTATGAAAACATGTCCAGGCTCATCCTTGGGAGTTATGTCCCATGTTGCCAGGGATATTTACATTCTTTGGGGTCATGTCCCACATAGTGGGAAGCAGTGAGTTTACCTTCAGGGTTAGCTTAGAGAGAGAGGCCCCATCTGAGCAACAAAAGAGCCTCTCTAAGAGTGACTCATAGGCACAATTTTAAATAGACTTTGCATATTCTTTGCAGTAACAAGCTACATAAGGGAAAGCTCCAATATCAAAGAGTCAGCATACCAAATTTGTAGTACCCAATGCTTGTGAGGATATCAAGAATTCCCCAGGTGGTGAGGTTTAATATTTACACATTTTCCCCCAGTCTCTCAAAGTGGCTTTACAAATACTTTATATTCTCTGACCATATTACTCTGGGATATATTGGGGTTTCATGCTAACCTGTAAAAACTGGCCAGATCTCACTCCCTATTCAAGGTCCCATGTAATTATGGTTTTTGAATAAACTGACAATACTAAATTATACAGTGTGCCACAGAAAATGCAGATTTTGAACCAAATAAACATATCCTCCTTTGGTCTCACATAGAATTTGGAGTTTTAAAAGACAGCAAATATCATTCTTTACCTTTTATTCTGATATACCTTAGCCCCAACCAAGTGCATTTTGTACATATATCTAATTGTAATCTGATCTTTTTTTCAGCTTTTTAACATTTACTGTATGGGGTAATGCTGAAATCCATAGCTGCCAAACTCTGCCCCTGAGTCTCAGGTGTCACACAAATACTCAAAATTCCAGGGAATGACCAGGATATATACAAACCACTCAGCAACTCAGAATTTAGAAATAACCATTACAACTCTTGAATGGATGTGACTACTGTAAGAAGTTACAATCTAGGCACCTTTACATCGTGCCTTCCCTTGATAACCTGTGCTCTCAGATTCATTTCTCAGAATCTGCACATTATAGTCAGTCCACATTAGAGAGGCATTATATTTGTGTTTTTGATTCTAGCATTGTCACTCAACATACTGCCCTCAAGTTCCATTCAACTAGTTACATACCTCACAATTTCATTCCTTCTTGCAGCTGCTCAGTATTCCATAGTATGTATTTATCATAATTCACTATTCCATTTATCAGTTGCTGTACTTTTAGGCCACCTCCATCCACTGAAAATCATGAACACTGCTGCCATAAACACCAGTGCTCAAATGTCCATTTGTGTCCCTACTCTCAGTCTGTCCAGGTCCATACCCAATAATTGGGTTGCAGGACCATATGACAAACCCATTCTTAGCTTCCTGTGGAACCACCACAGACTTCCAGATGGGCTGCACCATTACACTTACCCACCAATAGGGAATAGGAATATCCTTCTCTCACATTTTCTCCAGCACTTACATCCCTCTGTTTATTTTTAAACAATTTTATTCACACAGCATACAATCCATCCTAAGCAAACAATCAGTGATTCCTGGTATAATCAAATAATTATGAACTCATCATCACAATCTATCTGAGGATATTTCTACATCTTCCACAAAGAAATAGGAAGAGGAGAAAATTAGAATAAAAATAAAAGAAGAAAAGTAAAATAAAATAAAATACAGTGGGAAGGCCAGACATCACTGCCACCACCAAGAATACCGTACCACACCCTTGTATCACCCTCTTATAGACATTTAGCTTTGTTATTTTGCCTTTTTTTACTATTAATGGAAGCATCTTACAATGATGTTAACAATAGACTCCAGTTTGCTTTGGATTTTATTTCCCCTATATCATACAATTTTCTAGACTTTGCAATGTTGACATTCATTTGTTCTCTCTCATGTAAAACAATCTTATATTTGTGCATTTAATCATGATCATTGACCATTTTAGGTTTTCTATCTCTCTTGCTTGTGTCATACTTTCCCCTAGCCTTCGTCTTTTAGTTATACTCCCACCCATCTTCTTTCAGAGCACTTACAACATCGTATACCATCACATGGTATTGTGCAATATATTTTGGTATCTATACAGTCAATCCCATTGATCCTTCTGTACTCCTACAGCATCAAATGCCCAATCTCTAACATCTTTCTATATCCTGATAATCTGTGTTCTCAGTTTAAACTCTTAAAGATTGCTCATCAATTTTAGTTCATATTAACAACACCATAGAATACCCATCCTTTTTTTGGCTAATTTCATTCAATGTAATGTCTGGTGTCTACCATTTAGTCTTTGGAATTTCTATGTCATTTTGTTGTCTCTCTCTTTTTGCTATTACTGATAGTCTTCTTTCTACACCCTTCACCAAACCTCTCTCTCCTTGCTTTTTCTAAATCCTTGTAGTGCTCTCTTTAGTATTTCTTGTAGAATAGGTATCTTGCTCACAAACTCTCTTAGTGTTGGTTTGTAGGATAATAATTAAACACTCCCTTATATTTCAAAGACATTTTTACTGGATATAGTATTCTTGTGTGGTAGTTTTCTCTTTCAGTATCTTAAATATATCATTCCACTGCCTTCTTGTCTTCATGGTTTCTATTGAGAAATCTGCACATAGTCTTATCAAGCTTCCCTTGTATGTGATGGATTGCTTTTCTCTTGCTGCTATAAGAATTCTTTCTTTGTCTTTGATATTTGGTAATCTTTTTAAGTATCTTGGAGTAGGTGTATTCAGGTATATTGGTTTGGGGCATGCTGTACTTCTTGGATACATGATTTTATGTCTTTCATAAGAGTTGGAAAATTTTCAGTAATTATTTTATCAATTAGTCTTTCTGACACCTTTCCCTTCTATTCCACTTCTGGATCCCCATGACATGTATATTCCTACACTTCATGCTGTCCTTTAATTACCTGAGTCCCCGCTTGTATTTTCCTTTCTATTCCCATCTGTGGTTTTGTGTGGATGATTTCAAATGTACTATCCTCTAGTTCATGAATCATTTCTACTGCATCTTCAAATTTGCTGTTATATCTCTCCATTTTGTTTTTTCTCTCTTCTATTTTGCATTCTATTTCCATAAGTTTTGCCAATTGTTTTCTCAAACCTATAATTTCTTCCTTATGTTTGCCCAATGTCTTCTTTATATCCTTCATATCTTTTTCCATCTCTTTCCTCAACAGATTGGTTTCATTCTGAATTTGTTTAGCATATTTGTTTCAACACCTATATCTCCTTTGAAATGTATTTTGTTCCATTGGCTGGGCCATATCTTCATTTTCCTAGTGTAACTTGTAATTTTTGCTGCCTAGGTATCTGATTTATTGATTACCCCAATCAGATTTTCCCAGATCAGACAGTCCCAGGTCTCAGGGGAGAGTGAATTTAGTATAAACTTTCCCTGAAGATGAAACCTGGAAGATTGTCAGAGTTTCCCATCAGGACTCTAGATTTTTTGCCTTTCCTATCCTTCCCAGCAGGCAGTGCTCCTCAGCTCACAGCTTTTACCACTAGCCTAAAGAATTAGGTGCCTCTAATTCTCAGCAGACCCTGTCCCCACTAGGGTCTGAGGAGGAGTCAGAAGAAAACAAGCTGTTTCTGTTTTGTTTTTCTTTTCTTTTTCCCCAGGCCCTATGGTCTGAATTCTGTGAGGGAAGACAGCCACTTTAGCTGCACCCACCCTCCACTTTTCTTAGGGAAGATAAGCCTTTAAGGGATTATCTCCTTCACTTGACTTCCCATCAGTTTATCTTTCTCACCAAATGGACCAAGCTTCCAGACTTTGCCTTCATACTGCCTTTCCACATACTCCACCATTTCAGTGAAATCACTGCATACACTGTAGGTTCCTGGGGTTTCCTTCTACTTCCCTCCTTTACTTTGCTCAAGGCTTCCTTGTTCAGCAGGGCATAGGTCATTCCTAGAGAATTTTCTTTCTCAGTTTCCTGTGAAGTATGTGCCTTTGGGGGAAGTGGTGAGTTTGTTAAAAGAAATAATAAGCACACAATCAGATATATTCTAGCCCAGGCTTTTCCAACATTGGCACTGTTAACATTTGACACTGGATAATTCTGTTGGTAATTGAGGTTATTTGTTCTCTGTATTGTAAGGTATTCATCAGCATGACTGACCTCTCCCATCTAGATGACAGTAGCAACCACCCTCCCCATTGTGATAATCAAAAAGTTCTCCAGACAATGCTGGATGTTTCCCAGGAGATAAAAATTATCCACAAGTTGATAGTCACTGTCATCTGGCTCAATCTCTCTTTAAGGGATAAGATGTCTTGGACAGAAAAAGACTGAATGACTTTTTCACATCAGTTTAGTGGCCCATTACCTGCCCTTTGCACCAACAATTTAGGAGATCTGTGAGTATGTTTTTAATTGGGGAGTAGGTTAGAAGAAAGATATGGCCATAAATTAATGAATGCAGATCTGGATCTTGGAGAAAAGGCATTTGCACTAAAGAATTTAGGACATCCTCAGGGTGGGGAGGCATGGTGGAAAAGCTCTTAGAATTCACATATGTTGCCCAAACTTTCTGGTTTCCCATGACTGCATCAGAAGGCCAGAGAGGAAAATATGGCTTTGTTAGTATCACCTTCCCCGGGGGCTGAATTTCCACTTTCCAAGCACATCCTGGATGTTCAAAATTTTCCCACCCATCTTACTTACATGTTACATATTCAGAACTCTGTCAGAGCTACTGATTCTGTGACATGGACACAGAAAGAGGCTTAGGAAGCTGTAAGTTTACTAGAGAGTGGATAAGCCTAGGAGCTCCTCTGGTGTGTCTGAATTGCCATTTAAGCTTTGGGATCCATCTCCCAACATGTGCATGGTTAGGCACAACATGAACATCCAAAAGAGAAATACAGTAGATGAGGTAGTGAACTGCATCCCAATGGCTTTCAGCAATCCATCCATGAAGTGCTCCTGCAGAAGTAAACATGACAGTCAATCAGCCCCAATGTGAGTCCTCCTTCTGAATGCTGGCTCTCAAGTTATGCCCTCCAAAGTCAATGCATTGGGTGGGTTGGTAACAAGATCAAAAGAATGAAGAGGAAGATAATAACAAGGCAGACCAAGCTGATTATCAGGCCTTCTCTGGATTCTGGGTCTGGGGGAACAAACACAAGCATTGTCCCCATAATTCCCTCTATCACTTCTTTCTTCTCTCTTCAATTCTTTTTCCTAGCATTAAGCTCACCCAAAACTTTCTCTGCATTTAGTGCCTTCCAAACCTGGAGTATTGAGTTGTATACACTGGAGTTGCCTCAAACTGAGATACCAAGACTCATTCATATCTGGAAGGGTTGAGGGAATTGAGAAAATTACAAGGATTTAGATGACATGGACCATGACCCACCTCTGCTTTACAAATAACCACAGCATAAAATAAGTGAGTGATTTTAAGAAGGGACTGGCTGAAGTGGTTTCTAGTCTCTTACACCCACTTAAATTGCAATGTGCCTCTTTTAAACTACTGAGCTAAAATTTGTTGTCATTGTCCCTAATGATGTAGGGTAGTTTCTAAGACTCTTCTGTGGATTGATTCATCAAAATGAAAATAGAGAATTTCTCTCTCTTACCTATTACCACCAGTCTCAGGGAGCTTCTGTGCTGTGTTTGAACAGAACAGTCTGGGCCAGGGTAGTAAAGGACACTGTACTTCCCAGAGTGTTCAATGCTCAGATTGATGATGTGAAATTCAGCAATATCTAGAGTAGGTGCCTTGGTGTCATGGATCCATGTCTTTACACTTCAAATTTCTGATCTTCATTAAAAAATCCTCAGCCTTATCAGGTTGTGATTCAGTTGATTTGGGCTTCATTTAAGCAAACTTCCACTCAAATAAGAGTATAGGGACAGATAATAGTTTACAATAAAGAACACCCAGGGTAGCAATTCAAACAACAGATATTTACTAAAGGGGCACATAAGGTTAAGGGAACAAGTTTAAAATGTAAAAATAAATTGACCCATTACCAACCCTGGGGACTTCTGTCCCTTCCAGTTTCAGCTGGATATGAGATCAGAAAACCCAACCAGTCTAAGTTACAGTATCTTCATAGAGCCCTTGAACTAGGATAGCTTTCAATTATATCCTATACTGTTTTTATGTTTGAACCACAGGTGATTAACTACAGAGAGTGAACCAAGAGTGATTTAAAAACAAAGGAGGGTATTCACAGCATTATCAGAGATTCAAACTTAAACTTGAATGTTTGCAAACTTACTGAAAGTATTTCTAATAATTAAGCCATGAATTTTGTAGCAGAAACATATCACACACTTTACTTATATAAAAACTAAAAATTAGAGAAGATTACTAATACATTTATCTAAATTTTTAGTATCTTTATATGCACCAGTAGATACATAATTTTCATCAGCAATAGTTCAATTTTTTGGTATCATTACCTGTGGTTGAAAGTAATATGTCCAGTCATTAAGTCTGGTGGTATTAGAGATGTCACTAGATGGAAGTAAGAGGTAATGATCTCAGATAATTTCAGAAGATGACCAAGTTCTTACAGAGCCATTGTCTACTAAATAACAATGCCCAAATTCTTGAAAATATATTTTCTGTTGATATTGTTCCTGAATGTATGGCTGATGTAGAGGTAAAGTAAAGGCCAATTTCTTGCTATTTGGCAAACCCATCATCAGTTAACTGGGATAAGACTTTCTGTCCTTGATTGGTATATCTGGTTATTTTGTGCCCAACTAGAGTTGTCTATCTAAATTTTCTGAGACACCCAAAATTTGTTTCTTTTGATTGGTAGACTTAGGGTATGGTTTCCAAAACCTACCATGTGGAAGATCATGAATTTCTAATGGAACATTCCTGGGTGCAGGATGGATGTTTCATTGTTCTTACTGATATTATGGGAGAATGACAGAAATATTAGTGATGGTGTGAAACTAGTTAATCTCCAGGTGATTATTGGCCCAGGAGAATGTATAGTATTTTTCCATTGCAATCTAAAGACTACTGATAGAATAAACCCTAGGATAACTTCAATCACTATTAGTCCAAACAGGAACCACCAAAGTGTTCATCAAGTAGTGGCAAACTAAACCTCACCTGTGCAGTGGGTATCAATATTTTTTCATGTTCCCATATTGGACACTGTAGATCAATATTGGGATATTTCTTCATAAAAAAATTCCACATATTTGCCCACATTTAATCCTGAAGTTTGAAGACTGGTATATATTCTTCCATAATGACAGTGGGCTTCATATTATCAATACTAAGCTTTGATCATTGGCCAAGGGAGTACAATATCTTGACAGTATGATCATCAAATACTGTAAGAATTTTAGTAGGCTTTTTCCAACATGGACATAGAGGAGAATACTTCTGTACCCTCTTCTGGATGGTTTGGCCAATGAAATGTTTCCAACCAGGATTACAGAAGGATGATGCAGCAGGTATAAGTTCCCTTCTGAGTTGCTACAGTAAAGATAATTATTCTTATCTAGACAAATTAGAATCATATACCTTTGCAAAGGGAACATTGAATCAACATTAACATTAATTATGAGATGCTTGATGAATACATGAGGAAGTTATATTATTGATGAAAAGGTGAACAGAAAGAGATACATGGATACCATTTTCAAAGCCATCCATAAAATATTTAAGACTCATTTATTTAAACATTTTCTTTACACCTTTCCACTACTTTGGGATTAGTAAGGGGTACTAAACTCCAACTGTATGCCTCTGTTTTGGGTCCATTCTCACAAGATGGCAGAAGTGAATGCTAATTCCTAACCAGAATTCAGTCCCCTGGGATTGCAGTACTTGATGAAAAGTTGAGGAATTTAAGAGTTGTATTAGCATTTGGGGCCCTGGTTGGGAATAACCAATATCCCATTCCAGCATCAACGAAAACAACAAGAACATATTTGTAACCAGGATATGAGGTAAAGGACTGATATAATCCATGCAAAATTTTCAAAAGGTTTTTCAGAATGAATAATTGTTTTTGAAGGAGTAGGAATTTGAAAGGAAGCATTCGTTACTTTGACATTCCTCACAATTGGCTACAACAGATCTCCATATTTTAACCATATTAAGCCACCAGTATTTATATTTTAGTTTAATTAAGGTGGCTTCCCATCCTCTGTGAATTGTACCAAATGCATTGTAGGCCTTCTATGTCAATTTCCCTGTTTCAATTAATGGAGGGATAATCCTTTTCCCTTCATCTCATTCAATAATAACATAATTTTACAGAATATATATATATATATATATATATATATATATATTACAGGACACACCTTAGGGTTAGGACCCTTTGCATCTGAGATTTGTTCCTGCTCCTTCTCCAGGTTTGGTAATTCTTTAACATTTCCTACCATATGACTGCTTTGTACAGCTGATTTATCTCTAAAATGTTACCCATAGTATGAATAGAAGTACCTTCTTGCTGGTGCCCTGGCTCAAGTATCTCTTCAATACTGGGTTTACTTTGCTTACAATTAGCAATAACTTTCCATTTACTTACATGTTGCAGGTTTTTTCTTATTAACAAATCCATTAGTATCCAAATATCCAATTCTTCATTAAAGCTTTTAGCTAATTACATGCTGTCTGTAACAATTAAAGTTGGCCTTTTTTCCATCATAGCTTTTTTGACAGCAAATTCACTTATTTCAGCCCTAGAATTATGCAGTATGGTCCCCTAACGGAGTTCTCCATTGTTTAATAATGGAAAAACTAGGGTCAAATTTACCTTTCACTATTCCTATACCAGGAGACTATGTCTTCTGAGGATTAGGAATTTTAATAGCTGATACACCACTGTAACATACTGCTGTATACAATGTTTAATCTTATTTTGTGAGTACTATATCTTTTCATCTAGCAGGGACTGTGAGCAAAAGTTTCAGTGCCACAAGTTTGCTGACAAGCAGGGAACTCCCATACCTAATGGGACTTTGGCAAGGAAAGTTTTTCTTAGAGAGCATGCACCCACTTTGGAAAGTTGCAGTTACTGAGCACTTGTCCTGGCGCAGCATTTCCTCAGATTCTGCAGATGACCTCACTTCTGAGGGACAACATTTCTCCCAGTGATGCTGGTTAGCTCAGACCCACAGTATTCAGCTGGCAATGGGTCTTTGCTGCACAAATCTGATGACTCTTCCAAACTCCACTGCAAGTAGGGTGGGTCTTCTCAGCAGCCATTGACTGCACTCACCAAAGTTCTGTAACTCCTGTGAGCAAAGCTGGGCACACATTCCACCTCTGCTTCCTCTCTCAGTCACAGCATTTCTTACTGCTGCCATGGCAGCTTAAGGTGGAGGAATGGTTTGCAATATTGTTCCTGGGACATGGGACCACTTGTCCCTTCTTCTCTCCCATCTGGGAAAGTTCTTTGCCACTGCAGCCATTTGCTGGAGTTCCTCTGGTGACAGGTGAGCAGTTATCACTCCCTGTGGCTGTCAATTTCCATTCAGAAGCTCATTTTGAATCCTAGAATACCTGCCACCTACTCTCCATGGCCCTGCATCTCTTACAGTAAGAATATCTTGATGCCCTGGAGTCCTAGCTCCTGATAATCCTACTAACACTTGTAATTCTGCTATATGTAAATTTCAAAGTTGAGCCAGTGAATTAGAATGTGCATAAAGTCCCTAGGGATAAATTAACCAAAGTACAAAATATAAAATCAAAATTATTATTGTATTGAGCCCCTCATTGTGTACCAATTGTTACATGTTCCTCTCTTTACACCTCAAACCTGTTAACTCCAGCATGGGCAGGTTCTTCTGTGAGACCGAAAAAAACAGACACAGAGATACATATGTATTAGGACTTATGAACAGGAGAGTTTCTCTTGTGATAGCTGCTCTTCAGGGATAGCATTCCACAAAAGGGATGGGGGCACTAGGAGCAGTACATATATGATTTTAGAAAAAGGACAACCCATAAAGTATGAGGATGTTTGTGTCTAGTAGAATCATTAAAGGGGCCTAAGATATTATGTTTTACTCAGATTAATGAATAAGGATAATATACCACCAATGCCATTTTACAGCCATGTCTACCATCTTGACCCTCCAGGGAGTGTGTTTACTTTCTTGACTTTTGTCCTTGGCTAAAGCCAGCCTGTTATATTCTGTTTAGAAGGGGGCCCAAGCCCTGATCTTCCACAGTCCATCCTCATGTAGCAGGTTACATTGACCATAGGACCAGCATTTCATCCATATACAGCAGCAACAATACAAAAGACAATAGAATAGTAATAATCCATCACATAGGGCAGATAATCCCACAAAGAAATGCCACCAAGGCTTAGTAACAGAAGTAAACAAAGTTGAAAGGAGGTCAGTATATAATTGATCAATATTTTGTCTGTGCTTCTGCATCTGATTTAAAGCTTGTGAAAAATTTCATGAGTGATCAAGAATATAAACACAACATTGTATGTTTAAAAAGGGACAGTTTCTGACTTGTACTACAGTAAAATGTCTAAAGCCATTGTATATTTTAAGGCAATCAACATAAATGTGTTGTCTCAGAATTTAAGAGGATATTGTGAATTTGGATTCATGAAGTACATAATCTGCATGGTTAACTAAAGCTGTTATATCCTCTATACCTATAGGATAAAACCACTATTGGGTAAGCTTCACTTCATATATAGATTTAACCATTTCCCAATTGCTAGGTATGATTGGTAAAGAACCATATAATGTGGCACTGACATGCAGCTGCCCCATATACAGTGTCCTGTTCAACTGCAAGTTAAATAGTGCCATCCATATAGTTTACTGGTCCATTTGAGAGGCATATGCTCCATATTTCTTGTAGGCACTTTGCCATTGGAAAAGGCTATCATTTTATAGCTTAATGGTAAAATTACACACTTCCAAGGGTAACTACCCCATATCTCAGTTCCCAAGACTTTCCAAGCAGATGACTAAAGTTACTGCTTCTGCTGTAAGCCATCCAATTCCATCATCTGTGGTATTCCCTACTATAGGCTGGGACCTATTTATTTGTTCCATCACAAAGAAAAGAATACAAGATCCTCTCATTATAAGAGAGTAACTGGATTGCAGTCTTATAGGAGAAAGGTTCACACCTGATTCATCAGTGTGTCAAGTGCTGCTATGTGTAAAGGACATTCTGTATAGTCCATTTTTCAGGAGCTATGGTCCAGGGAAGGCCAGTAGCACCAAAGATGGCAATACCATGCAAATCCTACATTGGGTTTGATAGTGGACATGATTCACCACTTAAGCACCCTGTAGAAAGGTGTTTGCTAGGGTGAAATGGGCAAAAAGAAAGATGTTTATGGGTAGCAATAAGTGTGAATATTTTGTATTTAATAATTTACATACAAGAGTTTAATTGGTAAATAGTAAGATACCATTCAGAGTGACATTGTGGAGAGGTTTTAGATACCAGATATTCTCCACCTGTAAGTCTCCATCATGACATCAATCATTATTCTAGGTGTAAGAAGGGTCCACATAGTTATACTGAAGTTTCCTGTGGGAATAGAAGCCCTGGATTGATGATCAAAATTTTAACAGGCATTGTATGAATTGTGGCTTTATTAGAATGTTTTGGGTGAATCCTATTCCCCATAGGCCCAAAGGACCTCCTCTTCCCCCATTTGTATGTTCTGAGGAATAGGCAAAAATAAATTATTTTCATTTCCCCTTTTAGGCTTTAAAGTGGCTGGTTCTTTAATTTGTGACTTTAGCTATTGCATGGCCCCAACATTAGCATTTCAACTGGAGCTGGGACTGCAATTATTTATGTAGAGTTTACAAGGTTTAGAGCCTTAACCTTTTATTCCATTGCTGTAGGGATTTCTTTTCATTTTTCAACTGTTCCTTTAAGCAGCCATTTATACTTTGTATACAGCCTGTGTGTGTGGGGTTATAGTGTAGATGAAAGTCCACATTATGTCATGGTCTATAGCCAATGCATGGATCATTTATCCAGTGAAAGGGTTCCCTGATCACTGTCTATCTGTGTAACTATCCCATAGAGGTCCTTACTCTTTCTAGGAAGCTGACTAACATTCCCCACCAGAAAAGCTAACAGAATTCTGTTGGCAGTATTTCCCATGGTGAATGCTTACCTTGCACCTTCTGAGAGCAGAATGGGCCCAGTGTAGTTCCCTTGCCACCTGGTCACTGGAACCTGTTATCAGTCATTGTTTGCCATCTGGTTGGATAATTGTCATGGTCATCACAGCATGACAGGCACTCCCATGTGAAATCTATATGTTGGTGGTGCATGATGTGTAGCTGTAAATGTTGGACTAAATGGCATAAGGTTTGATACCTCAGTATCCACTCTTTCAATGAAGATACTCAGCTTCTTCTCTAATTTCAGTAGCTTGGCTTCAGAATATTGAGGGTTTCTGCCTCTATGTCCCTGGATAATATGTTCAAAGTGTGGGTGGGGATAAGGTAGACAGGTACCTTTCATCACTGGCAGGCATCTCATATGTCTTGCCCAATAAGGGGAAGCCTAGGGCTGTAGACTCTTCTTGTTTCTAGATTGCCATCCAGGTCAGGAGACTGTTGTAAACAGCCTGACCTTGGCAAACATAGGACATCTCCTGGTTCATGCACTATTAACATCCATCCATCTTTTAACCTATCCCATTGACTGCTTTGAATAGTACCAGTCCCCCAACATATAATGTCAGCACTAGATTTTAACACCATGGATGTCCATATGGGAGGCTGTCTGCTAGCAGTTCCACCAGTATACAGCACAGACTCAGGAATTGTTCCTATGACCTCTATAGTGGGTATTTCAATGGCTATTTCAGGTGCTGCAGTTTATCTGTTGAATCTTTGACACATGTCTCTGGTCCTAATGGTTAATGCCTCTCAGTTCTAAGTGGGCTGGTACTGAAACAGTGTCTTGCAACAAGTAAGCTGTCCTCTTTGCTAAGGTACTTCATTGTGCCTTGTCAGAGTGTCAATTATTGGTCATGTCCATAATCCACAATTTTGAAAGGAGGCTGGTCCTCAAGGTGACAGGACATTTCTGTTCCAGGGCTTCCAGTTTTAGTAGAGAATTATAAGTAGCACACAGTTGCTTTCCTAGATGTCTATATCTTAGTTCTGCGCTTTTCCATAATTGTGTCCAGAACCCCAGGGTTATTTGCTTGCAATGTTGCCCTTGCCACAGCCCCCACCATAAGTCAGATTCAGTGCTAGCCACATCCAATTCACAGGTAAATCAGGATCCACCCCTCAGTGTTTATGCCTGTGCTATTAGCTTTCCTGTTTTTTTTAAGCAGCCTGCTATTGATCATCCCATTCCAAACTACAATCTTTTCTAATTAGCATAAGTTTTAATATTTGATCTAAATCGGGAATGAAAGATCTGTGATAACCTAGTAGTCCTTCAAAGACCATTCATTGCTTGAGCATGGTTGATTGCCAATCCCCTGCTCCTGAGATGGGATATTAAACATTTCTAACACCTGTTTTATTTCTGAATGAGACTCTCCAGTTAACATAATATCATCAACATAATGAAATAAATGTAAAATTTGGGTTTCTCCCAATTGGCCAAGTCTTTTGCCACTAGGCTGTGGCAAATGATCAGGCTATGTAAATAGCCTTTTGGGAGCACATTGAAAGCCTTTGTCATCCTTGCCAGGTAAAGGTGAAACATTGACTTCCTTTATCTAAGGGAATCCTGAAGAAAACATTAGCTTAATCTAAAACAATGTGGCATAAATGGGTGCTAATTTCCTGTAGTAAGAGAGCAATGTTTGGAACCACTGCATTCAAAGGTGGTGTTATTTTATTTAATTTGTGGTAACTCACTGTCATGCATCAGGTTCTGTCAGGTTTCTGTTCTGGCCACACAGGGCTATTAAATGGGCTATGTGTTGGTATTAATATTCCCACACTTTCTAGTTCCTTAATGGTTGCAATAATCTCTTGATGTCCCTTTGGAAGCTTATATTGTTTAGTAGCTACAATCCTCTGAGGTTGCAGTACTTTTACATGGGCCCATTTCCCTTATCCCTTTAAGACTGTTTTCACTATGCCAGAGACAGAATTATCTTATGCTAGTTTGTAATATGCTATTTTAGAGACCAGTCCTTATCAATATCTGGGTATAGGGGAAATATATACAGTGTATTTTCAGGGAATGGGGACAAGCTCCCAGTTTGCAAGAACAAATTCTGCAGTTTGGCTCTGATTGTCTTTCCCCCATAGTTGTCTATGCCAGCAAATGTTTGTCAAATTGTGCTAGCTTTCCCTAAACTAGCAGACATTCAGCCCCAGTATCTACAAGTGTCAAGTTTCTGTTGGTTAATAGAAAAACAATAAATATATATTTCTACATGTGGCCTCCAATATATGGGGTCCCCATTTATCACTTATACACAGTAGTCATGACCACTTTAATATGGGAGGGGAAAGGGTGGTGGCAAGTTAGGATGTGTAAATCTATGATCCACACAAACAAGAGGAAAAGGAGCACATTACATAGTTCAGCAGAACCTCTCTAGGTTTGATCACAAAGACACCACAGCTAAGTCCTGTGAAAGTTGATTACCAAAACTGATTAGGCTCAAAGAGATTCAAGGTCTGTGTTCTGGTCATGCAGGCTGCTGTGTGCTCCAGGCTTCACCCTTTTCCCTTTGGGCAGTTCCAAACCCAGGGCTGCTACATCATCCTAAGATATTTGTTCCAGCTGTGGGAAACTAAAGCACCTTTTAAACCAGTAACTATTTTGGGAAGGCACTCTAAGAAAATAACCCTAAATGGAAACAGAAGCATAAATAAATCACTCTTTCTGTAATGCAAAGTCAATGTGAAAGGGCAAGTGGAGGGCACCCAGCTGGTGGCAGTAGAGGCCAGGGATCATTTTGTGTTGGAAAAACCAACAGGCAAATGATGGGATATTTATATAGTGAAGTATTCTCTAGCATAAATTCGTGAGGTCTGTGTTAGAATCTGGACATGTTTAAGTGAAAATAATATTTAGCAGATAAAAGAGGAGCACAAGGAAGTATTTACATACCGATGGCCACTGTATAAACACCATTCATGACACATACACATTTTTCAGACTTACAATTTACACCTTTTAAGGAGTAAGGCAGCATATTGGGGCACTGTCAAGAAACCCACCACAAATGTCAGAATAATGCATGATAAGGAAGCCCAACTCCTGTCTGGGTTCCCTCAAAGCATTTTGTGCAAGCTCTAGATTTTTTATTCAGCTACATGGAGAATGGGGTGCATATCCCTGTGCCATCAAGGTCAAAGTTCATAGCAGTAAGACCTTCAGAGGGACTGCCCCACTTGCCTTAAATTCCTTCACCTGACTCCTTCCTGCCAGCCACCAGACGGGACTGCAGGCTGCTGGCACTGGGCTTTGGTCTTGGGCCTTCATGCTTTGGGCCCAGAAGGGCCTGAAACAGACACAGAGTTACTGGGACCAGCAGCCATAGATCACTTCATGTGGACTAGCAGGTTCTTGGAGCTCACTGAGACCCTGGGGATCCAGCAGCATGGGGTGCACATCTTCAACTGCAAAGAGAAGTTAGGGTTTCACCAGGCACCTGGAAGAAGTTACTCCAGGTCAGATGCACAGCCCAGGCTTGCCCACCTCCAAGCCTCATCCTTGGCCACACTAGCCCACCACATTGTTTCCTCTCAGCATCTTTCCATGGCCTTCACATTTTGGGGTGGCTGTCTCTGTTCCTGCTGCCCCCAGGGGAGAACACCAGCTCCAGGATTTCAGGCATCGGGAGTGGTCATGATGTTGGATTCTCAGACATCAGTTTCCAATGCTGACTAAAGCTGGGAGTCCAGATCAGTGACTGGGAGAGACCTGCTCAGTCTCATTGTTTGGAGCACAGACTAGTCATAAATTCCCTGTCACAGAAGCAGCTCTAACTTGGAATTTGATGGGTGTCCAGATGCATTGGAAAATCTGGATTTGATGGAGAGAGTGAAGGATGACTTTGAATGTATTTCTGAAAAAGGCATCATTTCCTTACACATGAAATGTCTTGTTTTTTTTGTAATTACTTTAGAAAGGAGTTTTGAGCATTTCTTTTGTAAGGAGACGTTTTAGGTCAGGTTATTTTGTTAAGTAATACAAACATAAACTATAGGAGGTGTGCTTGTCAATGAAGGGGAGAAATATTGGCCACAGATTTTGTGGACACTTTATGACAACATGAAATATCTTCCTGTTTCTGGGTAAAAAAAGTACAAATGGAAATCAGAAGAGAGCATTTTAAATAATTTTCTTTCTTTATTTTGGGAATGTATTATAAGTTTTTAACTTATTTATCCAGAAGCATCCAGAGGTTTTCAATTGTTTATCTCTTTTTCTTTGCTGTTTGGTTACTGAAACTTCCCCTGGTATATTTGTATCCATTGACCAAAAGCTTTTCCTGGTTGATAGTAAAAGAAATTTTAGACTTCCTCCTAGGCAGTGGAGGGTCTCCAGCTATCAAGAGGCACATCAGAGACAAGACACTGGTACCTGACTGCCTTAACTCTTTGGGAATTTTCCATGCACTGTGCTGCCTCCATTTTTGAGGCAAAGCCTTTTCCTTAAATCACTTGCTTGGACTTACACCATTTACAGGCACAGCACTTTTATGAACTATATCCAAATTGGCCCTTGAACTTTTTGGTTGAAGTGAGAAGATAAATATGTGTGTTTAATGTTCTTTTTTTATCAAATTTTCACATTTGGAATTGTTTTAAATGGGAAACTTAATTAACCTCCCATCTTCCACTGGTTTGATTATGCCCCCACTCTAAATGCATTTGAATTCAGACAGTGACAGGGGTCTTCAAAGAATCCTCAAAAGCCTCTCCCTGTTGGAACTCCAGGAGTCATGCTTTTGTTTTGTGTAACATTGGAGCATGTTTGCTGGCAGACAGCACTGTGATATATTTAAAACCATATAAAATCCTGACAATTTCTACCAGCATATGAAAAAAAAATTTGAACCAGCAAATTGTAGTTATTCATTTAAAAATGTTGCTGCTTGCTTTAGCAGACTAACAGGTATAGGTGTCAAGAAAAAATGGGGAAAATCTGAGACATTTGATCTAGTAAGGAATTCTTACCTGTTCTAAAACCTAGTGTTGGAGGTGTCTTGAAGTTGGAGTAGAGCTCAAAAAATGGCCTTCTCTTCACTGAATTAAATGGGTTTGAAACATTGCGCTCCCAGGGCTGAACCCTACTTAAAGAGTCAGTTACTGAGTTGTCTGCAGCTACTCGGTCCTGAGTATGTCTGAGTGCCAGATTTGATTCCTGGGAAAAGTGCTGGGTTCTGGCTTCCATCTGCCAGATATCACATGCTGTTGATGTCTTCAGAGGCTGCATATCACCCTGCAGGTCTGCTCAAGTCAGTCCCAGTTCAAAATCCTTCCCTGGCTACCTTGGTCTAGAGATTGCAGCCCAGATGGCTTAGCCTTTCTTTCTAGTGTTGCAGCCCATACCACCTCCAGGAGTGTCTTCTAGACAACTTGGAGTTCCCTGGATGGCAGAGAGCATGCTTTACTCATCCTGTGTCTGCTTTCTTATTCTGTGGGTAAGACATGGGTTTTGCCCCCAACAAATGTAATAATTAAAGCACTTGTGATGTGCCAGGGGTTTTACATAGATCTCATTTAATCCTTTCAAAATATTCATGAGGTGAATATTTTAAAGTCAGTTAAATGAATTGTCTAAGACCCAGAGTGTCAGTAATCAGGAGAGAAAGGATTTGAGTCTCTATTAATCAAACTACCAAAGCATGTGCTTTGTTTGCCCTGCTGCATCATTTCAAAATAAAGCAGTTACCAGTGTCAGACCCCATATAATATTTAATATAGCTAATCCTCCCAAAGATGAGGAAGCTGGGACCCTCTATTTATAGTGGAGAAATTGTTACTTCTCCTAGGTCACACAACTAGTAATTGGTTGAGCTAGAATTCCAAACCAGATACCATGGATGATGATCTTTCCAACAACTAGCACCTCTTGGGAATAAGTTGCTTTTTCTATAGGCATGATATTCATGTGCCCATTATAACTATATAATGTGTTGCTTTTGTAAACAGTGAAGAGAGGAACTTTGTTGCCAATCACAGAAGCTTCTATAGCCTCTGCTAATTTAAAAAAACATCAGAAGGCTAGTAGTGGTTTAGAGCAGCAAGTTGGCAGTATATATGAAAAGATTTATAAAATTTGTTTCCTTCAGTCAGTGATTTCCCATTTAGGAATATACCTTGAGAAATAATCAGAGAGACATAAAAATATTATGTACATAAATGTTCATCTTAACATTATTTCTGTTGGGAAAATTTAGAAGCAGTCTGAATGTCCTCAATAGGGTTTGGCTTATTTAATTATAGCATTCTCTCATCAGCATGAGAAAAGTCTAATAGGCTATGAAGTGAAAGAAAGCACATTAAAAACTATAAATAATATCAACCATTTATAAGTGTGTGTGTTTGTTTCCACATAAATTAGAGGGATATACTTTAAAAGGCTAGAGCACAAACTTAAAATCTGGGTGGTAGGAATATGAATTATTTCATTTTTTTCTTATTTGAAATACTAGTTTTGGTAACAAATATACAATGGAGACTTTCCCATTTTAACCACTTTCATGTGTGTAATTCAGTGATATTTATTACATTACCAAAACTTTTTCACCACTCCAAATAGAAACTCCACAACCACTAAGCAGTAACTCCACATTTCTCCCCCATATTGGCCCACTTAAGCCCTGATAACCTGTGGTCTAATTTTTGTCTCTAGGTGTTTCATGTAAATGAAATCTTTCAACATTTGTCCTTTTATTTCTGGATTATTTCACTGAACATGATGCCTTTAAGTTTCATGCATGTTTCCTCTTGTATCATTAATTCATTTATATGAATGAATAATATTCTGTTACATGTATATTCTACATTTTGTTCATTTATGTGTTAATGGAAACTTGGGTTGTTTTACCCTTTAGGTTATTTGTGATCAATGCTGCCAATGAACATTGGTGTCAAATGTCTATTCATATTCATGCTTTCAGTTCTTCTGAGTATATACCCAGTAAGAGGATTGCTGGGTCATATGGTAGTTCTGTGTTTAACTTTCTAAGGAACCACAAAAGTGTTCTCTACATGAGCTGCACCATTTTCAGTCGCCACCAATAATGTATAAGGGTTCCTGTTTCTCTGAATTCTAACCAATGTACATTATTTTCCTATTAAAAAATACCATTCTATTTGTAGGTGTGAAATCATACCTCATTATGATTTTGATTTGCATTTCCCTAATGAATAATGATGCTGAGCACCTTTTATGTACCTATTTTCATTTTCTTTTCAGACATTAAGTATTTTCTAAATTTTCAACAAGGAGCACGTATTTTATAGGAGGAAACATGAAATAAAAATATACGGTGATGGGGAGCAAGACGGTGGGATATACAGATAGGTGTGGAATTTAGTTATTCCTCTAGGGCAACTAATAAACCACTAGGAAAAACTAGAAAATAGTCTGGAATAACTGCTGGGGACAACCATGACTGTCCACACATTGCACATAAGCCTGGAATGCGTGGAATGGCTGAGCTTGCAGCATAAAAGCTGTAAGTAAAAACTGCAGAAGCATGCTATAAGCCCTCTCCCCCCATGACAGGCTGAATGGCAAAATCTCACTGTGGGGGAAACAGGCATTCCCAGAGCAACTGATTATAGCTCAACCTAGCTCCAAATGGGATTTTAATTAAAACTGTGACCTGTTGAATACAATTGATAAACATAGCCAAACCCCTAACAAGCAGCAAAGCACACTGAGCTCATTGCCAGTGGAGAGGAGGTGGGGCTGATGGAAAAAATAATAATACAAAAAACACAGAGGCATTTGGTGATGGCTGAATTTAGAGTGCCAGAAAATGCTTGTGTCCCAGGAAACGGAGCCCAGAACCCATGAACTGGCTCTGGAAAGGGGCTTTTTTTCCCTTTATCTCTCTCTCTCAATCTGAGTGGCTCAGTGGGGAAAGCCTCAGTCATTTACAGCTCACAGTGTTCTGCCCCAGATGGGTGGAGTTAACAGAGTCAGAGAGGCAAAGGAAAAATTCAAGTGCAAAAGATAACTCCATAGGAGGTGTAGCTCCCTGAGAGTAGGGAGCTTGGGCCCAGCTCTATTACCTTACCTCCCTTCAGAACTCAGACCTCAGAGCCTGGGGAAAACAGTCAAAACAGAAAAAACATAAGCTGATTATTGAAGGGACCATATCTCTTTACACCAGTGAGGAGTGACAGGCTAGAAGGTGCCACCTCCTGGGCAGGTGAGGAAAATCACAGTGTCTAGAGGCTTTACAGGAATATCTGTCAATCTTCTAAAACACACCTTCAGGGAAAACTTACAAGGAATATAGCCCAATTAGGAGACCTGTTCCCATTCTTGTCTGGGAAAATTTATTGGGCTTATCAAGAAAATCAGATGCCTAAACAACAGAAAATATAAATCTAAGAAAAATGAAGAACATACCCTAGTCAAAAGAACAAACTTACACCTCAGCTGAGATACAGGAATTGAAACAACTAGTGCTAAATCAAGTCAGCATGTTTAGGGAAGATAGGCAAAAGAGATGAAGGATATAAAGGAAACATTAGGTGAACA
Source organism: Choloepus didactylus (assembly GCF_015220235.1). Taxonomy (NCBI): domain Eukaryota; kingdom Metazoa; phylum Chordata; class Mammalia; order Pilosa; family Megalonychidae; genus Choloepus; species Choloepus didactylus. The sequence continues at coordinate 587,711 of NC_051332.1, forward strand.
TAAGGAAGAAATCAAAAGTTGAAAAAACAACTAGCAGAATTTATGGAAATGAAAGACACAACACAAGAGATGAAAAACACAATGGAGACATGCAACAGCAGATTTAAAGAGGCACAAGAAAATATTCAGGAACTGGAGAACAGGAAAACTGAAATCCTACACACAAAAACAGATGCAGAAAAGAATGTAAAAATATGAGCAATGTCTCAGGGAATTGAATGACAACTTGGAGCACATGAATTTACATTTCATATGGGTCCCAGAAGGAGAAGAAAAGGTAAAAGGGACAGAAGAAATAATGCAGGAAATAATCACTGAAAATTTTCCATATCTTATGAAAGACATAAAATTACAGATACAAGTAGCACAGTGTACCCAAAACAGAATAGACCTGAATAGACCTAAAACAATATACTTAATAATAAGATCATCAAACATCAAAGAGAGAATCCTGAGAGCAGCAACAGAAAAGTGATCCATCACATACAAGGGAAGTTTGATAAGACTATGTGTAGATTTCTCAGTAGAAACCATGGAGGTGAGAAGGAAGGGGTGTCATATATTGAAGACACTGAAAGAGAAAACACATTAACCAAGAAACCTGTATCTGGCCAAACTGTCCTTTAAATATGAGTGAGAGTTTAAAATATTCTTTGACCAACAGACAATGGGAGAGTTTTTGAACAAGATACCTGCCCTACAGGAAATATTAAAGGGAGCTCTACAGACAGATAGGAAAAGACAGGAGTGAGAGGCTTGGGACAAAGTTATGGGTGATGGTAGCACAATAATGTAAATACAGTGAGCAAAGATGGCTCTGAGTATGGTTGAAAGAGATAGGTTAGGGGCATGTGGGACACCAGAAGGAAAGAGGAAAGATAAAGACTGGAACTCAATAACTCAGCAAACTAGAGTGCTCAACAATTTGATAAAATCTAAAAATATGTTTTTACATGAGGAAGAACAAATGAATGTCAAACTTGCAAAGTGTCAAAAATGGGTTGGTGTTTGTGAAAAAAATAAGTCAATGCAATCTGGAGACTATAGACATTGCAATAGGCTTCCTTTAATGTGATAAAGGAAATATACCAAAGCTAAATGCTTGTAAGAGAGGAATATAAGGGAGGGGTATGGGAGTCTAGGCATTGGTGAAATTGTCTGACTCTTTTATTGTTCTTTATTTTCATTTTATCTTTTGTTGCTTCTAGCTGTCATTTTTTCTTTCTTTTTCTTTCATCATTCTACGTCCCTTGATTCTTCCTTTTTCTCTGTTGAAGAAACTGTAATGTCCTTATATAGATAGTGGTGGTGGTGGTGAGTGCATAACTAGGTGATTATAAAAGAAGCCATTGATTGTTTACTTAGGATGGTATGTATGTTGTGTGAACAAAACCATCTTAAAAAGAAAGGGTTGATGGAGAAAACTTGAGGGTAAAATACTGAGTGAAATAAGTCAGACATAAAAGAACAAATGTATGGTCTTACTGATATGAACTATGTATAATATATAAACTCATAGACATGAAATATAGGTTACCAGGATATAGAATGAGCTAAAGAATGGAGAGCTGTCACTTACTATGAGCAGCATGTTTAACTAAGTTGAACTTCAATGTTTGGAAATGGACAGAAGTGATAGTAGCATGTTATGGTGAGAATAACTAAAAGTGCTGAATGGTGTGTGAATGTGGTGGAAAGAAGTAGTTTGGAGTCACATATGTCACCTGAAGGAAAGTTGGAAGCTAAAATAATGGAATATATAAAACAGTAAATCTTGTGGTGGACAATGTCCAAAGTAAACTGTACAAATATTAGAAATCTCTTTCATGAACTAGGAGAAATATATGACACCATAATTAGAAGATAATAGAGGTATGTATAGGGGAAAATATACCTATTGCAAACTATGTACTACAGTTAGTAGTATTTTAACATTCTTTCAATAGTAACAAACATACTATACCAATACTATGAATCAATAATGGAAGTGGGTTAGAGGTACAGGAAAATTTGAGTTTCCATTTTTATTTTTATTTCTTTTCTGTAGTAATGAAAATGTTCTAAACATTAAAAAAATTGATTCTGGTGATGAATGCAAAACTATATAATGGTACTTGAGCAACTGCACATTTCAGATGATTGTACAGTGTGCCAATAATCCTAATCAGATTGAATTAAGAAAAATAGGACAAATATAATATTATAACATAGGGCATATAATAAAATAAACACAGGGCAAATATATAATCAAATATATAATTCAGTTCTGTTAATTTCCTTCACAATATTGTGCCCTCATCACCACCATCCATTACCAACACTTTTCCATCATCTCAAACTGAAACTGTAAAATTTAAGCATTATCTCCCTATTCCCTATCCCACCCTGTCCCCCAGTAACTAATATTCTAGATTGTAATTCCGTGAGTGTGCACAATCTAATTATTTCATATCAGTGAGATTCATACAATATTTGTCCTTTTCTGTGTGGCTTATTTCACTTATGATTGCCTTCAAGGTTCATCTATGTTATCACATGTATCAGGACAGCACTCCATTTTAGAGCTGAATAATATTACATTGTACATATGTATCACATTTTGTTTATCTGTTCACAAGTTAATGGACACTTGGGATTCTTCTGTGTTTTGGGAATTGGAAACATCATTATAAACATTCATGTGCAAATACCTGTTCAAGTCCCTGCTTTAAAATTTGTGGGTAGGTACCCAGTAATGAGATTTCTGGGCCATATGGTAATTTCTGAGGAACCACCAAATTATCTTCCACAGTGGTTGCACCATTTTACATTACCACCCACAATTGATATGCCCCTATTTGTTTACATCCTCTACAAAACTTGTAATTTTCAATTTGTTTTTGATAGCCATTCTAGGGGGTGTAAAATGATATCTCATTGTGGTGTTATTTTTCATTTCCCTAATAGCTAGTGATATTGTACATCATTTTGTGTGCTTCATTTGATCAATTATACATTTGCTTCCTTGAAACTTCCATTCAAGTCTTTTGCCCATTTTTTGGATGGGTTGTTTTTCTTATCATTGTTGAGTTTTAAGACTTCTTTCTCTATTCCAGATATTAAATCTTTATTGGATATATGTTTTCTAAATATATTTGGAAATTCCAAATATAATGATCAACAAACTACATTTTTACTCCTACCAGATGCTTTTCACATAAGAAAGTGTCTTTACTAGTCTAAACATGCCTATGTAGAAGAATAAAGGATGCTTATGGTTATGAGGTAATGGGGCAAACAATTTGGTGAGGGGGACAATTATCAGGGCATAAGAGGAGAAGATGTTTTTAGATGGAAGCCAAATATTTGGAAAACATCAGTAGAGGAAAGCAAAGATAGATGCTTTTGTCATGTTGAATACCAAGTGCTAGGAATCAATGTAGTCTGTAAAGAATTTCTGAATAAATCTACTCATAAGAATTGACTTTGTGGCTTCCTATATACACTAAATAACATATTGGCTTAAGGCTAATCTCAGCAAGCTAAATATACGTTTGCTCTATGACCCCCCTGTTTCATTGCTGGGTATATACTCAAAGGAGCTGAAAGCTAAGACACAAATGGGCATTTGTAAACTGATGTTTATTGCAGCAATATTTATTATTGCCAAGAGATTGAAACAGACCAAATGTCCATCAAAGGATGAATGGATAAACAAACTGTAGTATATACACAAGATGGAATATTCTGCAGCTGTAAGATGGATGAACCTTGAGGACATTATGTTGAGTAAAGTTAGCCAGAAACAAAAGGACAAATACTGTATGGTTTCACTAATATGAAATATCACTAATAAACAATCTTTGAGAGTTAAAAGCTGATAACACAGATTATCAAGAAATAGAAAGAGGGTAGAGGTCAGGAATTTGATGCTGAAGGACTAGAAATGTTCATCAGGATTGAATGTATATTTCCAGAAATACATAGCATAATACTGTGTAATAGCAGCACAATATTGTAAGTACATGGAAAAAAGGTTACTGTGAGTAAAGCTGAATGAGGTGGGATTGGGGAATGTAGGACAACAGAGGTAAACATAGATGATGAAGACTGCGACTGTACTACTTGGCAAAAACTGGAGTGACCAATGACTGTTGCTAAAGGTAAATATTGTCATATGTGGAAGAACAAATGAATGTCAAACATGCAGAGTGTTGTAAAAGGGATGGTATTTGGGAAAAATATAATCAAACCAAATGGAGTCTATGGTCAACAGTAATGTTCCAGTATGCTTCCATTAAATGTAACAAAGGAAATACATCAAAGTAAAATGTGTATGGGATGGGGATATAAGAGACGGATATGGGATTCTTGGTAGTAGTATTGTTTTTTTTTTTCCCCTATTATTGTATTTATTGTGTGACTTTTTTATCTTTTTTATTATCTTTTTATTATTCACCAAAAAATACTTTTTCATAATAATATGTTTAATCTGTTGTGATAAATGTACAACTGTATGATGATGCCATGAACAACTGATTGTACACTGTGGGTGGTTGTATGTTGTGTGACTGTATTTCTATAAGATTGTAAGAAAAAATATAGAGGTAAAATACTGTAGAAAATATGCAGGGAGGGATGTACCTATTTACTGTTGATGAGGAGGCAGAATGGTTTAGCCTTTCTGGATGTCACTGTGGTTGCTTCACAAGAAGCTAAGTATGTGGGCCCATAAGGTCTTACAACCTCATTATGGGGTAGGTATTTGGAAGGTCCAAGAGCAGACGCTTGAAAAGACACTTGAACACTGCTGTTTATGGAGGCGGTACTCATGATTTGCAATGGGTGGAGGCTACATAAGGGTACACTGACTGAAGAACAGAATGGGGAACTGTAATGTATGCATACAATGGAATACTTAGCAACTACAAGGAGTCAAGCTATGAGACACACAAGGAAGTGAATAGATCCTGTAGACAGCATGTTGAGTGAACTATGCTAGAAACCAAGGCAAACACTATAATGCCTCACCAATATGGACTAACTACAATGTGTAAACTCAAAATTAAATCTTAGTGCATAGCCTAACAGGGAAATAATTACTGTAATTGTCCCTAGATTGTAAGCTCTTACAACAGTTAATTCTATTCATAATGGCCATCTCCAAACTCTGAGTTGTTGATCCCTCAATGGGTCTCTGGATTGGCATCTGGATTGGTCCTGACTGATGTCTGGAACTTTGGGTATCTGTGTTACACCTGAAACAGAACTAGAGCTTGGAAGATATGAATATCAGTATTAACATATACAGCAAATGTTAAAAAATTCTGAAATAGAGTATAGACTTCAATTAGAGATATGAATAAAGCAGATCTGATTAAGACTAGAGCAAATTGGGCCAAAGGGTAAAGGTTGAAGCTGACTGTGTTCAAACTTCAACTTCCATGTGAGACCAAGGGAAGAGATATTTATTTGGTGTAGGATCTATATTTTCTATACATTATAACTTCTACAGTTTGTTCAAACACTACAATTACATGGCACTTTAATTAGGAAGTGAGCTGTGGTAGGTCTGTATACATTAGAATGAAATAGCAACACATCCTAAAGTAATTTGGGTGGAGAATTAAAATATAATTTGGGGCCCCCATGAAGTGCTGGGGGAGAATGCAGAGGTGTTGGATTTCCTCACCTGTATTGCTGCTGATGTTCTCACAATCATTGGGAACAGATGGCTTGATGTGCTAAGCCTGTGTCTTGGAGCTGACCCCTATGATCCTTGTTGCTGCAAGGAAAAGCTAAACCTGCTTATCATTGTGCCTAAGAGTCTCCAACTGAGGGCCTCGTGGTGGCTCAGATGTGGCCCTCTCTGTCTAACTAAGCCACCTTGGCAGGTGATCTCACTGCCCTCCCCCCTACATGGGACCTAACTCCCAGAGGTGTAAATCTCCCTGGCAACACAGGATGTGACTCTAGGGGATGAATCTGGTCCCAAAATCATGGAATTGAGATTTTCTTGAACAAAAGGGGAATGTGAAATGAAACAAAATAAAGTTTCAGTGCCTGAAAGATTTCCAACAGATTTGAAAGGTCACTCTGGTGGACATTTTTACACACTATATAGATGTTAATTTTTAGGTTTTAATATATTGGAATAGCTAGACACAAATACCTGAAACTACTGAACTCCAAACCAGTAGCCTTGACTTGATGATGATTGTATAACAATGTAGTGTACAAGGGATGATTGTGTGATTGTGAAAACTGTGGATATCACACCTTTTATCCAGTGTATGGATGTATGAGTAGAAAAATGGGGACAAAACCTAAGTGAAAAATAGGGTGGGATGGGGTGATTTGGGTGTTCATTTTTATTATTTTTATTCTGATTCTGATTATTTCTGGTGTAAGGAATATATTCAACAATAGATTGGGGTTGTGAATGCACAACTATAAGATGCTATTGTGAAGAGTTGATTGTACACCATGGATGATTGTATGGTATGTGAATATACCTCAATAAAACTGAATTTTAAAAAAGGACAAAATGGTAGAAGTGGAAACAAGATTTATTTCAAAAATATTGTTAGATATTATGGAGAAGAGCAAAGACCTGAATTGAAAAGGCAGAAAAAGTTCTAGAAGCATATATATTTATTTACTTCAATTGCAACAAATTTGACCCTGAAGCAATGTTAGGTTTGTAGGGAAGGGGTTATTTTCAATACATTTTTCTGTGTTATTTGCAAATATGTATGGAAAAATGAAAACCTGATGTCTACTTCATATTCTATACAAAATAAATTGCAGTAGGCTTCATGGTATAAATTGGAAAAACAGACCAGTATGGAAATATTTTTTAAACAGAAAAGAAAATTCAGTATCAATAATGAAGGAGATAGTTGAGTTGAGTTAAATGTACACTCTAAAATGATGTTCACTGATAAAAACAGTTTTAAAGGAGGAAATGGCAACCCTGAATCAATGCCATATAACTAGAAAATATAAATTGCCCTAAAATGAAATGACACAAAAAAACTAATCAAAAAAGTACAACATATTTGATGCTGTATCACAAAACATAACCCCAAATGGTCAATAAATACACAGAAAACAACTCAACCTCATTAGAAATCAGGCAAAGTCACACTAAATCCTCACTAAGATATCACATGCAAATTTGTTAACAAGGATTTAATTAATGAGACATTTTAAATGTCTAGTGAGTAAATTATGAAATACTTTCAAAGTCTCATTGGAATTATTTTTGTCTTTTGATGGAAAACTTGTTTAATAAATACAAGTAAAAAACAGAGCCAGAGATGGAATAATTTTTTTAAAAAATGAAAATAAAATCTTGAAACAATTAAACAGATGTGTGCATCTGTGTGTGTGTGAGTGATATAAAAATACTAAATGATGAAGGGCACTATTTGAATGAACTTACACAATAATATTAAACTGTACCTTGATGTTTAGATTACATAAATAACAGAGACAAATCTATTAGAAAAAATGAGGACCCATCAAAATCAAGGTATATTAGAAGGCAATAAAAATTATATGTATATATTTCTTTTACTATTAAAATAAAAATGTAGTGAACTGTGCTTTTAAGAAACTGACTAACAAGCCATCTCACATAACTATAAAGTGTGATACTATTTGGACATTTTTATTTGATATATAAGTAAGATATCTTGTCAATCTATATGCACTATAATGTTCACATTTCACTTCTGTAATGTATCTTCAGAAAAAATATATTTGCACACAGATAAATGTTGCAAAATATATTCTGCACAAGTATTTACATTATTAGAAGACTAAAGACAATCTCACAGCCTTTGGCAAATAATCCTTTTAAATTTATAGATGATAGATAGGACTAGACCCTGAACAGCCAATAAAACCAAATTTATGGAGAGCCTAAGATGGCAGCTAGGAGAGACAGGGCAAAAAAACACCTCCATGAAAAATACTAGATAAAAGCCAGAAAGTGACCCAGAACACCAATTCCCGTGATGCTTCAGCTGGACAAGGTCTCCTAAATCCACAGGGACCATGCACTTGGTGAAAGCAGGAGTCTGCCTTCTGAAACAAGTGAGTGTGCTGGCTGAATATCCAGCAGCCACACTGCACTGTGGGGAACCATGCATTGGCATTTGGAGGCAGACTAGTTATTTTATAAAAAACCCCAAAGTGGCTGCAGATACAGCAGTGAGAACTACACAGTGAAGCATGGCAGGAACAGGCTGTGGGTACACCTCAATATCTGACATGAAAGATAGCCTTACTTGCACCCACTGCTAATTATCTCAGAGCAAGGAAGGCAGAGGGGACCCAAAAGGGGGAATAACCATGCCCCTTGCAGCCATCTTTCTGGTGGGCTTGGAATTCTCCTGCCCAGCACAAGTACAACAGCCCAGAGCCACACCAAAAAAAAAAAAAAAATACGGTGTGACAAGAAGTGTTTCCAGCATCACATGCACACACCACAGTATCAGGTGTGGACAGTAGCCTTTTGCACACCCACAGCTAATTGTCCTGGAGCTGGGAAGATGGAGATGTGTGAAAAGGGGGAAATTAACATGTCTCATACAGCCATCCTTACAGCAGGCTGGGAAAGCATGTACATGGCCCAGTGCCCCAGAACTTCCCTTGAGAGATGGCATGTACTTGTGGTGTAGCAAAACCTTCCCTCAGCAGAGACCCTAGAAGGGCATGTCTTAGAAGAAGGACTCACTTGGAAACCCCAGGAACCATATGCCAATACCAAGGACATGTGGGTCAGTGGCAGAGACAATCTGTGGTGAGACTGATCTGAAGCTTTAGACTCTTGCAACAGCCTTAAATCTCCAGGAACACCTGGGAGGTTTGATTGTTAAAGCTTCCCTCCCTCCAAAACTGCTCAGACACACACCCCACATTCAGGAAAGACAGGTCCAAAAGCACACCCAAACTTGGTGCACCAATTGGATCCCACAAGAATCAGACCACCATAAACCACAAAGATGAAGTTTGGGAGAACTTACTTGAGGGGAATAGGTGACACACAGATGCTATCTATTGGTTAGTTAAAGTGTACACCACCAAGCTGTAGATCTGACAAATTAGAGATTAGACTTTGAATAATCCTACATATCCTAAAAGACCCCTATCAAATAAAGCAAATGCCAAGAGGCCAAAAAAAGAAAACAACAGAAAATTTTAAAGCACATGAAAAATCAGATGATATGGATAACCCAATCCCAAATACCCAAATCAAAAGATCAGAGGAGACAAAAACTTGGACCAATAAGTCAAAGAACTAATGACAAACAATAAGAGCATGTCACAGGATATAAGTGACATGAAGAAGACCCTAAAAAAAGCATAAACAAGAAATTGCAAGAGTAAATAAAAAAAGTAGATGACCGTATGGAAATAAAAGAAACTGTTGACCAAATTAAAAAGATTCTGGATACTCACAGTACAAGACTAGAGGAAGCTGAACAATAAATCAGCAACCTCGAGGGCCACAAAACAGAAAATGAAAGAACAAAAGAAAGAATTTGGGAAAAAATCAAAAAAGTTTAAATGGACCTCAGGAATATGGTAGATAAAATAAAACATCCAAATATAAGAATCATTGGTGTCCCAGAAGGGGAAGTGAAGGGTAAAGGTCTAGAAAGAGTATTCAAATAAGTTGTTGGGGAAAACTTCCCAAAACTTCTACACAATATAAATTCACAAAGGATAAATGCCCAGTGAATTCTAAATATAATAAATCCAAATAAACCCTCTCCAAGACATATTCTGATCAGACTGCCAAATACTGAAGAGAAGGAGCAAGTCTGAAAGCAGCAAGAAAAAGCAATTCACGACATACAAAGGAAACAACATAAGACTAAGTAGTGACTACTCAACAGCCACCATGGAGGCAAGAAGTAGTGGCATGGCATATTTAAAGTTCTGAGGGAGGATAATTTCCAACCAAGATTACTTGATCCAGCAAAGGTCTCCTTCAAATTTGAGGGAGACCTTAAATTTTTCACAGACAAATGCTGAGAGATTTTGCTAATAAAAGACCTGCCCTACTTCAGCTACTAAAGGAACCCTACTGACAGAGAAACAAAGAAAGGAGAGAGAGAGATGGAGAAATGTTTAGTACTAAAGAGATTCAATATTGATTCACTAAAGGACAATAAGAGAGAGAGGGAAAAATATATCTGACAAACATAAATGAAAGGATAGGATGACTGATTCAAGAAAAGCCTTCACAGAAATAACATTAAATGCAAATGGATTAAACTCCCCAATTAAAAGACACAGATTGGCAGAATGGATCAAAAATATGAACCATTAATATGTTGCATAAAAGAGACTCATTTTAGACACAGACACACAAAGAAATTGAAAGTGAAAGGATGGAAAAAATATTCCATGGAAGCTACAACCAAAAGAAAGCAGGAGTAGCAATACTAATCTCAGATAACATAGACTTTAAGTGCAAGGATGTTATGAGAGAAAAAGAAGGCCACTATATACTAATAAAAGGGGCACTTACACAAGAAGGAATAGCAATCATAAATGTTTATGAACCCAATCATGGTGCCACAAAATATCAGAAGAGAAAATGTACTGGGAGCAATTAATCAAAGTACAAAAGACAAACAATGAGAACTTGGCACAGGATATAAAGGACATGAGGAGCAAACTTCCTTTAGGTCCCTATATGAGGTCCACAAACTCTGGGAAAACTAAGGAAGATTGTCAAATCTACAAACACTGGCAAAACTAAAGGAAACAATCAATGTTTCCACAATAATTGTGGGAAATTTCAACATATCACTCTCTCCTATTGATAGATCAACCAGACAGAAGACCAACAAGGAAATTGAAAACATAATCTCATAAATGAATTGGATTTAACAGACATGTATAGAACATTATATTCCAAATCACCAGGATACATATTCTTCTCTAGTGATCATGGAACTTTCTCCAGAATATGCCATATGCTGGGACATAAAACAAGCCTCAATAAATTAAAAAAAAAATTGAAATTATTCAAAGCACATTCACTGACCACAATGGAATAGAATTAGAAGTCAATAACCATCACAGACAGAAAATTCACAAACATCTGGAGGTTAAACAACTGTGCCGGTTTGAGTGTATTGTGTCCCCCAAATGCCATTATCTTTGTAGTCTTGCGTGGGGCAGAAGTTTTGGTGCTGGTTAGATTTGCTTGGAATGTGCCCCACCCCGCTGTGGGAGATGATTTTGATAAGATGTTCCCATGGAGGCGTGGCCCTGCCCATTCAGGGTGGGCCTTGATCGGTGGAGCTATATAAATGAGCTGACTCAAAGAGAGGGAGCTAAGTGAGTGCAGCTGGGAGTGATGTTTTGAAGAGGAACAAGCTTGCTAGAGAAGAACGTCCTGGGAGAAAGCCGTTTTAAGGCCGGAGCATTGGAGCAGATGCCAGCTGCCTTCCTAGGTAACAGAGGTTTTCCGGACACTGTTGGCCAACCTCTGGTGAAGGTACCCGATTGCTGAGGTGTTACCTTGGACGCTTTGTGGTCTTAAGACTGTAACTGTGTAGTGAAATAAACTCCCGTTTTATAAAAGCCTATCCATCTCTGGTGTTTTGCATTCTGCAGCATTAGCAAACTAGGACAGATTTTGGTACCAGAGAAGTGGGGTGCTTTTGCTGCTGAGTTTGCGAATACCAAACATGTTGGAATGGCTTTTTAAATGGATAATGGGGAGTTTCTCAAAGAGTTGTGAGGAGCTTGATAGAAAAGGCCAAAACTGCTTTAAAGAGACTGTTCATGGAAATATGGACTCTAAAGATACTTCTGATGAGACCTTGAACAGAAATGATGAATATGTTGTTTTAAACTGGAAGAAAGGCGATCCTTGTTTTAAAGTGGCACAGAATTTGGCAAAATTGAATCCTCATGTCAGATGGAAGGAAGAATTTGAAAGTGACAACCTGGAATACTTAGCTGCGGAGATCTCCAGACTACATGTGGAGGAGATACCCTGGCTGCTTCTTGCAGCTTATAGTAAAATGCAAGCAGAAAGAGATAAACTTAGAACTGAACTCTTGGGTTCAAAGAAACCAGAAGTTGATGGCTTGGAAAATTACGGGCTTCCAGTGGGTAGAATCCCAGAACCTACAGCCCAACGTGAGGACAAGCCAAGATTGGATAAGGAGTTAAGCAGAAAGGATTTGTGGAAACTCCTATTGTCTGATGGCTTTGACCCCTGCATGCTTCATGCAAAGCCAACAGAATTTTTGCGAGATCTTTATAGACAGAGCCATTGCCAGTCTGGACTGGAGGAGACAGACAAGAAAAAAATTAAAGGAGAAATCTCTTCAAAGACAGAGCCATGGAGGTTGAGGTCTGGAGTCAGGAGGTCTTGGGCTGGGAGAGCGGAGCAGCCCACATGCATGGAAAGGGTGAGTTTGCCCTGGAGGTCAAGGGCGGGCTTTCCGCCTCGATGCTCTGGAAAAGTTTTGCCACCCGAGGTCCCAAAGAGGTTGGAGCACATTCCCAGGGAATTGGGGAGAGCCTGGCTGCCACCATGCTGTTCTGAAGGGGTTGAGTGTGTGCCCCAGAGATGGAAGAGAATCCGGAAGCTGCCCCGATGTTTGAGGAGGGTGGGGCCGAGAAGGTGGTCTCCCCAATGTGTGGATATGTTGGAGCACTCACCCAAGCATTTGAAGAGGAAACAGCTGCCAAAAAGGCCCTTGGGAAGGGTTAGACTCCCTCTCTCTCAAGCCCCAAGGATGCAACATTGTTCTGTTAATGACTCTCAGACTTTGAAATCTAATGGAGTTTGTCCTGCGGGTTTTAGGAACTGTTTTGCTCCTGTTAACCCTGTTTTCCTTACTGTTTCTCCTTATGGCAATGGAAATGTTTATCCTATGAGTGTCTCTCCTTTGTATATTGGAAGCCACATAACTTGTTCTAAGTTCACAGATCCACAGCTAAAGAAAGATTGTGCCTTGGGACTGACCATGCCTAAATTGATTTTGATGGAGTTTTGTACTTAACTTTTGTTACTGAAATGATTTGTTTTTGTGATATTGTGATGAAATGAATGTATTTTGTATTTGGAAAGGTAGTGTCATTTTGTGGTCTAGGGGGTGGAATGTGCCGGTTTGAGTGTACTGTGTCCCCCAAATGCCATTATCTTTGTAGTCTTGTGTGTGGCAGAACTTTTGGTGCTGGTTAGATTTGATTGGAATGTGCCCCACCCAGCTGTTGGAGATGATTTTGATGAGATGTTCCCATGGAGATGTGGCCCCACCCATTCAGGGTGGGCCTTGATTGGTGGAACTGTATAAATGAGCTGACTCAAACAGAGAGAGCTAAGTGAGTGCAGCTGGGAGTGATGTTTTGAAGAGGAGCAAGCTTGCTAGACAGGAACGTCCTGGGAGAAAGCCGTTTTGAGGCCGAAGCTTTGGAGCAGATGCCAGCTGCCTTCCTAGCTAACAGAGGTTTTCTGGACGCCATTGGCCATCTTCTGGTGAAGGTACCCGATTGCTGAGGTGTTACCTTGGATGCTTTGTGGCCTTAAGACTAACTGTGTAGTGAAATAAACTCCCATTTTATAAAAGCCTATCCATCTCTGGTGTTTTGCATTCTGCAGCATTAGCAAACTAGGACAACAACCCTCTCGTAAAATAAATGGTTTATAACATAGAATGTAGGGAAACTAATGATACAGAGCAATTAATGAAGTAGGAACAATAACCCAATAAGAACAAATAAGTTATCATGGGTAAATTTAATGTTCTTGGAAGGCCCAGGAATGACTATGCTTTGTTAATTTCTGATGGATACGGTACGAACAAGTTCACAGAAATGTTGCTATATTAGGATATTTTCTTGGGGTAGAGCAGGAACATGTTGGAAGAAAAGTAGTTGTTTTAGGTTAATTGTCCTTTTCTTACTCCCTTGTTATGGTTTGTTTGAAATGTTTCTTATTGTATATCTTTAAAAAATTTTTTGATAAGCTAATTTTTTTAAAAGGGGGTAGTTAATTGGAAAAAAAGGAAAGAACAGTGAGGGAACTGTGCAGAGCCCCCTTTAGGGGCTGGTGGACAATGCAGGTGTGTTGGGCTTCCCCAGCTCCATGGTTGCTGATATGCTCACATACAGGGGACTGGTGGTTTGATGGGCTGTCCCCTCTAGTACAGGACTTGACATTGGGAAGAATGTTGCTGCAAAGGAGAGGCTAGACCTCTCTATAATTGTGCCTAGGAGCCTCCTGCCAAATGCTTCTTTGTTATTCAGATGTGGCCCTCTCTCTCTAGCTAAGCCAACTTGGCAGGTGAAATCATTGCTCTCCCCCCTACATGGAATCTGACACCCAGGGGAGTGAATACACCTGGCAAAGTGGAATATGACTCCTGGGGAAGAATCTAGACTAGGCATTGTGGGATGGAGAACATCTTCTTGACCAAAAGGGGGATGTGAAAGGAAATGAAATAATCTTCAATGGCAGAGAGATTCCAAAAGGAGCCAAGAGGTCACTTTGTTGGGCACTCTCATGCACAATATAGGCAACTCTTTTTAGGTTCTAATGAATTGGAATAGCTAGCACCAAATACCTGAAACTGTAAAACTGCCATGCAGAACCCAAGAATCTTGGAGATGATTGTATAAAAATGTAGCTTATGAGGTGCGACAGTGTGATTGGGAAAGCCATATGGACAACAATCCCCTTTGTCTCATTTACGGGCAGTTGAGTAGAAAAATGGGGGAAGAAAAAAAGGCACCCAGTGTTCCTTTTTACCTTAATTGTTCTTTTACATTTTAATTCTTATTCTTATTATTTTTGTATGTGTGATAATAAAAATGTCAAAAATTAATTTTGGTGATGAAGATACAACTATATAATGGTACAGTAAACAATTGAATGTGTCCTTTTTTTGTATGGCTGCATTGTATTTGAATATATCCCAATAAATATGGATTTAAAAAAGTAAAAATAAACAGATTATGTTAAATATTTATTGATAAATGAAACATATATAAAAATGCCAATTACTAAATAATTTAAAATTGTAAGATAAAATCAAATATATATATATATATATATATATATATATACACATCATATATATATATATATATATATATATATATATACAGGCGCTATGAAGTAAGATTGCTTTCTGTTCTGATGCTTTATTTTTATATTTATTTTCCCTCTGTTCTATTTTTGTATTTCAATGCATTTGATTAAAAGCACTGCTATCACTTAGTTTCATGAGAAAATAATTATTAATGCTATCAATAAAGAAATATCAAAGGATGGAAATAATTGATTTTAAAAATTCCCATCTAGATTTTAATAAAATATTACCCAGCAAACTAATAATTTTACAAATTATAGGAACGTTTCCTCTATCTTGCAACTTATTAAAAAATATAAAAGTACAATCAACAATGACCACACAACCATTATTCTCCTTTCTTTCCCATCCCTCCTTATATGCTCTTAATGATTTATTAAAGCCTCTATTAAACTCACAATTTTAAATTGAAATAATTCACACACATGCTAACACATATACAATTCTGTGGCATAGAGTAAATTTACAAATTTGTGCAACCATTTCCACTACCTATTTGCAAACATGTTCATTGCTCCATAAAGAAACTCCATGTCTGTTAAGTGTCACTCAACATTCCCTTATCCACAATCATCTGGCAACCAGTAATCTATTTCATTACATATATAATGAAATATTATATATAAATAAATATTCTATTTAAATATTATACCTGCCTATGTGTTTGTGTGTGTATATATATATATAATATATATTATATATATATAATATATATATAATATATATATATATGCTTGACAAATTGGGCCATTTCATATAAAATGAATCATACACTATGTGGCTTTTTGTGCCTGACTTTTTCATGAAGTGGAACATGTTCAAGGTACATTCATATTTATTCAGGTATAATTGTTTCATTCCCTTTTTAATTGCTGGTTAATATTCCATTTATGGATATATCATATTTGCTATTGGTTCATCAATTGATGTATATTTGAATATTTTCACTTTGGGACTATTACGAATAATGCTGCTATAAAAAATATTCATATGTACACACACACTTGCTGGTAATGTGATTGATGTACCTAAATTTATAGATGGATTTTGCAAAAATTAACATATTTACAATATGAAATATTCCATAATCTTTCCTTTTTCCCCCACAGCTATTCTATCTCTAAAGTATTTGATGTGATGAAACACTCCATTAGCTGAATTTCTCACTACCATAGATTTGGTGAAGTGGGGAACATATGTGTTATGGGTATTAGTTAATATAACATCTGAATGTTTGTTCATTACCTTTGGACTTGAATGAGATCTTGATTGAGAATATTATTAAAATGCACTTTCCTCAAAAATTTTTAAATCTGCCTCAAAGGATGGATTTGTTTCTCCCCTGATATGAGAGTTGCTCTTTCTGTTGTTGCTTGTAAATCTTTCTTTATTATTCAACATCAATAATGAAGACATTTCTGAGTAAATGGCAATTATTCCTTGACAATTTCCCTTATATATACTGAACATTTCTCCTGTAAGTTTGACTTTTCATCTGAATCACAAATGAATCATGTCTTTCTAATACTTTACTTATTTGTTAGATCTGCTGCTTTGATAGAATTTATTATCCTTATGGTTGATATTAACCTCTGCTAGAGCTATCCTCCTTTGCATACAGTTTACATTTTCTGACCACATTGTATTTTTTATTAAGACTGCCTGCAACCAACAGCAGTTAGTATGATTTCTGGTGTCTCTTTACTGCTTTTCTTGTTCTCAGGTCCATCTGAGGCTTTGTGGTTTCCTTCTGCTTCTCTTCACACAGACATGGATAACACGAACCGTTGGTGATTTTTAATAATTTTTACTATTTCTAGCATTTTGGAAACTCTTCATAATGTCTTGTCCTATATTTTGGTAAGAAATGTCATAAGTTTTTGGGTTTTTTACACTAATTCCTCTCTATTTTATGAGGGAATTCTTAAACTCTGCCACCATTGCTGCCAGTTACTCAGAATTCATCCTTCATCTTTGATAGTTAGTTGTTAAAGAATTTCAATTAAATTATTTGTTGCTACACTGGATATGACTCCTGGAGATCAATCTGGACCTTGCATCACGGGACTGAGAACATCTAATTGACCGAAAGTGGGATGTGAAATGAAACAAAATAAAGTTTCAGTGGCTGAAAGATTTCAAATGTAGTCAACAGGTCACTCTGGTGGACATTCATGTGCACTAGATAACACATTTTAGGATTTAATATAATGGAATAGCTGGAAGTAATACCTGAAACTACCAAACTCCAACCAAGTAGCCTTGACCCTTGAAGACAATTGTATAACAATGTTACTTAAAAGGGGTGACAGTGTGATTGTGAAAACCTTGTGGATCACACTTCCTTTATCCACTATATGGATGGATGACTAGAAAAATGGGGACAAAAACTAAGTGAAAAATAGGTGGGATGGGAGGATGATTAGGGTGTTCTTTTTCTTTTTCTTTTTTATTCTTATTCTTTCTTTTTCTGGTGTAAGGAAAATGTTCAAGAATATATTGAGGAGATGAATGCTTAATTATATGTTGGTACTGTGAACAGTTGATTGTACAACATGGATGATGGCATGGTGCATGTATATATCTCAATAAAACTGAATTTAATTTAGAAAAAAATATTTGTTAGATTTTTAAAAATCAAACTGTTATTTGCTTTAACTGTGGCTGCTTTAGTCTTCTCTTTCACTTTCTAGTCCTTTGGTTCCACTATGACATGACTGGAAATACATTTTTTAATTTATTGTACTTCTTAAAGCACAAGAAAGTTTTTAAACACTTACAGTTCTTGTTTTGTATACTGCTTCTTATCAGTTTATTTTCTCCACCCTATGCACATCTTCTGATGCTTACTGAAGTTTTTTTGTCTCCTGCTCAGGGTATCTGGTGTCCCCTTCTATTTACTAAGCAAAAATATGAGCTACAATTATATATTTTAAATTTAGGAATCTTCAGAAGACAGTACTATGGTGATTTGACTTGGTTTCTGCCAGATGATAGGGACACAACAATTTGGATCTAGTTCAATGTTCTTTCTTTCATTGAGATTCTCATTGTGAGATTATGGTATTATTCTGATGCCTAGGCTACATGAGAGAAGGGCTATAGATATGAATTATTTGGGAAGACTTCTTTATTAATTATTAAATGCCCATCAAGTTCCAAAACAAACTAGTTTAGCTTTTTATTCACTTGGGAATCATCCAAATTTTAGTCCATCTTCTCAATTGAAGATACAGATTTTTGAATACATGATTTTTAAAATATATGTGGAGATGTCTGAATTTCAGCACTTCCAATTAGGATGAAAGTTAGTTCTTCAGTGGAACTGATACACAGTAATGTAGTAGGATTATATATTTGGCACAGTTCTAGGGCTGGTTTTGGAGCAGTCTTTCCTCCTAGATTCAGTAATAAGTATACTACTGATTTGATTTTCATTTTTGTTGATATTTTTTGTAGTGGTGGTTATTGGTGTCCACTGAGGACTTGCTATAAGTTCTTAAGAGTTTAAAAATATTTTTTCAAATTGTGCTTATTCTACATAATCCAGTATTGCAATGTTTTCAAGAAGGAGGACATTTCAGATTACCATGTCTTCTAAAATTGCATTTAAATAATATGTAGAATTTATGATTTTGTATTGGGCTTAATTACAAAATTAGAAGTAAAATCCACCTCATACATTTTGGGGGTCCCTTGTTATTTTTAAATTACTTTTAAATATAAAGTAATTTTTGATATCAAGTACTAACAAAAATAAAAATAAAACAATGAATCCCACAGTCTTTTGTCCCCCATTACTTTGCAAGTCCAACTTCCCCGAGTAAACCGTGTTTTAGTTATTGCATTCATTATTGAATGCCATAATTTAAAATGCTATTTGCATCATTATTTCATGATTTATTAATTTTAGGCAATTAATTTGACGATTTAGTGTGGTCAGTAAGCACTTGACTTTCAAAATCAACACCATTATCATGCAAAAATCATTTAAAAAGTATTATATCACAGTTTTGTTTACATGTATGTTCTCTACTTATATAGATTATAGTTATTGTACTAATATAGATTATTGCTATTTTACTGATACAACAGATTTGTATGTGTTGTTCAATAATTTAACTAATTTCTTTTAATCTGAATATATTCTGAACTGCCATATTAAAGCATGTAAACTAAATTGAATAATTAAACATATAATATCATAGGGTTTAACCATGTATCTGACAAGGGGTTGATATTAGGCATATAAAAAGATATTCTACAACTCAACAATAAATGGGCAAAAGACCCAATTATAAAATGGGCAAAATATATGAGTAGAAATTTCTCCAAGGAGGAAATTCAAATGGCTAAATAGCATATGAAATGATGTTAATCTTCTTTAGCTACTAGAGAAATGCAAAGCAAAACTACAATGAGCTATCTCACACCTATAAGTGTGGCCATTAATAAGCAATCAGAAAACTGTAAGTGTTTGAAAGGATGTGGAGAAATAGGAACTATTTTTCACTGCTGGTTGGAGTTTAACATGGTTCATCCACTTGGAAAATAATTTGGTGGTTCTACAGAAAACCAAATATTGAGTTGCTTTATGACTCAGCATTTCTGTTACTCAGCATATATCCAGAAGGTCTGAAATAAGGAACATGAACATCTATGACTCAACATTTCTGCTACTCTGTATATGCCCAGAAGATCTGAAATAAGGAACATGAAAAGACACTGGCACACCAATGTTCATAGCAACATTGTTCACAATTGCCAAATGATAGAAGCAATCCAAATGCCCATTAACAGATGAATGGATAAACAATATTTTGTATATACATAAGATGAAATATTATGCAGCATTGAGAAGAAATGAGGTTCCAAAGCACGTGACAATGTGGATGAATCTTGAGGACACAATGCTGAGTGAAATAAGTCAGATACAAAAGGACAAATATTGTACGATTTCACCAAAATGAACTAACTAGAATAAGCAACTCAGAGCCTTAAAATTTAGGATATAGGAGTTAGGGAAAAAATACCATAATGTTATATGTTCTGAATGTATAATGTACAGCTCATTATTGGGAACATAAGGAATAGTGTTGCATTGTTGGTGACTTTGGTTGAAAGGGGTTTTTTAAAGTTACAAATGTCATCAATTAACACTACAAATTTAACTAAGTTCTTGCATGAACTAGTGCAAATGAAAGATACTTTTACAAAGAGTTAATAATAGGGTGATATGTGGGAAAAACATCTAGTGTAAGCTACAGAATATAGTTAAATTCTTTCATCAACAGTAACTGGTGTATCACACAAATAGGGATAATCAACATGGGGAGATAAGGGATACAGGGTGTTTTGGGTTTCCTTTTCTATCTATCTGATAATTTTTGGAGCATTGAAAATGGTTTAAAATTGAGTGTGATGATTGCACCACTAAGTGATGCCACTATGAGGTATTGATTGAATTGTTTGAATGGCATATATGATAAGTAAATATATCTCAATTAATTCTGCAAAAAATTCAACTGACTAAAAATGTCAAAGTGTTTGTGAAGGGATTTTTAAAACACAGAGAACTCTCCAGATCTCAACAGCAATACATAGAATGATATGGCTTGAATCTCTCATTAAAAGAGATGATGAAGTTATTGATACTGGAGAAAGTTTACAGAGAAAGTATCCATTAGTTCTGGTAAATTTTCACCCTAAAAGAAATGTCTGATCAAAATCATCACCAAAAAGAAATATTGAATGCAAACTTTCTGTAGTGACAGGAGAGAAACTGATAAAACTTGAGATACTTCCAAGAAAATTATCCAGGAAAATAAAGTTTAGAGAAGTGGTTTCCAGGTATAAATCAAAAGTTATAACCAAAACTCTTGGGAGAAATTACCATTTTTAAAGACTGAAATTTGTGTATCAGTGTGGTGGTTACTAGTTATTTCTGTAGTAAGTGAAATGGAAAATTATACTAAAATTATACCTATGGAGTAAATAAAAGATAGGTTTAGAAAATAGGAGCCAAAGTAAAACATGGAGAGAATAGAAGGCAAGAAGGAGGGATATCAGTTGGTGCAAATGAGAAATGAAGTGGTGGGAGGATGGGCAATGGTTGAACCTTCCTCTGGGCATCTCTTCCTCAACTAACTGAAACTCCATTACTGTTCTAACCCCTTTGATATCAGACCAGAATACTGGGCTGGAGTGTGCTTTCTCAGTGTGTAGTTGCCTGAGGCTGCACTTCATTGGGGATTGTTCTAGTTTGCTAATGCTGCAGAATGCAAAACACCAGAGATGGATAGGCTTTTATAAAACGGGGGTTTATTTCGCTACACAGTTACAGTCTTAAGGCCACAAAGCATCCAAGGCAACACATCAGCAACCGGGCACCTTCACTGAAGGATGGCCAATGGTGTCCAGAAAACCTCTGTTAGCTGGGAAGGCAGCCAGCATCTGCTCCAAAGCTCTGGCCTCAAAACGGCTTTCTCCCAGGATGTTCCTCTCTAGCAAGCTTGCTCTTCTTCAAAACATCACTCCCAGCTGCACTCAGTTCCCTCTCTCTGAGTCAGCTCATTTATATGGCTCCACTGATCAAGGCCCACCCTGAATGGGTGGGGCCATGCCTCCATGGGAACAGCTCATCAGAATCATTACCCACAGCTGGGTGGGGCACATTCCAAGCAAATCTAACCAGCACCAAAATTTCTGCCCCACACAAGACCACAAAGATAATGGCATTTGGTGGACACAATACACTCAAACCAGCACATTCCACTCCCTGGACCCCAAAATGACACTATCTTTCCAAATACAAAGTACATTCATTTCATCACAATATCACAAAAACTTAAATCATTTCAGTAACAAAAGTTAAGTACAAAATCCCATCAAAATCAATTTAGGTGTGTTCAGTCCCAAGGCACAATCTTTCCTTAGCTGTGGATCTGTGAACTTAGAACAAGTCATGTGCTCCCAATATACAAAGGAGAGACATTCATAGGATAAACATTTCCATTGCCATAAGGAGAAACAGTAAGGAAAACAGGGTTAACAGGAGGAAAACAGTTCCTACAACCCACAGGACAAACTCCATTAGATTTCAAAGTCTGAGAGTCATTTACAGAATGACGTTGCATCTGTGGAGCTTGAAAGAGCGGGAGCCTAATGCTTCCCAAGGGCCTTTTTGGCAGCTGCTTCCACTCCAAATGCTTGGGTGAGTGCTCCAACATATCCACACATTGGGGAGACCACCTTCTCAGCCCCACCCTCCTCAAACACTGGGGCAGCTCCCAGATTCCCTTCCATCTCCAGGGCACATGCTCAACTCCATCAGAACAGTGTGGTGGCAGCCAGGCTCTCCCCAATTCCCTGGGAATGTGCTCTGCCCTCTCTGGGACCTCAGATGGTAAAACTCTTCCAGAGCATTGAGACAGAAAGCCCACCCTCGACCTCCAGGGCAAACTCACCCTTTCCATGCACGTGGGCTGCTCTGCTCTCCCAGCCCGAAACCTCTTGACTCCAGACCTCAACCTCCATGGCTCTGTCTTTGAAGACATTTTTCCTTTAATATTTTCCTTTTCTGTCTCCTCCAGTCCAGACCAGCAATGTCTCTGTCTATAAATATCTCACAAAAATTCTGTTGGCTCTGCATGAAGCACACAGCAGTCAAAGCCATTAGACAATAGGACTTTCCACAAATCCTTTCTGCTTAACTCCTTTTCCAATCTTGGCTTGTAATGAAATGGTGGCTGGGTTCCATGTTTGGTTACATCCTCATGTTGGGCTGTAGCTTCTGGGATTCCACACCCTGGAAGCTCATAAATTTCCAAGCCATCAGCTTCTGGTTTCTTTGAACCCAAGAGTTCAGTTCTAAGTTTATCTCTCTCCACTCGCATTTTACTATAAGCTGCAAGGAGAAGCCAGGGTATATCCTCCACATGTAGTCTGGAGATCTCCTCAGCTAAATATTCCAGGTTGTCGCTTTCAAATTCCTTCTTCTGTCTGACACCAGGACAGAATTTTGCCAAATTCTCTGCCACTTTAAAACAAGGATCACCTTTCTTCCACTTTACAACAACACATTCATCATTTCTGCTCAAGTCCTCATCAGAAGTATCTTTAGAATCCATATTTCCATAAACAGTCTCTTTAAAGCAGTTTTGGCCTTTTCTATCAAGCTCCTCACAATTCTTCCAGAATCTTCCCCTTATCCATTTGAAAAGCCATTCCAACATGCTTGGTATTTGCAAACTCAACAGCAAAAGCACCCCACTCCTGGTACCAAAATCTGTTCTAGTTTGCTAATACTGCAGAATGCAAAACACCAGAGATGGATAGGCTTTTATAAAACGGGGGTTTATTTCACTACACAGTTACAGTCTTAAGGCCACAAACCATCCAAGGCAACACATCAGCAACCGGGCACCTTCACCGGAGGATGGCCAATGGATTCTGGAAAACCTCTGTTAGCTGGGAAGGCAGCTGGCATCTGCTCCAAAGCTCCGGCCTCAAAACGGCTTTCTCCCAGGATGTTCCTCTCTAGCAAGCTTGCTCTTCTTCAAAACATCACTCCCAGCTGCAATCAGTTCCCTCTCTCTGAGTCAGCTCATTCATATAGCTCCACCGATCAAGGCCCACCCTGAATGGGTCGGGCCATGCCTCCATGGGAACAGCTCATCAGAATCATTACCCACAGCTGGGTGTGGCACATTCCCTGCAAATCTAACCAGCATCAAAACGTCTGCCCCACAAAACTACAAAGACAATGGCATTTGGGGGACAAAATACACTGAAACCAGCACAGGGATGTTGTAAAATCTCTATAATTTGAGCAGTACCAGTGTCCCATGATTGAGCTCCTGCTCAGCCACATGGAAACTGAGTTCAGTCTACTTCCTCTTGTTTGTACCCATGCTTTTCATTATCTTTCTTCACTATAGTCAGAGGAAGTTAATATCCCAGAACATTGAGCAACATCTGTACTTCAGTGAGATAACGAACCCTGGGACCTCTCCACAGTAGAAATTCACTGTTTTCCCATTATCACTTCCCACATTTATAAATCCATTTTGTTGACACAGAGGAAAAGCTTAGTACAAAATTCTCAAAAAGGAGAGACTATCAGTTTGGGAACAGATAAGGGAGGGAGATATTAGTGTGAGGCTATTTTTCCAATCCAAACCTTACAGTCATCCCTATATGGATGAGAGAGATGAAAAGACTGGAGAACAAACTCCAAAATACATGTGTTTGTGGTTATAGATTGAAATATTTAGGAAATTAAGGATATCCAGAGGGAGTTGCTCCACACTTTTTCTCTCTCCAGATCCCACATCAAGTATATCTGGGCCAAGCATGTTCCCTGTGTTAGGATGATATGAAGAGCAATGCCAAGCCTCTGGAAGGCTCTGATGAGACACTTTTATCTGATCTCTGTCCTCAGGGAGGGGCACCATATTGTAAGCAGCACACATGCTCCTGTAGTACTGGCATTCTGTGTCCTGTTCATAAGAGGACTCCTGAACAAAGAAAAAGGACTCCTGGTTAAAAATCATTTTTTTCATCCAGAAAGAATTTTTTTGCATTATTCAAAGATGAAAATTAATAGTACGCAATTAACTCACTTAAAAATGTTTAACAGGCAAGATACAAAGGATACACTTTTCAGGGATGCGTTTCAGAAACATATCTTGAAAAGAGAGATTGAGATTATAACCCATGACCCCATTTTTTTTTTTTTTTTTTTTTTGGTTTTTCAGCATTGGTGCATAGCCAAGAAAGTATAGAAAGAGGGGTGAATTGACTCATAAGGCTCTGCTTTCACTACTCATCTGCACCAAATGCGAACCAACAACTCATAATCTCTGACAGGACACACCAACTGCACAGTCTGTTGATGCCAAGTGTTAGGTTAAGTCCCTGCCAGAAAGCAAAGGCCTCAGAAGGCAGGGTCACAGGAAAGACACCCAAACCTTGGGACACTCTCAAATCCTTGGAAGAAAAGGAAGATGGTGCTGGAGAATGGGGCATGCATGGGATGCCATGAAAAAATCTTTGTTGGTCTGTTGGACAGGTATTGTAGTTCTTATAATAGACCCAAATAATTGCACTAAACCTGAGATTCCTCCAGTGAAATCACATTTTTTCAATGTAATTCACATATATGTGGGATCATACAATTATATTTAGAAAGAAAGCACTTGGAAAATAATAAAACATTGAACAAGTGAGCCTCTACATGGTTTAAATTGACCTTTTCATATTGTGTCCTATTTCTCAAAGCTCTTAGAATCTATTCTTCCTAGAGTCTCTTCAAAAGGGCTGTGACATGCAGCTGCATAGAGGGTGTTTTGATTCCTGCCTTCAAAACATGTAACCCAGACCTGATTTGCCAGCTTTGAGAGCTAGCCAAGGAGGATCATTAGGGACACTGTACATGAGTCCTCCTTGGAAAAGGTGATATATCTTTTCCACTTCTTTTCTGGTCACTCTTCTGAGCATGGCCTTTAATACCCTAGAGTCACAGAGATATCTAAGTTGGATAAGAGAGGGAACAAAATAGGGAAAAAAGTATAAGAAAGCCAAGACCTGTGAGTAAAATGTCTACTAGAAAGTCAAAGGTGTATGGAATGTGTTGGTACATGGTTAATCAGAAACCCCTTCCCAGGTCAGGCCTACCAGTGCTTCCTGTCCCCCTTCCTCCTATGACTGAAGCTTCTAATTTCTGTCTCCTGCAGCCCCTTGTGCAAGCATCCAGGAATGACCAGATACTGTGAAGTCACCTCTCATCACTGAGTCTTTCCACATATCCAGGATGACCATCTGTCAGAGCGGAACCCTGTGGAGGATTCTGCTCCCTTTGCAACCCCTTTGAAATTGCAGTATCTGGCCTCCAGTCTACTTCCACACCTCTGAGAGATCAGCTATAAACACCTACAGCTGAGTCTCTGATTCTTGTCTCTGCTGGCACACTCTTTCCTCCAGGGGCTGAACTACCTGATTTCCTGTGGAAGACCCTGGAACACTAGATGGTGCCTGTGAAAGCACATTATCCCATAGTGAAAACCATCCTTGTCCTGCCCTGTCCTCCCTCATTCCATTACTTTTTTCCTTCCCCTCTTATCCTTCCCTATAACTGCTGTCACCTCCACCAATGGCCTTTTCACTGATTCCAGATTCCCACCCTGTACTGGCTCCCAATTACTCATCCACATTTTTCCACCTCACCCTGTGAGTTTTCTGACCCCTGCCTTCAGGGTTCTTCTTGTCCCACATCTCTTTTACAGTTTTCCCTGTCTTCCAATTCACCATGTCACTTACTGTTCCACCTCTGATACAGAAGGTCTCTGGCCATTCTACCCTGACTCCCTACATTTTCCTCTTTTCTCACCCTTGATCTGTTCTGCTCCTTATCACCTGAGACCCTGGACCTGCACACAACCTCCCATTTCTTGTCTTTGCCCTCTCCTCTGCCCACATCTATGTCTTCAGTGCACTTACTGAGGGCATGGGCAAGAAGCATTCCTCCAATCCAATAACCTGCCCTTACCTCCTTTCAATCTTGTAACCTTGGACCCCTATCCCTCCCTGACATTCAACTGTCTGTGGACACCCTTCCTCCTCCTGGCCATGTCCTCAGTTGGAATATCAAAATCCTTGAGAACATGGCCCATGACAAAGTTCACAGGTGAGCACTGGGCTGCCATCTTCCACTACCACTCATCTCTGGACCACAAGCCATTGACACTGCTCCCTCCACTGCTATTGCAATCAAACCTTACAGTCCACCCCCCCCCCCCAATGTGATGGCCATTGAAATCCACTCTTGCTATCTGGACTCCACACATGATTCTCATGCGTAAATGAACCTGGAGATCCAGCCCCAGGCCTGGTAGGCTGGCCTTTAGGGCCTTTAATTGCCAACCTTAAGATGGGCTATTTGGGACCTGTCACCTTCCCAGCTTGTGGGAGCCTATAGGGGGCAGAGGAGTGGCCTATGTTAGCAGAAATTCCCTAAGCTCCTTCTTATAGAGGCACTGTAATGAGACAATGTTCCATAAATCTCTCAAAGAGGAGGGTGATAGGAATGCCACCTTAGAACACATCCAAAGTGAGAAAGAGTTAAGGGACGTCAAGTCCAAGGGAGGGGCTCCCCTGCCCAGGCCAGTGTTTTCTCTGACACTGTTTGTTCAACAATCCCATCAACCTTTAAAGAGAACACCCAGGTCCTCCAAAAACTAAAATTGGTTAAAATCCTAAGGTAGGCTCCTCATTGGCTCTGGAAGAGGAGGAAAAACAAATTGCAAGAGGGGTCACTGAAATTGTGCCCTGAGTAGGTCCACTGGGAACCTGGCAGTCTCTCAGCTGGTAGGAGCCTATAGGGAGGCCAGAAGAAGAGGCCTCTGGCATCAGCTTCTCCTTATGCTCCTAGTTACAAGGTAGCACTTTCATAAGGCCACATTCCATATACTTATGAGAGAGGAGGGCACTCTTCATTTCATCTCAGAACATGTCCACCAGGAAAAAGGGCTGAGTAGCCCCCAAAGCTAAGAAAACAGCACCCCTGCCCAGGCCAGAGATTTTCCTGACACCCTTTGTTCCATGATCCTATGAGGCCTTGAAGAGAGCACCCATACACTTACCAAACAGAAGAGAGGTAATTTAGTAAGGAGGACCCTTCAATGGTATGGAAAAAGAGAAATATGAAGGGTGAGGAAGGATCCCTGAAACCAGGTGAAAAATTCCCAGCCCCTGGGATGTGCAGAGGCCTAGAGTAAATGGGTCCTAATATCCTAGGCTCCATGCCTCCTGCCTCATCAACTTGGAAACTACAGGAAGAGGCCATGGCAGACCTAGCAGTGATGGTGGCATCAAGAAAGGACAAAGAAACCCCCAAAAATGTGTACAATTTGAGGAAACCTTGTGCTGCATTCTTATTCTCCTGTTACAAACCCCCTGCAATGAAATCTTTCCAGGAGCTGTCATTTTTCACCTTGAGGTGAAAAAGCCTAAACCCAGAGGCAGGTTCTTTAAATGCCAAAGATTTTTCTATGGATGGTGCAAAACCTGAGTGTATCCTCCTTCCCTTGAAGGAGAAAAACAAAAATGTGTTTAATTTTGAAGCCATTGACATTCAAGATAGCTTATAATTCACAAAATATTTAACATACCAAACACTCAAACAATGAAATAAACAAACTCTGCATTCTTCTGTATCCCACCACACCCTGTCCTACACTTTTGTTAATGCAATCTGAGAATTTCTGTCAACTTATAATCCTTAGATATTACTTTGTGAGTGGGTAACAAGTCAAACCTCAGACATTCCCTTAAAACTTGTCCAGTGTGAGCCATACTTAGCAGCAATTCTCAGAGAAGTGACCGGTTACTAATATTTTGTATAATATCTAAGAAATCCTTTGTCTTTTTGTTCATTTTTTTTCAAGAAGTTCTTCATGTGTTTTGACATTCTTTTGCCTTGTTTAAAAATGACACCACTGGTCAATGCTCCAAGGGGACATTTGTTTCTGAATAGAGTCATTCTTCATTTCCTTTGTAGTTACTAGGGTTTTATATAATATTCCAACTGTATGCAAAGAGTAATTAGATTCATAAAAAAATAAATCAAAAATTAAAAACAAACAAAAATGTCTCTAAATTCTTTCTATACCTGGTGAGCCATTGATTTTATGATCCTTGCCATAGTTACTTGCTTAAGTGATTGTCAAATGTTTTATAATCATGCACAATGTATCACAAAGCTTCCTGTAATGACTTGAGAAATTTCTCTCCACTGAAATCATTTAATTGGTAAATCTTTTGATGTTTCATTCTCTTTCTACTGGGTTTTAATAATTTTGGCCTTACTTAATGAAAAAAAGTGTGTTCACAATCATAAATGTGTTTATGGAAATCAAACTCATTGAAGTCCTTTTCACATCTTTGTATTCTTCATTATCTAACACTTCAGCTTAATATAGATGAAACCAATGTTTTATGGTTAAAATATTTTTTTTTATTTCATTGAATAAAAGGGAGAAACTGTTAATGGTGTAAGTGGATGTGAAACTTTATTAAAATGTTGGCAAGTGAAGGTGAAATATGTACTGCCATAATCCCCAGGATTGTGTATATTGAGATATCACACCAGTTATGTTGTCAATTGTAAAAGAAAATTTTGCAGGTGAAATTATTGTTACTAACAAATTGACACATGTGACCAAGAAGGGAAATTATGGCAAGGGGTAATCTAATCAGGGAACCATTTAAATACAGAGAATTTACCCTGACTGGTGGCAGAAGATGATGTCAGAGAGATTGGAAAGGTGAAGATTCAACATGTCATTGGTTGGATGATACAGGTGGCTCTATGTGAGGAAGAATGCAAACAAACTCTGGTAGCTAGGAAATGGGGACCACCTGTGGAGGAAGCAATAGATTCTGCATAGTGAATGAGCTCAGAAGTAATTGAAAATATTGAAACCTCATGATAATCACCATTGCCCTAGACAGTATCTAATAGCCCTGACATTAGAAATTCTCTGAAGAAGATGGTCTCTTTGAATCACAAGCAAATACGTTTATGACCCCATAATATATTTGTTTATTCAAATTGTCATGTGCTGCCTTCTGCATGTGTCCTCTTTGGGGGTATATATTTTGGATACCCCAAGGCTTAGGTTTAGGGTATGAAAGGGGACACCCTTAGGTCTTACTGAGTGCCTGCTTTGACTTCATTAGTATATAGTTTTAAGTAAAGATTTGTATGAAGTTTGCATAATACCATTTATATGAAATGTGCATGCTTTTGGTTTTTGAACCAAAATATGCTTATGTTGTGGATCTTTTCCTGAGATTCATAATATCTGCCACTGTGTGTTCTTCTCTTAAAGCATACAGAGAATTTACATTCACTCAGGCAGGGTTTTAATTACACTGAGTTTAGAATACTAGAGAAAACTCAATGTGATTTTCAAATGGATTCAGGCCACTGCTTGCTGATAAGACATGACCTTATAAATAATGGACTTTAGAACAACTAAAGAGAACAGGAAATTATCTTACTGGAGTGAATTATCTTGTGTATTATACTAATATTATCATCTTTGGAAAGTAATCAATTTTTCTCTTAAAATGTCCCATAAGAAAAAGTATTGTTTTTAAAAATAGACTAAATGGTAATTTTTACAAAAAAAGTTTGAGAATAAACTTACTCACTAAAATAAAATATTTCCTTTGATTGCCATCTTCCAGTGCATCCAACTACTATTTACATGATCTCAAGAGATACAGCAGAGTGTTCCAGTCAAACAAGGTGGTGGTGTCAATCCTCCAAGGTACTATTCCTGCAAAGAAACTTTGGATAACTAGAAAAACATTACAGAGCTATCTTCCTCAAAATTCTAGACAAGAATTAAAGTGGCGAATTAAAGTGGCGCAGTAACTGGGCAAATGCCAAATCAAGAAAATGCAGCCTTAAAAATTTGTAGTAGAATCTCAAGTCACACTTGCTGTCCCCTCTTCCACCAACTCCCCACCCTAGAGTGATGTGGAACCAGCCTCTGCTACCATTTTACTCCATTGGTCCAGTTTCTGAGGTAGCATAGTATCCCTTATGGGCATTCTGGGGTGCCTATATGTTTGTGCCAGTTGATCCAGTTGCAGGATGAAAGAGTGAACCAGAAACTCTTCTGTGGGTCACCCACCTAAAAACAAAATAATTGCAAGCAGTGACTCAGTTATTTGACCACTGATGTACAAAGTGGCATTTTTCACAATTGCTAAAAGATGGAAAGCACCCCAAATATCCTTCAGAATATGAAGAGATAAAAACGAAATATGGGATATATACTTCTAGTGGGCTATTCAGCTGTTAATTGGAATTAAGCTCTGGGACATTAGAAAACTGAAAGAAATGTGAAGACATCATGTTGTGTGGAATAAGCCAGGTACATTTTTCATATTTTTTTCATTCTCAGCTTGGTGACTGGGAAAGAAAGTTTGATACAAGTATGGATTTGATATCTGAATAAATATCATTATCTTTAATTTTTTTTAATATCTCAAATATACCAAGTATGTTTACACTACAACTTTTTAGGGTCTACCAAATAGGAGATCCCACTTCTGTGAGCAGAAGGAAAAGTACTGATAAAATGGTGACCTAATTTACTCTAAATGCATACATTAAAAAGGAAGAAAGAGCTAAAATAAAAAAACAAAACTAATGGAACAACTGAAGAAGCAAGAAAATGAACAGCAAACTAATCCTAAACCAATTAGAAGAATAGAAATAAGGATTAAAGTAGAAATAAATGACATAAAGAGAAAAAACAGAAAAAATAAAACCAAAAGATGTTTCTTTAAGAAGATCAACAAAAATGAGAAGCCCCTAGGCTAGACTTAAAACAAATAAAAATGAGAAAACAACCAAATAAACAATATATTAAATGAGAGAGGCAACATTACTGTGAAGAAACTATATATATATATATATATATATATATATATATATATATATATATATACACACACACATATATGAGGATTCAATGAACAATGGTATGCCAACAAAATAGATAATGTAGAGGAAATGCACAATTTCCTGGAAAAACATAAACAACTTAGACTGACCAGAAAATTGATAGAAGATCTCAACCAACCAATCACTAGCAAAGAGATCCAGTCAGTCATCAGAAAGCTTCCCACAAATAAATGCCCAGGGCCAGATGGCTTCACAGGGGATTTCTACCAAACTTTCCAACCCAACTTAAACTCTTTCAAACCATTGAAAAAATGGAACACTACTTAACTTATTTTATAGAGCTAACACCACTCTAATACAAAAACTAGGGAACGATGCTACAAGAAAGGAAAACTAGAGGCCAAACTCCCTCCTGATTATAGATGCAAAAATTCTCAGCAAAATTCTTCCAAATCAAATCCAAAGGAATATTTAAAAAAATAATACACCATGATCAAGTGGGGACAATTCCAGGCATGCAAGGATGATTCAATATAAGAAAATCTGTCAATGTCATAAAATACATTAACAACTCAAAAGGGAAAAATCAAATGATCATCTCAGTAGGTTCTGATTTGATAAAATCTGGCATCCTTTCTGATAAAAAACAGTTCAAATGGTAGGAGTTGTAGGAAACTTCCTCAATATGTAAAACCCACATCCATCATAATATTCAATGGCAGAAGACTGAAAGCCTTCCCTCTATCATCATGAATGAGACAAGGATGCCTGCTCTCACCACTGTTACTCACCATTGTGCTAGAAGTGCTTGCCAGACCAATACAGTAAGACAAAGAAATAAAAGGCATCAAAATTGGAAAGAAATAAGGAAAACTGTAATTATTTGCAGATAATATGATCTTATATTTGGAAAACCCTGAGAAATTGACAACATGGCTACTTGAGCTAATAGCAAATTTAGAAAATTAGTGGGATAAAAGATTAGTGCACATAAGTCAGTTATGTTCTTATACACCAGAAATTACCTAACTGAAGAGAAACTAAAGGAAAAGATTCCATTCTCAATAGCAACTAAAAAAATAAAGTACCTAGGAACAAATTTAACAAAGGATGTAAAAGAAATATACATTGAAAACTACAAAATTTTACTTAAAGTAATAGAAGGGTACCTAAAAAGATGGAAAACTATTCCATGTTCATGGATAGGAAGGATAAATGTAAAGATGTCAATTCTACCCAAACTCATGTAAAGATTCAATGCAATTAACATCAAAATACCAACGACCTACTCTGCAGACTTGGAAAAGCTAGTTATCCAATTTATTTGGAAGGGAAAGATACCTTGAAATGGTAAAAACATTATAAAAAAGAAAAACAAAGCTAGAGAACTTACACTTTCTGATTTTGAAGTTTATTATAAAGCCACAGAAGTGAAAACAGCATGTCACAGACACAAAGATAGATATATTGATCAATGGAATCAAATTGAGAACTCGGAGATAGACCCCTAGATCTATAGTTGACTGATCTTTGATGAGGCCCCCAAAACCATTGAACTGCAATATAACAGTCTCTTCAATGAGTGGGGCTGGGAGAGTTGGATATCCATATCCAAAAAATGATACAGGACCCTTACCTCCCACCCTACACAAAAACTAACTCAGAGTCCATTAAAGGTCTCAGTATAGAAGACAATGTAGGGTAAAATCTTCAAGACCTTGTATTAGGAGGTTGATTCTTAGACCATACACCAAAAGCACAAGCAACAAAAAAAGTAGATAAATGGAGCTTCTCAAACTTAAAAGCTTCTGTATCTCAAAGGAATTTGCTGTAAAGGTGCACATGCAGACAACTCAGTGGGAAAAATATTTGAAACCATCTATCTGACAAAAGACTGATATCTTATATATATAAAGAAATCCTACAACACAGAGACAATAGTAAAAAAAAGCCCAATTATAAAATGGTTAAGGATATGAGACATTTCCTGAAGAGGAAATACAAATGGTAAAAAACACATGTAAAAAATGCTCATCTTCACTGGCTATTAGGGAGAGGCAAATTAAGACCACAATGAGTCATCATCTCACGCCAATTAGATTGGTTCCATTATACAAACAGGAAAATAAAAATGCTGCAGAAAATGTGGAGAAATTGGAACTCTTCTTCATTGGTGGGAATGTATAATGGTACAGGCACTCTGGAAGACAGTCTGGTGAGTTCCTTAGGAAATTAGATATAGAGTCACCCTTCAATCCAGCAATTTCACTTCTCAGTAAATACCCAGAAGTTATAATAACAGTGACATGAACAAATATTTGCAAACCAACATTCATACCAGCATTATTCACAATTGTCAAGAGATGGAAACAACCTGAATGTCCTTCAATAGATGAGTGGATAAACAAAATGTGGTATATACCATGGAATACTACATAGCAGTCAGAAAGAATGAAGTCATGAAATATATGTCACCATAGATGAACCTTGAAGATATAATGCTGAGTGAAAAAAGCCAGGCACAAAATGGGAGATATTGTATGTTAACACCCATGTGAACTCTGTGAAAAATGTAAAATAAGTGGATTATATTGTAGAATGTAGGAGACCAAGCATTAGATAGCAAATAGTGAAGGGGGTAAGATAATCTAATAAGAATAAATAGAGGCGGGGCAAGATGGCGGACTGGTGAGCTGTATGTTTTAGTTACTCCTCCAGGAAAGTAGGTAGAAAGCCAGGAACTGCGTGGACTGGACACCACAGAGCAATCTGACTTTGGCCATACTTCATACAACACTCATGAAAACGTGGAATTGCTGAGATCTGCAAAATCTGTAAGTTTTTGCAGCCAGGGGACCCGCAACCCTCCCTGCCAGGCTCAGTCCCGTGGGAGGAGGGGCTGTCAGCTCCGGGAAGGAGAAGGGAGAACTGCAGTGGCAGCCCTTATCAGAAACTCATTCTACTGATCCAAACTCCAACCATAGATAGACTGAGACTGAGACAAGACACCAGAGAATCTGAGAGCAGCCAGCCAAGCAGAGAGGAGACAGGCATAGAAAAAAAAACAACACGAAAAACTCCAAAATAAAAGCGGAGGATTTTTGGAGTTCTGGTGAACATAGAAAGGGGAAGGGCAGAGCTCAGGCCCTGAGGCACATATGCAAATTCCGAAGAAAAGCTGATATCTCTGCCCTGTGGATCTTTCCTTAATGGCCCTGGTTGCTTTGTCTCTTAGCATTTCAATAACCCATTAGATCTCTGAGGAGGGCCCTTTTTTTTTTTCTTAATCATTTTCTCTTTTTCTAAAACAATTACTCTTAGAAGCCAAATACAGAAAGCTTCAAAGACTTGCAATTTGGGCAGGTCAAGTCAAGAGCAGAACTAAGAGAGCTCTGAGACAAAAGGCAATAATCCAGTGGCTGAAAAAATTCACTAAACACCACAACTTCCCAAGAAAATGGGGGTGTCCGCTCACAGCCATCATCCTGGTGGACAGGAAACACTCCTGCCCATCGCCAGCCCCATAGCCCAGAGCTGCCCCAGACAACCCAGTGTGACGGAAGTGCTTCAAATAACAGGCACACACCACAAAACTGGGCGTGGACATTAGCCTTCCCTGCAACCTCAGCTGATTGTCCCAGAGTTGGGAAGGTAGAGCAGTATGAATTAACAAAGCCCCATTCAGCCATCATTTGAGCAGACTGGGAGCCTCCGTACACAGCCCAGCAGCCCAGAACTGCCCTGGGGGGACGGCACTCACCTGTGACATAGCACAGTCATCCCTCAACAGAGGACCCGGGGTGCACAGCCTGGAAGAGGGGCCCACTTGCAAGTCTCAGGAGCCAAACGCCAATACCAAGGACTTGTGGGTCACTGGCAGAGACAAACTGTGGCAGGACTGAACTGAAGGATTAGACTATTGCAGCAGCTTTAAAACTCTAGGATCACCAGGGAGATTTGATTGTTAGGGCCACCCCCCCTCCCTGACTGCCCAGAAACATGCCCCATATACAGGGTAGGCAACACCAACTACACACGCAAGCTTGGTACACCAATTGGACCCCACAAGACTCACTCCCCCACTCACCAAAAAGGCTAAGCAGGGGAGAACTGGCTTGTGGAGAACAGGTGGCTCGTGGACGCCACCTGCTGGTTAGTTAGAGAAAGTGTACTCCACGAAGCTGTAGATCTGATAAAGTAGAGATAAGGACTTCAATTGGTCTACAAATCCTAAAAGAACCCTATCAAGTTCAGCAAATGCCAAGAGGCCAAAAACAACAGAAAATTATAAAGCATATGAAAAAACCAGACGATATGGATAACCCAAGCCCAAGAACCCAAATCAAAAGATCAGAAGAGACACAGCACCTAGAGCAGCTACTCAAAGAACTAAAGATGAACAATGAGACCATAGTACAGGATACAAAGGAAATCAAGAAGACCCTAGAAGAGCATATAGAAGACATTGCAAGACTAAATAAAAAAATGGATGATCTTATGGAAATTAAAGAAACTGTTGACCAAATTAAAAAGATTCTGGACACTCATAGTACAAGACTAGAGGAAGTTGAACAACGAATCAGTGACCTGGAAGATGACAGAATGGAAAATGAAAGCATAAAAGAAAGAATGGGGAAAAAAATTGAAAAAATCGAAATGGACCTCAGGGATATGATAGATAATATGAAACATACGAATATAAGACTCATTGGTGTCCCAGAAGGGGAAGAAAAGGGTAAAGGTCTAGGAAGAGTGTTCAAAGAAATTGTTGGGGAAAACTTCCCAAATCTTCTAAACAACATAAATACACAAAACATAAATACTCAGTGAACTCCAAATAGAATAAATCCAAATACACCACTCCAAGACATATACTGATCACACTGTCAAACACAGAAGAGAAGGAGCAAGTTCTGAAAGCAGCAAGAGAAAAGCAATTCACCACATACAAAGGAAACAGCATAAGACTAAGTAGTGACTACTCAGCAGCCACCATGGAGGCGAGAAGGCAGTGGCACGATATATTTAAAATTCTGAGTGAGAAAAATTTCCAGCCAAGAATACTTTATCCAGCAAAGCTCTCCTTCAAATTTGAGGGAGAGCTTAAATTTTTCACAGAAAAACAAATGTTGAGAGAATTTGCTAACAAGAGACGTGCCCTACTGGAGATACTAAAGGGAGCCCTACAGACAGAGAAAAAAGAAAGGACAGAGACTTGGAGAAAGGTTCAGTACTAAAGAGATTCGGTATGGGTACAATAAAGGATATTAATAGACAGAGGGGAAAAATATGACAAACATAAACCAAAGGATAAGATGGCTGATTCAAGAAATGCCTTCATGGTTATAACGTTGAATGTAAATGGATTAAACTCCCCAATTAAAAGATATAGATTCGCAGAATGGATCAAAAAAAATGAACCATCAATATGTTGCATACAAGAGACTCACCTTAGACACAGGGACACAAAGAAACTGAAA
This sequence comes from Choloepus didactylus, assembly GCF_015220235.1. NCBI lineage: Eukaryota > Metazoa > Chordata > Mammalia > Pilosa > Megalonychidae > Choloepus > Choloepus didactylus. Next base: position 624,793 of record NC_051332.1, read on the forward strand.
GTGAAAGGATGCTAAAAATATTTCATGCAAGCTACAGCCAAAAGAAAGCAGGTGTAGCAATATTAATCTCAGATAAAATAGACTTCAAATGCAGGTATGTTTTGAGAGACAAAGAAGGCCACTACATACTAATAAAAGGGGCAATTCAACAAGAAGAAATAACAATCATAAATGTCTATGCACCCAATCAAGGTGCCACAAAATACATGAGAGAAACACTGGCAAAACTAAAGGAAGCAATTGATGTTTCCACAATAATTGTGGGAGACTTCAACACATCACTCTCTCCTATAGATAGATCAACTAGACAGAAGACCAATAAGAAAATTGAAAACCTAAACAATCTGATAAATGAATTAGATTTAACAGATATATACAGGACATTACATCCCAAATCACCAGGATACACATAATTTTCTAGTGCTCACGGAACTTTCTCCAGAATAGATCATATGCTGGGACATAAAACAAGCCTCAATAAATTTAAAAAGATTGAAATTATTCAAAGCACATTCTCTGACCACAATGGAATACAATTAGAAGTCAATAACCATCAGAGACTTAGAAAATTCACAAATACCTGGAGGTTAAACAACACACTCCTAAACAATCAGTGGGTTAAAGAAGAAATAGCTAGAGAAATTGCTAAATATATAGAGACGAATGAAAATGAGAACACAACATACCAAAACCTATGGGATGCAGCAAAAGCAGTGCTAAGGGGGAAATTTATAGCACTAAACGCATATATTAAAAAGGAAGAAAGAGCCAAAATCAAAGAACTAATGGACCAACTAAAGAAGCTAGGAAATGAATAGCAAACCAATCCTAAACCAAGTAGAAGAAAAGAAATAACAGGAATTAAAGCAGAAATAAATGACATAGAGAACAAAAAAAACAATAGAGAGGATAAATAGCACGAAAAGTTGGTTCTTTGAGAAGATCAACAAGATTGACAAGCCCCTAGCTAGACAGACAAAATCAAAAAGAGAGAAGACCCATATAAACAAAATAATGAATGAAAAAGGTGACATAACTGCAGATCCTGAAGAAATTTAAAAAATTATAAGAGGATATTATGAACAACTGTATGGCAACAAACTGGATAATGTAGAAGAAATGGACAATTTCCTGGAAACATATGAACAACCTAGACTGACCAGAGAAGAAATAGAAGACCTCAACCAACCCATCACAAGCAAAGAGATCCAATCAGTCATCAAAAATCTTCCCACAAATAAATGCCCAGGGCCAGATGGCTTCACAGGGGAATTCTACCAAACTTTCCAGAAAGAACTGACACCAATCTTACTCAAACTCTTTCAAAACATTGAAGAAAATGGAACACTACCTAACTCATTTTATGAAGCTAACATCAATCTAATACCAAAACCAGGCAAAGATGCTACAAAAAAGGAAAACTACCGGCCAATCTCCCTAATGAATATAGATGCAAAAATCCTCAACAAAATACTTGCAAATTGGATCCAAAGACACATTAAAAAAATCATACACCATGACCAAGTGGGGTTCATTCCAGGCATGCAAGGATGGTTCAACATAAGAAAATCAAACAATGTATAACAACACATTAACAAGTCAAAAGGGAAAAATCAATTGATCATCTCAATAGATGGTGAAAAAGCATTTGACAAAATCCAACATCCCTTTTTGATAAAAACACTTCAAAAGGGAGGAATTGAAGGAAACTTCCTCAACATGATAAAGAGCATATATGAAAAACCTACAGCCAGCATAGTACTCAATGGTGAGAAACTGAAAGCCTTCCCTCTAAGATCAGGAACAAGACAAGGATGCCCGCTGTCACCACTGTTATTCAACATTGTGCTGGAAGTGCTAGTCAGGGCAATCCGGCAAGACAAAGAAATAAAAGGCATCCAAATTGGGAAAGAAGAAGTAAAACTGTCATTGTTTGCAGATGATATGATCTTATATCTAGAAAACCCTGAGAAATCGACAATAGAGCTACTAGAGTTAATAAACAAATTTAGCAAAGTAGCGGGATACAAAATTAATGTACATAAGTCAGTAATGTTTCTATATGCTAGAAATGAACAAACTGAAGAGACACTCAAGAAAAAGATACCATTTTCAATAGCAACTAAAAAAATCAAGTACCTAGGAATAAACTTAACCGAAGATGTAAAAGACCTATACAAAGAAAACTACATAACTCTACTAAAAGAAATAGAAGAGAACCTTAAAAGATGGAAAAATATTCCATGTTCATGGATAGAAAGGCTAAATGTCATTAAGATGTCAATTCTACCCAAACTCATCTACAGATTCAATGCAATCCCAATCAGAATTCCAGCAACCTACTTTGCAGACTTGGAAAAGCTAGTTATCAAATTTATTTGGAAAGGGAAGATGCCTCAAATTGCTAAAGACACTCTAAAAAAGAAAAATGAAGTGGGAGGACTTACACTCCCTGACTTTGAAGCTTATTATAAAGCCACAGTTGCCAAAACAGCATGGTACTGGCACAAAGATAGACATATAGATCAATGGAATCAAATTGAGAATTCAGAGATAGACCCTCAGATCTATGGCCGACTGATCTTTGATAAGGCCCCCAAAGTCACTGAACTGAGTCATAATGGTCTTTTCAACAAATGGGGCTGGGAGAGTTGGATATCCATATCCAAAAGAATGAAACAGGACCCCTACCTCACCCCCTACACAAAAATTAACTCAAAATGGACCAAAGATCTCAATATAAAAGAAAGTACCATAAAACTCCTAGATGATAATGTAGGAAAACATCTTCAAGACCTTGTATTAGGCGGCCACTTCCTAGACTTTACACCCAAAGCACAAGCAACAAAAGAGAAAATAGATAAATGGGAACTCCTCAAGCTTAGAAGTTTCTGCACCTCAAAGGAATTTCTCAAAAAGGTAAAGAGGCAGCCAACTCAATGGGAAAAAATTTTTGGAAACCATGTATCTGACAAAAGACTGATATCTTGCATATATAAAGAAATCCTACAATTCAATGACAATACTACAGACAGCCCAATTATAAAATGGGCAAAAGATATGAAAAGACAGTTCTCTGAAGAGGAAACACAAATGGCCAAGAAACACATGAAAAAATGTTCAGCTTCACTAGCTATTAGAGAGATGCAAATTAAGACCACAATGAGATACCATCTAACACCGTTTAGAATGGCTGCCATTAAACAAACAGGAAACTATAAATGCTGGAGGGGATGTGGAGAAATTGGAACTCTTATTCACTGTTGGTGGGACTGTATAATGGTTCAGCCACTCTGGAAGTCAGTCTGGCAGTTCCTTAGAAAACTAGATATAGAGTTACCATTCGATCCAGTGATTGCACTTCTCGCTATATACCCGGAAGGTTGGAAAGCAGTGACACGAACAGATATCTGCACGCCAGTGTTCATAGCAGCATTATTCACAATTGCCAAGAGATGGAAGCAACCCAAATGTCCTTCAACAGATGAGTGGATAAATAAAATGTGGTATATACACATGATGGAATACTACGCGGCAGTAAGAAGGAACGATCTCGTGAAACATATGACAACATGGATGAACCTTGAAGACATAATGCTGAGCGAAATAAGCCAGGCACAAAAAGAGAAATATTATATGCTACCACTAATGTGAACTTTGAAAAATGTAAAACAAATGGTTTATAATGTAGAATGTAGGGGAACTAGCAATAGAGAGCAATTAAGGAAGGGGGAACAATAATCCAAGAAGACCAGATAAGCTATTTAACGTTCTGGGGATGCCCAGGAATGACTATGGTCTGTTAATTTCTGATGGATATAGTAGGAACAAGTTCACAGAAATGTTGCTGTATGTGGAAAGCCGCCTCCCGAATCGGGCCTAGCGTATGCGCTGCAGCCTGCTCTAGAGTTACCCCCGCCCATCGAGTGAGCCAAGATGGCGCCTGCATCCTGTTTCCGCATAGTGACGCATGTATCCGCCACCCGCTCCTACCAATCGAAATCCTGTATACGCGATACTAGCCTAGAAGCTTATTGGTTGTTAATTGTGTATAAAAGGTCTTACCCGGACGGGGTAGGGTGAGACAGCCCACAAGGAGCCGTGCCTGACGGCCACATCGAGGCTGCTCTCCCACGAGGTGCCGTGCCCCGTGTGGGAACCAGTAACACAGAATGTTCATCTAGCTGTAGTAAAGGGCTTGCTTTCACAACTGCCGTGTGGTTCGAGTCGTGATTCATGACCAGGTTAGTTCGCGCAGTCTGCATCTCTCTCTCTCCTTCCCTGTTTCCCCTCGCCGGCCGGGAACCGGGGACCGAGCGGGGCAGCGCCGGACAGCTGTATTAGGTAACTTTCTTGTTGGGGGTAAAGTAGGAACATGTTGGACGTTAAGCAGTTATCTTAGGTTAGTTGTCTTTTTATTACTCCCTTGTTATGGTCTCTTTGAAATGTTCTTTTATTGTATGTTTTTCTTTTTAACTTTTTTTTCATATAGTTGATTTAAAAAAGAAGGGAATGTTGAAAAAAAAAAAAGAAAAACAAGGAAAAAAAAAAAGATGTAGTGCCCCCTTGAGGAGCCTGCGGAGAATGCAGGGGTATTGGCCTACCCCACCTCGATGGTTGCTATCATGACCACAGATATAGGGGACTGGTGGTTTGATGGGTTGAGCCCTCTACCATAAGTTTTACCCTTGGGAAGACGGTTGCTGCAAAGGAGAGGCTAGGCCTCCCTATGGTTGTGCCTAAGAGCCTCCTCCCGAATGCCTCTTTGTTACTCAGATGTGGCCCTCTCTCTCTGGCTAAGCCAACTTGAAAGGTGAAATTACTGCCCTCCCCCCTACGTGGGATCAGACACCCAGGGGAGTGAATCTCCCTGGCAACGTGGAATATGACTCCCAGGGAGGAATGTAGACCCGGCATCGTGGGATGGAGAACATCTTCTTGACCAAAAGGGGGATGTGAAAGGAAATGAAATAAGCTTCAGTGGCAGAGAGATTCCAAAAGGAGCCGAGAGGTCACTCTGGTGGGCACTCTTATGCACACTTTAGACAACCCTTTTTAGGTTCCAAAGAATTGGGGTAGCTGGTGGTGGATACCTGAAACTATCAAACTACAACCCAGAACCCATGAATCTCGAAGACAGTTGTATAAAAATGTAGCTTATGAGGGGTGACAGTGGGATTGGGAAAGCCATAAGGACCACACTCCACTTTGTCTAGTTTATGGATGGATGAATAGAAAAATAGGGGAAGGAAACAAACAGACAAAGGTACCCAGTGTTCTTTTTTACTTCATTTGCTCTTTTTCACTCTAATTATTATTCTTGTTATTTTTGTGTGTGTGCTAATGAAGGTGTCAGGGATTGATTTAGGTGATGAATGTACAACTATGTAATGGTACTGTAAACAATGGAAAGTATGATTTGTTTTGTATGACTGCGTGGTATGTGAATATATCTCAATAAAATGAAGATTAAAAAAAAAAGACAGACACATACGGATGCCACAGACAGGGAGTCTGAGACACTGAGTGACTAATTCATTTTGACCTTGAACCATTTATTTTACTTGAAGTAACTGATGACCAGATAACTACTATATCTCCATCTCTGCTATGTTTCTTGGGGTGGGGGGAAACATTATTAACCAGAATTCATTTGCTGAAGTGGTTTCTTTTCTCCGATCAACCTGTCAGAATTCAGTTCTATCCACATTTTGCTTACTTCATTCATTCACTCATTCAAACATTTCTCAGGAACGATGCTGGGTAGAGCATAATGATGAAACTGCTGGCAGGGTGGTTTTTGCCTCTCTCTGTCCACTGTCTTCTCCTATAACCTTCAGCTCCAGAATCTCTTTTACTGGAATATCTGTCCATTTAGATCATACAAGTTCTCAGCCATACATTCTGGCTTAAATTTTAGGCTCAGATATAGGTTTTATGGTTCCCTTTGTTCACTTCATTGGGCCACCCAAAGATGAGGCAGCATAAGTCACGTGGGGTGTGTGTGTGCACGTGTGTGTGTGCATTTTTAATCCAGTAGAGCCTGATTTAAATTATACCTTCCTCTAGCTGTGTTGCTTTGACCAAGACATTTAATTTCTCTGAACTTAAAACATTTCATCATTTGTACGATAGAAGTGGTAATTCTTACCTACTAATAAACAAATACGTTTATTGTATTTGGATTTTGAAATTGAGTTGTTGGAAGTGAATCACTGTGAATCATTTACCATGCTGAGTATCTTCCAGGTATTATGCTATTCATTCCTCACCCAGTCGTATGAATTCTATACTTAGGAGTTTTCACACAAGTGTTCCACTGTCCGGCTCTATTGAGTATTTAGTGGCATTGAGGGTGCTCTGCACAGGAGTCAGTGGAAACGCCTTTTCTCTGCACCATTCAGTAGTGCTTGTGATGACAACATCCCAGTTCATTGAGGACTGCCTGTTCCTTCATAGTTCTGCTTGAACAGAAATGAGTGTAGAATCTTTTGTAACTGTCATGGGATAAAGCCCATGTCCACACTACTGACTTGTTGAGTGTTAACATTCTCTGGGGTATTTGCCATGCACATTGTATGTGAACTCATATAAGAGAGATCATTTACTGTTGCCCAATAAAAGATGGAAGGTTTGAAGAGGACCATCTCTTTGGGCCAGATTTAAGTGTGTGTCTAAATCCATTCTGTCACCTTCTACAAAAGAGATGTTCAGCAGATATTTGTTAAACTAAACTGAATAATGCTTAATTAGGTCATCTTCCCTAAAGCACCATTCAGTTGAATGTAACACAAAAGAGACAATGGATCATCATTCATTCTGGGTTAGCATCTTTCCTCTTTAAGGTCTCCCTGGTGTTTATAGAAAGACCAGGTATAATAGCCGGGAAAACATGGACCTGGGACTGGAGCTACAAAGCTGCAGCAACAACCCATGCAGGAAGAGCCCGTCCAGGGCCAGGCAGCTCCACCTCAAGTGTGAGGCAGAAGAAGAGAGGCAAATTTGACAGAATTCCAATTTCTGTCACCAAATTAGACTATGAGATGAAAGGTTAGATTTATGAGAATAGATTCACTCTCCCTAGGTGTTTTGCCTTTGGAACTGCTGCCAGGTGAAAAGTGGCATATTTTTAGGGAAAACTAGGTCCAATAAAAAGGTTTTCCTCAGGGATGAATTAAAATACAATCCACCATCCATACGTTTTGTTAATGTGAATACACGTGTGTGGAAGCTTTTAATTTAACCAAAGTACTGATTTAAAAGCAGCATCTAAATATATTTGTATGTAAATATGTGTGTCTGTATCTATATATCTATGTCTACCTATCATCCATCCATCTATCTGTCTATCATCTATCTATCTAATCATCAGTAACATTGGTTGGTGAATGCATTCCTCTGATTTGCTTCACCAGAAAATTTACCTCCTAGTTAATAGTTTCTTTATTTTCAGCCTGGTTGCATCACATGTATCATATCTGTGTTTCATAGGAACATTTTTTAAACCAATGAACATATAGAACATGTTGTCAATAAGAGTATTTTTCACAAATGCCTTTTTTTCACACAAATATGATTAGCCAAAGCAGTGTGATTAATCTTGTTCCATGTGGTTTAGTAATCTCCATTTGTCTATTATTAGGAGAAATTATCTGTATGAACCTTTCCAATGATAAATAAATTAGTCATTCACTTACTCATCTATCCACCTATCCATCCACTCATTCTTCCTTCTTCCATCCATCCATCCACCCATCTATCCATCTACCCATCCACTCATCAGTCGATTTATTGAGTATCAACTCTGTGCCCAGGCATTCTACTGTATGCTGGTGATACAGTGATGAATTGGATTGAATCATTTTCCTTAAGAAGCTCACATTCTAATGCTGGGGTTTTAATGTTGAGGTTCCAGGCTTTTAGGGGAGATCTGTGGGCCCCCTGAAATGTAAATTGTATGTGTTATATATAAAATATGTGTTTATATAATTCCCTGAAAAAAAAAAAAGAATAAATAAGTTATGGATGATAATCTTAATATTATGGGAATGCTCAGGAATGACTATGGCTTGTTAATTTTGGGAGGTATGGTAGGAACAATTGGAAACAATGGAGGTATTTTAGGTTACTTGTTTTTCTTATTCCTTTGGATATAGTTTATTTTCTTGGGGTAGGGTAGGGAATATGTTGGAAGCAATGTACTTATTTTAGGTTATTTGCCTTATCTCTTTGTTCTGGTTTTGTTGAGATATTGATTTTTATTGTTTGTTTTTCTAAATTTTTTGATAAATAAGTTTAAAAAAGCCAGCAAATCTGCAGTGAGAAATCAATGAAGAATTTGCAAAGTGAAAGCAGTTAAGTGATCAGAAGAGTGTGATTCCTGGCTTCATAACTGTGTTCTATTTCCTTGTTACGACCTTTTGTGTAGGAAGCATGGCTATAACACCAGCTTTGGCTTAGAAAGTTAGCCTTGTATCCTAATTATAAATTATCCTTTTTGCTTCGGCTAGCAAGATTCTATTTCTTTTGGTGGCCTGTATCCCTGAGGCCTGGATTTAATTTTCTTGGCTTTTTAATGTAGACTTGTAACTTTATAATGAATCCTCCAGTTTGTATGAATTAGAAAGAGTTTATGTTTTCATAACCAAAGCATTCTAACCAAATTCTTGTCCACGTTAGAAATGAAAAATTAACAGATCTGCATATATGAAGTATGTTATGGATTGAATCATATCCCTCACAAAGATGTATTTAAGTCCTAAACTCCAGACCTGTAAATAACCTCATTTATAAATAAGACCTTTGAAAATCCTATTCATTATCATGAAGCCAACTGAATCATGGTGGTTGTTCATTCAATGTGTCTAGAGACCTTATTGGGAGAGGAAATCTAGACAGAGATATAGATCACTGAGTAGGAGACAGAAAGAGGGAGATGGTCAAGTGACAGAGGTTGAGATTGAGTTATGGATTCTTGGCAAGCCACCACCAGAATGCTATAGTCTTCAGGGAAAACATGACTTCACATCTTGATTTTTGGACTTCCAGCTTCCAAAACTGTGAGACAATAAATTCCTACTGTTTAAGTCAAGTAGTTTGTCACATCATTTAGTAAACTAAGACAAGATAATTATTACACCATAATATAATAAATTGAATTTATTTTTTCAACCCTCTCTCAAAAAATGATATGGAACACTCTCAGTGAATACAGTTACTTTCTGTAAAATGGTTGGAAGTGTAGATCTCATTATTTATTTTATTATTTTTATTGTTGATTTGCATTTCTCTGAGAGGATCAAAGATTTTAGTTTCAAATATTTACTACCTTAACTTGAAGGTCATATAATATTTTGAGAATCTTTGTGCAGTATATTTCAGATGGTGGAAAGAAAGACATGGAACAGAGGGTAGAAATATGGAAGCCATGGCCAGTATGCATACTCAACTTTGACTTTTATAGTATATACATATTTTTTAAAACATTATTTTCAATGTCTATAAAACAGGAGAATTTGTATTAAGTTCTGAATTTCTGATTTCTCTGATAATCTGATTTCTCTGACAATCTGACAATACGCTAGACTACATATTCAGATGATAAATTTTCTGCAGTTGATTAACAGTTGCCTTCTTTAGATAGAATTCCCATTCATCATAGAAACACTGATTCTATATGGCCTACTTTTCTCATTCATGCTACATCCTGGTACCCAAGTGTGTGCAATTCCTGACAAAGTCTTGTCCTCTAGAGCTGTCCTTCCCTTGACATGTGATTATTCCAATTTAAGGCATGCTGTGTATGTAAAATTCAAACTGGATTTCAAAGATTTAATTCAGAAAATATTGCAAAATATTATCTTTTAATGTAGATTGCACATTTAAATGATAATATTTTGGACATATATATTTAAATAAAATATATTGTTAAGAAACAAAACTCTGGAGGAGGACATAGACGGCAGTAAGACCCTGCAAGTGCTGAATTTAAGAAAGAAGAAATATCATATGGGAATTTTCCATCCCAGGCCAATCAGCTTCCCTTCCCTTTAGTCTCTGTGGGAAAGGCACAGGGGGCACAGATATTAAAATCTCATAGCAGTGAAACATACTCTCAGTCTGAAAAGGCAGTAAAAGGGGAGGACATTTCAAGTTCCAGATCAGTGAGAGACTAAGAGACAGAGAAAATGCAGACAGAGATGCATTTCCAGCCCCAGTCCAAAAGCATAGTCAGTAGCTGTGCTCCTAGACAGACCACCTTCTGAGGACAATTAAGTTGCCCACAGCACCATCTGCTGGACAGATCCTTCTTGGGAACAGAGAAACTGGTCTATATGCCTGGTATAGAAACTCAGCCCTGTTTGGGCTGAGAAACAGGGGAGACCAAACTGTTAAAGCAGGGATCCAAATCAAACCCAGGTGTTGCTAGTCAGCAGAAAACAGAGCACCTCTGGAAGTCAACAGGTTCATATTACCACACAGTGAACTTCCTGGGGTGACAAGTGCCTACCTCTCAAAACTGTGGCAAGTCACAGTAGACACATGATTTGGGGGAGAAGAGTGGGGGGCACAGCCAATCTGAAAACTGGTAAGGGAGAGAAACAAAGAAATTATAATTGTTCACAGTTTCAGGATATCATTGTGTATTCAACACCACAATAATTTTTGAACATTTTCATCACTTCAAAAATTAAAAGTAAAAATGTAAATCAAATAAAAATAAAAAAGAGAACACCCAAAGATCCCATTGCCCACCTCCCCCATCATTTACATTTTTTAACTAAAATATATTCACATACCATACAGTCATCTAGAGTATAAAACAATTTTTCAGAGTATCAACATATGGTTGTGCATTCTCCACCACAGTCAATCTTTGGACATTTACATTAATCCAAAATTAAAAATAAGAATAAAAATAGAAGTTGAAGAACATTGAAAACATCCCACATCCCCTTCATCCATATATTCATTTACTTCTTGTTCCCATTTTTTTTACTCATTTGTCTATACACTAGGTACAGGGAGTGTGAGCCATATGGTTTTCACAATCACACAGTCACACCAAATAAACTAAATAGTTATATCATGGCATTCAAGAATCAGGGATACTGGATTGCAATTTAACCACTTCATATATTTCCTTCTAACTATTCTAGTAAACTAAAAGTTAAAAAAGGTTAACTATATAATGCATGAGTCATCTCCTGAATGACCTCTTTACTCCATTTGAAATGTCTCAGCCATTTAAGCTTATTTTGTTTCAATTATCCTCCCACTTTTGGTCCAAAAGTCTTTCCAATCATGTGATACAAGGTCTGGTATGATCCCCATGAATCATGTTCCACATTGCAAGGGAGATTTACACCTCTGGGAGTCATGTCCCACATCGGGGGGGTGGTTAGTTTACCTGCTGAGTTGGCTTACAGAGAGGGGGCACATCTGAGCAACAAAAGAGGCCTTCTGGGGGTGACTCCTAGGTGCAATTATGGATAGGTTTATCCTTTCTATTGGAGTATCATGCTTTGAAAGGGCAAGCCCCAAGATCGAGGGCTAGCTCACGAAGCTGCTTGTCCCCAATGCTTGCAAGAACATGAGTAATTCCCCAGGTGGGGAAGTTTAACAGTTCCACATTTTTCCACAGTTCCTCAAGGGGGTTTTGTAAATACTTTTTATTCTGTGCTGAAATTACTCTGGGGTATATCAGGGCTTGTTGTTAACCTTTACAAACAATGAGGTCTCGCTCCCTAGTCAAGTTTCCATGCAATCATGGCATTTGAGTGAACTGACCATACAAGTCAAATTACATATTGTGCTACAGAAAATACAGATTTCACACCATATTACCATCTCTTCCCACACAGAAGTCAAAGTTCCAAAACAGAATTATTAACATCCTGTACCCTTTAGTTGGATATACCCCAATCTCAACCAGGTTCATTTCATTCATAACTCCACTCAAAGTCTGATCTCCTTTTCAGTATCACTAACAGTTGATTCATGGGGCAATGCTAACACTCACATCTTCCAAACCCTGGCCCCATTTCTTAGGTCCACACAGACACCCATAGGTCCATGGACTGACCACATCATGCACAAGCAGCACAGAATCTCAAAAATTTAAAAATAACTGTTACAGCCCATGCATAAATATTACTTTTGTGATAGATTAAAATCTAACAACCTCCTCACCATCCTTCCCCTTTTAGCCAATGCTCCCAGATTCAATTATCAGGGTTTGCACACTGTTATCAGTCCATGTTAGTGAGGCTTTATAATGTTTGTCCTTTCAATTCTGGTTTACTTCACTAAACCTACTGCCCTCATGGTCCATTCACACTGCTGCATACCTCAAAACTTCATTCTTTCTTGCTGCTTCCTCATAGAAAAGCATTATTATATTTGTACATTCAATCACACACATTGACCACTCTGTTTCACTAAGTAATACCATCCCAGTCTTTATCTTCTATCTTTCCTTTAGGTGTCAAACAGACCTCCAACCTTACTCTTTCAACTGTGTTCACAGTCATCTTTTTCAGTGTTCTTACAATATTGTGCTACCATCACACTGTATCATGCTATCCATTTCTAGAACTACATTATAATCCTCTAGAACATTCTATACTCCTTCAACATCATATGTCCAATCTCTATACCCTTTCTATCTCCTATCTTCTTTTCTATACTCTTCTCCAAACCTCTCTTTCCTGTCTTTTCCTGTCTGTAGCTATACCTTCAGTATTACCTGTAGAGGAGGTCTCCTGTTCACAAACCTCATTTTTGAAGGACAGTTTTGCCAGATATAAGATTCTTGACAGCCAGTTTTTCTCTTTCAGTATCTTGAATATGCAATACAAATGCCTTTTCACCTCTGTGGTTTGTGTTGAGAGATCCACACTTGGTCTTATCAAGCTTTCTTTGTATGTGATTGATTTCATTTCTCTGGTTGCTTTCAGAATTCTACCTTTGTCCTTGACATTTGAAAATCTGATTAGTAACTGTCTTGGGGTAGGTTATTCAAGTCAATTCTGTTTAGGGTCACCTGGGCCTCTTGGACCTATAATTTTATATCTTTCATAGAAGTTGGGAATTTTTCATTATTTCCTCTATTATTCCTTCTGCTGATTTTCCCTTCTCTTCTCCTTCTGGGACACCTATAACATGCATATCTATGTGCTTCATCTTGTCTTTCAGTTACCGGAGACCCTGCTCATATTTTTCCATTCATTTCCCTCTCTGTACTTTGTGTGCAGGATTTCAGATATCCTGTATTCCATCTCATTGATCTTTTCTTCTCCCTAATAATGCTGCTGTATGTCTCCATGGTGTTTTACATCTCTTCTTTTGTGCCTTTTA